>NW_027507686.1:48828461-49495961 GCF_037356315.1 Lithobates pipiens | reverse complement strand
GCCCAATTTTTGTTTGTATAATGTTTTTATTCTAAGCAAAAAAATTGTGCTTCTCATTTTGGCCAGAATTATGCAGCTCTACTAGAGAGGCCAGATAACCATCATCTGGAGCAATTATAACAATTATCACTCAGCTTTCCAATTCTTAAGACTCGATTAACACTTGTGTGACTCCAAAGTCATGCCATTTTCATTGCGACTTGGATGCAACTTTGGCTGCTGACTGACTGATGCACAACTGCCGCATTGATAACATTAAAGTGGTTCTAAAGGCAGAAGGTTATATCTTAATGTATTTTATGCATTAAGATAAAAAAAAAAAAAAACTTCTGTGTGCAGCAGCCCCTCTAATACTTACCTGAGCCCCATCTCGATTCAGCGATGTGTACAAGTGCCTCGGCCACCTAGGACTCCCCTGTTATTTTAAATTACTATACCATGGGTCTTCAAACTATGGCCCTCCAGTTGTTCAGGAACTACAATTCCCATCATGCCTAGTCATGTCTGTGAATGTCAGAGTTTTACAATGCCTCATGGGATGTGTAGTTTCACAACAGCTGGAGGGCCGTAGTTTGAGGATCCCTGTACTATACTATTTGACATGTATATTTCATTACAGACTTCTGCCTTGTACACACAGTCGGACAATCCGACAACAAAATCCATCTGATTTTTTCAGACGGATTTTGTGCCAGATTTGTCATGTATACACACGGTCGGACAAAGTTGTCGGAAAATCTGATCGTTCCTAATGAGATGACGTACAACGCGTACGTCAGGACTATAAACGGGCCAGTAGCCAATAGCTTTCGTCTCGTAATTTATTCTGAGAATGCGTTGAACTTTGTCTGTCGGAATTGTCTACGTTCAGAATTTAAACAATCGGATTTTGTTGTCGGAAAATTTAGGCTCCTGCTCTCAAACTTTGTGCGTCGGAAATTCTGACTGAAAAAGTCAGATGGAGCCCACACACGATTGGATTTTCCGACAACACGATCCGATCACGCACACACACACACACACACACACACACACACACACACACACACACAAATAGAAAAAATAAAAATAATACTGCACTACCACAGTGAACCCTAACCAGCAGCAGCTCAACTTTGTGAGATATACACAAAAAAAAGAAATAAAATACGAAAAAAACGGCGCTAAAAATTACATATATAAATGTACGAATCACCTGATACCCATATATAATGTGTATTAATATGTGATAAAAAAAAGTCCATGCAATCATTATGTGATCCAATAAAGTCCAAGAAACAAGAAGTGAATGGAAATCCTGAATATGCAAACACCATGAACACGTGATCCACCACCATATAGATGTCACGCTTAATACAGCCTGTATGATAAATAACCATCCGGAATTTGAACTCCGCGGCGTCACCTCTCCATGGCCAGATAATAAATGGTAAACCCGGGGACACAGCAGGCGTATGAAGCATACATCAATTACAGACTCATGGAAATGGAAAGAGGCCAACCACTGTGTGAATCTGTAAACTTAAAATTACACTTTAACGTGTATCCTGCGAGAACAAGCATCCATAAAAAAAAAAAAAAAAAAAAAAAATTATATATATATATCTCTCTCTATATCTCCGGCTAGCATACACCCACTCACAAACGGGTCATGATGACGTCAGTGCGTCAACCTCCCTATGCACATTTCGTCTATAACTGACGTCATCCAACATGCATTCATGTGCACCATTAACTAAATCATACCAATTGATTAATTTGGTTCTGGTGGTCCCAACATTCCCTCAGTCCCCTTCCCCCCTCTCGTTTCTAAATGTACCAAGACATTGCTAAAAATCTGCTGCCATCTACCAGCATGATGAAGATAAAAACGAGGGTGGACATTTCAGTAGGTCAATGATCCCAAACACAAAGCCAAGGAAACTCTCAAATGGCTTCAACGAAAGAAGATAAAGCTCCTAGAATGGCCCAGCCAATCACCCAATAGAAAATCTATGGAAAGAACTAAAAGGTCAAAAAAGTTCATATAAGAGGCCCACAGAATCTTCAAGGTTTGAAGACTGTTTGTGTGGAAGAATGGCCAAAAAAAAAAAAAAAAATAAAAAAAAAAAATCACACCTGAGCAACGCATGCGACTAGTTTCTCCATACAGGAGGCGTCTTGAAGCTGTCATTACCAACAAAGGATTTTGTAAGTATTAAATACATTTCAATTAGTGTGTTCAATACTTTTTCCTTGTATCATTCTATTTTATTACACATAACTTAATTTCTGAACTTATTTGTATTGCTTGGATGTATGTATGGATTGCATGGGTTCTTACCGACATGTGGTGAAAAATTCATGTCGGTAGCACCTTTAGGCCGCGTACACACGGGCGGACTGTTCGCCCAACCTTGTCCGCTGAACAGTGTTTGGGCGGACAGTCCGCTCGTGTGTGGGCTTTCAGCGGACAGTTTCAGCGGACAGTTGGACGGACAAAGTCTTTCGGAAATTCCGAAAAACTGTCCGCTGAAACTGTGTTTGAGCGAACAGTCCGCCCGTGTGTGGGCCTGTCCGCTGTACTTTCGAAATGAGCGGACTGTTCCCGCTCGGAAAGTCCGCCCATTTCGAGCGCGTGTACAGGTAGGCGGGGCCCGCGAAGGAGACGTCGCGGGCTCCGCCGCCTGGAATGGGCTTAAAGGGGAACCCCAACGCCGAAAAAAATCGGCGTGGGGGTTCCCCCCAAGTCCACACCAGACCCTTGTCCGAGCACGCTACCCGGCCGGCCAGGAAAGGGGGGCGAGCGAGCGCGCCCCCCCTCCTGAGCCGTACCAGGCCGCGTGCCCTCAACATGGGGGGTGCCTTGGGGAAGGGGGGGGCCGCGCGGCCCCCCCACCCCAAAGCACCTTGTCCCCATGTTGATGAGGACAAGGGCCTCTTCCCGACAACCCTGGCCGTTGGTTGTCGGGGTCTGCGGGCGGGGGGCTTATCGGAATCCGGGAGCCCCCTTTAAGAAGGGGGCCCCCGGATACCGGCCCCCCACCCTATGTGAATGAGTATGGGGTACAATGTACCCCTACCCATTCACCTGTGAAATAAAGTACAAAAAAAAACACAACACATGGAAAAAGTATTTTATTGCACAGCTCCGGGGGTCTTCCGTCTTCGGGGGTCTTCTCGCCGGACTCCTCCGCTATGTGTGTGTAGCTCTTTTGCTAGCGGAGGAGTCCGGCTTTCTTCCTCCCCGCCGCCGGCCTCTTCTCCCGACTTCGGGGGTCTTGTCCCCCTCTTCGGTTCTTCTGCCGGGCCACCGCGCCTGGTCCGGTGGCCCGGTCTTCTGTCGCCGTCTTCCGTTCTTCTGTCGCCGCCTTCGGTTCTTCTGCCGGGCCACCGCGCCTTCTTGTAGCTCTTTTACAGGCGGTGGCCCGGTCTTCTGTCGCCGCTGTCGTCGTCGCCGCCGCCTTCCGTTCTTGTTCTTCTTCTTGTTCTTCTTCTTCTTCTCCTGGAGATGTTGACTCGACGAGCTCTCCGGCCGGAATGCCAGAGCCGCGCTGTGCGGTCACTTATATAGTGACAATGGGGCGGTGTCACATGGTATATGTCACATGGGTTGGTCACATGGTGACCCCGCCCCCTTACGATGTCATAGTCCCCATGTGACATCAACCCATGTGACCAACCCATGTGACATATACCATGTGACACCGCCCCATTGTCACTATATAAGTGGCAGCGGAGCGTGTCCCTGGCATTCCGGCCGGAGAGCTCGTCGAGTCAACATCTCCAGGAGAAGAAGAAGAAGAACAAGAAGAAGAACAAGAACGGAAGGCGGCGGCGGCGGCGACAACGACAGCGGCGACAGAAGACCGGGCCACCGCCTGTAAAAGAGCTACAAGAAGGCGCGGTGGCCCGGCAGAAGAACCGAAGGCGGCGACAGAAGAACGGAAGACGGCGACAGAAGACCGGGCCACCGGACAAGGCGCGGTGGCCCGGCAGAAGAACCGAAGAGGGGGACAAGACCCCCGAAGTCGGGAGAAGAGGCCGGCGGCGGGGAGGAAGAAAGCCGGACTCCTCCGCTAGTAAAAGAGCTACACACACATAGCGGAGGAGTCCGGCGAGAAGACCCCCGAAGACGGAAGACCCCCGGAGCTGTGCAATAAAATATTTTTTCCCTGTGTTGTGTTTTTTTTTGTACTTTATTTCACAGGTGAATGGGTAGGGGTACATTGTACCCCATACTCATTCACATAGGGTGGGGGGCCGGTATCCGGGGGCCCCCTTCTTAAAGGGGGCTCCCGGATTCCGATAAGCCCCCCGCCCGCAGACCCCGACAACCAACGGCCAGGGTTGTCGGGAAGAGGCCCTTGTCCTCATCAACATGGGGACAAGGTGCTTTGGGGTGGGGGGGCCGCGCGGCCCCCCCTTCCCCAAGGCACCCCCCCATGTTGAGGGCACGCGGCCTGGTACGGCTCAGGAGGGGGGGCGCGCTCGCTCGCCCCCCTTTCCTGGCCGGCCGGGTAGCGTGCTCGGACAAGGGTCTGGTGTGGACTTTGGGGGAACCCCCACGCCGATTTTTTTCGGCGTTGGGGTTCCCCTTTAAGCCCATTCCAGGCGGCGGAGCCCGCGAAGTATCCTTCGCGGGCCCCGCCTACCTGTACATGCGCTCGAAATGGGCGGATTTGCCTCCTCCTTACGTGGGCGAGTCCGTTCATTTCAAAAGTTGAGCGAACTGTTTGCCCAACCTTGTTCGTCAAACAGTCCGCTCGTGTGTGGGCAAGTCCGCTCATGCAAATTTTGAGCGGACTGTTTGCCGAAACTGTTTGACGAACAAGGTTGGGCAAACAGTCCGCGCGTGTGTACGCGGCCTTAGAAATAGTTTTACCTAGAAGAATGGTGACCTGTTCAATACTTATTTTAACCACTGTATGCATTACCATGGAATCTTTAGTAATGACAAAGTTATTGCATATAAACAGGTCCATAGCAGAAATGTAAAAATTGCTCTGGTCTATAGGGCTGAACAGCTGTGAGAGGCAAAGTGGTTAAGAGATCCCACACATTTCTTCTAGTCTCTGATTATGTAGTGCAGCAGAGGTGTGAGAAAACGATGAATTTAACAGTTTCACCGGTGTTCCCCTTTAACCACTTCCCGACCAGCGCACGACGATGTACGTCGACAGAATGGCACGGGCAGGCATATTGGCGTACATGTACGTCCAATATTTGTTGCCGCCGTGCCATCGGGAGCGCGCCGCCGGCGGCGCGCTCCCGCGCTGGTCGGGTCCCCCGTGAGTCCGGTCACGGGACCCGCGGACTCGATCGCCGCGGGCATCCCCGCGATCGTCTCACGGAGCGGCCGAATGGAGGAAATGCTGTATAAACAACATTTTTCCATTCTGCCTAGCAACTAGTGACGCTGATCTCTGCTCCATGTGATTGGAGCAGAGATCAGTGTACACTAAATGAAAGCCCAACCCCCCCACAGTTAGTAACACACCCCTAGGAACACTTAACCCCTACACTGCCACCCACTGGTTAACCCTTTCACTGCCAGTGTCATTTACACAGGAATCACTGCATTTATATAGCAGTGATTACTGTATAAATGACAATGGTCCCAAAAATGTGTCAAAAATGTCCGATGGGTCCCCCACAATGTCGCAGTCACAATAAAAATCGCAGATCGCCGCCATTACTAGTAAAAAAAATAATAATAAAAAAGCTATAAAACTATCCCTATTTTGTAAACGCTATAACTTTTGCGCAAACCAATCAATAATCGCTTATTGCGATTTTTTTTACCAAAAATATGTAGAAGAATACGTATCGGCCTAAACTGAGGGAAAAAAATGTTTTTTTATATATTTTTGGGGGATATTTATTATTACAAAAAGTAAAAAATAATGCGTTTTTTTCAAAATTATCGCTCTATTTTTGTTTATAGCGCAAAAAATAAAAACCGCAGGGGTGATCAAATACCACCAAAAGAAAGCTCTATTTGTGGGAAAAAAAGGACGTTAATTTTGTTTGGGAGCCACGTCGCACGACCGCGCAATTGTCAGTTAAAGCGACGCAGTGCCGAATCGCAAAAAGTGGTCTGGTCTTTGACCAGCAAATTGGTCCGGTCTGAAAGTGGTTAAACGCCCATACCTTCAGAATTCACTACTATAGTTCCAACGACTCCTTTCTGAGCCTGAATCCTCTTCAACGTTTCTTCAACCTCAGACTGTAAATGAAAATATAGAAATGTTTACAATCGAGTATTTGCAACAATTGTGATGAAATGTTCAGTTTATTTATTTATTTTTTTAGGCCGGGTTCACACCTATTCGCATAGCAGGAGAATGTGAATGGCTTCCTATGGAGCCGGCGTTGTGTCGAATACTCTCCCCCATCGGATAGTGTCCGCCCTGTACTGCGATTGCGCAGTACGGAGGACAAGGAGATGCCGAAGGTCTCCGAAGATGAACGGCGCCTGCGCACTGAGTCCAGGTTCAAGCCCCACCCTCCAAGTGGACATAGAGTTAAAATAAAAAATTGCAGAGTGAAGCAAGGCCATGCCCGAAGCGTGGCGAGCCCACGAGGGGTCCTGTTACTAAGTGCTACCTTATGTCCACTTGCATGGTGGGGCTTAAACCTGGACTCAGGGCAGAAGGTACTAGCAAGTGCGCAAGCGCCGTTAATCTTCGGAGACTCCTTGTCCTCCGTACTGCACAGGCGCTGCACCTGCGCAGTATGGGGTGGACACTATCCCATGGGGGGGGGGGACAGTTTTTGGCAGAACATCGGTTCACATATCTCCACTGCAGCTGGGGAGCGCATTATATTGCTATGCGTCTTTGGCTCCATTTCAGGCATAAATTCAGCCCCGTTTCATCCCTGAAAAGGGGAACAGGGACGAAAGGGACGGACAGTGATCAGCAGAACTTCCATCATCTATTATCTCCCACCTATTTATTAAAGTAAAGTTCCACCTAAAAGTGGAACTTCCGCTTAAAGAGGAGCTGCACAAAAAAAAAAAATATTAAAAGCCAGCAGCTACTAATATTGCAGCTGCTGACTTTTAATAATATCACACTTACCTGTCCCAGGTTCCAGCGATGTCGGCGGCAGATGACGAGCGATCGCTCGTCTCGCTGCAGCCACCGCCGCCAGCCTCTGTCAGGGAATCGGGAAGTGAAGCAAGAGGGCTTCACTGCCCGGTTCCCTACTGCGCATGCGCGAGTCGCGCTGCGCTGGTTCCCCGCTGTGTCTCTGGGAACTGTGTGTTTCCCAGAACACAACGGGGGGGGGGGGGGGGCGGAGCCATGCGGCGGTGGGCGGAGCCATGCGGCGGTCTGGCCGGAAGTGGGTGCAGTTACCTGGATTATCCAGGTAACTGCACCCCCTCCCCCCGAAAGGTGCCGATTGTGGCACCGGAGGGGGGGAGGGATAATACTAGCGGAACTTCCCCTTTAGGGTGAAGAACCGCTTTAACTGCTTCCCCCCCCCCCCTCCGGTGTCACTACCGGGTCCCCTTACCTTGAATGGCGGCGGCTGCATCCGATAGTCGATCTGAAGATCGGCTGGGGTGCCAACATCGTGGGCTAACTGGACAGGTAAGTGTACATATAGTAAACGTGGTTCTGCACATGTGCTCAGCCATTTGATGACTTGACAGTTCAGATCTCAAACAACTGTGACAGTTATCATTCACGGCATGCCTGGAATGTAACTGTTTTGGGAAACCATTAAATTGATGGGTTTAGTTCCACATAAAAGCAGAACTAAACCTATTAATTTTAAACTGCTTCCACAAACAGTTATATCCAATCCATGCCATGAATGACAGCTGTCACAGTTGTTTGAGATCTCAATTGAATTGTCAAGCCATCAAATGGCTGATCACATGTGCAGCACCATGGCAACCGCAGATCAAACAAACAGAGGCTACCATGGCAGCTTTCTTGGCTGTAAAAAAGGAGAGTTTAGTTCCTCTTTAACAAATGAATGGGGGATAACAGATGATGGAAGTTCTGTTTATTACACACAAACAGATGGGCACTCCAGAGAGGTCAGCACCATGGCAACTGCTGATCAGGGCTGGTGCAAGGACTTTTGACACCCTAGGTGAAATCTAATTTCGCCGACCCCCTTTTTCCTGCCCATGTATACCCCATCCTTTTTAACAAAGCGCCCATCACATACAGCCTCACCGGCACCCATCACATGCAGCTTTACCGGCACCCATCACATGCAGCCTACCAGTGCCCATCAATGAATGTTTGCTTCCATTCATTCGGGAGTCGGGACACAGACACAGTCCTCCTCCGCCGCTGCGCCTCTGACACTATGTGCGAACGGAGTGGCGGTTGCCTGCTGATGCTGAGATATAAGCTACTTGCTGCAGAGAGAAGGGAGTAAGAACAAAAGTGTCCGTGTGCCCTAGGCGGCTGCCTATTGGTAGAACCGACCCTGCCGCTGATCAAAGGCCAAGATGGCAGCTTCCTTGGCTGTAAAGGACAGGAAGGTGTAGTTCCGCTGTAATAAATGAATAGAGGGTAACAGATGATGAGAGTGGTGATGATCACATACACAGAGATGGTCAGTCCATGGTACAGACGGGTCACTATGTGATCCTGGCACATTTAAGGACAAAAGGTGGTCAGGAATAATCCTGAGACCGTCCCTGGAATTCTGCAGCATCGATCAGCCATAAGAAGGAGAGGGGGGAGATCAGAGCCGGCTCCCCCATTACACACACCCAGCCATCGTGTGACTATAATCACAGCCTCCCCCAGCTCCATGCACACACCGCTCAGCCGGCTCCCCGGGGAGATCACACTCACCATGTTGCTGCAGCCGCCGAGCACACCAGGAACACACAACAAACAGACGCGTCCCCGGTCTCTATGGAAACCCCGGAACTTACGCCACGGAGGAGGAGGAGGCGTGGTTTTGACATCACCGTCGATCACGTGTTAAGTCTTCTTGTTTTTACAGGTTGTTTGCTGCCTCTGCTGGCCGTCGTGTAGTATTGCAGGGTGCAGTGGTACATCCCTATGGCGGGGCGCAGTGACGCATTCAGCACGTTGTTTATAGTAGAACATGGCCAATGAGTGAAGCAAAGGGCAATGTACAGCTCTCCAGCATAGAATTGCTGGTGGTCAGGTATAAATAATTCAAGGTAATAGTCTATTAATAAAGCTGTGGGCTAGACATATATTGTCTAAATACAGGAGCCATGTGTTTTCCTACCAGACTTGGCGTGCTTTGTGTATTTATTCTACCTCTGTGAAGAAATCGAACATGAAAAAACTCCTTCACTTCTGTGCAGAGCCTTAGAAAGACCGATCATTGCTGATCTCTCTCCTTGTGCAAGGTGACTGGTCTGGTCTCCGCCCCCAGCCTGTAGTGGGTGGAGCCTGTTGGACCCCTCCTACAGCTCTGCTTTCTGCAAAGGCTATTTACATCACGGTAAAGATGTCACTGCTATATTTACAAGATAAAATCTGGGTTTGCAAAGTTATTTGGTGCACAAAAAGCAGATTTGCACTCACCGGCCACTTTATTGGATACACCCGTTCAGTTGCTTGGTAACACAAATTGCTAACTGGCCATTCACACAGCAGCAACGCATTTAAGCATCTAGACATGGTGGAACTTTTGCTATTCTGCTTCCTTCCTTCCTTCTCCCAATTGTCCCTGGTTTGGAGGGACTGTCCCTGATTTGGAGCAACGTCCCTCCTTCCTCCTCATTTGTCCCTCATTTTGGTCTGATCTATATAGTTGTATATAAAATGCACTTTATATTTTTCAAAAAGTGTTTCCCAGTGCTAAACCTTTCATCCAATTTCTAAATTATTGCTGCATTTGTATATTTTAAAAGCCACTATAAAGGAATAGTAGTGGTAAAAAAAAGCACTTGTGGATTTAAATAACCTTTTTTTTGGGGGTTAATTCTCATTTAAGGAGTGTGGCAGGGGGGTGCCCTATGCCTACATACATTTGCTAGTAGGTGTCCCTCATTCCCATCTCAAAATGTTGGGAGGTATGCTTGTCCCACTTCCATCGGACCTTCGCCAAGGCGAGGTACATCAGAAGTCCAGCCCCCCCCCCCCTCCTTCCTCTGCTGCAGGACCAATAAAGGAGTGCAGCACACTTTGCGCATGTACAATAGGGACCCGGCTGTGAAGCCGTAAGGCTTCACTGCCGGGTTCCCTTAACGGCAATGATGGCGGCAGAACCCAACAGCCAATAGAAACATCGGCTGGGGTGCCGACATCGCTAGACTCCAGGACAGGTAAGTGTCCTAATATTAAAAGTCAGCAGCTACAGTATGTGTAGCTGCTGACTTTTGATCTTTGGAGAGATGAGTGGAACTCTGCTTTAAAGCGGAGGTCCACCCTAAAGTGGACCTTCCGCTCATTGGAGCCCCCCCCTCCCCCCGGCGCCACAATTGGCACCTTTCAGGGGGGAAGGGGGTGCAGGTACTTGTACAGTACAGGTATCTGCACCCACTTCCGGCGTAGATTCTGCAGAAGGTACGCCCCTTTCCGAAGGTCCCCCGCTGCCTGCTGGGAAACACACGGATCCCAGAAACAGCGGGGACCATCCTTATTGCGCAGCGCGACTCGTGCATGCGCAGTAGGGAACCGGGAAATGAAGCCGAAAGGCTCCACTTAGTGATTCCCATACTCAAGATGGCGGCGGCAACACCCGAGAGACGATTGAGAGATCGGCTTCGGGTGCCGACATCGCGGGCGCGCTGGGCGGGTAAGTGTCATTATTTTAAAAGTCAGCAGCTGCAGTATTTGTAGCTGCTGGCTTTAAAAAAAAAACGGCGGACTCCCACTTTAAGTGACTTTGAACGTGTCCTGGTTGTTGGTGCCAGATGGGCTGGTCTGAGTATTTCAAAAACTGCTGATCTACTGCGATTTTCACACACAACCATCTCTCGGGTTTACAGAGAATGGTCTGAAAAAGAGAAAATATCCAGTGAATGGCAGTTATGTGGAGGAAAGTGGAACGGGAGATTTGCATCATGGATGTGCAACCGGCAAATCTGCAGCAACTGGGTGATGCTGATATCGTACCCTGGAGTTTAGGCAGGGCAGTAGTTATCCTGGTTGATTGCTATAGATCTATTGATTTCTCCCTAAGTTTGGCCTTGTTGCACTTTTCTCTTCTACCACTAGGTGGCCGGGTACTTGGTGGTATTAGATACGAGAAGTGCAACCCAAGGTCAGGTTATGGGTATATGGGGTATTTCAGCCAATGGGCAGGGGTTTTCTTGAATCCCTTGGCCTGCAGGGAGAACCTATATATTTGGGTGGAGTGAGATGATCTGTGTTCTGTGCCACCTGGATGGTTGTCTGGGTGGACGTGTGTTGTGTTGCCCCGGGGCTGCTAGGCCCGGATGAGGCCTATCCTGGGCACATCTGGCTGCTAAGCTGTCTGAGGGCCTATCCAGAAGCAGGAGAGCAGCGCAGGGTTGGGATTGCGGCTTGCAGTCCAACCAGAAGTGAGGGTTCTGCCGGCCGGAGAACCTGTCGTGGTCGGAGGTAGAGGGGAAGCTGTCGCCATTAAGAGACTATCTGCTTTATTACCAGGGACCACAGTGAGTAACTGAAGCAAGTACCGGAGCAGAATTTTCACCAACCGGGGACGGTGAAGAATCGGGAAACTTCAGTGGATATCAAGCCAGGGAACCAGCCAGTGGAGGTGACACTTGCAGAGCAGCCTTGTGTGCCAAGCCAGGGACCGAGCAGGCGAGTGGGGTGAAGCTTGAGAGGTATCTAGAGTGCCAAGTTAGGGACCCAGCAGAGAAGCGGGGGTGACGCTTGAGGAAGATAACACTGAGAAGATTGGAGGAGCTCAAAGGATTCAGTGTCAGTGAATCAGCGGATCTAGTGAGAGGCCGGGAGATCAGTGTATTGAAGAACTACAAGGTGTAATTGTAGTGAAAGTAAAGGACCTGTTAAGCCTTGTGTTAGGAACTGTGAAAGACTGTTGCCATAGTAGACAGCATTCCTACACATGCAGATGTGGCATCTTGCTGGATGCCTTTCCTTGCATGGCTGTCCTCCTATTGAAGTCTCTGAGTTAGCCAATAATCTTGCAACTACCTATGGATGTCCTGGCCCTAACCCTCTCTCCCCCGAAATGGTTTATTAAGAGAAATAAACTTTCTTTTGCATCCAAGAAGTGTCTGGGGCCCAATAACTTAACTACCCTACGCCCACCATGCCTCACAACCCACTACATACAGAAGGATGTCAGCTATCCCTGGCCCTGGAGGTTCTCAGATCAAAGGAGGCCTGGGACCTGTCTACACTATCATGTCACTATGGTCCAAACTCCTTGTTGAATCTATGCCACGAAGATTTAAGGCAGTTCAGAAGGCGAAAGGGGGTCCAACTCAGTATTAGCAAAGTTTACCCAATAAAGTCGCCAATGAGTGTATTTAATAGAGGAGTATGGCCAAAGGTTTTTTTGGTCATACTTCACTTGTGAGTCACAGGAGTGCACTTACTTTTGCTCTCCTGTGACCCAGAGTCAGTTGTAGTGGCAGAGCCACGCAAGGCTCTGGAAGGATCCCGACAATATTGTCAGAATGCACCCAACTACCCGACTGACAGCTGGCTCCGCCTCTCAGCAGGTGGCTGAAAGTGTGCCCTTTCCCTCCCCAACCCAGTGCTCCAGTGGGTGCTGGAGGGGCAGAGCAGAAAGCAGTGACAGACATTTACTGCTCTCTGCTCAGAGAATGTCGAGTAATCATCAGTCATGTAATCAATCAGTTCTTGGGCTTAGAGCTGGTATGGGGCATAGAGATGAATATGTAAGTTTTTTTTCCAAACCCCATACTTCAACTTTAACCCCTTTCCTGTCAGAGACAACTTTGATTTTTGTTTTACAATATGCTAAAATGCACATTTAAGGCCTGACGATTTGTTAAAACTCCTACACATTATATATTTTCTGATTGGCACACTGGAGAATAAAATGGGGGGTAGAAACATATTTTTTTAATGTTATAGCATATGAGTGCAACTGTTTGTCAAATGAATCATTAAAATACAGTAAAGGTAATTTTAGGGCACACTTAGGCCGCGTACACACGGGCGGACTGTTCGCCCAACCTTGTCCGCTGAACAGTGTTTGGGCGGACAGTCCGCTCGTGTGTGGGCTTTCAGCGGACAGTTTCAGCGGACAGTTGGACGGACAAAGTCTTTCGGAAATTCCGAAAAACTGTCCGCTGAAACTGTGTTTGAGCGAACAGTCCGCCCGTGTGTGGGCCTGTCCGCTGTACTTTCGAAATGAGCGGACTGTTCCCGCTCGGAAAGTCCGCCCATTTCGAGCGCGTGTACAGGTAGGCGGGGCCCGCGAAGGAGACGTCGCGGGCTCCGCCGCCTGGAATGGGCTTAAAGGGGAACCCCAACGCCGAAAAAAATCGGCGTGGGGGTTCCCCCAAAGTCCACACCAGACCCTTGTCCGAGCACGCTACCCGGCCGGCCAGGAAAGGGGGGCGAGCGAGCGCGCCCCCCCTCCTGAGCCGTACCAGGCCGCGTGCCCTCAACATGGGGGGGTGCCTTGGGGAAGGGGGGGCCGCGCGGCCCCCCACCCCAAAGCACCTTGTCCCCATGTTGATGAGGACAAGGGCATCTTCCCGACAACCCTGGCCGTTGGTTGTCGGGGTCTGCGGGCGGGGGGCTTATCGGAATCCGGGAGCCCCCTTTAAGAAGGGGGCCCCCGGATACCGGCCCCCCACCCTATGTGAATGAGTATGGGGTACAATGTACCCCTACCCATTCACCTGTGAAATAAAGTACAAAAAAAAACACAACACAGGGAAAAAATATTTTATTGCACAGCTTCGTGGGTCTTCCGTCTTCGGGGGTCTTCTCGCCGGACTCCTCCGCTATCTGTGTGTAGCTCTTTTACTAGCGGAGGAGTCCGGCTTTCTTCCTCCCCGCCGCCGGCCTCTTCTCCCGACTTCGGGGGTCTTGTCCCCCTCTTCGGTTCTTCTGCTGGGCCACCGCGCCTTCTTGTAGCTCTTTTGCAGGCGGTGGCCCGGTCTTCTGTCGCCGCTGCCTTCCGTTCTTCTGTCGCCGCCTTCGGTTCTTCTGCCGGGCCACCGCGCCTTCTTGTAGCTCTTTTACAGGCGGTGGCCCGGTCTTCTGTCGCCGCTGTCGTCGCCGCCGCCTTCCGTTCTTGTTCTTCTTGTTCTTCTTCTTCTCCTGGAGATGTTGACTCGACGAGCTCTCCGGCCGGAATGCCAAGGACACGCCCCGCTGCCACTTATATAGTGACAATGGGGCGGTGTCACATGGTATATGTCACATGGGTTGGTCACATGGTGACCCCGCCCCCTTACGATGTCATAGTCCCCATGTGACATCAACCCATGTGACCAACCCATGTGACATATACCATGTGACACCGCCCCATTGTCACTATATAAGTGACCGCACAGCGCGGCTCTGGCATTCCGGCCGGAGAGCTCGTCGAGTCAATATCTCCAGGAGAAGAAGAAGAAGAACAAGAAGAAGAACAAGAACGGAAGGCGGCGGCGACGACAGCGGCGTCAGAAGACCGGGCCACCGCCTGTAAAAGAGCTACAAGAAGGCGCGGTGGCCCGGCAGAAGAACCGAAGGCGGCGACAGAAGAACGGAAGGCAGCGGCGACAGAAGACCGGGCCACCGCCTGCAAAAGAGCTACAAGAAGGCGCGGTGGCCCGGCAGAAGAACAGAAGAGGGGGACAAGACCCCCGAAGTCGGGAGAAGAGGCCGGTGGCGGGGAGGAAGAAAGCCGGACTCCTCCGCTAGTAAAAGAGCTACACACACATAGCGGAGGAGTCCGGCGAGAAGACCCCCGAAGACGGAAGACCCCCGGAGCTGTGCAATAAAATATTTTTTCCTTGTGTTGTGTTTTTTTTTGTACTTTATTTCACAGGTGAATGGGTAGGGGTACATTGTACCCCATACTCATTCACATAGGGTGGGGGGCCGGTATCCGGGGGCCCCTTCTTAAAGGGGGCTCCCGGATTCCGATAAGCCCCCCGCCCGCAGACCCCGACAACCAACGGCCAGGGTTGTCGGGAAGATGCCCTTGTCCTCATCAACATGGGGACAAGGTGCTTTGGGGTGGGGGGGCCGCGCGGCCCCCCCTTCCCCAAGGCACCCCCCATGTTGAGGGCACGCGGCCTGGTACGGCTCAGGAGGGGGGGCGCGCTCGCTCGCCCCCCTTTCCTGGCCGGCCGGGTAGCGTGCTCGGACAAGGGTCTGGTGTGGACTTTGGGGGAACCCCCACGCCGATTTTTTTCGGCGTTGGGGTTCCCCTTTAAGCCCATTCCAGGCGGCGGAGCCCGCGACGTCTCCTTCGCGGGCCCCGCCTACCTGTACACGCGTTCGAAATGGGCGGATTTGCCTCCTCCTTACGTGTGCGAGTCCGTTCATTTCAAAAGTTGAGCGAACTGTTTGGCAAACAGTTTGCTGAAACAGTCCGCTCGTGTGTGGGCAAGTCCGCTCATGCAAATTTTGAGCGGACTGTTTGCCGAAACTGTTTGACGAACAAGGTTGGGCAAACAGTCCGCGCGTGTGTACGCGGCCTAACACAATATATTACCCATTTTTTTGGTAAAATATAAAAGGTGAGGTTGCGTAGAGTAACGCCAGCCATATTTAGTCAATGGTGTCACCAGGATTTGTTTGTTATCAATTTGAAACAAGCTGGCCTGGCCGTGGGATTGTTGGTTGCTAAGATGATGGCAGCCGCCTGCATTCTAGCAGCCAATGATGTTTGCGGCTCGTAAAGCATCATTGATTGCTAAGATACAAGGAGCTGGACAGTGTCATTGGTTGTTTTGTTGCAGGCAGCCGCCTGCATTGTAGCAACCAATGACAGGAGAGGCAGATATTCCTGAGTGGGAAGTTGTCATTTTGTGACATTAGTGAGACCCCTACCCAATGAATGACTTCCAGCTGCAGGAGCCAGAGGTTTGTGTGCATTAACTGGCCAAATCTGGTCATTTAGTTTGCCAGTTCGGTGATGAGCATGGGTTTGGGTCAAACTTATGGTCAACCTGAACATGAAGCTCATCCTTAGAGGCTCTGCATTTTGATTTGCCTTGCTACACAATGGTTGTGTTTTAGTGCTCTGTCACATGATTATCCGAGTTTATGAGTCAAGCTGGAAAGTTTGCACACCTCCTTTTATTGGCCTCCTTTTATTGAAATATTCCATCCCTTACAACATTTACAGGACTTATCCATAAAGCAATCATGACTGCTGAGATGCAGTGGGCCTAGGTACAAATGAATGTAACACCATGGTATCAAATCCCCCACC
The DNA here is from genome assembly GCF_037356315.1 of Lithobates pipiens. Taxonomy (NCBI): domain Eukaryota; kingdom Metazoa; phylum Chordata; class Amphibia; order Anura; family Ranidae; genus Lithobates; species Lithobates pipiens. The sequence continues at coordinate 49,479,650 of NW_027507686.1, read as the reverse complement.
ACCCTTGCCCTTTAACCCCATTATATAAAACACTTACAACCATTAGGTTGGAAAGGGCAAGGCCACAGCTTTATTAAATTCCAACACATAACATGTGAACACATTTAACCAGTGCCAGTCACAGTGGTATTGTGAGCACTCAATACCAAAAGGGGGAAGTGGGGACTGTCTTTACCATAAGTGCTGGACAGACAGCCTAGTTCCAGTTTTTTCATCAATGGCATAGCCCATTATAGCAACTTTAAATGGTGGCAAGGTCAAGAAACCGCAGCTAGCTGTGACATACCATAACCAAGGAAAAATGGGAGGGAGGGTGGGCAGCTCTTCCATCCACTTCTATCGAAAGACCCAGAATTCCCTGGGGCACACGTTCCCTGAGCTCAGGCCCATCCCATCCCATCCCCAGTGTTGCCACCAATTATCACCATCCACCCCTTTGTCCAGCATCTGGCCATGCCCTCATCAGTCAAGGCTCTCTTTCCCTGGGGGGGGGGGGGGGGGTTCAAGAGGCCTTTATCAAAGAACTTATACTGGGGAATTCTCATAACTTTGCAATCCTAACATTCTTTTTTCTCTTCATGCATGCATATAGAAAAGGTCTCCTGATGCACAATATTACATAAACAGGGCTCTGTGTTAACAAATAGAGTGTTTTGGACCCATCATGACTCTTTCTTAAGTGGAAGTCACACCAGAGTACAAAAACAATGTACATCAAAATAGAGTGACCAGACGCCCCTTGTTTTTTGGGACAGTCTCTCATTTTTGAAGCTTGCCTCTTGAAAAGAAGAGCCCCTAAATCATCCCTATTCTTCAAATCACCTTCCTGAGTCCTGGTTTCATGGCAATGTCACCTTCCTGGCTTGTGCAGTCTTACAAGTGGGAGATGAGGAAGAGGGAGCAGGAGATGCTGCCTTGCTCTTGCAGCACAATGCACACCTGGGTGGGCAGTTACACTGGGTGAATGGGGTAATAAATAGGCAGCTATCTGTAAGAGAGGCAGACAGAGGGGAGGACATGCGACTACATATAGTACCTCATACTCTTATTGTTTGTTGCTTACTGCTGACCCCTGCACTCTGTGAAACTTACTGCTGGCCCCTGTACTCTGCATTACTTACCACTGACCCAAGCACTTGGTGATATTTTCTACTGACCCCTGTCACTGTGTGATGATAATGTGAACTCCTATAACAGGCATTACTAAATGGCGTAATGCGTACGGTCTGTATTCAGACCTAGTCTTTGTCCCATCCGGATCCATGGTCCCACCATTTAGGAGCTAGCTCTGTCCCCCAGCCTCTGAAGCTGCATGGAGAGCAGGAGTGGGAGCTTCCTTAGATAACTTTGTGGAATAACTAGCAGGTGATTGGTTACTAGGACACAGTGGTCCCAACAACCAATCACCAGCTCTTTAATATGCAAAGCTAACTTCAGTAACTCCCACTCCTGCCCTCCATGCAGTGCTACTGTGCTTCTTGCTCTCGATCTCTCCTGCCCCCGGCTCTCTGTTCTGTGTGTACCTGTCAGGTAGTGGAGTAATAGGGGCAGAAGACCAGGCACTGATGGATGGGGGAGCGGGGGGATGCTTGATGTGTATATACATAGAGCTCTACTTTGGGGGGGGGGGGTGGGTGAGGGGGGTTGATGTGAAGGGGCAGAAAGGACTACTGGGGGGGTCATGTAAAGGGACAGATATCTCTACTGTGTGTGTGAGGGGGTTATGTAAAGGGGTAGTGAGCTCTACTGTGTGTGTGTGGTCATGTAAAGCGGCAGTGAGCCCTATTGTGTGTGTGGAGGGGGGTGATGTAAAGGGGCAGAGAGCACTGCTGTGAGGAAGGGGGTGTAGGGGGGTGTTCTGGAAGGGGGAGGGAGTGTACTGTTGAGGGTGTAATGTAAAGAGGGATTGATGTGAAAAGAGCAGAGAATGTTCCTGTGGGGGGGGGGGGGTGATGTGAGAGGGGCAGGGGACACTACTATGGGGGGGAGAGTGATGTAAAAGGGCAGCGTCTTTAAAAAAGGTTCCTGCACTACTTTAACGTGACTTGCTTGTGACTTGAATGCCATAGAGTGTAATAAGTCACACTTGAAATTAAACGACTTTAGACTTGCACTACTGTGAACCAAGCTTTACCTGTTTACATATTAAACAATAGTTTAAATCATAAATGTATTTCTGATGCATTACTGCAGAACTTAAAGAATCCCTGTTTCTTTGAAGGGCGCTACTGTATTGTAAATCTTTGGATATTCCCATCTTTTGTGACAGTGTGTATTAGTGACGTTTATTTAGATTCATAATTGTTATTGCTGAATGCTGATATTGTTGTAGCACCCTCTACCAGAAGGTAGGTGCTAGTAAGGGTTATTTTACTAGGTTATTTCAGCACAGGCAAATTTAGGTAGGCCTATGTTGCAAGCTAGGCCTGTCTGTTTTGATCTGGGGGCTGGGAGTGGTCAGAGTAGCAGTGGGTGTGACCACCTGCACATCAGTTCTGAGGCGCCTCCCCTGTTTCCGAGGAGAATGTTCTAGAAAAGGGTCTGGGTCTGGAACTGGAGTGGCAGTTCAACTTGTGTGTGAGCTCTGACCAATCCCCATTGGTATTGTCAGGGGGCGGGCCTCATATATAAGTTGAGGTCACATGCTACTGGGGTGGAGAAGTTAGCTGGGTGAAGTGAGGAATGGAGGAGTGCTATACAGTCACAGGAGGACACCCCCATTATAGGACCCCCCTTTTTAGATGGTTTTAGTTCATCCACTCCCAAACTACCCCACCATGCTGCTTTTCAAGCGATTCTTTACTATGGACAAATGTCTGCTACCTCAGTATGTCATCTCCAAGCTGCTATGATTGTTGTTATGAATATCTGGTCAATAATATGTGATTGTTATGCTTATTTACTATGTATATACTCATATTGCCATGTCATGTTTTTTAACCACTTCAATACAGGGCATTTTCACCTCCTTCCCGCCCAGACCAATTTTCAGCTTTCAGCGCTGTAACATTTTGAATGACAACTGTGCGGTCATGTAACACTGTACCCATATGAAACTTCGATCATTTTGTTTCCCCACAAATAGAGTTTTCTTTTGGTGGTATTTGATCATCTCTGCAGTCTTTATTTTTTGCGATATAAATAAAAAAGAGCGACAATTTTGAAAAAAACACAATATTTTTTACTATAACAAATATCCAGATTTAAAAAAAACAAAAACAAATTTCTTCCTCAGTTTAGGCCGATATGTATTCTTCTACATATTTTTGGTGGAAAAAAAAATCACAATAAGCGTATATTGATTGGTTTGCTCAAAAGTTATAGCGCCTACAAAATAGGGGATAGATTTATGGCATTTTTATTATTATTTTTTTTTTGTACTAGTAATAACAGCGATCTGCAATTTCTATCGGACTGCGATATTGCGGCAGACAAATTGGACACTTTTGACACATTTTTGGAACCATTGGCAATTATACAGCTAGCAGTGCTATAAAAATGCACTGATTACTGTATAAATGTCACTGGCAGGGAAGGGGTTAACACTAGGGGGCGATCAAAGGGTTAAATGTGTTACCTAGGGAGTGATTCTAACTGTGGGGGGAAGGGACAGACTGGAGTACGTAAATGATCGGTGTCCTTGTATAGAAGGGACACATAATCTGTCTCCTCTCCGCTGACAGAACGTGGATCTGTGTGTTTACACACACAGATCCACATCCCTGCTCTGTGGCAAGCAATCGCGGGTGCTTGGTGGACATTGCGGCTGCTGGGCACGTGCATTGACTCCCGGGTGACGCGGCGGGCGCATGCGTGCCCCCTAGGCGGCCGGGAAGCCAAGGACGTCATATGACGGCCACCTAGGATGAGAGAGCCACCTTGCAGCCATCATATGTCCATGTGTGGGGTGGGAAGTGGTTAATAAATAAAACATGTCTTGTTACATTAACTCATCTTTTAGCCATGCTAGATCTACCGCATTTAAAGTCCCAAACCCCCCTCTTTTTGTTTCATATTCTTATGAGTAGAACAGGAAATGAGGAAACCAATTTTCTCAATGTTAGGCCGCGTACACACGGGCGGATTGTCTGGCCAACTAAGTTCGTCAGACAATCCGACAGACAGTCCGTTCAAAATTTGAATGAACGGACTTGACCACACACGATGAGCAGACAGTCCGCTGAAAGCGTGCGTGATGACGTGTACAGCACGTACGACGGGACTAGAAAAACGACGTCCTATACACTGCAATGCAACCTTCGGCCGTGTAAATCCTTTCTGAGCATGCGCCATACTTAGTCCGTCCAACTTGCCTACACACGAGCGGACTGTCCGCTGAAACCAAGTTTGGACGGACAAAACCAAGTTTGAACGGACTGTCTTACGGAAATTCCGTAAGACTTTGTTCGTCAGATTGTCCGCTGAAAAAGTCCGCTGAAGCCCACACACGAGCGGATTGTCCGCTGAAACACGGTTCAGCGGACTAAGTTGGACAGACAATCCGCCCGTGTGTACGCGGCCTTAGGCTGCTTTCACATTGAGACACTTTACTATAGTGCTAAAAATAGCGCCTGCAAATATCCTCTCCTCTCACTCCAGTGTGAAAGCCCGAGTGTTTTCACAGTGGAGCGGTGCGCTTGCAGGACTTTAAAAAAAGTCCTGCAAGCAGCATCTTTGAGGCGCTCTAAAGTGCCCCTGCCCATTGAAATCAATGGGCAGCGACGCCGAAGTGGCAGCAAAGCGCCGGTGTCGCGGCACATTGCGGGCACTTTTAACAATTTTTCAGCTGTTAGTGGGGGTTAAAAGTGCCCGGCTAGTGGCCGAAAAGCACTGCAAAAAAAGATGGTAAAGCGCTGCTAAAAATAGCGACGCTTTACCGCCGTTGCCCCAGTGTGAAAGACTGACAAATTGAAGCAATGCAGTAAAACCTGATTAGCTCAGGGTGCTTGCCCCTTCCCATGCCATTGTGAAATTGGCTATGCAGATATCTAAGAAACCTAAAATAAAAATAGCTATATCTGAAAAGTATTTTGAAATAATAATAATTCGTTGAAATGGTAGCCTGTTATATGTACCTGGAGGTGGTCATTTAACCCTAGGTTTTAAAAAAATAGGTCCTTAGCCCTTGTACACACGGTCGGAGATTCGGACGGAATGTGTCCGATCGGACCGTTTTGTCAGATCCATGTGTGTGGTCTCCATCGGACTGTTTCCATCGGAGTATCTGACGGACCAAGTTTTCCAACTTGTTGGTAAAATTTTCCGACAAAATGCTCCGATCAGACATACTCCGATCATGTGTAGAGAATTCCGATCGGACAAAGTGCCACGCATGCTCAGATCAAATTCCTACATCAAAGCTATTGGCTACTAGCCTGAACGTAGTCCCGTCGTAACGAAATAACGTAATCACGTTCTGAACAATCCGACAACTTTGTCTGACCGTGTGTATGCAACAGTTTCAGACAAAATCCGACGGATTTGGTTGTCGGAATGTCCGACCGTGTGTACAAGGGCTTACAGTTTTGTAGACCAAACAGCTGGCTTTTTTGGCCAACATTATTCTGCATAAATCTGAGTATATTAGCCTTCCATGTAAAACTTACAGCTTTCTTTCGCCATTCATTTCAAAAAATTTTATGGTAAATACTGCTTTTTTTGAATTTTGATTAATGATTATTATACTAAATGAATGATGTTTACATAAGAAACGCTTTTCCAGCCTCTTAAATTTGTGCAGTTTTTTTCAGCAGAAGTTTATAGGTCAACTGGCTGATGCCGTAAATGCATTTGATCTTAACCATAGAGCCAAGGCGTGCTTCAAGTGAGCTCTACTGATCTTCTGGGCCTTCTTTCATGGTGTGCTTGTGCCCACCTGCCAATGCCAACAGTAAAAGAACATAAAATTTCTGGTTACAAAAATATCTCTTTTACAGGTTTCACGTAAGAGCAATACATCTGATCTGATGCTGTTTTGATCTCCTTTAAATCCCTTTATTTGAACAGCTGGGAAAGGTATTAGTGATATGTCAAGGAGGTGAGCCAAGTTATAGACATTAACTTCAGAGTAAAGAGGATAACGGGGTTTATTAAAGTATTGCTTTTGGGCCCTATTCACCTGATAAATATATAGCGTGAGCTTGCTAGGCACCGCTGAGTGTTTATATATGCGTGAGTCTGCTCATGTGCAGACTAAATTATGCAAGGCTTTGATTGCTCCAGCAGGATGTGGCTTTATGATGGATGAGGTTAGTTCTGAAAAATGTAAACAGCGGGGGCTACTAGGAGCAAGCAAGCCATAAACTTTAGAGAGGGAGCCAAGCCAGAGGAGCTCAAGTTTGGCTCATCTAGAAAACTGTGCAGGCGAGCGTGCATTTCGGCTCCGAGATCTGGAAACCTTTATGCGTTAAGCACGTGTGAAGCCGTGTAAACAAGAGCGAAAAATACCTCTCTAGCTGGACATCCTAGCACGTCTCTCTAAAATGTTACAGCCCAATCCATCAAATTTAAAGCATATAGCAGCTGTTGGATGAATGCATTAGCACACGTCTTGGATTGAATTTGTTGACAAGGCTAGGGAAGTAAGCAGAAAAAAATGGCTTCTAAACATCTGGATACCACATAAGTGGCTACACTGGGCGTGTTGCAAATATTACTATATTAAAGGTTAAAGTTGCACCCTAGACTTTAAACAATAGTTGCCTGGTCTAGCCAGTTTTCAGATGCAAGCCTACAGGTTGCTGTTGTTACCATATACATAAACAGTCAAGAACATGCAAATATACTCTACATAGCTAAGCAAACATTGTTTATGTGCATACTCGACTTAACATCTAATGGCTGAGGTTTACTCATAGTAATACTTTCATTTTGGGTGTGTATCAGTGTGATAAAATGACTGTTAAAAAAATAAAAAATAGAGGTGCCTGAATGTGCCTACATTAGCTTTTACTGTCCATTCCAAACCTAAATGCTGGTCATTCTGATTGGTGAAGCCTTCCACACATTACATAGTTACATAGTAGGTAAGGTTCAATAAAGACAATAGTTCATCCAGTTCAACCTGTGTAGGTGCACATGTGTCAGTATTTATAATTATGCCCCATATCCCTGTATGTTGTGCTCTTTAAGATGCACATCCAAGAGTCTCTTAAAAATATCCATACTTCCCGCAGCCACCACCAACTGTGGAATAGAGTTCCACATCCTTATTGCCCTGACAGTGAAAACCCCCCTGCGCAGTATAAGGTTAAGCAGCTTCTCCTCCAATCTCATTGTGTGGCCCCGTGTCCTCTTACACTCCTTGAGTCATTTTTTTTCCTATATGCTGGGATCACCATTGAGGTATTTGTAAATCGCTATAATGTCCCCTCTCAAGCGTTGTTTATCCAGCGAGAATAGATTTAGTGTTTGCAGTCATTCCTCATAATCAAGGTCCTCCAGTCCCCTTATTAGTTTTGCTGCCCTTCTTTGGACTCTCTCCAGTTCCAGCACATCCCTTCTGAGGACTGGTTACCAGAACTGGATGAAATACTCCAGATGTGGCCTTAACAGAGTTTAATGAAGTGGCAGGATTATAGTTTTATCCCTGGCGTATATATCTCCTTTTTTATGCCGGCTTTGGTAGCTGCAGCCTGACATTGCATGCTATTGCTCAATCTGTCATCTACTAGGACCCCCACATCTATCTCAATCCTTAAAGTGGTTGTAAACCCTTACAACAAACTTTGACCTACAGGTAAGCCTAGATTAAGGCTTACCTGTAGGTCCAAGAAATATCTCCTAAACCTATACGGTTTAGGAGATATTTGCCCGAAGACAGGCATTGCCGTGCATGCGCCATAGACAGCGGCGTGCAGGCGCACTGAGCGCGGCACCGTCAACGACGGAGATGCCGCGCGTGTCGGCTCTCGTGCGCATGCGTGGGAGTGATGTCATCGTGGCTTCGCCGAATGACAGCGGCGGAGCTGCGAGACCCCACCGAGAAGATGGATGCTCCGGACTACAGGGGACAGAGGTGACTTCGCTGGCTCCTGTGTCAGGTAAGTGACACATAATGGACTACTATGCGATGCATAGTAGTCCATTATGCTTTGCCTTTGCAGGGAATGAAAGAGGAAGTAAACTCATCAGGGTTTACTTCCTCTTTAACTCCCCCAGCGATTCTCCTTTTAGTGAGTAGTTTGCATTTATGTTTTTTGCCCCCAAGTGCATTACTTTACATTTTCCCCCATTAAACCTGATATGCCATGTATTTGCCCATGCAATTATTTTGTTCAGGTCTTTCTGTAAAATTTCTATAGCCTGCTGTGAAGTTATTGCACTTTTTATTTTTGTCATCCGCAAAAACTGAGATTGAGCTATTTGTCCAATCCTCTATATCATGTATGAATAAATTTAATAGAATTGGTCCCGAAGACATAGCCTTGGGGCACCCCGCTTACCACTCCAGATTAGTCTGAGTACATGTTATTTATCACCACCCTTTGGACACACCCTGTAACCAATTTTTTTACCCAAGAACAGACCCCATGGTCCATGCCTGCGGACCTCAGCTTGTAGGTTAATGCTTATGGGGGGACTGTATCGAATGCCTTTACAAAATCCAAGTACTCCAAGTCCACAGGGCTCCCCCTATCTAAATGGCAGCTTAATTCCTCGTAGAATGTTAGCAGATTGCTCTGGCAGGAATGACCTTTCGTAAACCCATGCTGATTATTACTAATAATATTTTTTTCCTCAGTAAATTTTTGGATATAGTTCATTATCATCCCCTCCAATAATTTACCAACAATTGATGTTAGTCTGACTGGCCTGTAGTTTTCAGGGCTTTGTTTATGTCCTTTTTTGAATATTTGTACCATATTTGTACTTTTCTCCAATCAGGTACGAAGTCTGTCAGTATGCTGTCCACAAAGATTGGGAACAATGGTTTGGCTATAACCTGACTGAGTTCTTTGAGGACTCTTGGGTGTGAGCCATCTGGTCCTGGTGATTTATTTGTATTTAGTTTATCTAGTCTTTCCTTCACTCTGGTCTCTGTTAGCCACAGAGGTATGCCCTGTGCTGTAATAAGAGAAGCCACACTAAATTATTACCAATTGTTGCAAAAGGATCCTTGATTGAATATCATAACAGTATTTTCACATAATTGAAAGTAGTAGGGTAAATCCTTATCCAAATGGCACCACGGTGATTCACATCAAGAAGTGCATTGCCACCTTAAGAAAAACTTGCTTACCAGATATCAAGCAAAATAGGCATTTGGCTATAGACCAGCCAAGGCCTTTGACTTGCACAGAAGATCTTTAGGAACCATTATTACAGGATGAATGGCTGTAATGTCTGGCACACTATGAAGTCCGTGACCATCTCTTTCAGCAGAAGGCCCAGAAATAAATACTGGTCATAGTGTAATATTGTATGATTTTTTTTTTATTAATAAAAAAAGCAATGTGCTTACATTTAGTAGGTATTAAAATCCTGCGACGGGCCGCACGATTTAAAAAAAAAAAAAACAGAGCTGGCCGGCTCGCAACAAGTGCCTGTCCTCCTAGTAAGACATAAAGCGTGGTGACACTATTTACTAGCCGCAGATAACTCGCACAATATTAAACATTCATTAACATCATCAGCTCTTAAAGTGGTGTTCCGCCCAAAAAAATTAAATAATTAAAAGTCAGCAGCTACACATACTGCAGCTGCTGGCTTTTAACAATAGGACACTTACCTGTCCTGGAGTCCAGTGATGTCGGCAACACAACTGATGTTTCCATCAGCTGTCGGGTGCGCATGCGCGAGGCCCGGCTCCTCTCTCCTACTGGCCTGGTGACAGGAGGGAGGAGGAAGCACCACAGTGATGTCACGGGCCACGGCCAGGACTCCTGGAAGTGGGAACAGGATACCTGTCAAAGACAAGTATTATGTCCCCCCTCCCTCCCAAAGGGTGCCACTTGTGGCACCAGAGGGGGAGAGGAGACAAATGAGCGGAAGTTCCTATTTTGGGTGGAACTCCGCTTTAAATAACTGTACGTTTACAACAAAGCCTATATCCCATCCCTCCCACCATACTCATAAAATGTGCCTGGAAGAATATCTGTCCTCTGGAGCAGACATCCTCTTGCACTGCCGCAGCCTGGCCAGGGTTGGGTTTACAGCCTGTGGAATCCCAGTTCAGCATACATTCACGCTCTGGGGCTGGATGGCCAGAATAATGGCAATCTCAACCTTAACCACTTCAGCCCCCCGGAAAACTTTACCCCCTTCCTGACCAGAGCACTTTTCACAATTTGGCACTGCGTCGCTTTACCTGGTAATTGCGCGATCATGCAATGCTTACCCAAACTAAATTTCATTATTTTTTTCCCCACAAATAGAGCTTTCTTTTGGTGGTATTTGATCACCTTTGTGTTTTTTTTTTTTTTTTTTGCGCTATAAACAAAAAAGCAGCAAATTTTTTTTTTAAAACAAAACAATATTTTTTACTTTTTGCTATAATAAATATCCCCAAAAATGTTTTTAACAGACAAACTTCTTCATCAGTTTAGACCAATATATATTCTTCTACATATTCTTGGTAAAAAAAAATTGCAATGAGCGTATATTGATTGGTTTGCGCAAAAGTTATAGCATCTGCAAACTATGGGAAAGATTTATAGCATTTTTATTTATTTATTTATTTGTTTATTTTACTAGTAATGGCTGTGATCTGCAATGTTTAGCGGGATTGCGACATTGCGGTGGAGAGATCGGACACTTTTGATACATTTTTGGAACCATTGGCATTTATACAGCGATCAGTGCTATAAAAATGCATGGATTACTGTGTAAATGTCACTGGTAGGGAAGGGGTTAACACTAGTGGGCGATCAAACAGTTTAAATGTGTGTTCCCTCACTGTGTTCAAACTGTATGGGGATAGGACTGAGTAGGAGAGGAGACATTTCGCTGTTCCTACTTACTAGGAACAAACAACATGTCTCCTCTCCTCTGACAGCAGGGATTTGTGTGTTTACACACACAAATCCCCGTGCTGGCACTTGCGTGCCTCTGGCGGCATGCGTACGCCCTCTGCCGGGTCTTAAGATTTTGCGCACCCGTGCCACTTTGCCGACGTATATACCAGTGTGAGTCGGTTGGCAAGTGGTTAAAGTAAACTGTAAAGTGTAAAGTGTTGATAAACTGTAAAAATGAACTTCTCTTATTTCTTCCGTTTTGACTAAATAAAGAATAAGAATACGTCTATCGTCCGCATGTTTATCCAATGAATATAGCAAAATTCTTTATTTAAGAGTCAAAATGGAACAAATAAGAGAAGTAAATTTTTACGGTTTACAAACACTTTAAGGTTGAGATTGACATTGTTCTGGCCAGCCAGCCCCAGAGCATGAATGTATGCTGAACTGGGGTTCTACAGGCAGTAAACACAACCCAACCCTGGCCAGGCTGCGGCAGTGCAAGAGGATGTCTTTCTCCTGAGGTCAGATATTCTTCCAGGCACGTTTTATGAGTATGGTGGGAGGGATGGGATATAGGCTCTGTAGTAAATGTACAGTTATTTAAGAGCTGATGATGTTGATGAATGTTTAATATTTTGCGAGTTATCTGTGGCTAGTAAATACTGACCAAAGGAAATTTTATAAACAGGAGGGGACTAATAAAGATAATTGTCAATCTGAAAGTGGTTACTAGAGTAAAGACTATTGGTACATCTGGAAGGTCAGTTCTTCTTTGGTTGAGGAGCTATAGTTTTACAATTCATGGTCCTACACTAGCCTAGAATATCAGGGTGGATAAAAATCAAAGATTTAAAAAACAAAAAAAAATAAGAAAAATTAAAGATTTTAACGACCAGCAAGAATAAATCCGGGCACCAATGTGGCAAAAGACATTCGCTGCTTCCAGCATGTCCTCCTATTGTTCCAATCACTGGGAACTTTATTTACCACTTCAGCCCCGGAAGGATTTACCCTCATCCTGACCAGAGTTTTCTTTTTTGATTCTGTACTGCGTTGCTTTAGCTGACAATTGCGCGGTCGTGCAACGCTGTACCAAAACAAAATTGACTTCCTTTTTTTCCCACAAATAGAGCTTTCTTTTGGTGGTATTTGATCACCTCTGCAGTTTTTATTTTTTGCGCTATAAACAAAAAAGTGCAACAATTTTGAAAAAAAAGCAATATTTTTAACTTTTTGCTATAATAAATATCCCCCAAAAATATATAAAAAAACGAATTTTTTCCACAGTTTAGGTCAATATGTATTCTTCTACATATTTTTGGTAAAAAAAAAAAAAGAAGAAAAATCACAATAAGTGTTTTTTTTGCCAGTAATGGCAGCGATCTGAAATTTTTATCAGGACTGCAACATTATGGCGGACACATCGGACACTTTACACTATTTTGGGACCATTGTTATACAGCGATCAGAGCTACAAATAGCCACTGTTTACAGTATAAATGACACTAGCAGGGAAGGAGTTAAACACTAGGGGGCGATCAAGAGGCTAAGTGTTTCCTACTCCTAGAGTGATTCTAATTGTGGCGGGGGGATGGGCTCACTACAACATGACAGCGATCACTGCTCCCGATGACAGGGAGCAGTAGATCCCTGTCATGTTGCTATGCAGAATAGGGAAATGCCTTGTTTACATAGGCGTCTCCCCATTCTGCCTCTCCCCACCGCAATCGCGGGCCACCAATGAACACTGAGTTTGCGGGACCCTCGTGCCCGATAGGCAGCAAATTCAAAGGGATGTACTTGTAAGCCCATTTGCCTGCCTGTGCCATTCTGCCAATGTATATGTGTGTGTAGCGGTTGACAAGTAGTTAAAAGTACTACATTGCTGGTACCTTACACCTTTCAAACTGACAAAAATTTACCCCAATAACCCCTCCGCATGCTGGAGACAATGTGGTGATCAAGGCACCATGGCCCACATCCTATGGTACTGTAAATTTCTTCAATCTTACTAGCGGCAAATTTTCACTCTCATGTCTGCCATATCAGGCCAACAGATAATCCCAGGGCCAGTGCAAGGATTTTTGTCCACTTTGGTGAAGGTGCATTTTGGTGCATCCCCCAGCCATCCTCCTGCCGCGCACCTCCCCTTCACAATGCAAACCCCCATATGGCATACACTTTATTTGCCTGCTGATGTTACATAATCGATGTTACCATGCATTCAGTCATGGATGTAATGTAGTGTAGATCACATTGCATTACATTCTTTTCCAGCCTTGATGGCTGGGAAAACTGTCAATCTTGCTTCTGGGTCAGGAACGAAAAGGGGAGGAAAGTGGACGCGTATCCGATCTTCTCCCTCCCCTTTACCCAATGGCACCCGCTATGTCACTCCTAATGCCGGAAAAGGGCTCAGGAAGCAGTGCTCAGGATACAAAGTTGGGGGAGGGGGGCACTTTACTGGGGTGCAGTGTTGCCAACTCCCCAAAGTGAAATTTACTGAGAGGGCACCCATAATTTACAAACACAGTCCATAGAGCTCCCCCTTACATTACAGTCCACAGAGACTGCATACATGGCACAAGGGATGATCAAAGACTGCATACTTTATACAAGAGATGGTCCGAGACTGCATACACGGCAGAAGGGATGGTCAGAGACTGCAGACATGGCACAAGAGATGGTCAGAGTCTGCATACACGGCACAAGGGATGACCACAGACTGAATAAATGGAAAAAGGGATGACCAGAGACTGCATACATAGCACAAGGGATGAGCAGAGACTGCAGGCATGGCACAAGAGACCGTCAGACTGCAGGCATGACACAAGAGACCATCAGACTGCGGGCCTGGCACAAGAGACTGTCAAACCTGCGGCCTGGCACAAGAGACTGTCAGACTGTGGGCGTGGCGCAAGAGACCGTCAGACTGTGGGCGTGGCGCAAGAGACCGTCAGACTGCGGGCGTGGCACAAGAGACTGTCAGACTGCATGCATGGCACAAGAGACTGTCAGACTGTCGGGCATGGCACAAAAGACCATCAGAGACTGAATACATGATACAAGGGATGGTCAGAGACTGAATACATGATACAAGAAATGGTCACAGACTGTATACATGATGCAAGAGATGGTCAGAGACTGCATACATGGCACAAGGGATGACCAGAGACTGCATACATGGTACAAGAGACCATCAGACTGCAAGCATGGCACAAGAGACTGTCAGGCCGCGTACACACGGGCGGACTGTTCGCCCAACTTTGTCCGCTGAACAGTGTTTCGGCGGACAGTCCGCTCGTGTGTGGGCTTCAACGGACAGTTTCAGCGGACAGTCTGACGAACAAAGTTTTTCGGAATTTCCGTAAAACTGTCCGCTGAAACTTGGTTTGAGCGGACAGTCCGCCCGTGTGTAGGCTTGTTCGTCAAACTAAGTTCTGCGCATGCTCAGAAAGGATTTACACGGCGAAGGTTGCATTGCAGTGTATTGGACGTCGTATTTTTCGTCCCGTCGTACGTGCCGTTCACGTCATTGCGCAAGTTTCAGTGGACTGTTCGTTCATCGTGTGTGGTCAAGTCCGTCCATGCTAATTTTGAGCGGACTGTCCGCTCAAACTGTTTGACGAACAAAGTTGGGCGAACAGTCCGCCCGTGTGTACGCGGCCTCAGACTGCATGCATGGTACAAGAAAGAGCCAGACTGCGAGCATGGCACAAGAGACCATCAGACTGCGGGCATGGCACAGGAGACCATCAGACTGCAGGCATGACACAAGAGACCATCAGACTGCGGGCATGGCACAAGAGACCATCAGACTGCGGCATGGCACAAGAGACCATCGGGCTGCAGGCATGGGACAAGAGACCATCAAACTGCATGCATGGCATAAAAGACCATCAGACTGCGTGCATGGCAAAAGAGACTGTCAGACTGCAGGCATGGCACAAGAGACCATCAGACTGTGGGCATGGCACAAGAGACCATCAGACTGCGGGCATGGCACAAGAGACCGTCAGACTGCATGCATGGCACAAGAGACCGTCAGACTGCAGGCATGGCACAAGGGACCGTCAGACTGCCAGCATGGCACAAGAGACCATCAGACTGTGGGAATGGCACAAGGGCAGGGCTGGTAGTGATTACTAACTTTGGGGGATGTGCTTTTACTGTGAGAAAGCAAAGATCTTACTGCAGTATATGTTCAGTATACAGTCAGCAAGCGGTTAATTGGGACACAGACAGCAATAAAAACTGACAAGTGATCTAATCCCTTGCTACTCTATCCAAAACTAAAAACACATTTTGCCTTTAGTTATATTTTAACTACTTATCGACCAGCTGGCAGGTTGGCCCTCCTGCTCCAATTGCCGTCATTGGACGTCGGGTGTGTACACGCCGATCTGTGAGCATGCACGCCCCTGGAGGCGTTCCCTTCTGCTAGTGGGGGAGCCAATCTTTGGGTCCACCAGACTCGATGTCTGTCGGCCACCAACAATCGCTCCACAGAGAGGCAGAACGGGGATCTGCCAGTGTAAACAAACAGATACCCATTCTGTCAGGGGAGTAGAGTGAGATTGTCTGTTCCTAGTGATTAGGAACAGCGATCTCTCTCTACTCCCTGTCAGTACCATCCCCCCACCACAGTTAGAAAACACCTTCCTAGGGAACATTTAACCCTTTAATCACCTTCTAGTGTTAACCCCATTACTAGTAAAAAAAATAAAAATAAAATAAAAATGCCATAAATCTATCCCCTATTTTGTAGACGCAATAACTTTTGCGCAAATCAATCAATATACGCTAATTGGGATTTTTTTTACCAAAAATATGTAGAAGAATATATATCGGCCTAAACTGAGGAAGAAATTTATTTTTTTGTTTTTTTGGATATTTATTATAGTAAAAAGTAAAAATAATTGTATTTATTTTTTCTAAATTCTCAGTAAATTTTTGTTTATAGCGCAAAAATAAAACCGCAGAGGCACTCAAATACCACCAAAAGATAGCTCTATTTGTGGGAAAAAAAAGGTCATCAATTTTATTTGGGTACAGCGTCGCACAACTGCGCAATTGTCAGTTAAAGCGACGCAGTGCTGTATCGCAAAAAAAAAAAAATATGGCCTGGTCATTAAGGGGTTAATGAATTAATCTGAAATGACACGAAACAAAACTAATTTTTCCATCGTGCACATCTCTATTCGCCACCTGTCCAGCAGATCAATTCTATTAGCTGCAAAGCCTGTGATCACCTACAGAACATCACCACCAATCCTGATCACAAAATAATTTGATCAAGAATTTGTGCATGTAACAAAGCCCTTAGGCTTAGACTGAGCAAGACTTGCCATATGGCATATTTTCCTAGCTACACTGGAAGGGCTAAATATGCCTGTGTTTTAGTACATGCCCTCTAGGTGGCGCACAAAGCTCAGTAGACATCCTTTTGCCCACATTTTGCAAAAAAAAAAAAAATGTGCAAAAGGACATTCAAACCCAAGCATTTCTTGCCTGCTCCACTTAATGTCATGCAGGTTTATTTAATTGTTGGCATAACTTTGTTAATGAATTCTGCCAAGATATTGTTTTAAAAGGTGCTGAGGGGAAATCTGTGCGCATGAATAATTGATGTGCTTTACTGTAAACGAGACAGCTTGGGGCAACTTGTATATTTTTCTTTACCTGTAGGATATTTCCATGCAGCGTGATTATGAGTGCAGCCGCCAATGCTGCCTCTTCGCCTAGAAGCTGATTCACCCACTGCTAAGGGCAGAGGTGACCAACTGCAGATAATACGATGATGAACTGCAGGTAATAATCTTATTAAGTTTTCAGCAGATGTTGTTGCTCGAGTATGCTAATGGAAACTTTATGGAGTGTTTTGTTCCCCTTTGAGAGCAGATGTGAATATTTAAGAAACCACTTCTTTATATCAGATGCAAATTGATTGTAACGTGGGTTCAGGTTACAGCGGAATTATGCAGGGATTCATCAGAATGCATGATGCCAACCTAACAAGATCCAAAGACCTCTTTATAAGATTTATAATTGTCTGGGTGCCGTCTGATCTATTCTATTGTACACCAGTTACACTTGCATCTTAAAGCAACGCTTGAATCCCAATTATGTAAAGGAAGACCTTTTGTCGAATGTTGTACATGCCGGAGCTGCTAAATGAAAGAAATCACAAAGGAGCTGATTTATAAAATCTGGGGGTAGTGAAAAGTCAAGGTTTTGTCCACAGAATGCTTCTCCTTTTGTTCTTTTGCATTGGGGGTCATTCACCAAAGTAGTAAAAGCTGTTGGAGTTGCAAAGTGATTGTTAGTAAATAAAGCAAAACATTTTGAGTATCCATTTATGCAGTCCTTTTTTCTTAGAGAATACGTGCAGGAACTCCTCCCCTTCTAAGCCACTTTGTGTCTCCGCCCCCTAACCACCTCCGAGCACTGACCCTTGGTTCTGCCCATACCCACCTCTGAGCACCCACCCTTGGTTCTGCTTGTAACGGAACGTCTTAGACTCTGCTTGAGTGCTTCCTTCACATACTGCTTCCTCCAGTCTGAATATAGATATTAGATATTATAGCCACATATTACAACCAAGAACTAGGCAGGACTACTTTGGCTGCAAAGCTGGAACTGTTTATTTGAACAAGAATACAGACTTTTATACACTTGAGAAGGAGGTTCCCCCTCCTGATCATATTACCCTAACAATACAAACTGTAACCAGAAACATAAACTAACATGAGATAATTAAATGGTCATTTAACCAGCCTAGGTGACCTAGGTGTCACCTTGTCCTAAACAGGGGCTACTATGTCAAACTAGTTTTTGACTGAGCTGTAGTTAGCTCAGACAAATTGAGTTTTTCACCTGGTTTTTCCCTAAGCTGAAGTTGGCTTCTGATTTCTCACTGTTACCAGTAGAGAAATCAGAAGCCAACTGGTCACAGTATGAGATTTTACAAACAAAACTAGTTATGGATATTTATATTTGATTCAGACAATCCAGTAGCAGGTTTAGGCCACTAGTGTATGCTGGGAGAGGATATAAATATTTAGGACCGGCCATGTGATTGTTCTCTTTCCCTGGGCAGAGGCCGAGGGAGGTGCTGCTGGATGTATCTCTGCTGTTAAACCTAATAATAGTGAAATGGTCCTGAAGCTGGTCCTGAATGTGACTCACTTGGAGCATGCACTGGAATGTAAGAACCTGCTTACAGCTTTGCCTGGTAAGCTTAAAGGTTCTGACACTGTAAAGCCAGACATGGATCTGGATCTGGAAAGTCTGTAAGTGATATGCTACGGTATCTTCGACCCCTAGCCCTCAATTCCTTAAACGTTCTGCAATAAAACTCTAAACAGTAACCATCTTACTTTCCAGACCTGCATTGACTCAAAGGCAATAGGCAACTGATATTTGATTCATCACTTAAAAACTTTAACCTAACTTCTGGAACTTGTTGCCCATGCTTCATCTTTCTATCCAGATGTCACCTACAGGGGTTTTAAGGAGGAATGTTGTCAGGAGTTAGAATGGAAGATGGAGGATTTGAAACTGAGTGTACTCTACACATTAAATTTACCTTCCCTCTGCCCACTTATCCCCACTTGCAATGTTAGCATTTTGTTATAGTGCAATTTGTTCGATATACAAGGTGTGTCTAAAAAGCTTGGTGAATTGTATCAGAAAACAAAACAGAAGATACAAACAATTGACTTTATTGGCCTTCAAAATAATTGCCATACTTCACAACACACTTTTGGAAACCTTCATAAAGCTT
This sequence comes from Lithobates pipiens, assembly GCF_037356315.1. Classification (NCBI taxonomy): domain Eukaryota; kingdom Metazoa; phylum Chordata; class Amphibia; order Anura; family Ranidae; genus Lithobates; species Lithobates pipiens. Next base: position 49,460,906 of record NW_027507686.1, on the reverse strand, counting down.
CTGGAAACTGTCAAAAGCCTCTTTAGGAATCAATTGCAGAACCGTTGTTACACATTCTTGGATTGCCACCACGTTCACAAAATGTGCGCCTTTTAGGCAGAGAATTTTTGGGTTGTGGGGAAGACAGTGAACACCATTCCATTGATTGCTGCTTAGATTCCTGATTGAACTGGTAGCACTAGGTCTCATCTCCACAATGATTCACGCAAAGGATGGATCCTGGTCACAGATGGTAAAGAAATCTCATTCGTTTTGCTTTCTGTTCATCTGTCAGCTTGTGCGGCACCAACTGGGAACAGATCTTCCACTTACCCAAATCTATGTGGACAATGGTGTGCACCATGTCCTTGCTAATGTCCAATTCCTCCACCATCAATTGTAGAGTCATTCACCAATTTCATGTCAGCATTTGTCGCACTTGCTCGATCATGTCTGGGGTTCTGCTTGTCGGCGGCTGACCTGAATGTGCCTCATTCTCAGTCGTTTCCTTCCCCCCTAAAAAGCATTTGAACCCATTGTAAACACATTTTCTGCTCACGGCTTCAGTCCCCTACACTTGCACAAACATTTTAATGTGTTCCTGTCATCCCAATTTGTAGCAGAACTCGATGTTCACTTGGTGCTCCATTGCACTGTGACCCTATTTCCCACACTGAGGCCGCGTACACACGGGCGGACTGTTCGCTCAACTTTGTCCGCTGAACAGTGTTTCAGCGGACAGTCCGCTCGTGTGTGGGGGCTTCAGCGGACAGTTTCAGCGGACAGTTTGACGAACAAAGTTTTTCGGAAATTCCGAAAAACTGTCCGCTGAAACTTGGTTTGAGCGGACAGTCCGCCCGTGTGTAGGCCACTTTCGAAATGAGCAAACTGTTCCCGCTCGGAGGAAAGTCTGCTCATTTCGAGCGCGTCTCCAGGTAGGCGGGACCCGCGAAGGAGACGTCACGGGCCCCGCCGCCTGGTATGGACTTAAAGGGGAACCCCAACGTCGAAAAAAATCGGCGTGGGGGTCCCCCCAAAGTCCACAACAGACCCTTGTCCGAGCACGCTACCCGGCCGGCCAGGAAAGGGGGGCGAGCGAGCGCGCCCCCCCTCCCGAGCCGTACCAGGCCGCGTGCCCTCAACATGGGGGGTGCCTTGGGGAAGGGGGGGCCGCGCGGCCCCCCCACCCCAAAGCACCTTGTCCCCATGTTGATGAGGACAAGGGCCTCTTCCCGACAACCCTGGCCGTTGGTTGTCGGGGTCTGCGGGCGGGGGGCTTATCGGAATCCGGGAGCCCCCTTTAATAAGGGGGCCCCCAGGTACCGGCCCCCCACCCTATGTGAATGAGTATGGGGTACAATGTACCCCTACCCATTCACCTGTAAAATAAAAGTACCCAAAAAAAAAACACAACACACGAGATAAAATATTTTATTGCACAGCTCCGGGGGTCTTCCGTCTTCGGGGGTCTTCTCGCCGGAACTCCTCCGCTATCTTCTTGTAGCTCTTTTGCTAGCGGAGGAGTCCGGCTTTCTTCCTCCCCGCCGCCGGCCTCTTCTCCCGACTTCGGGGGTCTTGTCCCCCTCTTCGGTTCTTCTGCCGGGCCACCGCGCCTTCTTATAGCTCTTTTACAGGCGGTGGCCCGGTCTTCTGTCGCCGCCGCCTTCCGTTCTTCTGCCGGGCCACCGCGCCTTCTTATAGCTCTTTTAGAGGCGGTGGCCCGGTCTTCTGTCGCCGCTGTCGCCTTCCGGTCGCCTTCCGTTCTTCTTCTTGTTCTTCTTCTTCTTCTCCAGGAGATGTTGACACGTCACTCTCTCCGGCCGGAATGCCAGAGCCGCGCTGCGCGGCCACTTATATAGTGACAATGGGGCGGTGTCACATGGTATATGTCACATGGGTTGGTCACATGGGTTGATGTCACATGGGGACTATGACATCGTAAGGGGGCGGGGTCACCATGTGACCAACCCATGTGACATATACCATGTGACACCGCCCCATTGTCACTATATAGGTGGCCGCGCAGCGCGGCTCTGGCATTCCGGCCGGAGAGAGCGACATGTCAACATCTCCTGGAGAAGAAGAAGAAGAACAAGAAGAAGAACGGAAGGCGACCGGAAGGCGACAGCAGCGACAGAAGACCGGGCCACCGCCTGTAAAAGAGCTATAAGAAGGCGCGGTGGCTCGGCAGAAGAACGGAAGGCGGCGGCGACAGAAGACCGGGCCACCGCCTGTAAAAGAGCTATAAGAAGGCGCGGTGGCCCGGCAGAAGAACCGAAGAGGGGGACAAGACCCCCGAAGTCGGGAGAAGAGGCCGGCGGCGGGGAGGAAGAAAGCCGGACTCCTCCGCTAGCAAAAGAGCTACAAGAAGATAGCGGAGGAGTCCGGCGAGAAGACCCCCGAAGACGGAAGACCCCCGGAGCTGTGTAATAAAATATTTTATCTCGTGTGTTGTGTTTTTTTTTTGGGTACTTTTATTTTACAGGTGAATGGGTAGGGGTACATTGTACCCCATACTCATTCACATAGGGTGGGGGGCCGGTACCTGGGGGCCCCCTTATTAAAGGGGGCTCCCGGATTCCGATAAGCCCCCCGCCCGCAGACCCCGACAACCAACGGCCAGGGTTGTCGGGAAGAGGCCCTTGTCCTCATCAACATGGGGACAAGGTGCTTTGGGGTGGGGGGGCCGCGCGGCCCCCCTTCCCCAAGGCACCCCCCATGTTGAGGGCACGCGGTCTGGTACAGCTCGGGAGGGGGGGTGCGCTCGCTCGCCCCCCTTTCCTGGCCGGCCGGGTAGCGTGCTCGGACAAGGGTCTGTTGTGGACTTTGGGGGGACCCCCACGCTGATTTTTTTCGGCGTTGGGGTTCCCCTTTAAGTACATTCCAGGCGGCGGAGCCCGCGACGTCTCCGTCGCGGGCCCCGCCTACCTGCACACGCGCTCGAAATGAGCGGACTGTTGCCTCGTGTGTGGGCGAGTCCGTTCATTTCAAAAGTTGCGCGGACTTAGTACGACGAACAAAGTTTGCCGTATTTGTCCGCTCAAAAAGTGCCGTGTGTGGGCGTGTTCGTTCATTCAAAAGTTTGAGCGGACTGTTTGACGAACTTAGTTTCGGCAGACAGTCCCCGCGTGTGTACGCGGCCTGACTGCATTCAACTTGCACAGCGGGTTTAACCTGATGGTCATGTGTATTCCATGCTAGGTGGCGCTACTCAATGTGTCTCTGGATAGCCATGTGCATGAGCGCGCACCTGGCCCATGTTACCATTGAGATATTAGACCATTCACCAAACTTTTTAGACACACCTCGTATTACATATTGTTTGAATTCAAGTCAATTTTTCACATTACTTTTTACAAGCTTGATCTTCCACATTTTTGCCAGAAATATACACTTAAAGCGGAGTTCCACCCAAAAGTGGGACTTCTGCTTACCTGTCTCTTCCCCCCCTCTGGTGTCACATTTGGCACCTTTCTGGGGAGCGGGGGGGGTACGTCAGAAGTCCGGCCCACTCCTCCTTCCCCCGCTGCCTGACCAGTAAGAGAGAGCGGTGCACATAGAGCATGTGCAGTAGGGACCCAGCTATGAAGCTGCAAGGCTTTCCTTACCAGCAATAGCGACGGTAGCACCCGACAGCTGATGGAAACATCAGATGTGGTGCTGACATCCTGGATTCCAGGACAGATAAAGCCCCATACACACTATCAGATTATCTGCTGATTTTTTCCTTCAGATTTACCAAAACCATATAATATGAGGACAAACCTTAGGAGTTTCAATGTGTATGCAATCAGGCAGGCCCTTCTACTACATGGTTTTGGTAAATCTGAAGGAAAAACCCAGCAGATAATCTGATAGTGTGTATGGGGCTTAAGTGTCCTAATATTAAAAGTCAGCAGTTACAGTATGTGTAGCTGCTGACTTTTACTTTTTTTGGGGGGGGGGGGGGGAGGCGGACCTCTGCTTTAAGCCTGGTTTTAGGATTTAAATACAGAAATGTGTGGATCAGCCATTAGAGGGGAAAATTACACTACGCTCTATTAAAGTGAAACTATACTCATCATTCCTTAATCGGAGAGAACATCTTTTTCCTGGCTTCCTCCGAGTTTGATCTCTTCAGCCTTCTTGATCGCCCAGGCTGGCATGACAATGCATGCATGAAGTTCCCTTATTCCAACACTGAGCTGTGCATGCACAGCTCACTTTACATCTTTACATTTATATAGGCTTGCAAATTTTCTTTAAGTCTTCTTGTATCAGTAAGGTGGGCATTGCTTTCATTGAATTTTAGAACTGAACAGAATGCCTTCACACACTGAGTTGTCTTAGTCAGAATAAAGCAGAAATGTGATAAATTAACAATGTACCCCAAGTTAACCCAAGTAGTAGTAGATACATAAACCTCAGACATTATTGAAAACACAACAACCAATAGGGAAAACAAGAACTGTTTGAAAATGCTAATGGATATGAACTAGCTTATTTGTTTAAAAAAACATGAAAAGTTGCCACTAAACTGAATGTATACTGGTCCATCAATATTATCAATCATTCAGAGTTATTAATTCTACTTAACATTTCCCAATGAGATTTACTGTTCATTACTGGAATGTTTGTTCATATATTCTTAATTGGCAATTCCTTTGTTTCTACTAATTGGCTGGAATCAATGATCTGAGAATTAGAATGATAGGCAGCGTCTTGTGCGACTCTTAAACAATTATAATAATGCAGGCTGATTGCATTGCTATGCTCAGATAAAACTTGTCATTTACTGACAAAAAAAGATGTTAGGGGGTCAATATGAAAATCGACTAGGTAAGGAAGCCGCAGGTGTATCTTGGTTGCAGTTGCTTTGTTTCTAGCATATCTGATTTTTATTTTATTTATTTTTTTGGCTAGAAATAGATGAAGGAACTACTGGGAAGGTAACACCATTGGTCTACAACAGGGGTAGGCAACCCCCGCCACAGCACGCAAAGCCTCTTTTGCTGGCACTTGACTCCCTCCCCATCAGCAGAGCAGCGCAGGGAAGTGTCAGGGAGACACTAATTCATTCCAATTTCAGAATTCCCCACACCGTACCTACACTGAGGGGAAGGCATTGCGCCCCCGCACATAATAAAATATGGGAACAATTATTTGGTTCTTTACCTGTGCTGTAGCTGCGATCATCAGCTTTTGTGATGGGGGAAGAGATCGGGTGCAGTTCTGCTATGGTGGGGCTGTCCCTGTTTCCAGGAGGAGGAGGACTGTCATTGCTGCTAAAGCCAATCACAGTCCTGCTAGCCCCCCGCCCACTATCTGGAAGAAGATCACTCGCTTGGTTGTCACTACTAATCTCAGAAGGAATTTCACTGTGATTGAGAAAACCACAATCAGGTGACAGTTTTTAGGAATTATTGTTGAGCTTCTGGGAAGTTTGTTGAAACTATTCCTGAACCTTTGTGTCACTTACTGCTGAACCCCGACACTCTGTTACCCTTTAAGCCAGAGCCAGTATTCAGCGCAATGAAAATCATACTCAACCTTTCCTGTGGCGCAGAGCGCTGCACTTTTTCTCAGCTGCGGGGGCCCAACTTATGATCCTGCACACGGGCCCACTGCTTTCAGAAAATACCCCTGACCCGAGCTTATCATTGCGCATCCATTCCAGATGCTTGTATGTGTTAGGTGTGACCTCAACAAGTCACCTATTTGTCAGGTTATGTTACCGTTTCCCAATTGTTAGTTAGAGTTCTTATCCAAGCAAAGAGACACGGAGATATTATTCAGTATTTCTGCTCAGAAGTCCGTCGTTAACTCTGACTGTCTCTGACTGACTGTGGCTCTGAGGCTTCTTTATTACATCTTTTATAGACAGAAAAGAGCAAACATCAGCAAATGTAAAAAAAACAACATTTTTGCAAAGGAAAGACAATTCTCCGGGTGTTATCAGCTGATAAGACAATCTTCTGGACGTAGACTGCTTTTTAGGGCTGATGCGGCCTCTTCTTGATGAGTACGTGACAATAGATGACGAATCCTTATTTTACAAAGAAGGATAGAAAAATACAAGTATTTAGTAAGACATAAGGTCAACCATTTTGTTTCAACATATACCTTAATCCTTACATTTCCCCCTTTGACATCACCCCTCCCTCTTGCCCTGGGTCCACCTGAACAAGTTCTAGTCGGCCTATATCCAGAGTACTCTCCCTGACCGCGAGTTGTCAGAGGGGTATACACCCATCCCCCTGGACAGTACCAACATCTAAAATTCAGGAAGAGTGGCTTTTCTGACAGATGGGTGATGTCAAGGATCTAAATCTACCTATCTTCACAAAAGTTCCATCTTTTCCGCATCATTTACCTTGGCTTTCTTGCAAAAGCACATGAACAGTTTAAAGCATGCATAAAAGAAAAATACGAATAAGAGCACCACTATAATCGTCATTGCTGCCTTCTTAACCCAAGAGAATAACCCTGAGAAACTAAAAGTTCCACCAAACGGATCCCAGTCGCGACCAATATTTCGGGCCTTCTCTTGTAAATTCTTTACTTCCGTACGGTGTTGTGCAATGATGTCATAATAGTCAGGTACCTCAATGCTGGTGTTATGTATCCAAGTACAGCACTCATAGTCCTCAGTAGTTTCACAGAGTCCTGTCAGTGCTGCACTCATACTTTCAATTGCTAATTCATGTAATTCTAATTGTTGTCTGATGGCTCTGGTCTCCAGATTTAACTTAGTAATGTCATCAGAGTTTTTCTCCAAAACATCATTAATAATTCCTGTATAGTTATTTAGTCGTTTCATTAAGTCTATACCCCATCCTGTCCAGGACGGGAACCAAGCCCATGCCATGTCCTTCTTCAGGAATATTTCTCTTTTACTACGATACCTGAGGGGATATCTAGGGTGCATGCTAGCTTCTAATAGGTGATCACCTCGTTCATCACCTACTACTCCCATTACTGGTACTAAACTTGCTGTCTTGGCATTCTCCATTTCCTCCCGTTGTGTTCCCTAAGTTGAAACACCAATCAGGGGAAAAGGCGAGACCATTTGACGTAAACATTACTGTCTCGCTGGTATTTGTTCTAATTATGTTAATGCTACTGTTAGCAAGATCAGTATAGTTTATAGGAACTGCCATCAGTGGTATACTTGCTGTGCTGGGGTGTAATTTGCTACAGATCCAACATTTCTCATATCCTGACTTCTGGGCATAAGCATATTTAAACTTCAGTAATAAAATTTTTTTAGAAAATCCTTCATCCTTGTGTATTTTATTCTGTGAGGTAACCAAACTATTAGCCAGAATTACTGAAACAATAAAAAGATACATGTTGTCATTTGCCAACTGGCTCCTTTTTACAATGAGAAGCGTGGATCCAGGTAGGTTTCCCTTCCAATTTCACTGAGGTTGCTGTAATCAATAGCACCTGGAAAGGACCTTCAAACCTTGGTTCCAGTGTCTTTCTGGTATGTTTCTTTACATACACATAGTCTCCTGGTTGTAGATCGTGAGTACCTGTGACAGAATTAGGGTCTGGAAGAGAAGAATACACACTCTTGTGGATTTTAGTCAGACGCTGTTGCAACTGTATTACATACGTAGTTAAACTATCACATTGTAATTGCATACTTTGAGGAAAATATAAACCTAATCTAGGTGCACTTCCAAACAGTATTTCATATGGGGATAACCCTGTTTTTCCTGTTGGGGTGTACCTAATAGAGAACAAAGCTAAAGCTAGGCACTCAGGCCATGGTTTATTTAACTCTTGCATAGCTTTTTGTATTTTCAGCTTGATTGTACCATTTACTCTTTCTACTGATCCTGAACTCTGTGGGTGGTAAGGAGTATGAAAACTTTGTTGAACCCCTAACATTGCCATCACATTTTGCATTATTTCTCCCGTGAAATGTGTCCCCCTATCTGATTCTATTGTTTCTGGGAGACCAACCCTAGGTATCAGCTCAGTAATCAGTTTCTTGGCGGTGGCTTTTGCCGTAGCTGATTTCACAAGATAACTTTCGGACCAGCCTGAAAATAGGCAGATGCACACGAGAACAAATTCAAAGGGGCCGCTCTTAGGCATTTGTATGTAGTCAATCTGCAGTCTCTGAAAGGGATATTGGGCCCGAACCTGATGTTTACGTGGGGTTTTCACTCTCTGTCCTGGGTTATTAATCAGACAGATTTGGCATGCAGCACAGTAGTTCCTTGCAGTACTACTGAATCCAGGGGCTAGCCATCCTTGGCTTACAATCCTATACATAGAATTGGAGCTGACATGAGTGGGTAAGTGGACAGCCGCTGCCATTGCTGGGCATAGAGAAGCAGGTAGGCATATTCTGCCTCCTTCCCTCCATGTATTGTCAAGGCCTGGTGCTGCTCCCTCCTTAACCCAACGGTCCTTCTCAATAGCCCCTGCTTGTTCCTGTAGTTCCATTAGCTGCTGCCATGTGGTTTCGGGCATACTCACCTGTACCGTGGCTAAGGTCTCAGGGCTTACTTCCCCTAGAGCTGCCTTCTTTGCAGTTAAATCTGCAAATGCGTTTCCTTTTGCCTCAGTTGTTTTTGCGCTCGTGTGTGCCGCTATCTTCATGATGGCTACTCTTTTAACCTTTTGAAGATTGTTCAGGACTCTTTTGATTCCTTCACCATGTTTAACAGGTGTGCCTGCTGCTGTAAGGTAACCTCTAGCTTTCCATATGTGGCCATAATCATGTGCCACACCGTAGGCGTATGCGGAATCAGTGTAAATGTTCCCTTCTTGTCCCTCTAAGTGTTCTAGGGCTTTCTCTAGAGCGGTTAGTTCCGCTTCTTGTGCCGACATGTGTGCTGGTAGTGACTTTGCCTCAATTACCTGTGTGTCCGTTACCACAGCATAACCTGTGTGATATTTACCTTTGTCATCGGCAAATCTACTACCATCTATGTACAGTGTGTGTTCTGCATTTGTAATGGGTATGTCTGTGACATGTGGGAACCCCGTGGTTTCTTGTTCCATAAGTTGGAAACAATCGTGTTCATCAGATGTTATGTCATGAAATGAAAGTGTGTCAGAATCCTGAGTATCTTGTGCTGTATCTACACCATTATCATCATTACTCCCCCCTGTCAAATCTGTCTGTAATGGTAAAAGCTGTGCTAAGTTAAAAGAAGTGCATCGCTGAAAGGTAACATTGGGGGGTAGGAGCAAAGTGCATTGTAGACGCAGCTGCCTTGCCATTGATATGTGTTTTGGTTGGACCTGTGACAAGATGGCGTGTATGTCATGTGTGGTATGTACCACTACAGGATTGTCTAAGACAATTTCTGAGGATTTGTCAATGATAATTGACACTGCTGCAACTGCTCGTACACAGGACGGTGATCCTCTAGAGACAGGATCGAGGGCCGCCGAGAAGTATGCTACCGGCCTTTGTTTGATGTGTTGTTGTGTCAACACCCCTGTTGCGTGTCCCGTGATTTCAGCAATGTACAAATGAAATGTTTTGGTATAATCAGGGATCCCGATCGCAGGTGCCAAAATTAGTAACCTTTTTAAGGTGCTAAAAGATTCATGACCTGCTTCTGTGAGTACATAGGGTACTATTTTCAAGCAATCATATAATGGCTGCATCAGAGAACTGGCATGTGGTATCCATTGTCTACAATATGATACCATTCCCAGAAACATACGAAGTTGCTTAAAATTGCGTGGGATATTCATTTGTCTTATGGCCTGGACTCGGTCTTCAGTGAGATGTCGAGTACCCTGGGATATACAGTGGCCCAAAAAGACAACCTTTTTCTGACATACCTGTAACTTAGTTCTATTCACCTTGCACCCTTTTTCAGCCAGGAATTGTAACAATGATAGAGTGGCTTTTAAACAAGTATCGTTATCCGGACAACATAACAATAGGTCATCTACATATTGCAACAATACACAAGTGTCAGGCGGTTGCCATTCCCCCTATTTTTACTTTTTAAGGTTTAGTCAGTGGGGCATCAGTCAAAAGACCGTCATAACCACTTATGGGTATGGTGTCACGGGACGTCATGTGTGGAGGGACTACTGAATCAGACAACAGACTGCGTGACGCTCCTGTGTCAACCAAACAAGGAATATGTTTACCTTCCACCTTCATCAACATGTGGAGCATTTTGTTCTCTGATTCAGCTAGGACTGGGGCAAGTCATGCGGTCGGATCGTCCCTATCATTGGTACGCCTCTGTCTGTAGTCCCTCGTGTCTCTGTCCGTGTTTCCTTCCTGTTCGTCTTTTATCCTTTTCCTACAGTCTCTTTTTATATGTCCCACCTTGTTGCAGTAATAACAGGTAAGAGGTTTACGGGAGGAATTCCCTCCTTCATTGACCCGGGCAACAGTGTTAACTCCCGGTGTCCTTCTGGGTTTAGTTTCTGCTAAATCAGCCTCTATGCCTTGTGCTTTCTGCAACAATGTTCCTCTGTCCCGTATGGCTCTCCATTCGGGAGTACATGCCTTCAGTTTGTCACCTACTTGGGGTACTAGTCCTTCCATAAACTGTCGATTGAAAGCCCTAATGGTGACGGCCCGGTAAGGCTAAATCTAGACCTTCGTCAGCCATCATGCTTTCCATGTTGAGGTAAAATTCTGTAACAGTCTGACCTGGGGCCTGTTTTATGGGCGCTGTCGAACCCCTTTCCTGCTGTTTCCCTTGGCAAAATTCTCGTAACTGAGCAATAAACAGGGGTCTAGAATCTATATGACGAGGATGTATTCCTGGTGGATCTGCCGCTGGATCCCCTTGTGGTCTATGTGGAGCAATTTCATTCATAAATTGATTAAACATCGTTAGTGTCATTTTATGTCTACACAAATCTTCCCCATCTTGCCAAGTTGCTTCATGTGTGTCTAGTAATTGTGTCACGAATCTACAGAATGCGGCAGGTTTTGCTACGGGATCAGGAGCATTCTGTATTAATGCCATAAGAGTGTCAGCCGACCAAGGTGTCCATGTCCTCAGAACGACTTGTCGGGTCACTGTAGGTGGCTGTCCTGCTTGACCCGCATTTGGATTATTTACTTGTATTACCCTAGTCCGACTATGGACTGGAGCTACGGGCTCTGGTCTTTGAGCGCCGCAATGTACACATTCCTGTGCCCAGTCTGGGTTCTGGGTACCGCATACTCGGCATACCCATCCTCTTCCTCTTAAGGAAGGATAAAGTTTTGGTCTTTCATTACCTGGTGTGGTAGTGTTATAAGGAGGTGGAGTATCTCCCGTATTTACCCTATCGCCGGGAGCAGAAGGAAGACTTTTGTGTCGGACCTTCATATCCCATCCACCCTTTTCCTGACAATACTCCCATCCCTCCTCTTTAGCCCTGTTGGAAACCTTAATTAAACATTGTATTTGTGATACCCATCCGTTTTTCAATATCTCTCCCTGTCTGTCTTTCTTTATTTCTTCCCAACCTTCTACACTTAATCCATTTTCTCCATCCATCCCCAATTTCTTGAGAATCCTATTTGTGCCCTGTGCCTTATCCTTCCCATACAACATTGTAATTATGTCTTTAACAGCATAACATTTCTGAGATTCCTCCTGGGGTTTACCATGTGTCTGGCCCATTTTGACAGTCCTGCCTAGGTGGCGTTTGGATCACTTACTAAGTGTCTCGTTGCCTTCTCCTCCTAGGGTGCCAAAATACTAAAAACCTCTCCTGGATGAGATTTCTGAAATCGAATTACCTTATATGCTAGCCAACTGACAAATATTATGACCAGACTGACGGCTACAACATATACAAGCATTCCCTTTTGGTGGCCAAACACATATGACTAGGTCTCCGGGACTTTGTGGAGACCTTATTTCCCTTCCCATTACCATGGAATCTCTCAGCATTCGTTTCTTATTCCTGCTTTATTGAGGCAGTCAGGACTTATACTTTCAACCCGTTTTTAGGCTCATGAATCAAAAAGCGTATATCAAACTTAAGTGTCGGACCCCCAAAGTACTCTTACGAGTTAAGGGCGCATTCCGTTACCCATTGGGATGATATATGTTTCAATTCACACCATACAAACAGGGCTTATCTCAGTCACAACAGACAGATGACAAGTAGACAGACAAGAAACAACGGTAACATAAGCCAAAATATTAAGTTCAAGACCCACTTACTACAGAGGTTGGTGTTTACCTGAAGAACAATTCAGACAGATCAGGTGGGCACAAATCTAAGAAGCACAGAGTTTATAAGAAAATAAAGCTTTTCTTACCTGCGCAGGATTTGTCTGTGGTTCTTGATGTGCCCGACCATTTCGTTCCGTCCTTATGTTCGTTCGCCTCTTGTAGTTTCTTCAGCGAGTCCCTATTCGCTGCGCCAGAAATGTTAGGTGTGACCTCAACAAGTCACCTATTTGTCAGGTTATGTTACCGTTTCCCAATTGTTAGTTAGAGTTCTTATCCAAGCAAAGAGACACGGAGATATTATTCAGTATTTCTGCTCAGAAGTCCGTCGTTAACTCTGACTGTCTCTGACTGACTGTGGCTCTGAGGCTTCTTTATTACATCTTTTATAGACAGAAAAGAGCAAACATCAGCAAATGTAAAAAAAAGCAACATTTTTGCAAAGGAAAGACAATTCTCCGGGTGTTATCAGCTGATAAGACAATCTTCTGGGCGTAGACTGCTTTTTAGGGCTGATGCGGCCTCTTCTTGATGAGTACGTGACAATAGATGACGAATCCTTATTTTACAAAGAAGGATAGAAAAATACAAGTATTTAGTAAGACATAAGGTCAACCATTTTGTTTCAACATATACCTTAATCCTTACATATGTGATATCACATACATCATATACATCACATAGATCCCATACAAGCACATATATCATATACATCCCATACATCACATATATCACATACAAGCACGTTCAACAATTCCAAAGTTCAAAAGAACTTGCTTCTTAACATATTTGTAGCATCCACCACCAGAGACAGGGGATTGCTAGTATTTCACCCCAGGACTGAGTTCACAGCTTAAATGGGAGGACTGAGAAAGGATATTGGGCACCAGTCACTTTTGTCTTTTTATAGTTTTTTTGCAGAACGGTTAAGCAGATGAGAATTAAGGGTCCCAGATACCGTAGCAGATCACATACAGATTCTCTAGATCCAGATCAATGTCCAGCTTCACAGTATTAGTACCTTTAAGCCGACCCAGCGACACTGTAGGCACATTCTCAAGTTTCAGTGCATCCTCCAATGAGTCAGCAGGCCTTTCTGACCGACCAGCCTTCTTCCTGGCTCTCTTTAGCAAGGAGCCTCTCCTGAGTCTTCTCCTTGGCACAGCTTCTTCCTGCAGGACCACTTCAGAACATATTAGGCCCCAAAACAAGCTACTGGGCCTAATAGCAGGCTTCCCTGAATAAGTGAGTTTTCAGGGATCTCCTAAAGGTGGACATGTTAGGGGCTGATCGGCAGTGTTGGTCATCTTACTTTAAAAAAGTAATTAGTTAAGTTACAAATTACTTCTCCCAAAAAGTAATTGCGTTAGTAACTCAGTTACTACATTGGAAAAGTAATTAGTTACTCAGCAAAATAACTGTGACTTTTTTAAAAATATTCTAAGGGGTGGGTTTAGTATTACTGTAAGCAAGGGGCGCGTTCAAATCCCTGCACGTCTATTTCCCCTCTGTACCCCCTTGCACATCTGTTCCCCCCACACATATATCTGTTCCCCCTCTGTACCCCACTACATGTCTGTCATCCCCCCAAACACATATATCTGTTTCCCCTCTGTACATCTGTCCCCCCCAAACTCACAGATCGGATCGTTCCTTGGATCAGAGTCACGGATCGGATCATTTTTTGGATCAGCAAATAATAAATGAATTTGCAAAAACCTGTGAAAATTCCACCACCATATAGTCCCCACTGTAATATCCACAATCTCCCCCACTGTAATATACATCTCCCCCACTGTAATATCCACGTCATCTCCCCCACTCTAATATTGGCCGGTACGGCTGGGCATCGCTGAGTATGGCTGAGTATTACCGAGTATTGCAGAGTATGGCAGAGTATGGCTGGGTATTACTGAGTATGGCAGAGTATTGTAGGGTATGGCAGAGTATTGTAGGGTATGGCAGAGTATTGTCAGGGTATTGCAGAGTATTGTCAGGGTATTACAGGGTATTGGCAGGGTATTACAGAGTATTGCAGAGTATTGGCAGGGTATTACAGAGTATTGGCAGGGTATTACAGAGTATTGGCTGGGTATGGCAGAGTATTGGCTGGAAATGTCAGAGTATTGGCTGGGTATGGCAGAGTATTGTCAGGGTATTGCAGAGTATTGCAGAGTATTGGCCGGGTATTTCAGAGTATTGGCCGGGTATTTCAGAGTATTGGCAGAGTATTATCAGGGTATTGCAGAGTATTGCAGAGTATTGGCAGGGTATTGCAGAGTATTGGCAGGGTATTGCAGAGTATTGGCAGGGTATTGCAGGGTATTGGCAGGGTATTGCAGAGTATTGCAGGGTATTGCCTAGTATTGGCAGGGTATTGCAGAGTATTGGCAGAGTATTGCAGGGTATTGCAGGGTATTGGCAGGGTATTGCCTAGTATTGGCAGGGTATTGCAGAGTATTGGCAGGGTATTGCAGAGTATTGCAGAGTATTGGCATGGTATTGGCAGGGTATTGCAGAGTATTGGCATTGTATTGCAGAGTATTGGCAGGGTATTGGCAGGGTATTGCAGAGTATTGCAGAGTATTGGCAGGGTATTGCAGAATATTGGCAGGGAATTGCAGAGTATTGGCAGGGTATGGAGGGATGGCTGTGATTGCAATTGCCACAGAGCAGCGCTGTGGCACTACAGATCCAGCTCACAGCGCTGCTGCCATCTGATTTATCCCCTCCACTGTACAGATCTGTACACAGAGGGGAGAGAGGAACTGGCGTCAACATGACGCCGGTTTGTTTACAAGTGATCGCTCCATCATTTGATGGAGCAATCACATTGTAAACGGCCGGAGGGTGCACCAAGATGGCCGCCGCTCCGGAGCTAGGCCGAAGCCGTGGCCTTTCCCAAGGCCAAGGCCACGGAGTGCTTTGCGGATCGTGGCGGGTGCGCTCCTAGTGGCGGTAGATATAATTGCGGTTAGATCACTCATTACCCTCTAAAGTAACGGCGTTAGTTACATCACTGCTGATCAGATATACCGGGGCAGGGAATTCCAGAGGATAGGAGAGGCTCTGGAGAAGTCCTGAAGACGAGCATGAGAGGATGTAACAAGGGAGCTAGAGAGCAGGAGGTCCTGGGAGGAGCAGAGGGGACGATTTAGGCATATCTGCAGATGAGGTTGGTGATGTAGCTGGGAGCGATGTTGTGGATGGCCTTGTATGTTGTGGTTAGCATTTTGAATTTTATACGGTGGGGTAGGGGAAGCCAGTGAAGGGATTGGCAGAGAGGGGATATTTAAAGAAAAAACACTGCGCTATCCAAACATCAAAAAAGCTGCTAACACACCAAAATGGATATGTTAGGTAAAAGGTGTACAATCTATACAAAAATGTAGCGCTACACTTTTGTATAGATTGGCAGAGAGGGGCAGCAGTCACAGATCGATCAGTGAGGTGTATTAGTCTAGCAGCAACATTCATAATAGACTGACGGGGGAGAGCCTGCGTAAGGGTAGGCCATTAAAGTGGTTGTAAACCCTTACAAACCACTTTGACCTACAGGTAAGCCTAGATTAAGGCTTACCTGTAGGTCCAAGCAATATCTCCTAAACCTACAGTGATGTGAAAAAGTGTTTGCCCCCTTCCTCATTTCCTGTTCCTTTGCATGTTTGTCACACTTAAGTGTTTCGGAACATCAAACCAATTTAAACAATAGTCAAGGACAACGCAAGTAAACACAAAATGCAATTTGTAAATGAAGGTGTTTATTATTAAGGCTGGGTTCACACTGCTGCGGGGGGAGATCCGGATGTGATTCGCACCGCAAATCACATCCGATCTCCGTAGCGCTGCGAGTTCAGCCATACAGATAGTATGGCTGAACTCGCAGCGGTCCCGCAGCAAACTCGCACGGGACCCTTTTTTTCGTCCGCAACAGAATCGGATCGCATGGGCGTTCACACCATGCGATCCGATTCTTGTGCGAGTCGGCAGATCGCACTGCGATATGCGATCGGATCTGGGGGTGTCATTAACATATCATTGACACTCCCAGCCGTTCGCATAGGGCAGTGTGAACTGCCGGCGGGAGTCGTGCGATGCGGGAAAACGCCGCGGATTCGCGGCGTTCCCGCATCGCAGCGGTGTGAACCCAGCCTAAAGGTGAAAAAAAATCCAAACCATCATGGCCCTGTGTGAAAAAGTGATTGCCCCCTAAACCTAATAACTGGTTGGGCCACCCTTAGCAGAAACAACTGCAACCAAGCGTTTGCGATAACGTGCAATGAGGCTTTTACAGCGTCCTGGAGGAATTTTGGCCCACTCATCTTTGCAGAATTGTCCTAATTCAGTTACATTAGAGGGTTTCCGAGCATGAACGGCCTTTTTAAGGTCATACCACAACATCTCAATAGGATTCAGGTCAGGACTTTGGCTAGGCCACTCCAAAGTCTTCATTTTGTTTTTCTTCAGCCATTCGGTGGTGGACTTGCTGGTGTGTTTAGGATCATTGTCCTGCTGCAGAACCCTAGTTCGTTTCAGCTTGAGTACACAAACAGATGGTCGGACATTCTCCTTCAGGATCTCTTGGTAGACAGCAGAATTCATAGTTCCTTTTATCACGGCAAGTCTTCCAGGTCCTGAAGCAGCAAAACAGCCCCAGACCATCACACTACCACCACCATATTTTACTGTTGGTATAATGTTCTTTTTATGAAATGCAGTGTTCCTTCTACGCCAGATATACTTGGACACACACCTTCCAAAGAGTTCCACTTTTGTCTCATCGGTCCACAGAATGTTGTCCCAAAAGTCTTGGGGATCATCAAGATGTGTTGTGGAGAAATTGAGACGAGCTTTGATGTTCTTTTTGCTCAGCAGTGGTTTTCTCCTTGGAACTCTGCCATGCAGGCCATTTTTGCCCAGTCTTTTCCTGATGGTGGAGGCATGAACGCTGACCTTAACTGAGGCAAGTGAGGCCTGCAGTTCCTTGGACGTTGTTGTGGGGTCTTTTGTGACCTCTTGGATGAGTCGTCGCTGCACTCTTGGGGTAATTTTGGGCGGCCGGCCACTCCTGGGAAGGTTCACCACTGTTCCATGTCTTCGCCATTTGTGGATAATGGCTCTCACTGTGGTTCGCTGGATTCCCAAAGCTTTGGAAATGGCTTTATAACCCTTTCCAGACTGATAGATCTCAATTACTTTCTTTCTCAATTGTTCCTGAATTTCTTTGGGTCTCGGCATGATGTGTAGCTTTTAAGGATCTTCTGGTGGACCTTACTGTGTCAAGCAGCTCCTATTTAAGTGATGCCTTGATTGTGAACAGGTGTGGCAATAATCAGGCCTGGGTGTGGCTAGAGAAATTGAACTCAGGTGTGGACAACCACAGTTATAGTATGTTTTAGCAAGGGGGGCAATCACTTTTTCACACAGGGCCATGATGGTTTGGATTTTTTTTCACCTTTAATAATAAACACCTTCATTTACAAATTGCATTTTGTGTTTACTTGTGTTGTCCTTAACTATTGTTTAAATTGGTTTGATGTTCCGAAACACTTAAGTGTGACAAACATGCAAAGGAACAGGAAATGAGGAAGGGGGCAAACACTTTTTCACACCACTGTATATGGTTTAGGAGATATTTGCCCGAAAACGGGCACCGCTGTCTACGGTGCATGCGCCGTAGACAGCGGCGCGCAGGCGCACTGAGCGCGGCATTCTCAGCGACGTGTGCATGCGCAGGAGTGACGCCATCGCGGCTTCGCCGAATGACAGCGGCGGAGCTGCGAGACACCACCAACAAGATGGATGCGGCGGACTACAGGGGACAGCGGCGACTTCACTGGCTCCTGTGTCAGGTAAGTGACACATAATGGGCTACTATGTGATGCATAGTAGTCCATTATGCTTTGCCTTTGCAGGGAATGAAAGAGGAAGTAAACTCATCAGGGTTTACTTCCTCTTTAAGGAGAGAGTTGTAGTAGTCAAGGCGGGAAATAATCAAGGAGTGAATAAGTTGCTTTGTGGTGTCATTACTCAGGAAGGGTCGAATTCTGGAGACGTTGCGGAGGTGAAGGCGGCAGGATTCAGCCAATGATTGGATGTGGGGGCTGAAGGAGAGGTCAGTCAAGGATTACAACCAGCACCCTGTCATGTGTGGAGGGACCAATGGTTGTGCTGTTAATCTTAATGACATGACATTAGTTCTGGTTTACTCAGAAACCATCGCTGCCAGTTTTTAAAAACTAAAGCATTCAAAAAGATCGATCTTGGTGTTTTGAATGCTTTTAAATGCAAAGGAGGAATTTGGGGTCTTTTATGCCACAGATCTCTTCATAAAGAGTACCTGCCACATGCTTATTGCTGTCACCAGGATGTTTGAAAAAAATAAATAAAAATGAAGTAATAAAAAATAAATAATTAAAGTGCCCCCATCCTCCCATGCTCTCACGCAAAGGCGAAAGCACATGTCGGTTCCACAAGCACACAAATAGCGATCATCCCATCCCATATGTGAGGTATCACAGCAAACATCAGATTAGTAATTCTAGCACCAGGCCTCTTCTGTAAATCTTAAGTGGGAACCTGTAAAGGCTTTTAAAGCGTCGCCTATGGATACTAAAATTGACTTTGTTTGTTTGCCGTTGCATGGGCGCCCGCAATTTTAAAGCGGCTGAGAGGGAACAAATTTAGATGGGAACACCCGATTTTTGTTTTGCCTAGGGCAGCACAAAACCAAAAAACAACACCACATAGACAGTGCAAATTCACAGCCAACCACTCTCAGACTCCATTGATTCATTGCCAAAGAAGCCCTTTGTGACATCATTTTATCTGATACTGCTACCTAGTAGTCTTCCTGTGAGCCATTACTCAAAAATTATAGCACCCTTCCAGACAGTCTGAATAACATTTTACCAGTCCTAATGAACAAAATCCCCAAATAGCTGAATAAGATGTTTTCTAAATCTCAATTGCTGTTTAGAGGATTTGATATTTTCCACCGGCTTAGTGAAACTCACACACCGGTTTCTTTCTGATAAAATTTCTAGTTGACCCCTTAAAGCAGAGCTCCGTCAGAGTGCGCCACTTCTGAGAGGGTCTCCCTAAGCCAAAGATGAAGCCATTCCTGAGCATTAACCCAAAGAGGGAACTGATCTCTTGCTGAATTAATCTGGTTTCCTTTAATCTTGTTTTATTTACCTTGCACATAAGGGAAACGGCACAGTATGACAACGCAGACAGACGGGCAAGGCGTATTGCATAGCTATTGCCAGATCAACAGGAAAAAGAATTATTCCATGTATAGTAAAACGCAAGGAGATTTGGAGAGCTCTTGCTGTATACATGATTAATGTAAAGGCTATTCCATGTGTTTAAAAATAGACCTGTACCTAAAATGTGTTTATTGCATGCTGGCAGCTGCATTGCTATGAGTTTTTACAAGTGCCTCCCGGCTAGTAATCTTTAGCTATATGCAGCAAAATCTCTTTTCATAGAGACAGCATAACAGAGAAACAAACGCAGTTTTTCACTTGACAAACCAGATGTGAATATGTTCATTTTAATTCCATGCAGTCATTTCCGAAACAATACTTGAAAGCCTATAATGTAGTGTGTGATGGTGTTTAAAGAGTAGTAATTAATATCAACCAAAAGTGCACCTGCACTGGTAGGCATGTATGGCTAAAGAGACCGAATAACCTAATGACTAGATGGGAGACTGGGAGTGGTAATATACTGTGCGAGTTTGCCTGTAATAAGAACAGGACAGTAGTTCATGGACTTTAAATATAACTATTCGGGACGAACGGACAGGTAATCTTGTTAGAACACCCCCAAAGATACTTATTCTGATTTCTGTGTAAGCTCTGTATCAGACTGATTTGAAGCTTGCACAGGGTTACTGTTAGTGACCTAATCCCGCCTCCCATGGGATGATGTTTGGGCTGAACAAATTGTATGCCTGTGCCTCAAAGCTATGAATTTTGTGAAGAAAGTCACAGTGCTGGGTATTTTCAAGGGTTCCCATTTTCAACAGACAAACATAGTGAGCATCGGGGAACAGGTCCGGACTGGGACACAAAATAGGCACGGGCATTTTAGATTGAGCAGCCAATTTTTTTTATTTTTTTTTAACCAAATTGCAATAATAAGAAGAATAAAGATAGTATCTGGCTACACCCATAGTGTATCCTAAGCATGTTACGCATCTTACGCTATGTGCATAGCCTGATAAATCTTTAGTCCTCCTCCGAGGTGGTGCCTAGGCTACCAATCTACTGTCCCTCCCTGAGTGCCGCCATCCTCTACTGAGCACCAACGTCTCCAATGAGTACTGGCATCTCTACAAGCGCCGGCACCTCTACAAGTGCTGGTATCTCTATTGAGCACCAGTATCTCTACGAGCACCGATATCTCTATTGAGCACTGGCATCTCTATTGAGCGCCTGTATCTCCACGAGCGCCGTCATCTCTATTAAGCGTCGGCGTCTCTACGAGCACCAACATCTCTATTGAGTTCCGGCATCTCTACGAGTGCCGTCATCTCTAACAGCGCCGTCATCTCTAACAGCGCCGTCATCTCTACCAGCGCCGACATCTCTACAAGCATCGGCATCTCTATTTTGCACCACAAGAAGTGGCACACTGCAGTAGGAGGATTACTCATGCAGATTAAGTTCCTGCCCATGTCACAATACCTCCCTGGAGGCCCTCACCAGAC
Source organism: Lithobates pipiens (assembly GCF_037356315.1). NCBI lineage: Eukaryota > Metazoa > Chordata > Amphibia > Anura > Ranidae > Lithobates > Lithobates pipiens. The sequence continues at coordinate 49,440,053 of NW_027507686.1, read as the reverse complement.
CCAATATGGAGGTAGAAAACAGAATCTGGCTATGTACATCGCATAACAGATTCTGTTTTTTGTCTTCCTCTGCCGGGTTTTTACAGGCAGCTACCACTGAGTGCCATCATCATGTTCCATGGTGAGGCCAAAGGGAAGACTGGTCCTGGAAGACTTAGAGACTGCTGCTTGGTCGGTGTCACTCCCTAGAGGCCCACATGGCTTGCGGCAGTCAGAGATCCACGGGTGAGAGCCAGGTGCATGAAATATGCAATATGATCGCAGGTTTTCTGTTATGGTTTTCACCCGCTGGGGCTCTCTATCACATTAGCCAGCTCTTGTTAGGACATGTGGCCCCAGCCCCCCGGGCAAATGCCTGTTATGCCCTATGGCCAGTCCGGGCCTGTCAGGGAGCCTGGCAAAGGTAAGTATCAGCTTTGGGAAGGTTGTAATTACAGTTGAACTCCTGGCAAAAAGCTAAATACACATATTAAAGTGGTTGAAAACCCTTACATACAGTATACCCACTGACTTGACTATCCTCAGGTGATACACACTGATACACACTGGATGAAACAAATCCCCTACATAGGCTTTACCTGTTTATCTACAACCCTCTTTGCTCTATAGCCTTCTAAAACACACAAATCAAAAGCTATTTGTCAGCTCCAGCAGGCAAGGGGTGTGGATAGCTGAATGTAATTTGAGACCTGAGTGGAGGGAAAGGACACTTCTCCCTCTACAGAGTCTCATAGGGAAGCATGCACAGTAGAGACTGTCAATCACCTTCTGTATGTTGGAGGGGGATAACCTGTCAAAAGTGACTCATGCAGATAGCAGAGAAATGAAAGGACAGATATCACACTAGGTGCTGTGGATTGAGGCTAGTACACACTATAGAGGGATATGCTCTGTTCATTTTTTATTTCAGAGGTTTACAACCACTTTAGTTAATTGTAAGGAATTTGTTTAGCTGTCAAATAATTTTTATTCCTACCCATTCAGTCCTGAGATTTACACCCTCCTAACGCCCCTCCACATACACAGGCAGAGGACACTACTTACAGTTAAGGAATACAGTGGTGTCCTCTCTCCATCCACCAGGCTGGTGACTGGATAGTGAAATAGCAGCAGCAGACTGATGGAGTCATCCCTCTGCTCACTCTCCTCTCTTCTATTAGCACTCTCATTTTCAATACATGTGCACCTCTTTGGCTCCCAGTTTGACCCTCCCTTAGTGAATTGCAAGATGTTTAGGTACTTAAAAAATGATTTAATAATGGATATAGGATTGCATTCATTTTTGCCTTGTCAGCATAAATAGAATTTGGTACTTTGCCCCAAGGGGGAAAATTGATGAAAAATGCTTTTTCTTTACCAAATATTCAGGCATAGATGAATAGGAAATAGGACTTTTCATATTCTTTATTTTGATCAAAGCCCTCCTGTTAGGCACACAAACCAAACCAAGATGTGTTTCTATATTGTATGTATTTTTGTCATTTCCTCTGTGTATTATCCCTTTCACAACCACAGATCCATTGAACATTACCCACCTATCATTTCTGGTCATCACCAATTTTAATGTTCCAGAGTATTTCATTTTCATTCATGATTTATTTCTTTTTAATCTGAGCAGCAGAAACATCTTGATCAATGTGACCATACATTTTTATCAAAGCTTTTTAATTATATTTCCTCAAAAGACACGCTAATCGTGGGACGGGAGCATTACAGAGTTAATGGTTTCTTTCTTTAATTTTTTTTAGGTATGTGTGAGTATTGAGCATATTTAACAGATGATTGTTCTTCCAGTAAACGAAATTAAATGGATAGTTTTAATTAAATTTAGATTAGTTGGTGTATGATACTGCTCCAAAGGCCACTTGAGACCTCAGCTGCCACTTAAAATCTACTGCTACTATTAGTGACATCTACATTTATAATAGTTTTTGCTGCGCTTTGTCGAATTTATTATGGGCTTCATAAAACCATTACGATTTCTGCTTTGTTCTTCTTTAAAGGGGTTGAAAATGTTCCTTTTTTTAAATGACAAACATAGCATACTTACCTCCACTGTGCAGCTCGTTTTGCACAGAGTGGCCCCAATCCTAGAGGGGAAGCTGTTGCCAGTAAGGGACTATCTGCCTAATTACCAGGGACCACAGTGAGTAACTGAGGCAAGTACTGGAACAGCAGTCTCACCAACCGGGGAGGGTGAAGAATCTGGAAACTACAGTGTGTATCAAGCCAGGGACCCAACCAGCAGAGGTGATGCTTGCAGAGCAGCCCTGTGTCAAGCCAGGGACTGAGCAGGCCAGTGGGGTGAAGCTTGAGAGGTATCTTGAGTGCCAAGCTAGGGACCCAGCATAGAGGCGGGGGTGACTCTTGAGGAAGATACCACCGTGAAGATTGAAGGAGCTCAAGGGATTTAGTGGCAGTGAATTAGTGGGTCTAGTTAGAGACTGGGAGCTCAGTTGCCTGAAGAACTACAAGGAGCGATTGTAGTGAAATTGAAAGAACTGTTACGTTTGTATTAGGAACTGTTAAAGACTGTTGCCATAGGAGACAGGATTCCTGCACATGCAGATGTGGCATCTTGCTGGATGCCTTTCCCTGCATGGCTGTCCTATTGAAGTCATGGAGTCTGCCAATTAATCTTACAACTACCTAAGGGTGTCCTGGTCTTAACCTTCTCTCCCCCAAAAAGTTTGTTAAGAGAAATAAACTTTCTTTTGCATTCAAGAAGTGTCTGGCGCCCAATAACTTTAACTACTCTGCACCATGCCTCACATATACAGAAGGATGTCAGCTATCCCTGGCCCTGGAGGTTCTCATTAGATCAAAGGAGGCCTGGGACCTTGCTACACTAAGCTATGGCAAAATTCAATTGCAAAATGTACAGCCTATTTATCCAATCAACCCTTATGTGTCTAACTTTAAGATCTATATGTATGTACCGTATATACTCGAGTATAGGCCGACCCGAATATAAGCCGAGGCCCCCAATTTACCCCCAAAAAAACTGGCAAACTTATTGACTCGTGTATAAGCCGAGGGTGAGACATGCCTGTCCATCCCTGTGTGTGTGTCCGTCCATCCCTGTGTGTCCGTCCATCCCTGTGTGTCCGTCCATCCATCCCTGTGTGTGTGTGTGTCCATCCATCCATCCATCCCTGTGTGTGTGTGTCTCCATCCATCCATCCATCCATCCCTGTGTGTGTGTGTCTCCATCCATCCATCCCTGTGTGTGTGTGTCTCCATCCATCCATCCATCCCTGTGTGTGTGTGTATCCATCCGTGTGTGTGTGTGTGTGTGTGTGTGTGTGTGTGTGTGTGTGTGTGTGTGTGTCCAGCCTACCTGTGTCCCGAGCCTTTGTCCCGAGCCTCCGTCCCGTGCCTTGCCTCCGTCCCGTGCCGTGCCTTGCCTCCGTCCCGTGTCGTGCCTTGCCTTGCCTCCGTCCCGTCCCGTCCCGTGCCGTGCCTTGCCTTGCCTCCGTCCCGTGCCCTCTTCGTCGGCGCCTCGGCGGCCATTGTAAAATTCAAAAGCCGCGCCTCCGCCTTCGCCTGTGATAGGCGGAACACTGAATTTCCCAGCAGCCTGTGTTCCGCCTATCACGGACATCGTATCATCCTCGTCCGTAGTACGAGGATGATACGATGTCCGTGATAGGCGGAACACAGGCTGCTGGGAAATTCAGTGTTCCGCCTATCACAGGCGAAGGCGGAGCCGGAGGCGCGGCTTTTGAATTATAGAATGGCCGCTGTCTGTCTGCTCGACACGCTGATCGAGCGGGCAGACAGCGATGACTCGAGTATAAGCCGAGGGGGGCACTTTCAGCCTCAAAAAAGAGGCTGAAAATCTCGGCTTATACTCGAGTATATACGGTATTAGTATAGAGAGTTTACACATTTTCATACACCTAGTTTTGCTATAATTTGTGTAAATATAATAGTACGGACAGCTTGTAAGGGATTGATTAGTTATTTGAGCTTTACATGTACTTTAGTCCCTTGTCCAGCCCCACACACTTGGTGGTGATGTTTCTACTGGCATAGTAGGCTGTTTTTACTATCTGCGTCTTCCCAGCCTATTGACCACACTGACACAAAATTAACTAAAATTTCCAATCAGAGTCAAGAACGGCAATACAAATATTGACAGAAGTAGTTATTCTTTCCAACCCTATTCAAAACTGAATCAAAAGTTGTAGCGTTGGACTTAAAAAATAATAATCAATATCACACTATCATATAAATTTGGCTGCAGCTGTACAGCTGGCAACACGTGGGGGTTGATTTACTAAAGATGGAGATTGCAAAATCTGGTGCAGCTGTGCATGGCAGTCCAAGCAGCTTCTAACTTCAGCTTGTTCAATTTGACCCCTTTTACAATGAGGAGCTTTACAGGTGCTATATCGCTAAAACTAGCGCCTGCAAAGAACCTCTCCTCTCACTCCAGTGTGAAAGCCCAAGTGCTTTCACACTGGAGCGGTGTGCTGGCAGGATGCTCAAAAAAGCCCTGCAAGCAGCATCTTTGAGGCACAATAGCTGCTCCTAAAGTGCCACTGCCCATTGAAATCAATGGGCAGAGTCGCCGAAGCGCTAGCGAAGCGGCACTTTCTGCAGGCACTTTTAACCCTTTTTCAGCCACTAGCAGAGGTTAAAAGCACCCCGCTAGCAGCAGAAAAGCACCACAAAAACGGTACTGGTAATACATATGTTTTGGCATTTCCCAATATGCTGTAGGTATTGGCATGACATTGTGGACCTCATTAATCTGACTTTTTTATACTTGTATTGAATAACTTGCTTCTTCTCCCACTGGAAACATCTATTCAAAATCCATCTTTCTGCATAGCCATCACCTCCTCCTCCCTGTCTATTCTTGAGCCTGGTAATAGATGGTTCAGGCACCAAGAACTGCCATGTGTGAAGTGGAAGCGCTGTGTCAATTCTTTCTATATTTGGAAGTTTGAGATTTCCAGGGGGTTCTGGAGGGACTAAATTTAAAGGTAAGTTGTGGCACCTCTTGAGGATGGCTTTATGACTCCAGCCTCAGTTTACATTATGTCACTGGTTTGCTTTGTTAGTCAAAACTAAAAGCCCTGTACACACGGTCGGAGATTTCGACAACCAAATCCGTCTGATTTTGTCCGTCGGATCTTGTCCGAAACTGTTGCATACACAGGGTCGGACTAAGTTGTCGAAAAATCCGATCATTCAGAATGTGATGACGTAATTTTGTTACGATGGGACTACATTCAGGCTAGTAGCCAATAGCTTTGATGTAGGAATTTGATCTGAGCATGCGTGGCACTTGGTCCGATCAAAATTCTCTACACATGATCGGAGTATGTCTGATCGAACCAGTTGGTCGGGAAATATTTCCAACATGTTGGAAAATTGGGTCCGACGGATATTCTGACGGAATCAGTCCGATGCATACCACACACAGTCGGATTATCCGACAACATGGTCCGATAGGACACATTCCGACGGATTCTCCAACCGTGTGTACAAGGGCTAAGAGTGAATCCCACAAAGTACCTGTAACCTTTATTAGCCATACAACCCTCCCTTGTGCACCTCTCTGATATAGTTCCACCTTGTTACTAGGGACTTGCCTTCCATGGTAGACATCTACCCCTACGTGCATATAGTAGTTTAACGATTTAACATTGACAGATGTAAAAAATAATCTAAAATTCTGCACAGTAAATATTGTCTGTGACTTTAATTTGATCATATGTCTATTAGCCAATGTAGCCGATAGCTAACAAACCATTTGTAGGGCTTGCCTTGGGGCACCATTTCTCCTTTATGCTAGGTACTTCGTTAGCATCCCATTTGCAATTTAATTGTGAGCGCTGCTAATGATCTTGTGACATTTGGATTCAGCCGATGCAAAGACGTTCTTCTAATGTGTATTCATTAGGTAATTATTGATGGTACTTTTCCACTGCCATTGTCTGTCCACAGACAAGTCAATAAAGTGCACACATACCAGCCGCAATGTCTTTATAAGGAATGTATGGGAACTTGACTCACGTTCACTTAATGTTTCCTAAAAATGTTCTCTGGGTTCAAATAACTTACAAAAAGATAAAAAGGTTGTATATCTCATTTGATGAACTGATAAAATACAATTGGTAAATTTATAGATGATAGATAGATAGATAGATAGATAGATAGATAGATAGATAGATAGATAGATAGATAGATAGATAGATAGATAGAGACTAAAACTGGAGGGTACAACCTCTGATGCAGCTGTGCATGGTAGCCAATCAACTTTTCACTTCAGCTTCTAAATAGGGATGAGCCCACGGTCAACTCAAACCTAAGTTTGACTCGGACATTGGGGGCTCGTTTGTTGTAAAACGAACCGAACATATGGGGCATTGGCAGGAAATTTGATTGCCACCGAATGCCCCATAATGCACTGCGAGATGGCAGTGCATTACTGTATGATGATGGACCCCAAAGCACCCTCCCCATCGAATGAACTAAATTTTAGTCAAACATTTAGGCCAAAATTTATTCAGCCACATGTCTTTAGTAATAAAAATGTAAATAAGCATATATTTATTGTTTGGCAAAAGTTATAGCGTCTACAAACTACATTTTCTGGAATTTACACAGATTTTAATTTATGACTGCCTATCTCATTTCTTGAGGTGCTAAAATGGCAGAGCAGTACAAACCCCCCCAAATGACCCCATTTTGGAAAGTAGACACCCCAAGGAAATTGCTGAGGGGCATGTTGAGCCCATTGAATAATGACACAAACAAAAAATGGTAAAAAGTTGTCACTAAATGATATATTGCTCACACATGCCATAGTTATATGTGGAATTGCACCCCAAAATATATTCTGCTGCTTCTCCTGAGTACGGGGATACCACATATGTGGGACTTTTTGGGAGTCTAGCCGCACCCCGAAAACCAATCACTGCCTTCAGGATTTCTAAGGGTGCAAATTTTTGATTTCACTCCTCACTACCTATCACAGTTTCGAAGGCCATAAAATGCCAAAATAACACCAATCCCCCCCAAATGACCCAATTTTGGAAAGTAGACACCCCAAGGAAATTGCTGAGGGGCATGTTGAGCCCATTGAATATTTTCTTTTGTTTGTCCCAAGTGATTAAATAATGACACACAAAAAAAAAAAGTTTACAAAAAGTTGTCACTAAATGATATATTGCTCACACGTGCCATAGTTATATGTGGAATTGCACCCCAAAATATATTCTGATGCTTCTCCTGAGTATGGGGATACCACATGTGTGGGACTTTTTGGGAGTCTAGCCGCGTACAGGACCCCGAAAACCAATCACTGCCTTCAGGATTTCTAAGGGTGCAAATTTTTGATTTCACTCCTCACTACCTATCACAGTTTCGAAGGCCATAAAATGCCAAAATAGCACAAAACCACCCCAAATGACCCCATTTTGGAAAAGTAGACACCCCAAGCTATTTACTGAGAAGCATGTTGAGTCCATAAAATATTTTATATTTTGCCACAAGTTGCAGGAATATTAAAAATTTTTTTTTTTTTTTGCACAAAGTTGTCACTAAATGATATATTGCTCACACATGCTATGGACATAAGTGAAATTACCCCCCAAAATAAATTCTGCTGCTTCTCCCGAGTACGGAATTACCACATGTGGGGGACTTTTTGGGAGCCTAGCCACATACAGGACCCAGAAAACCAAGCACTGTCTTCAGGATTTAAATATAAAATGCTACCAAAAAAAACTGTTAGCGATCGCAGGGATCAGGCCTGACTCTGTGAACGCTGCAGTTACAGTGGTGTGAAAAAGTGTTTGCCCCCTTCCTCATTTCCTGTTCCTTTGCATGTTTGTCACACTTAAGTGTTTCAGAACATCAAACCAATTTAAACAATAGTCAAGGACAACACAAGTAAACACAAAATGCAATTTGTAAATGAAGGTGTTTATTATTAAAGGTGAAAAAAAATCCAAACCATCATGGCCCTGTGTGAAAAAGTGATTGCCCCCTAAACCTAATAACTGGTTGGGCCACCCTTAGCAGCAACAACTGCAACCAAGCGTTTGCGATAACGTGCAATGAGGCTTTTACAGCGTCCTGGAGGAATTTTGGCCCACTCATCTTTGCAGAATTGTCCTAATTCAGTTACATTAGAGGGTTTTCGAGCATGAACGGCCTTTTTAAGGTCATACCACAACATCTCAATAGGATTCAGGTCAGGACTTTGGCTAGGCCACTCCAAAGTCTTCATTTTGTTTTTCTTCAGCCATTCGGTGGTGGACTTGCTGGTGTGTTTAGGATCATTGTCCTGCTGCAGAACCCAAGTTCGTTTCAGCTTGAGTACACGAACAGATGGTCGGACATTCTCCTTCAGGATCTCTTGGTAGACAGCAGAATTCATAGTTCCTTTTATCACGGCAAGTCTTCCAGGTCCTGAAGCAGCAAAACAGCCCCAGACCATCACACTACCACCACCATATTTTACTGTTGGTATAATGTTCTTTTTATGAAATGCAGTGTTCCTTCTACGCCAGATATACTTGGACACACACCTTCCAAAGAGTTCCACTTTTGTCTCATCGGTCCACAGAATGTTGTCCCAAAAGTCTTGGGGATCATCAAGATGTGTTGTGGAGAAATTGAGACGAGCTTTGATGTTCTTTTTGCTCAGCAGTGGTTTTCTCCTTGGAACTCTGCCATGCAGGCCATTTTTGCCCAGTCTTTTCCTGATGGTGGAGCCATGAACGCTGACCTTAACTGAAGCAAGTGAGGCCTGCAGTTCCTTGGACGTTGTTGTGGGGTCTTTTGTGACCTCTTGGATGAGTCGCCGCTGCGCTCTTGGGGTAATTTTGGGCGGCCGGCCACTCCTGGGAAGGTTCACCACTGTTCCATGTCTTCGCCATTTGTGGATAATGGCTCTCACTGTGGTTCGCTGGATTCCCAAAGCTTTGGAAATGGCTTTATAACCCTTTCCAGACTGATATATCTCAATTACTTTCTTTCTCAATTGTTCCTGAATTTCTTTGGGTCTCTGCATGATGTGTAGCTTTTAAGGATCTTCTGGTGGACCTTACTGTGTCAAGCAGCTCCTATTTAAGTGATGCCTTGATTGTGAACAGGTGTGGCAATAATCAGGCCTGGGTGTGGCTAGAGAAATTGAACTCAGGTGTGGACAACCACAGTTATAGTATGTTTTAACAAGGGGGGCAATCACTTTTTCACACAGGGCCATGATGGTTTGGATTTTTTTTCACCTTTAATAATAAACACCTTCATTTACAAATTGCATTTTGTGTTTACTTGTGTTGTCCTTGACTATTGTTTAAATTGGTTTGATGTTCCGAAACACTTAAGTGTGACAAACATGCAAAGGAACAGGAAATGAGGAAGGGGGCAAACACTTTTTCACACCACTGTACACTTATTGCGATTTTTTTTTTACCAAAAATATGTAGAAGAATATGCCACGTGGCACCCCTGGAGCATGGGGCCTGATCGCAAGTGCATACACTGTTGAATTGTTGGTGGCTCCAATCTTTGCATCATTAGTGACCATACTGGTTACAGTATATACAGTAAGTACTGCATCATATGACATTATTTCTGTACCAATACTGATTTAGCCAATACAACAACCAGTTGCAAAGGCAGATGCCAGAATGAATGTTATAGACATGAAGCAAGTATATTGTGACCTCCAAGTCTGCTAATATGCAATGTTTTATTTTTTTACAGTGCTGGATAAACTAGGAAAGTCTCTCTCCTTACCCTCTGTCATGTTTTTCTTGGTAGCAAAAGCAGAAATATACTTGACTAAAGGATTTGTCAACCTTGGTTTTTAACATTAAATTAAAGACACAGACTTGGGATTTATATGGCCACAGCAGCCAAATTTTATTAACCAAAGAATACGACCTCAGCCATTCCCCAACCAGCTCAAGGACGTTCTGACATCACACATACTTCCATATTCCCCTCCCCCAGGGCACCAAGCTCCTGGGAGAACCACCGCTAACCAAGTGGAAGCGCCATACCTTAGATGGGCCCCACTAATCCTGTAACCATGTAATTCCTCACTGACCCCCCTAAGACCCCTTGAACTGCCGACTGCTGAGAAAAAAATTGAACAATATACACCAGTCAATAAATTATATCCATATCCAATGTGTTTTTTTGTTGTTTTTTTTGTGTTTAGTTTTCTCTTTTGTCTTTTTTTTTGCAATTATTTATTTATTTTTAAAAAGCAAAAACAAAACAAAATCACAACACTATAGACACCAATTCGCCCAATACCTGCCCAGTGCGATAACTCCTAACACCAGGGTGGTAGGGTGGGGAGTTGTCACTTCTCATAACTCCTCGGAATGTTGAAGGATATGCCCCCTAAGCAAGACCCTCTCCTCTGGACCCTGCCCATTCTAACTTCTGCCTTCAATCAGGTAAGGTCTACACCCCTGCCCCCACCACTGACATAGCTGACCATTTCCTGAACCTGTTCCTCCCCTAGTCATGCAACCCCTCCATCCATTTTCTACTATAGGTCTCACTAGAACAACAGACGTCGTTCAGGAAACTAGTTGACTTTCTTTACACAATAATGTACTAGCATAAAACTGTGTAACTAGGTTATGAGAAATGAGCCTCCTCCCATCAGAATATTGCGCTAAACCTGTAGGTAAATAATAGGACCAGAACCTTCGGTAAGTAGAAGAGGTGGTTTTGATAATGAAGTTAGCAGTACCTCCACCCAGCGCAGGGCCTCTGAACAGAGGGGATTGCCTTTCTGGAAAATTATTCAGTAATCTAAATAAAGCAATTGAGACCAGAAGAACTGCAACCAGCATATAGTGTAGCACCCACCACCTTTAGGTGGGTGCTAGTAGGTAAGTGTTAAGTAAATTGCCAGTGCCTTACCCTGATTGTTTAGGCCTTGTTGTTTGATTTGGCTTGGGAGGAGTAATAGAATAGAGGGGGGTGTGACCACCTGTACTCTGTCCTGGAAAAACCGCCCTTGCTTTCCGTAAGAAATGTTCTGGGAAGAAGGCGGGCTGGGGACTGGAGTGTAGGCAGTTTGTATAGATGGCCCTGGTCTAATCATTAATTTGTATGGAGAGGGGCGGGACTGATATATAAACTGAGGTCACATGCTTCCTGGGGAGGATGGGAGGAATCTGAGTGGAGAGAAGCAGCCAAAATGTGACTCTAAGGGGCAGGCTTGAAGGCCTGGGGGTTCAGAGACCCCAGCGCTGGAGAGCAGGAACCAAAACTTGAAGGCCTGAGGGTTCAGAGACCTCAGTGCTGGATGGTTCTGGTTCAACGACACCATTATACCTAAAAGAAAACCTTGGGAGAAGTGAACCAGGCATCCCGGCTGGGATGGTTCTATCTACAAGAAGCAGGAAGTAGCTGCAAAGAGAATGGAGTAGACCGGGATGTCATCCGGACTTTCCTGAACTGACCTGGGAGGATCGCAGAAGGCAAGAGAGGCAGATGAGGCCTGGGACTTCCAGCATTCATTTACCAATGTGCTTTTCAGAGGTGCACCAGTCAGATAATTAAGGGAGAGGGACTTAACTACACTAAGGAACCAGAAGGAGGAATCAGCTCATATTTCCCTTTAATACAATTGTAACGGACTGCAACCAAGAGAATAAAGTTATTTGTTAAACCTTACAGACTGTTTCTGATGTGACTTGTGCGGGGGTGGAAGAACAGAGGTTTGTTAGCGGTAAAATATGAACAACCCAGCAGCTCCCAAGGGAGTAGTGCGCTACATAGCATTAACCATAAAATATTTAGATGCACACCAATATAGAAATAATACAATCTTTATATAAGAAGAGATTTAAAACAGTAAATACATTTAATGTAGAGACAGATAATATCAACAAAAGGTCCTAACTCCGATAGGAGTCCTGGGGGATTTGTGTACATATACCCGGGTATATATAATTATTATTAGAGAATGTTGCAGCAAAGTCCAGTTGCAGCGGCCTCTGAGGATGATGCAGCATCTATATTTGTGTCAGGTCAACGATCATGGAGGTATCCATCAACTGTTGTCCAACCAGCTTGGAATGGGACTTCTCATTGGCAGGAACTGTGGTGTGGCACTGGAGTCAGCTCATCTGCTCTGCACTTTAGCCCCTCCCTAGTAGTGTCTAAAATAATAAGAGTGGTATATAAACTTTATTGCAATAAACAGGTTTATTTTCTAAAATAGAGCAAGGTGACCACTATGTACATATAGCAGCACAGACCTAGGTATCTGGCACTATGCTTGTGAAATAATAACAAAGACAGGGCAGAGATACTCTGTCTGTCACAAGGATTCAGACATACACTCAGCAGCTGCAGTCAAAATATTAGATCACAGGACTACCTGCATAATAGTCTGTTCTGGTCCAGGATTTAGTAGCATGGTCAGGACGTGTGGCTGATAATTTCTATCCCTCTCCACTTTCTCCTTCCAGGGTTTCAAAGCCAACAAACCAGGGGCAGGAAGCGCACACGTAATATATTTACAGGCATTTACAAATTCAAACAGTACAGGCAGTAGATCCCTACATGTTTCTTTAGGTGAGAAAAGGTTAAAATTGAACTACCAGCGGTCATATACATGTATGTAGGGAGCTGATAAGATAGTTCCTGCACGAGGCCTAAAGTTGAAGTGTTTGCAAAGACAATTTTTTTTTGAAACAATAAACATATTATACTTGCCTGATTGTGCAATTGTATTGCACAGAGTAGCCCCAAACCTCCTCTTCTGGGGGTCCCCCGCTGGAAATCTTGTCTCCTCCTTTTCTGTGTCTGTGTCAAGCACTTGCTATGGGGGTAGACATGTGTGCTTGGGATTTAACTGCCAGCAGTGGGAGCCAGTGGCTCCTGTTTCTCTCAGACAAACTCGTGAAAGTGCGGAGAGAGGAGAGAAGACTGTCAAGACGCGCACCACGCTGTATCAATACAGGACTCAGGTAAGTATTTGGGAGGGGGGTGGAGGGCACAGCAGGAGGCAAAATGTTTTTTACCTTAATGCAGGGAATGCATTAAGGTAATAAAAACCTTTTACCTTTAAAACCACTCTACATTTTTAGTCATGGTGGGTCCAAGACCCTAATAAACATACCTCCAGTTTACTACATTGTTCAGTATCAACAGTGAAATTGTCTCTTAAGCAATTTTGGAAATATTGGGCGAGCCTCTCTTTTGTGTTCAGTAATCCCATACTAAGTCTGCAAGGAGTCCTGCTAAACACCAGAGGTTCATACGGCATGGGGGCCCAGGTACCAGGAATGTGCACCCAAGAAAAACTCTCCGAGAAGCACCCTCCTCCACTGCGCTACCACTAATTCCAAACCAGATCTTGTTGTAATGTCCACATCCCCCAGGCATTGGCTGTACCATACCAATCTGTCCAGCAGTCTAAACCAATAACCTTAAGATTTTTGCCTTAACGAGTTTGCCAAACCCACGTTGATAGTCTCCATCGAGACAAACATGTGCTCTTGCATTTTTTCTGGTCACGTACTGTTGGAGTTTTCCACTCTATTTCCATCTAGGGTTGTGTCCTGAATAATTAGGCACTTAGTACCCTACATCCTTCTTTTGCAGGCTTTCCTCTCCATTTTTTAACCACCTCTCCCCTAAATACATGGCTCCTACCCTCACTAGAATGACCAGTACCAAAACCCACAAAAAATAAATAAAAAAAGGAAGTCCTTACTAACCCTGCTGCATGAGGAAGAGGCGAACCTTAGTGGAACAAGGCAGACATATCCATCATTGTTTAAAGATGTTATATTTCGTCATGAGACTATATAGCCACCATGTCACTGTCACTAAATAAACCAATCAAAAACACAAAGGATACTGTATATACTGTGACAGAGAGAGGCTCTGCCAGTAGAAGTTTATAGGAAAAGGTGACCCAGGAGTCTCATTATGGGTTAATGCAAGGTTCAGAACTAGCATCTCTCCAGGTTCTGTAGTTCTGAATCAGAACATTCAATCCTGGGTCCAGGTTTTGCTAAGGGCCTGCAACCTGGCTCACTATACAGGTGTAGTCATTATATAGTCAGGTCTGAGAATTGCTCAAGGCTCTCATTTTTGGAGACAGCTTCCAGTTTGGAGATGGAAGGTCTCACCCAGGGTCAGGGGGCCCCAGCCAGAAGCAGCGAGACAGCAGGTCTCGGTCCTAGGATTCAAGTCGTCTCTTGTCAGGAGAATCCCAATTCTTAGGCCAGAGGTGGGCCACGCAGCAGGGCACTGCGACTGAAGGCTAGAGAGCCAAGTTTTCTGAGAGAGCTGAATGACACAGTCAAAGGACTGGTAAGAGGAGCAGCCGTCCTGCCAACACATAAGCCAGGTGGCTTGGTATTTTTGTTAATTCATGTTATGTGGAAGAATCCCCTGCGTGGGCAACTGATGTATAAGTGAACTTTCATTCTTTTAAATAAAAGTGGGCTACCACACCCTTTAAATACAGTTTTGGACTGGCGTACTCACTGGAAACGCACCTACCGCTTGAGTCTGATCACCCCAATCTTACAATACTTTAAGTAAATCATGTCACTATGCAAAAGATTTACAAGTGATCCATACATTTAAAAGAGGACAGGACCCAGTTTTCCTTCTTCAACCCAGTGGAGTTTGGCAGAGTGGACATTGGGTCAGGTAACTATTAATTGTTTTCTTTTTAGGGATGACTGCTTTTCAAGTTTTAAAATTAGCAACAGAATTGCTTTAGGCTGACCTTTTGGCATTTGGGAGAGGTGCAGTACAAGTATTTACATTATCCAGTGTGTACCAGATTAACAAAGTTATTACATGTCCCCAGTTTTCGTCTTGGCCCATTTTCACAGGTGGTTAAATAGAAATATGATTTGGCTGCACTTTGCCTGTTTTGAATTCCAAAAACCAAACTTGGCTTTATTCTTTGGCTTCTGCGCAACATGATGGGGTACAAAAATAAACCTCGAAAATGTAAAACATACACACACACGCAGCTCTCTGAGGTGCAAGAGAGAGGTTGACACTGTAAATAACCCTGAAGAAAATACCAACTAACTGACAAATCTACAGAGTGTACTGAACTATTGTTATTGTTTGTTTAAGTTAGCAGTATATTAGAAAGTGTGGCTCTCTGAGGGATCAAAGACCCTGCCATAACCCGAAATTAACACACAAGGATTGAAGTTAAATATGTTCAAGTTATAAACTGTTGGTTGAAGAATTGACAGTTGGGAGAACCTCTGCCAAACCGAAACACAGTGAAACATTGTTTCTGTGAAAGAAGAATTTTACCTGAATCGAGTGAATAGCTAGGAACATTCCTTGTAATCCTATGTGGTGGTAAAACTATCAAAGGTGATACAGGGCCTTGGGCATAGTAAAACGCTTTTCGTGAAGGCCCCCATCTTCCCCTAGAGCATGAGAGCCTCCTGAGGTCCTGAAGTCAGAATGGTGGGTATCACCACTCGTTCCAGCTCAGATCAAGAGCCTTAATCAGCTCATAGTAGTCAGAACTTGTAGGAGCGCTTGGGAAGTACCAAAATGATGTGCCACGGCTACAATCTAACCATTTTGTTTTTTTGAGTTTAACATGTTTGGTTTTCATTCTTGATTCCACCTTAAAGAACTTCCATCACTTTATGACCTTAGGACATCAGGCCAAGAGTTAGAGATAACAGTTGGCCCCAAATCAGGAATTTACACAGAAATAAAAATATTATCTAAGTTCTAAACTATCCCGACTCTACTAAAAATGTATCTATTTTGTCTATGACCACATTGGGGAGATTTCTACCCCTTCCTGTCCTGACAGGAACTAGAAAAATCTCCTTCTAATACCAGACAGTATTAAAAAAACATTAAAAAGGCTCTAACCCTTCTGCAATATTATTATTATTACTATACAGGATTTATATAGCACCACCCATTTGCGCCATGCTTTACAACATGAGGGCAGACAGTACAGTTACAATACAATTTAATACAAGAGGAATCAGAGGGCCCTGCTCATTAGAGCTTACAATCTAGGAGGGAGGGTCAAGTGATACAAAAGGTAATAGCTGGGGGAGATGAGCTGATTGAGAAAATAAAAGTACAATTGTACAGTCCAGGATTACACCTAGAAACTTGGAATGCGGGGATGGGTTGATAGTTGTGCCATCGTTCTTGACAGAGAAATCAGGGGAAGAGGCACGTGGGAGAGGAAATATTATGAGTCCGGTTTTGGATAGACTGAGTTTGAGATGAGGTTTGAGGTGTGAAATCCAGGCTGATATGTTTGCTAGTAAATTAGCGATATGTGATGAGACTGAAGGAGTGAGCTGAGGGGTAGAGAGATAAATGTGGGTGTTGTTAGCGTGGAGATGGTATTGGAAGCCAAAGGAGGCTATTAACCACTTTCAGACCGGACCATTTTGCTGGTAAATGACCAGAGGTCTTTTTACACTTTGGCACTGCGCTGCTTTAACTGGTAATTGCGCGGTCATGCAATGTTGTACCCAAACAAAATTTGCGTCCTTTTCTTCCCACAAATAGAGCTTTCTTTTGATGGTATTTGATTGCCTCTGCGATTTTTATTTTTTGCGATATAAACGTAAAAAGACCGCAAATTTTGAAAAAAAATGATATTTTCTACTTTTTGTTATTAGAAAAATCCAATAAACTCAATTTTAGTCATACATTTAGGCCAAAATTTATTCAGCCACATGTCTTTGGTAAAAAAAAAGTCAATAATTGTATATTTATTGGTTTGCGCAAAAGTTGTCACATCTACAAACTAAGGTAAGTTTTCTGGAATTTACGCAGCTTTTAGTTTACGACTGCCTATCTCATTTCTTGAGGTGCTAAAATGGCAGGGCAGTACAAAACCCCCCCAAATGACCTCATTTTGGAAAGTAGACCCCCTAAGGAAACTGATAAGAGGCATGTTGAGCCCATTGAATATTTTATTTTTTTGCCTCAAGCGATTGAATAATGACAAAAAAAAATTTTTTTTTTTTTTTTTTAACAAAGTTGTCACTAAATGATATATTGCTCATGCATGCCATGGGCATATGTAAAATGACACCCCAAAATAAATTCTGCTGCTTCTCCTGAGTACGGGGATACCACATATGTGGGACTTTTTGGGAGCCTAGCCGCGTACGGGGCCCCGAAACCAAGCACCGCCTTCAGGCTTTCTAAGGGCGTAAATTTTTGAGTTCACTTCTCACTACCTATTACAGTTTTGAAGGCCATAAAATGCCAAGATGGCACAAAACCCCCACAAATGACCCCATTTTAGAAAGTAGACACCCCAAGCTATTTGCTGAGAGGCATGTTGAGTCCATGGAATATTTTATATTTTGCCACAAGTTGCGGGAAAATGACAAACTTTTTTTTTTTTTTTTTTCACAAAGTTGTCACTAAATGATATATTGCTCACGCATGCCATGGGCATATGTGAAATGACACCCCAAAATAAATTCTGCTGCTTCTCCTGAGTACGGGGATACCACATATGTGGGACTTTTTGGGAGCCTAGCCGCGTACGGGGCCCCGAAAACCAAGCACCGCCTTCAGGCTTTCTAAGGGCGTTACAGTTTTGAAGGCCATAAAATGCCAAGATGGCACAAACCCCCCCCAAATGACCCCATTTTGGAAAGTAGACACCCCTAAATTTAGGGGTACACTAGTGAGACTAGGTAATAAATGGCGGGTGCCCTGAAACTATAAAAAAATAACTAACCAACCAGCGTCACCTGTAACAGTTATATGGTGATCACTGGTGAAAGGGTTAACTAGGGGGCAATTAGGGGGCTTTATGCGGTAGTATATGGGGGTCCCTGGCGCTATAAAAAGCTGCAGCGAACCTAAATACCTACCTGCCTAACTAGCGTCACCTGTGACACTAATACAGCGATCAGAAAAACGATCGCTTATTAGGCTGGGTTCACACTGGAGCGATGCGGGAACGCCACGAATGCGCGGCGGGTTCCCGCATCGCATGCCTCCCGGCGGCAGTTCACACTGCCCTATGCGAACTGCTGGGAGTGTCAGTGAAATGTTACTGACACCCCCAGATCAGTTCGCATATCGCAGTGCGATCTGCAAACTCGGATCGCATGGTGTGAACACCCATGCGATCCGATTCTGCTGCGGGCCAAAAAAAGGGTCCCGTGCGAATTTGCGGCGGGTGTGGCGGGTGCGGCGGGTGCGGCGAATGGCTGAACTCGAATCGCACAGAGATCGGATGTGATTTGCACTGCAGTGCGGTGCGAATCACATCCGTTCTCATAAACCGCTGCAATGTGAACCCAGCCTTAGTGACACTGGCGACGGGGGGTGATCACGGGGTTAAACCTTTATTGGGGGGGTTAGGGGGGTACCTTAGAACTAAAGGGGGCTAACCCTAACTGCCCTAACAGTTATTAGTCACAAATGACACCCGCCGGGTGATCAGGGGGTTAAACCTTTATTAGGTAATAAATGGCGGGTGCCCTGAAACTATAAAAAAATAACTAACCAACCAGCGTCACCTGTAACAGTTATATGGTGATCACTGGTGAAAGGGTTAACTAGGGGGCAATCAGGGGGCTTTATGCGGTAGTATATGGGGGTCCCTGGCGCTATAAAAAGCTGCGGCGAACCTAAATACCTACCTGCCTAACTAGCGTCACCTGTGACACTAATACGGCGATCAGAAAAATGATCGCTTATTAGGCTGGGTTCACACTGGAGCGATGCGGAAACGCCGCGAATCCGCGGCGGGTTCCCGCATCGCATGCCTCCCGGCGGCAGTTCACACTGCCCTATGCGAACTGCTGGGAGTGTCAGTGAAATGTTACTGACACCCCCAGATCAGTTCGCATATCGCAGTGCGATCTGCAAACTCGGATCGCATGGTGTGAACACCCATGCGATCCGATTCTGCTGCGGGCCAAAAAAAGGGTCCCGTGCGAATTTGCGGCGGGTGTGGCGGGTGCGGCGGGTGCGGCGAATGGCTGAACTCGAATCGCACAGAGATCGGATGTGAATAAATATCCGACAAAAATATATAAAAACTTTTTTTTTTCCTCATTTTAGGCCGATATGTATTCTTCTACATATTTTGGTAAAAAAAATTGCAATAAGCGTATGTTGATTGGTTTGCGCAAAAGTTATAGCGTCTACAAAATAGGGGATCGTTTTATGGCATTTTTATTATTATTATTATTTTTTTACTAGTAATGGTGGCGATCTGCGATTTTTATCAGGACTGCAACATTAAGGCGGACACATCGGACACTTTTGACACATTTTTGGGACCATTGACATTTATACAGCGATCAGTGCTATAAAAATGCACTGATTACTGTAAAAATGTCACTGGCAGAGAAGAGGTTAACACTACTAGGGGCGAGCAAGGGGTTAATTGTGTTCCCTAGTGTGTGTTCTAACTGAAGGGGGAGGGGACTGTGTAGGGGAGATGACAGATCGCTGTTCATACTCTGTATGAACAGACGATCAGTCTCTTCTCCCCTCAGAGAACCGGAAACTGTGTGTTTACACACACAGACCCCAGTTCTCGGCGTGTCACCAGTGATCGCGGGAGCCCGGCTGTGATCGTGACCGCCGGGCACTCAAATCGGCTCCGGCGGTGTGCGCGCCCCTAGTGGCCACAGGGTGAAGCGACGTAAGATAACGTTGTTTCGCCCAGCTATGCCGTTCTGCCCCAGTAAAACTGCGGCGGCTGGTCAGCAAGTGGTTAAAATAAAATAAGTGATGCTAGTGTCACCACTTTGGTGACGCACTATGTCTGATGTTTGCAGGCTGTATAGAGCTATTTTGTTTGGCATGTAACATACAAAGGTTAGTGTTTAAATTCATTAAGATTTAAAATGTTGAGCTCAGCGATGTGCTGGCACTGTGGGCTTGATATAGGCTCGCTGTTCCATATTTTTTGGCAATGCTCTCTGATAAAACCCTTTTCGCATGAGGTGATGCTATGATTTCAGAAATTGGTAGATATGTCCCTTCCGCTTGACCCAGTACACTACTTATTAGGTCTCGCCTTTACCGGCATTGCTAAACATGTTAAACGATTGATTTCCTACATCCTGTTAGCTGCTAAGAGAATTATCTCACTGTGTTGGTTATGCAATATGCCTTCTCCATGGTCCAGATTCCTCCAACTCATAGCTGATGTTCGAAGAATGAAATACCTCACAGCTACTGTATGTGATAATATCCCACAATTTAATAAAATATGGGAACCATGGGATCAATCAGAATTTGGGACACCCCTCCCAGACTCTATATCTTAAGGTATGCAATTGACTATCCTTAAGCCTCTTTATAGGTTTCACCTTTTATGGTCCTTGCCATGTGGTGTCCCATAAGAGCTCCGTGATTTTTGCACATTCAATACATAGGCAATTTGTATGTATGACCTCTGTAATGCATCGTGATTTGTTTATACCCTGACTATACCCATGTATGACCTACAGTTATCCTCAGCTTTTTGTTACTTTGGACATCTCATTTGTACATGTAGCACTAACCCCCGAAGGAGCTGCTGGTTAGATTTGGGCTTACCGTTACCTCCTTTTTTCCTCGTTGTACGTCTAGGGGTTCCTGTGGTAGATGGCCCAGTAACTTAGAGATTGACAACAGATCCACTTGAATGGATTTTATTTGCAAAAACGTAGACAAGGAAACAGTCTCTTGAATTGGGATTAGAGGGTTGGAAAGGAAATGCAGGTGCTCTTAGTGTCAAATTTGTTGAAGAACTTGCTTACATTGACTGCATCCAGAGAATAGCCATTTGCAACTGAATGATCACTCAGGTTGGACAGTTCCTCTCTCACAAGGCCTAGCAGCCAACAAGCTGTTTACTCAGGAATAAGTCTCTGCCACAGACGTTGTTGTAGAACACGTAGGAAAACTAAGCTTGAAACACTTGTAGGATACCTGGATCTTTCAGCCAGCTCGGCAATATCCACAAGACCGTATTCTGCCGGTTACTTCAGCCCTTCCAGGATCTCACTAAGAAGCCAACCCGTACGTGGTCTTCTTCTGAAGAGTCCTCCCCTGGAATGCTTGAAGTCACTGGGTCTCTCCCGAACCGGAGACGGCACCCAAACACCTCAGAATCCTTGTTTTAGTTTTCCTGCCTCGGGCTAGCCAGCCCGAGACATTAAAGTCAGGTGGATCCACACCCCAGGCCATAGCCTTCCTGGGGGCTGGTCAGGAGGACCAGGACCATGAAGTCAGTACATCATTCTGGACCAGAACACCGAACCACGTGACGTCCGCATCTTAAATACCCTCTCCCAGAAAGCACAGCGAGAGTGCCACTCCCACTGGACAGGCTCCGAGAGAGAGTAATTTAAGCACCTAACCAGACCATAGTTCCATGCCTGCCAGCAGAGATAGTGCCCCTTCTGGCCAAGCTGAATATCTCCAGTCCAGTCAGACTGATGCTGAAGTCTAATTTAGACAATTTGACACAAACCAAACTGCAGTTTAGGCAAAGCTTTAACTTTGGAAAAACGCATAGCGCCTGCTCTTCAGGAGCCTCCGCTACATACATTATATCTATTGTTACATATGTCATTTAATGAGTATTGTGTAACTTTTTTCTTTTTGCAAAAACTAATAAAAATACAATAAAAAATTTATTAAAAAAAAGATAAAAAATGTTGGATGATGGTAATGCAAAGATAGTGACAAGGTTTAGAATGTTTGCCCTGTGCACTGGATGACCTTGTAACAGCACTGCTAGCCATTCAAGAAGTTTGGATAAAAAGGGGAGAAAGGAGATGGGGTATAGTTTATTAAGATTGGTAGAGTTCAGTGAGGGCATTTTAGGTATGGGGGTGATGCCAGAGAGAGGGGAAGGTTGAAGATGTAAATTACAGTGTGTAGGACAGGGCTTGACAAACTTGCTTTGAATCTAGGAGCCAGCTAAAAAAGGAGCCTTTTTTTTTTTAACCAACAAATCTTACGGGTGGAACATGTAACATGTTCACAAAGGTGTACTTATCCTTTAACCCTTTCATAGCCAGAGACGTTTTTGCATTTTTAGCACACGTTTAAAAAATAATTTTAGGCTTGCAGATTACGTAAAACCCCCAAACATTATATATTTTTTGAAAGCAGACACCCTAGAGAACAAAATAGTTGTGGTTCCAATTATTTATATCACAGGATATTACTGCAGAGGTCTAGGAAACATAAACTTTCTGTAAAAAAAACACATTAAAAGGTAATTTTAGGGGGCACAAAAATGCAATCAATTACCCAATTTTTGGCTAAAATATAAAAAGCAGAAGTTGCACTGTGCAAATAGATTACCCAACATGTCAAACCTTAAACATGTCAGTACCCTATATTTTCCATAGGTGTCATTTTAAAAGCCCCCTATAAGTCATCAGTTTAGCGTTACGAAGGAGGTCTGGTGCTATAATTCTTGCTCTCATTCCAGCGTGTGTGGCGATATCTAACACGTGTATCACAATCAACATTTTCAGGTGTAGGTGGCCGCCCCGTGTATTTACATTTGTATGTGCGTGTACATGGGGGTGGGGTATTTTATGTGCTTTTTCCCCTCACAAAAAGATAGAGCCAGAGGGTGACCATTTGCAAGGGAACAGGGTCTAGAGGGCAGGTGGTTAGATGGACATTAAAAAAAAGTTTAGCAATCTTGTCTGGGGTGGGGTTGAATGAGGGAAGTAATGATTGTACCTGTAAACATGGAGTTTTAAGTTGGAAAGGTATCTATACAGTGGAGATATCCTCATGAATTGTATCAGTTTTATTTTTTAGGTGATGGGCAGTGAGTGAGTTAAGCCCTGTACACATGGGAGACATAGACCGGTTCAATAAAAACCATCCGACATTCAACCCATGTGTATGACAGCTGGTCCGACGAGCATGCTGGAAAACCAGCAGCTGATCTGCTCACTATCAGTGCTCAACCAATGGCCCAGAGCACTGATCGGAGTTACCTGAGGGGATCGATGTGCTAAAGTCAAATCATTAGTACAGCGGCTCCGACCAGAGCTGCCAATTTTTTTTTAATCCCTAGATTGAACAGAAAAAAAAAACGATTAGTATGCACCAAGCTTTAGTGGGTGGAGGTAGTGGAGGACGAAGTAGAAAGTTAAAGGTAGGAAATAGTTGACGGGGATGGGATGCTAAATTTGTTAATGAGAGTGATAAAATAGGTCTACTTGACAGTGAGGGGGCAGGAATTGTATTTTTGGAGGGCAGATTTATATTGGTTGAAATCTTTCTGAGACTTATGCAGCCTACACACAGTCGGATTTTCCGATGGGAAATGTTGGATGTGAGCTTGCTGTCAGAAAGTCTGACCCTGTGTATGTTCCATCGAACATTTGCTGTCAGACTTTCCGCCAACAAATGTTTTCTAGCAGGTTCTCAAAGTCCGATCGTGTTTACACAAGTCCGTCTCACAAAAGTTCATGCATGCTTGGAATCAAGCAGAAGGAACCGCACTGGCTATTGAACTTCCTTTTTCTCGGCTCGTTCATACGTTTTGTACATCACCACGTTCCCACGTTCAGGATTGTTGGACAACATTTGTGTGACCGTGTATGCAAGAAAAGTTTGAGCCAACAACCTTCAAACAAAAATCCATGGTTTTGTTGGCGGAAAGTATGATCGTGTGTACGGGGCATTAGTTTTACGCCACAGGTGCTCAAGAGCGTGGCTATGTTTTTTCAGACTTCTGGTGTCATCTGTTTGTCAAGGTTGTAAGGGTCGGGGCCTGATTCTGTGTGGAGTGGGTGGGGCCAGTGTGTCCAGGGAGGATGACAGTGAAGTGTTGTAGACAGAAGTGGCTAGGTTTGGGCAGGACAGGGATGAGATTTTGTTATAGAGGTGGTCAGTAGCAAAGTAGAGAAGAAAAAGATTGAGGCGGAAAAGATTTCTACGGGTAATTGTTAGGCAGTTGGAGGGAGAGGAGATGGAAGACAGGGAGAGAGTGACACAAATAAGGTATTGATCAAAGACAGGGAATGGATTGTTGGAGAGTTTGCAAGGAAAGCATATATGGGAGAAAACAAGGTCAAGGGTGTTGCCGTCAGAGTAGAAGCATGTATCCATTGCTTTAGGTCAAAGGAGGAGGTTAGACTGAGAAGTTTAGAAGTAGCAGGAGAGTTCGTATTACAGTGGTGTGAAAAAGTGTTTGCCCCCTTCCTCATTTCCTGTTCCTTTGCATGTTTGTCACACTTAAGTGTTTCGGAACATCAAACCAATTTAAACAATAGTCAAGGACAACACAAGTAAACACAAAATGCAATTTGTAAATGAAGGTGTTTATTATTAAAGGTGAAAAAAAATCCAAACCATCATGGCCCTGTGTGAAAAAGTGATTGCCCCCTAAACCTAATAACTGGTTGGGCCACCCTTAGCAGCAACAACTGCAACCAAGCGTTTGCGATAACGTGCAATGAGGCTTTTACAGCGTCCTGGAGGAATTTTGGCCCACTCATCTTTGCAGAATTGTCCTAATTCAGTTACATTAGAGGGTTTTCAAGCATGAACGGCCTTTTTAAGGTCATACCACAACATCTCAATAGGATTCAGGTCAGGACTTTGGCTAGGCCACTCCAAAGTCTTCATTTTGTTTTTCTTCAGCCATTCGGTGGTGGACTTGCTGGTGTGTTTAGGATCATTGTCCTGCTGCAGAACCCAAGTTCGTTTCAGCTTGAGTACACGAACAGATGGTCGGACATTCTCCTTCAGGATCTCTTGGTAGACAGCAGAATTCATAGTTCCTTTTATCACGGCAAGTCTTCCAGGTCCTGAAGCAGCAAAACAGCCCCAGACCATCACACTACCACCACCATATTTTACTGTTGGTATAATGTTCTTTTTATGAAATGCAGTGTTCCTTCTACACCAGATATACTTGGACACACACCTTCCAAAGAGTTCCACTTTTGTCTCATCGGTCCACAGAATGTTGTCCCAAAAGTCTTGGGGATCATCAAGAATCCAAACCATCATGGCCCTGTGTGAAAAAGTGATTGCCCCCCTTGTTAAAACATACTATAACTGTGGTTGTCCACACCTGAGTTCAATTTCTCTAGCCACACCCAGGCCTGATTATTGCCACACCTGTTCACAATCAAGGCATCACTTAAATAGGAGCTGCTTGACACAGTAAGGTCCACCAGAAGATCCTTAAAAGCTACACATCATGCCGAGACCCAAAGAAATTCAGGAACAATTGAGAAAGAAAGTAATTGAGATCTATCAGTCTGGAAAGGGTTATAAAGCCATTTCCAAAGCTTTGGGAATCCAGCGAACCACAGTGAGAGCCATTATCCACAAATGGCGAAGACATGGAACAGTGGTGAACCTTCCCAGGAGTGGCCAGCCGCCCAAAATTACCCCAAGAGCGCAGCGACGACTCATCCAAGAGGTCAAAAAAGACCCCACAACAACGTCCAAGGAACTGCAGGCCTCACTTGCCTCAGTTAAGGTCAGCGTTCATGCCTCCACCATCAGGAAAAGACTGGGCAAAAATGGCCTGCATGGCAGAGTTCCAAGGAGAAAACCACTGCTGAGCAAAAAGAACATCAAAGCTTGTCTCAATTTCTCCACAACACATCTTGATGATCCCCAAGACTTTTGGGACAACATTCTGTGGACCGATGAGACAAAAGTGGAACTCTTTGGAAGGTGTGTGTCCAAGTATATCTGGTGTAGAAGGAACACTGCATTTCATAAAAAGAACATTATACCAACAGTAAAATATGGTGGTGGTAGTGTGATGGTCTGGGGCTGTTTTGCTGCTTCAGGACCTGGAAGACTTGCCGTGATAAAAGGAACTATGAATTCTGCTGTCTACCAAGAGATCCTGAAGGAGAATGTCCGACCATCTGTTCGTGTACTCAAGCTGAAACGAACTTGGGTTCTGCAGCAGGACAATGATCCTAAACACACCAGCAAGTCCACCACCGAATGGCTGAAGAAAAACAAAATGAAGACTTTGGAGTGGCCTAGCCAAAGTCCTGACCTGAATCCTATTGGGATGTTGTGGTATGACCTTAAAAAGGCCGTTCATGCTCGAAAACCCTCTAATGTAACTGAAATAGGACAATTCTGCAAAGATGAGTGGGCCAAAATTCCTCCAGGACGCTGTAAAAGCCTCATTGCACGTTATCGCAAACGCTTGGTTGCAGTTGTTGCTGCTAAGGGTGGCCCAACCAGTTATTAGGTTTAGGGGGCAATCACTTTTTCACACAGGGCCATGATGGTTTGGATTTTTTTTCACCTTTAATAATAAACACCTTCATTTACAAATTGCATTTTGTGTTTACTTGTGTTGTCCTTGACTATTGTTTAAATTGGTTTGATGTTCCGAAACACTTAAGTGTGACAAACATGCAAAGGAACAGGAAATGAGGAAGGGGGCAAACACTTTTTCACACCACTGTAAGTCACCAAGAATCATTGCGGAAATTTTAGAAGAGAGAAAGTAAGGTGGACAGGCAGAGAAGTCATCAAGAAAGGTTGGTACCAGTCCAGGGGGCCGGTAGGTCACAGCTATCCTTAGAGAAACTGGAGAGAAAAGATGAATGCAGTGTGCCTCAAATGAGGAGAGTAACAGAGAGGAGAAAATGTAAAGTACCTGAAAGGTGCTATGTGGGGCTAGAAGGATTCCCCCTCCCTTCCATCCACTGGGTCTGGGTTTCAGTAATCATGAGTAGATTAAATGAATTAGCGAAAAAGGAGTCATGGAGGGAGGTTAGTTTATTACAGTCACAACAGGCATTCTAAGGGGCGAAAAGGATGTCTGGTTGTGGGAAGAAGCATAATGGAAGCAAAATTGTGTGGATTGTGGCTGCTTGCAGAGGATGCAGAGTGATAGGTGTGTTGGGTACAGTTAATTGATGGAGGCCCAGGGTTTGGGGATATACTATATCTCCAGAGGTTAAGAGAAGCAGAAGGGTGAGGGAGGTAATATGGGAGCGTGATTTATATGAAGTGACATGCCTTATTGTCCTGGAGGTTTTATTTGTTTTTAGATTTATAATTAGCAGGAGTTAGTTAGTGTAGTAATAAGGAGAGGACAGAAGTGAGGGTGAAATATATGAGGTATGGGGTGGAGAAGAGGGGTGAAGGAAAGAGTTTAAGGAGAGAGGACACAACTGTCAGGAGTGGTAGAGAGCGTATGCTACAGAGTGGATAGAGAGCTGAAGGGGTAAACAAGGTCACCGACAGTCTGGTTGGTGTTTTTAAAAGTGTACTTTGGCTCTGTGCAATTGGGGAAGCATGTGTGCAGTCAAAGAGCAATTCTAGGCAACGTTGCAGCTCGGCCAATGTCCATGGATCCACATTCCACTCCTACCATGTGAGATGGCTGGGTCCTGAGCTTCTGCTCTTTAATTTGCTAGACCCAAGAAGCATACACAAATATTTAAAACATGTTTAAAGAGATCCTTCCTATCTATTTGTCATTGTGACCACTGTGTCATTGATAAAAGTGAGAGGATATCCAGAATATTCAAAATGCCATATGAGCAGTATGACATATGGAGGCAATTGTTCAGTGACAACTGTCAAAGATGCCTATTTTAGTCCCTTTCACAAGATTTCCACTCAAACAATCAAATCAAATAAATTATGTTTCAACTGTTACATTCCTTATAAACAGAGATTTTATATAGCAGTTAACCTGCATTTATCTACATGACACAGTTTGCTATAGCTAATGTGATATCAATATACCACAGTTACTAAAGAAATAATTCTATTGACAAAATAATCACCTGTTCTTCAGCATACTTTAATTGCCTAGATTAAATATCACTTCTGTGCATTGACTAAGCTGTTACCAGAAAGAAGTGTACTGAGATTTGTGTAAAGGTGTTAAAGAGACAGGTGAGAGTGTTTACTAAAAGTGGAGGTCCACCAATCCTTGCAAAAATGAAAAGCCAGCAGCTACACATACTGTAGCTGCTGACTTTTAATATTAGGACACTTACCTCTTGGAGTCCAGCGATTTCAGCAACAAAGCTGATGTTTCCATCAGCTGTCGGGTGCTGCCACCGCCATTGCCGGTAAGAGAACCCTGTAGTGAAGCATTACAGCTTCACACCAGGTCCCTACTGCACATGCGTGATCCACCGCTGTGATCTACTGGCCCGACGGTGGAAGAAGGAGGAGGGAGGAGTAGTGAGCCGAGCTGCTGATATAATGCGCCATGGTCCGCTCTCCCGAAAGTGGGGACAGGATACCTGTCAAAGCCAGGTATCCGGCCTCCCTGAAAGGTGCCAAATGTGGCACCGGGGGGGGGGGGGGGAGGAGACAAATGAGCGGAAGTCCGCTTTAAGGAGTAGGATGTTCATAATCTTTATATGACCAAAAGGAGGAGTGAAAAGAACTGTTTGGGTAACATTACGAGACAAGGTTTGTGATGTAGGTTGGGAAGGCTTTGTATGTTATTGTTAGTATTTTGAATTTTATTCATTGGGCAATCAGAAGCCAGTGGAAGAATTGGCAGAAAGGGTCAGTGACTGCTGAGCGATCAGTAAGGTGCTGATTTCTTGCAGCAGAATTAATGGATAGACGGAAGGTGTATAACCTGCGTAAAGGCAGGCTGACAAGGAGGTAGTTGCAGTAGACAGATGACAAGGGAATGAATTAGAAGCTTTGTGGTGTCATCTGTTAGTGCCGGTTCACACAGACGCGACACGACTTGCAGCGCGACTCACAGACGCGACCTGCACACGACTTCAGCAGCGACTTGCAATACGACTACTGTATAGAAGTCAATGCAAGTCGCCTGAAGTCACCCCAAAAATAGTACAGGAACCTTTTTCTAAGTTGGAGCAACTTGAGTCGCTCCTATTAGAACGGTTCCACAGTACACAACGGAGCGCGACTTGTCAGGCGGCTAAGTCGCCTGACAAGTCGCGGTAGTGTGAACGGGCACTGAAAAAGAGGCAATTTTAAAGATGTAACAGGTGTTAAGGTCACAAAAGGGAAAGAGGGCAGAATCCAGCACTACACCTAACACCCTGGCCTGAGAGGAAGGGGTGAATAGTTTTCCTTTGATTGCAATGGAGAACTGAGGAAGAGGAAGGAAAGATTATGAGTTTAGCTTTGGACAGGTTGAGTTTTAGGAAGTGGTATGACATTCAGGCTAATATGTCAGTTAGTAAATTCGTGAGACATGAAGAGACAGAATAGGGGAAATTAGGAGTAGAGAAATGGATTTGGGGATTTGGGGATCATCAGCATAGAGCTGATATTGGAAGTCCATTTGAGTTTTCAACTGATCCAGGGTGGAGATGTAGATGAAGAATAGAAGAAGCCAGAGGATCAAGCCTTGGATTACCCCCTACAGAAAGAGGAAGAGGAGAAGAGGTGAAAGAGCTGTTTGTGTCAGGTACCTAATGGTTTTGAGCCCGAATTGCAGAGGGAGGCCTCCCTTACTGCTCCCACTCCCAGTTCCCTGGTAAGGTAACAGGAGACACAGGAGTAAGGAGGGGCAGGGGTGCCTGGCAGGATGAACAGACCGAAAAGGATGAACAGACTGGGTAAGCTCAGCAGACTGGAACAGCTTGGCAGACAGGATCAACTCAGCAGACTGAAATAGCTCAGCAACCTGGATCAGCTCAGCAAACTGGATCAGCTTAGCAGACTGGAACAGCTTAGCAGGTAGGATCAGCTCAGCAAACTGGATCATCGAACAGGCCACATCAGGTATCAGGCTGGCAGCAAAGGTACAAGGGAGCAGGCAGGAGAGAAGTCACAGACAGGCCAAGGTCAGGTATCAGGCTGGCGGCAAAGGTACAAGGAAGCAGGCAGGAGAGTAGTCACAAACAGGCCGGGGTTCGGTGCAGGCAGATAACAGGTAGGTCACAGACAAGCCGGGCCTTTATCACAGGTAAGTATTTCAGATCAGGTTCTTGGGCACACAACGCTGTAGAGGAGACAGCGGGGACCGTCTGTGACAGACAGGCTTAAATAGCCCATCTGGCGCCAACAGGGGCGCACGCTCAGACACGAGCCAGAGAGCCTGGGGCGCATATTTCTGGCAGGATCTTCATGACAGTTTGTTACACTGCACTGAAATAGATATGAGTAGAACAATGAAACATTTGAATTTTGGAGACCAAAGGAGTGGCTTTTTTTTTGAAGAGGAACAGGTGGTCAACTGTGTCAAAGGAAGCAGAAAGGTCTAATGCCCTGTACGCACGGTCGGAAATTCTGACGGAAAAGGTCCGATCGGATTATATTGTTGGAAAATCCGATCGTGTGTAGGCTCTATCTATTGGACTTTTTCCGTCAGAAACTCTGACAGAAAAAATTTGAGAACAGGATTTGTAGAGAATTCCAAACGGACAAAGTGCCATGCATGCTCAGATCAAATTACGAGACCAAAGCTATTGGCTACGTAGTCCCGTCATAACGAACGAACGAACGCCATCACGTTCGGAACAATTGGATTTTCCGACAACTTTGTCCGACCGTGTGTATGCAACACCAGTTTCGGACAAAATCCGTCGTAAAAAATCAGATAGACTTTGTGGTCAGAATGTCCAATCGTGTGTACAGGGGCTAAAAGTATGAGTATTGGCTTTTTGGTTTTGGTTGGTTTTGGCAGCTATTAACCACTTCCCGTCAGGAGGGCATACATGGACGTCCTCCCGTTTCAGTGGTTATACCGGAATGATGCATGCACCTACAGGCAAAAGTAATTTGAGTTGCTAATTAGTCCCACCACCCCTCTCGTGCTCTCCAGTCTCGTTGCGAAGGTCGGGAGCAATGGGGCCAGTGGCGATAGCTGCCCTGTACAGAGAGAGGAACTGATGTTGTTCCCCTCTCTCTTTGGAAAAATGGGAGCAACATGCAGTTTGTCACTTTCAGTTCTGCTCCTTTGTTTACCTGGTCAGTAACGGCCGGGTAAGTAGCCAATCAGACCAATCTGTGTCTGATCGGCTACATGGGAGGCCAGAAGAGAGATTTGGAGTCTAATAGACCTGTCACGGCCCATGCTACCACAAGGGATGTTGTTATTCCCTTGTAATGGCAATAAAGTTAGTACAACAAAAAAAGTGTAAAAATAAATATTTTTGTAAAATATAAATAAAGAAATAAAAACAAAAATGTATTTAAAGCACCCCCGCCCCACTGTGCTTACAAACAAATGCGAACACATACATTACCCCTGCACGCATATGCGACCTCCTATGTAAATCTAAACTGGTAACCTGTAAAGGTGTTTAAAGCGTTGCCTATGGAGAATTTTAAGCATCGTAGTTTGCCGCCATTCCACGGGCAGTCGCAATTTTAAAGCGTGACATGTTAGGTATCTATTTACTCGGCATAACATCATCTTTCACATTATGTAATAAATTTGGCTAACTTTAGTGGTTTTGTTCCTTTCAATTCACAAATAGTTATTTTGTTCTGAAAAAAATTGCGCTCCAAAACTGCCGTGCAAATACCTTGTGACATAAAAAAATGTGACACAAAAAAAACACCCACCATTTTATTCTATAGGGTCTCTGCTAAATATATATATATATATATATATATATATATATATATATATATATATATATATATATATATGTATATATAATATACACACACACACACATGGGAGAAATTAGATGGGTCTTAAGTCATTCAGACTGGTGTGTCCAGTGAGAATTCTTGAAGTATGGGGTAACGATTAGGGATGTGCAGTTTGTTTCTTTATGAATTGTAATTCGGATAAAATTTTCGTTATTCAGAGATTTGGATGTATCTGAATTTCAGAATCACAATAGTAACAAATTTCCACAATTCTGAAAAAAAATATTACAAAATGAATTATTCAAATTTGAAAATGAATTTGAATATAAATTAAAAAAGAGTTCAAAATCGTAAATGCATTTGAATTAAAAAAAATATTTAAATTTGAAAATGAATTTGAATTGGAATAAATACAGTAAGGTATAAAAGGGGAATAAGTTGATTATTCCTACCTAGGCTGGTTTAAAGAAAAGAATAGAATACAACAATAGAATATAATAGAAAACAAAGGAATAAAATAGAATATAAAATAATAGAATCTAATAAAATAGAACAGAAAATAAAATAATACAATAGAATAAAACAGAATATAATAGAAAATAAAGGAATAGATTAGAATAAAATAGAAATAAACACAAATATGGCTGTTCCAAAATTAGAATTTTGAATTAATTCAAATTTTGGATAAATTTGAATTTCAAATTGATTTGAAAATAATGAATATACAAAACAAATCTGTGTATATGAAATTAAATCTGAAAACAAATACATTTTAACATAACGAATATGAGGAAAAGAAATGATTAGCTTAACCACTTAACAACCGCCCATAGCCGATTAACGGCTTCAGGGCGGTTGTTTAACTGTGAGAGCCCGTTAATTAACGGCCTCCCAGAATTCTGCTCTTGCACGCCCCCTGGGGCGCACACACGAGAGCATCTGTGACCGCCAGGTCCAGTGGACCCGGCGCATCACGGATTACGATAATCGGCCGCTCATCGCGGCCGTTTACCACGTGATCGCTCCGTCAAATGACGGAGTGATCACTTGTAAACAAACCAGCGTCATGTTATGACGCAGGTTCCTCCCTCCCCATCTCTGTACCGATCGGTACAGCGGAGGGGGAGAGATCAGTGTCAGCAGCGCTGTGGGCTGCATCTGCAGTGTCCACATCGCTGCTCACCAAATTTAACCCCTCCATACCCTGGCAATACTCTGCAATACCAGCTAATACTCTGCAATGCCAGCTAATACTCTCCAATGCCAGCCAATACTCTCCAATGCCAGCCAATACTCTCCAATGCCCCCCAATACTCTGCAATACCTGCTAATACTCTCCAATACCCGCCAATACTCTCCAATGCCCACCAATATTCTGCAATACCCCGCCAATACTCTGCAATACCCTGCCATAAATTGCCATACCCAGCCATACTTGGAGATACCCTGCAATACCCAGCCATACACGGAGATACCCAGTCATTCTCGGAGATACCCAGCCATACTCGGAGATACCCAGCCATACTCGGTGATACCCTGCAATACCCAGCCATAGACACCCCCCTCGCCGCCCTCCGGTGCTTCTACCAACTCGCCAATACGATCAAAGCCAGAATCTTTTTATTTTTTTATTTTTTTTATTTCAGGCTTCCCAGCCTAGAGGGGAGATGTGGGGTCTTATTGACCCCATATATCACTGTAAAGAGGACCTGTCATCCCAGATACCTATTACAAGGGATGTTTACATTCCTTGTAATAGGAATAAAAGTGATCAAAAATTTATTTTTGGGAAAAAAAATGTCAAACTAAAATAAATAAAGTAAAATGAACAACAAAAAAAAAAAAAAAAATTTTTAAAGCGCCCCTGTCCCCATGTGCTCGCATGCAGAAGCGAATGCATACGTAAGCCCCACCCACATATGAAAACAGTATTCAAACCACACATGTGAGGTATCGCCGTGAACGTTAGAGTGAGAGCTATAATTCTAGCCCTAGACCTCCTCTGTAACTCAAAACATGTAACCAGTAAAAAAAAATTAAAGCGACGCTTATGGGAATTTTTAAGTAGCGACGTTTGGCGCCATTCCACGGGCATGTGCAATTTTGAAGAGTGACATGTTAGGTATCTATTTACTCAGCATAACTTCATCTTTCACTTTATGCAAAAATTGGGCTAACTTTACTGTTTTTTTTTTAAGCACAAAACTGTTTTTTTCCCCCAAAAAAAGCGTTCGAAAAATTGCTGCGCAAATACAGTGTGAGATAAAAATTTGCAAAGACCACCATTGTATTCTCTAGGGTCTTTGCTAAAAAAAATATATAATGTTTTGGGGTTCTATGTAATTTTCTAACAAATAAATTAGGATTTTTACATGTAGGAGAGAAATGTCAGAATTGTCCTGGGTGCTCCAGAACGCCTGATGGCGCTCCCTGCATTTTGAGCCTCTGTATGTGGCCACGCTGTGTAAAAGTCTCACACATGTGGTATCGCCGTACTCAGGAGTAATAGCAAAATGTGTTTTGGGGTGTAATTTGTGGTATGCATATGCTGTGTGTGAGAAATAAACTGATAATATGACAATTTTGTGGAAAAAAAAAAAAAGGAAAAAAAATATTGATTTTGCAAAGAATTGTGGGAAAAAATTACAACTTAAAAAAACTCATCATGCCTCTTACTAAATACATTGGAATGTCTTCTTTCCAAAAAGGGGTCATTTGGGGGGTATTTGTAATTTTATGGCATGTTAGGGTCTCAAGAATTGAAATAGGCCGTCAGTACTTCAGGTGTGATCAATTTTCAGATATTGGCACCATAGCTTGTGGACTCTATAACTTTCACAAAGACCAAATAATATCCACCAATTTGTACTTATTTTTACCAAAGATATGTAGTGGTATAAATTTTGGCCAAAATTCATGAAGAAAAATTACTAATCTGCTAAATTTTATAACAGAAACGTAGAAAAATTCATTTTTTTACAGAATTTTCGGTCTTTTTTCTTTTATAGCACAAAAAAAAAAAAACGAGAGGTGATTAAATACCACCAAAAGAAAGCTCTATTTGTGTGAAAAAAAGGACAAAAATTTCATATGGGTACACTGTTGCATGACTGAGTAATTGTCATTCAAAATGTGAGAGCACCAAAAGCTGAAAATTGGTCTGGTTATTAAGGGTGTTTAAGTGCCCAGTGGTCAAGTAATTAATGAAGAAATCCAAAACAAATGTTTCTATTGTGCACATCTGTAGTAATGTTTGCATATTTTAGAAAGGTAGTGAAGATGGTAGTAGAGCGGGAGAGACTGGAGATTTGAATTGCAGAGTGTAGAAAAGAGCAAGAGCAAGACCACAGTAATTGTGAGGGAATGGGGTCCAGGGGGCACATGGTTAGGTGGGTTTCAGACACAAGTATAGCAACTTCTTCTGTGTTGACAAGGTCAAAGGAGGAAAGTACTAAATGTGGTGGTAAACATGGTATGTTAGGTGGGGGAGATATGTGAATAATGGAGATCTCATCCCAAACTGCATTCATCTTTTTTTCAAAAATAAAATAAAAATGGTGATCTCCTGGGCAATGAATGAGTTAGTGGGTGGAGGTGGTGGGGAAACAAGTAAAGAGTTAAAGATAGAAAAAAGTTGACGAGGACTAAATGAGAGGGTGCTAATGAAAGTTATGAAATAAGTCTGTTTGGCAGCATTGAGGCAGGGGCTGTGTTTTTAAAGGGCAGATGTATATGAGATTAAGTCTTTCAGGGATTTAGATATATGCCACATTCACTCAAGAGCATGACTATGTCTTTTTAGACTTTTAGTGTGGTCTGTTTGCCAAGGTTGTAGCGGTTGAGGCCTAATTCTGTGTATTGTTCTGTGTATTGTGAGGGGGCCAGATTTCAGTAACAGCAAGTAGGTTAAGGTGTCATTGAATCCACATACACATGTTTTAAATAATATGCAGTATGGTACAATGCTTAGTTTCATGTATGGACATGGACGTTTATTAGCTGACAACATGCGAGGTGGCTCCAAGATCATGATTGACAGTGGGGCATTGACTCATCTCTCTTCTGTTTATCATTGAAGGGAGGCCTGGAGTAAGAGAAAATATGAACGTAGAGACGGCATGACAGGGGTTAAAGGAGTTTGGACCTAAAGGAGTCCTATGAGTTTGTAGAAAAATAACTTAGCGGAGAATTACCTGATTGGTTTCCATGTTAGGAATGGGTGGAGCCACAGGGGGTGGTCTGACACGGTGTGGCAGGGGGTCTTCAAGTGGAAGGAATATTAGTTGGGGAAAACTCTGGGGGTTATCTATAAAAGGCAAATCCACTTTGCACTGAAAGTGCACTTGGAAGTGCAGTCACTCTAAATCTAAGGGGTAGATCTGAAATGAGTGGAAGCTCTGCTGATTTTATCATCCAATCATGTGCAGGCTAAAATTCTCTTTACAGCTACTTTACTTCCAAGTGCACTTGCAGTGCAAAGTGGATTTTCCTTTAGTAAATAACCCTCTTTGCTCCAAATGTAAACATTATTTGATGCAAACTCATGAAAGCAATACTTGCTTTCATGTGTTTTGTTTCAAATTTTGTTATTTGCATTAGGAGCTGCTTTTAATGATTCACCCGACCTCTGGAGCTCCACCCACATATTCATCAATGATAAACAGCTGCGTAATGAGTCAATTCCCTACTGTCAATCACGATCCTCGAGCTGCTTTGCATGATGTCAGACTGTCACATGGGGTGCCTATTTAGCGCGAAATAAAGAATTCTGAAGCACACACAAACTGAATGGCAACATGGAGGAGAGAAAGATTGCTGATAATAATAGGGAACTGGCAGGATAACCAGATAATTGCAGCCACAACTGGACTTTTTATACAAATAATTAGCACACATAATCAGATGTAGCACTCTTGCATCTTAAAGTATAATTAGAAGTTTGAGTTTACTGTCACTTTAACCACTAACCCTACTGGGCACTTTTCCCCCCTTCCTGCCTAGGCCAATTTTCACTTTTTAGCCCTGTCACACTTTGAATGACAATTGCACGGAACAGAACTGTATCCAAATAAAATGTTTATATTTTTTCACACCAATAGAGCTTTCTTTTGGAAGTATTTAATCACCACTGGGTTTTTTATTTTTTGCTAAACAAATGAAAAAATACCAAAAGACCATCCTTGGGTTCCATTTGGTGAACAACTTTTACACAGGTCCCTGCTTTTGATGCACGAGGTCTGAATTGAGGATCACAGAGTCAAACCCATGTGAAGTCAGCTTGACGTGGTAATGCCTATGAAGAAAATTTAAAAAAACCCTTAGAACGCCCAAATGAAAATACATAGTAATATAAGTCGTCACATTCTATTTGGTCTGAACAAGCCCAAGTACTTCCCTTTCATAGAGTTTAGATGTGTAAGATAATAAGTGTCTTCCAGCCTCCAAAATTTTCTAGCTTTTGTAGATGGGGTTATTATAAATAAAGTATAACATTTTTCTTTTTTGAAGAGTTACACAACTCTAGTAATGTGTCTTGAAAAAAACAAACCATCTTATTAAAAGTTTTGTATATATTCATTAATAATACCCCTTTAAATAAACGTCATTGCCATGAACAATTTCAATTACGGTAGAACAGTTGCTTGGGAATATTCAGATAAATCTATTCCAAATCAATGACGGCTCTAATTAAATCCTCATCCTGCCCAATAGTTGAAAGGTCAACTGTCTTCCACCTTTGCACCATATATGTAATACAAAGATTCAATTAGATAAAATGCAATAATTAGCAAACATTTTAACTTTAGGCATAATTAAATCTTTAAGGGAGGACACCGTAATCAATTGCTTATAAGGACAAGTTCATAAATTAATTAATCCCTCCATTCATTGCTTGGCAGCAATCGATGGGCACTAATCAAAATACAACATGAGGGGACAATGTTAAAGTTACATTGTATCTCAAATCTAATTTGTTTTAAAAAAAATGTATATATTCAATATTCCAGTATGCTTTGTTTTCCAGACACAAAAAGTTATATTCAACATAGAGCTCTTATAAACTGATAACAACCAATCAAAATTCATTCTGCAGAGGCGAGACCACTGGAAGTTGTGTTCCTATATCTAATTGCTTTACAGTCTATTTTTTTCTTTTTTTTATCTCAATAAAGTATTTATTGAAAAAATTGACAAGTGTCATTGAACACTTCCAGAGAAATTAACACAAACATATCAAGGGATTAGCGACAATTCCAACATTGTCACATGAGTACATATAAAACAAATCATTCTCATCCTAAGTGTCAAATTACAAAACACACCACATTGACTCCATATATAAACCTTCAAAAGATGAGGCTGCTACCTGTTCAAAACTCTGTCCAGAATTAAGTCAACCGGTGATAACCCTGGGGGTATTAAGCCAAGGCGACCACACTGCCTGAAATTTATGTGGGCAGCCCCTATGTTGGTAGATGTATTTTTCTAACTAAATTGAATCTCCCATTGTTGCAACCCATTGCCATTGCTTCCAGGAGGGAGGTTCATCAGATTTCCAATGTCTAAGGATTAGCTTTCTAGTCTGGAATAAGGCTCGAGCTATGGCTTGTTTGGTGACCTTTTCCACCCAGAGATCATCTAATATGCCCCAAAGGCAGGGTTTAGATCTTGTCTAATAGTAATTCTGAAACACTCTGTTAAGAGTGTCCAGGACTTTCCACAAGTAGAGATGGAGCTAAGGGCATCTCCATAGCAGGTCAAATCACCATGGTCTCTAGAACATCTAGAACATATAGGGTCCTTTCTCATCCTCAATTTTAAAAAGCCGTACACGAGTAATATGGGCTGTAAAGCCCCATACACACTATCAGATTTTCTGCTGATTTTTGTCTTCAGATTTACCAAAACCATGTAGTACAAGGGCCTTCCTGATTGCATACAAATTGAAACTCCTAAGGTTTGACCTCATATTTTATGGTTTTGGTAAATCTGAAGGAAAAAACTGCAGAAAATCTGATAGTGTGTATGGGGCTTTAGAATAATGTACAGCTGTGATAGTCTTTGTGCTACGATAAAGGGACATATTAGTACGGCCTGCAGGGCTTCCTCCCATTGGTCCTCCTCAAAAGCTCCCACATCTTGCTCCCAACGAGCCTCAGCCGTCGAGGGGAAAATAATCAGTAACATATAATAACACCTAGATTTGAAACCCTTGTAAACCCTTGTAAAACACCTAGATTTGAAACCCTTGTAAATTTCACCTCAGATAGAAGTTGAAGATAGACATTGGAGATTGTACCCAGGTTGCAGACCTGGATTGTGCTTTAACTGCATGTTGAAGTTGCATATAGTAGAATTGCATAGTATTTAGAAGTTGAAATCTAGTTTGCAGAGTATGGAAGGGACAGAGCCCATCGTTTTCAAAAATGTTAGACAATAGTGTAATACCGTATTGTTGCCATTTGGCTCCATATTGCAGAGTTTTCAACTCATTATACCATTTTTACCACAGTCTATTTTTAAATTACTTTGCCACCTACATATTATTTTCTTAAACTGAATAAAAATTCAGTTTTATGCTTTCAACCAATGCAACAGTACTCTGAGATGCCAGATATCATATACCACTGCTCATTAACCACCAGTGAGCTTGATGCTGAATTACAGGCATACCCTGCTAAAAGTATTTTATCTCAACACTAGTAGTTTTGGAGTGCATACCTTAAATTCTCTCAAACCAACATTACTGAAGAGAAGAAAGACAAGAAACATTTTGTCATTTCTTGCTTTACAAGCATAGTACACAAGAATAATTAGGTATCCCAAAAATATACCCAATAATACCTATACACACACGACTGCGCTGCCGCACCCTTAAATCCGCCCATGGTTCAATAGGTAATGCGTAGTAACAGGATAATCGCCACTTCAACCACTTCTGTATACTACAAAATTTCACTAGCATACATGCCCTGAAATTACACTAATAATCTGTCCAATAATAAGTCTACAGGAGCAAGGCCTGGTGTGGTTAACCATCCTCCCCACACTTTTTAAAACTTAGATGGATTACCCCTGTGTTGATATATCAGGTGTTCATATCTAATAAGTACTCCCATATGATCTATCCACATCTGAGATGTGGGAGGGGACTGTAAAATACAATTCAGTAAGATAAGTTTGCAGGCTGGAAAAAGGGCCCTAGACGCTGCCCCCCTAACAAATGTCCTGCACCGCATCATCAAGAAGGCCCAAAAGACACAGCTTGGGTCAACAGGTAAAGTCAATTGAAAAACCCTATTAATGGTGGTAACAAAGAGATTCCATTACCTGTAGAGCATTGGGCACCTCCATAATAATTGTAGGAGATCACCCATGTCGCTGCAACATCTTGCACACAATGGATAAGGGCGTGTTCGAAAGCAAAATAGTTATTGAAGGGTTTAGTGTACTCTCAACAATATATATAGTTGTGTCAATCTTTGTGTTATATTGAGGGAGCAACAGCGAAAAGATTTCAAAGCCTCCCCCCATTGTTCCCCAGACATGGTACTTACAGCTTTTTCCCACCTTTTCCATAGCCAAATTGGGGTAACACTCCAGGTAATCCCCCCAATAGCATTGCATAGCATCTAGAGATAAAGCCCTTAATTAAGCTGGATTGTTGCATCTTAATAAAAACAGGGGTCGGGGACATTTCAGGAGAACTTATTGACAATTGGGTCTTAAAGCAGTTGCATTGTCCACTTGCACATTTGTACCTACAGGTAAGCCTATAATAAGGCTTACCTGTAGGTAAAATGAATATCTGCATGGTTCAGGAGATATTCACCTTGCATGCAGCTGCTGACATCAGTGGCGCACGCACTGTAAAGGTGATGGTGTCAGACCTTGCCGAAATGAAAGATTTCCACGGGAGTGACACCATCGCGGCTCCAGCCACTCCAGCGCCGGAGCCATGAACCTGGAAGAAAACGCAGAGGGAACATGTCAGTTCCCTCAGCAGTGACTGGGTGCTCTGCGGGAGCTTCGTTATAAGATAAGTATTTCATAATGTGCTAGCATGTGATAAATACTAGCACATTATGCTATTGTCTTACAGGTTTTTTTTTCAGCCGTTTACTACCGCTTTAATTGCATGCCATAATTGGAGATAATAAAAATGCATTGTGGATGGAATGCCAAAGCAGGATTGCAAATGGTTGAAGGTAAGTAAAAGTGCCATTATCAAAGATATGTCTCAAGTGCGTTACACCAAAGGCACGCCATTTATCCACTTCAGCCATGGAAGATTTGGCTGCTGAATGACCAGGCCATTTTTTGCGATTCGGCACTGTGTTGCTTTAACTGAAAATTGCGTGGTCTTGCAACGTTGCTCTCAAACAAAATTGACGTCCTGTTTTTCCCACAAATAGAGCTTTCTTTCGGTGGTATTTTTTATATTTTTTGTGCTATAAACAAAAAAAAAAAGTGGCAATTTTGAAAAAAACACAATATTTTGTACTTTTTACTAAAATAAATATCCCCATATTTTTTTTAAAAAGCTAATTTTTTCTCAGTTTAGGCCGATATGTAGTCTTCTACATATTTTTGGTAAAAAAAATCTCAATAAGCGTATATATTGATTGGTTTGCGCAATAGTTATCGCGTCTACAAAATAGGGGATAGATTTATAACATTTTATTATTTTTTTTTTTATATGTAATGACGGCGATCTGCGTTTTTTATCAGGACTGCGACATTATGGCGGACACATCGGACACTTACGACACATTTCTGGGACCATTGGCATTTATACAGCGATCGGTACTATAACAATGCACTGATTACTGTAAAAAAATGACTGATCTCATTGTTATGTTCAAGAAACCAGTGGTGAGATGATTTGAGCTTTGTGACATGGTGCATTATCATGGACATGGTCAGCAACAATACTTAGGTAGGCCGAGGTGTTTAACCACTTGCCGCCCGCCCTATAGGCAATTGACGGTGGCAAAGTGGTTGCATAATCCTGATTGGACGTCATATGACGTCCTCAGGATTATGAGCCGCTGCGCGCCCCCGAGGGCACGCATTGCGGCGATCGTTGTTGCGGGGTGTCAGTCTGACACCCGGCAACTACGATCTCGGTAAAGAGTCTCCGACGGAGACTCTTTACCACGTGATCAGCCGTGTCCAATCACGGCTGATCACAGTGTAAATGGGAAGAGCCGGTGATTGGCTTTTCCTCACTCGCGTCTGTCAGACGCGAGTAGAGGAGAGCCGATCGGCTGACAGGGGGGGTCTGTGCTGATCGATT
The DNA here is from genome assembly GCF_037356315.1 of Lithobates pipiens. Classification (NCBI taxonomy): domain Eukaryota; kingdom Metazoa; phylum Chordata; class Amphibia; order Anura; family Ranidae; genus Lithobates; species Lithobates pipiens. Next base: position 49,398,217 of record NW_027507686.1, on the reverse strand, counting down.
ATCAGCACAGCCCCCCCGAGGATGCCCACACTGGACCACCAGGGACGCCACCAGACCACCAGGGAAAAGGTAATCCTCCCTAGACCACCAGGGATGCCAGTCAGCAAAATGGATGCCAATCAGTGCCCATAATGGATGCCAATCAGTGCCCACAATGGGCATCACTGATTGGCATGCATTATTGTTTGGCACTGATTGGCATCCATTAGTACAGTATAATACCAATGCCGCCTATGAGTGCCCACCTGTGCCGCCTATCAGTGCCGCCTATCAGTGCCCACCTGTGCCGCCTATCAGTGCCCACCTATGCCCATCTGTGCCGCCTATCCATGCCCATCTGTGCCGCCTATCCATGCCCATCTGTGCCGCCCATCCATGCCCATCTGTGCCGCCCATCCATGCCAATCCATCCCAGCTATCAGTGCCAATTTGTGCCACCTATCAGTGTCCATCCGTGTCGCCCATCCGTGTCGCCCATCAGTGCCGCCTATCAGTGCCGCCTATCAGTGCCACATATCAGTGTCCATCAATGCCACCTCATCAGTGCCACATCATTGGTGCCCATCACTGCCGCCTTATCAGTGCCCATCAGTGTAGCCCCATCAGTGCCCATCAGTGAAGGAGAAAACGTACTTATTTACAAAGTTTTGAAACTGAAACAAAAAAAAACATTTTTTTTTCAAAATTTTCGGTATTTTTTTATTTGTAGCGCAAAAAATAAAAACCGTAGAAGTGATCAAATACCACCAAAAGAAAGCTCTATTTGTGGGGAAAAAAATGATAAAAAATTTATTTGGGTACAGTGTAGCATGACCGCGCAATTGTCATTCAAAGTGCGATAGCGCTGAAAGCTCAAAATTGGTCTGGGCAGGAAGGTGTTTAAGTGCCCTGTATTGAAGTGGTTAAACAACGTTCAATTGGTACTAAGGGGCCCAAAGTGTGCCAAGAAAATATCCCGCACACCATTATACCACCAGCCTGGACCTTTCATACAAGGCAGGATGGATCCCTACTTTCATGTTGTTTACTGCAAATTTTCACCCTTCCATCTGAATGTCGCAGCTGAAATCGAGACTCATCAGACTAGGCAATGTTTTTCTGAACTTCTATTAACCAATTTTGGTGAGTCTGTGTGAATTGTAGCCTTAGTTCCCTATTCTTAGCTGACAGCAGTGGCACCCGGTGTGGTCTTCTGCTGCTGTAGCCAATCTACTTCAAGGTTTGATGTGTTGTATGTTCAGAGATGGTATTCTGCATACCTTGGTTGTAACGAGTGGTTAATTGAGTTACTGTTGCCTGTCATCTCAAACCAGTCTGCCCATTCTCCTCTGACCTCTGACTTCAACAAGGCATTTTCATCCACACAACTGCCGCTCACTGGATATTTTCTCTGTAAACTCTAGAGCTGGTTGTGTGTGAAAATCCCAGTAGATCAGACCAGCCCATCTATCACCAAAAAAAATCTCAATAGATCAGACCAGCCCATCTGTCACCAACAACCATGGCAACCATGGCACGTTCAAAGCCACTTTAATCCCCTTTCTTCCCCATTCTGATGCTCGGTTTGAACTTCAGCAAGTTGTCTTCACCACGCCTATATGCCTAAATGCATTGAGTTGCTCCCACATGATTGGTTGATTAGCAATTTGTGTTACCAAGCAATTGAACAGGTGTACTTAATAAAGTGGCTGGAGAGTGTAGATGGGTGGTGTTCTGTAGTCAGAGAGAGAAATGGTAACAATGCTGATAATAGTCAGCACAGGCAGAGAGCACCAGAAGTTATATGGTCAAATGATTTTTTTTGAGAATTAACCGATATTAACCGATATTTTTGCACTTAAACAGGTAAACCAAAGCACTTTCAAAATGGTATACTTAAAGTGGTGTGCCCATTTAAAAAATAAATAATTAAAAGTCAGCAGCTACAAATACTGCAGCTGCTGACTTTTAATAATCGGACACTTACCTGTCCCAGGGTCCAGCGATGCGGGAGATCCCCCCTCTGTTCCGGCATTGTAACTGGGGCACCCGGATGTGGCTTCACAGCTGGGCACCCACTGCGCATGCGCGAGCAGCGCTGCGAGACGTGAGTGACCGCACAATCATCTGGGACCTGTCACGTGTCCCAGATGATAGACAAGAGGGAGGGGGCAGAGCTGAGCCCTTCCTGCGCCGAGGGGGAAGTGATGTCCCCAGCCGAGGCACTGAAGGAGGCAGACCCCCTAGCAACAGCCATTTAGAGGCGAGTAAAAAAAAAAATTCTAAATGTTTTATTATTTATTTTTTTAGGAATATTAATGATTTTTTTTTTTGTGTGCAACCCCACTTTAACACACCAAAAGTAAGGAAATAAGAGAAGTTTATTGGTATGTCGCGTACACACAATCGGAATTCTCGTCGGAAAAAGCTCTGATGGTTTTCCCGTCGGAATTTCGACGGAATTCCGCTCAAACTGTCTTGCCTACACACAGTTCCACCAAATTCCGACCACCAAGAACACAGTGACCTACAAGACGTATGACGGGACTAGAAAAAGGAAGTTCAATACCTAGTAGCCAATAGCTTCCATCTCGTAGTTGATTCTAAGTGTGCGTGAGTTTTTGCGTGTCGGGATTGCATACACACGATCAGAATTTCCGATATAAAGTTTTTCCATCGTGAAAATTGAGGACATGCTATCAAATTTTTGCTGGCGGGAATTCGGACAGCTAAATTCCGATGGAGCGTACTCACGGTCGCATTTTCAGATGAAAAACTCTCATCCGTCTTTTGCTGGCCGAAATTCCGATCATGTGTATGCGGCATTAGGGTTCACATACAGTTGAAATAAAAATTTTTCCTTCTTTAAGATCTACATCATTTGCAAAACCAATAGCTTTGTATAGCAGTGCCCCTGGTAAACCTGCATAGTGCAGCTGGCGCTACTTCAGCATTCCCTGTGCCCTCGGGGCATTGTCTACATCAGTATTACCCAGAAGTCATTGTATACACACTCTGAACTCTAGCAGGTCCAAGACAAACTCCTGAGAATGCAGCACTGTTAGTTTAGGAACTGATCTGCCGGTCCTGTGGGCAACCTTGTGTCTTTGCATGTATTCTTTTTATTGATGTTCAAATGAAAGGGTCTGACTGCTTTTATTTCTGTGACACTCTATACTTTTCATGTAGTTGTTCAATAAAACCAGCTGCTGGCATCTACTGAAGGGCTTTTTTTGTGCACAGCTGAAAGACGCCATGTGCACTGGATGGGCCAAGCAATCTGTGAGCAATTACCACTTCTGACAGTTGACAGTAGCCATGGTGTTGGTGGAGTACATATTTCTCTATACACGTCTTATTAAGATTTGCTTTCATAAGTAGGAGAAAAGTAAAGAATTCAAAAGTTTACTATCATTACTTTTTTTAGACTTGTCCAAATATAAAAAATAAAAAAAAATACTGAACTGGAGAAAACGGATTTTAAAGAGACAGTAAACTAAAAAGAACAGTAATTACAGGACTTCTCTGAATTTTATTATGGAGGCTGTCATATTATTTAGATCTGTACCCTTCCAATGAGATGGTAAAAATTGGGGTGTTATTAAATTCTAGATGTCATTTTTGTTGGTCTTTAATAGTAATGTTGTAATGCAGTGTGCAAACTGCGGAAATAAATTGCTACAAGTACCATGATCTTATCCCTCTGAGGAAACCACGTGACCCTGTGGCGTAACACGTAGGGGAGGGGCTTGCTGATGTCAAGACACATTTAAAGTGATAGGATTTACGTTTTGATAATATAGTTTATTTTTAAGAGTGTGGAGCATGGCGTCATTAGTTATATAAAGTCACCAATCATCACTTTATACATCATCGCTGTGTTCTTGCAACTACATTAGTCTAAGGTCAAATTTTATTTAGATTTCTTTTTAAATTTATACATTTCTAAGCAGATTTTATACTATATATCTAGGATCTTTATTCTACACGTAAACATTCATTAGTTAGCAAAGGATTCCCAGAGTGAAATGCTAAAAAGACAGCATAGCAGTAGCTGCTTGCCTTGAGGCCAGCATTGCCTGATTGAAATCTCCAATAGAATCTCTTACTAATTAAAGTGGTTGTAAACCTCCATCTAACATTTGTACCTATAGGTATGCTCAGAACAAGGTTTACTTATAGGTATTGTAGATATCTCCTAAATGTGTGACGTTTAGGAGATATTACAGTATGCGTATTGAAGGAACAGGCACGGGTGCCGTTCCTTTCAAGCTCTGTGCCATGATCGGCAGCTCCCGCGTGCATGTGCGGGAGTGACGTCACGCGGCTCCAGCCACTCACACAGCCGGAGTCTGCAAACCAGAAGGAAGATGGGCGAAGATGGATGCGGCCTCCAGCGTGGACTTCGTCTGCAGGTAAGTGTTGTATAATGTGCTAGTATGAGATGCATGCTAGCACATTATGCCTTTGCTTTGCAGGGAAGGGGAAAGTAAGAAAAACCCTGATGGGTTTACTTCCTCTTTAAATTGTCTGTGTACTGTAAATTTTAGCTAGAACTATTGAGCTCTGTAAAAAAATACATTTTTGCAGTAGGTGGTAGATAGACAAGGGAAATTGGAAAAGGAGCCAATGGTTCTACCTTGTGGTCAGACAAAAGAATACATAATATTTATATTCCGTGAGTTAATTTTGTTTAAGAAAAAAAATTGTCTTTTAAAAAGAGTATATTTTTTAGTCCCGACCAAAATAAATAGAGACCCTATCAGTTAAAGTATAACTAAAGGCAAAACTTTTTTTGGGGTTTTGGACAGGGTAGAAACAGAATACAATGCTCAGGTTATTATTGTAGTCTGTGCATCCAATACAGATATCCCCCCCATCATTGAAGTGAAAGAAAATCCCAAATTTTGGGTTGTCTCCCAAAAAAATAATAGAGGGGAAATCTTCCAATGGGGACACTGGGTGACCTGGGGGACCCCAATCATATTGGAAGAAAACGAAAGAGGGGAAAGAGAGGAGGCCACAAGAAAAAGAAGGAGAGAACACTAGGGAAAGGCATCTATAATCTTAGCCAGGCCACCTTTAATGAGGAGGAACTAAAAATACTAGATCTAGGCCTAAAATTTGCCCCAGATAAGAACTTGGACAAGTTCGAGACCTTCATAGACCTACAAAAGTTCATAAGAAAATTAAATATTAAGAAATTTTATGCTAATAAGAATTTTAAAAATACCGATAGGGAAGAGACACAATATAAACATTCCCAACTAAGAAATAATTCTGTTTTCAACCCTAACCAACAACAGAATGAAGGCATCAAAGTTTTCAAAAAAATGGTAGAAAAGGACATCAGAGAATTAACAATTAAACCTTCAAAGAGAAAGGGTATATGGAAGACCATTAAACAACTAGAAAAGAAAAAAGACATAGTCATTAGACCAGCAGACAAGGGAGGAGGATTGGTAATATTGGACAAAATCGCCTATGAGGAAGAAATGACTAAGCTCCTTAGTATCCCAGACACTTACAAACAATTGAAGAAAAACCCAAAAGAAGAACATAACAAAAAATTAACAGATTACGTCAATAAGGGTTTAAATAAAGGGATACTCAATAAGAAGGAATCGAGATATCTCATACCCAAGGCACCGAAAATTCCAGTGATATATTATGTACCGAAGATCCATAAAAATCAAACACAGCCCCCAGGAAGACCCATAGTGAGTGGGATAGACTCCTTATTTTCAAGACTGGGGGCCTATGTAGATGGATTTCTACAACCACTGGTAGTGGAAGGCAAGTCATATTTGAAGGACAGTAGACAGCTTCTAAAGGAACTCCAGGATATCAACATAGAAGAAAATGATATACTAGTAACAATCGACGTAAATTCTCTCTATACAAACATTAAACAGAAAGATGGATTAAATGGAGTAAAGTGGGCCCTTCACAAGAGATCCAAATTAAAACAAGAACAAATTGACTATATACTTGAAGGATTAGAGCTGGCTATGTCCCACAATCATTTTTGGTATACAGGCAAACATTATGTCCAAACTAAAGGAGTAGCCATGGGGGCTAAATACGCACCCAGCGTGGCAAACCTCTTCCTGGACCATTGGGAGGAAGAACAAATATATGGAGTCACTAGAAAAAACATCAAGATGTACAAAAGGTACATAGATGACATTTTAATTATCTGGGGAGGCACACACTTGGAATTACAGCAATTTTTAGATGAGATAAATCAGAATATTTATGACATTACGTTCACAGGAAGTTGGGACAACCAGAGTGTAGACTATCTGGACTTACAGATTTTTAAAATGGATGGATCCTTGGGCACCAGAACCTTTTTTAAAGCCACGGATAGAAATGGCTACATTCCTACCTCAAGCTGCCACCATCCAAGGTGGATTGGTAACATACCAAGAGAACAACTATACCAAGATTGTATAGGAATTGCACAAAAAAAGAAGACTTTAATAAACAGGCAGAAGTCATCATTAATAGGTTCATAAGTAAAGGATACAAAGAAGCCCACCTGAGGGCTCTCAAAGAAAATGTAATAAAAATGGATAGGAAGCAACTGTTAGAGAGCAAAACAAATATCAAGAAGACCAGAAATATGGAAACCGCCTTCCTGACAGGTTTTAATAGGCAACACAAAGAAATAGAAAGGATTATCAAAAAACGGTGGCCTATTCTGGAAACAGATGACGTACTAAAACAAATCCTGCCCAATAATCCCTCTTTCATATACAAAAAAGCTCCCAACTTAAGAAATAAATTAGTGAAAAACACAATTGACCCCCCACGACAAATTAAAATCGCCGAACACCTCAAAGGCTTTTTCAAATGTGGCCAATGTCTTCCCTGCCGTAAAAGTAAAAAGACCAGCAGAAAAATTACTAAATTTACTTCGACTACCAATGGGAGAGAATTCAACATCAAGGAACTTATTTCATGCAAGAGCACGCATGTTACGTACATTATAGAATGTCCTTGTCATAAACAATACGTGGGTAGAACCACAAGAGAATTGCATGTAAGAATTAAAGAACATATTAAGAACATTAGAAAAGGATATGATAAACACAGTGTCTCACGTCATTTTAGAGACTTTCACAATCAAGATCCTAAACAGATGATTTTTTATGCAATTGACAAAATGAAAGGACATTGGAGGGGAGAAGACATGACCAAGAAAATTTCTCAAAATGAAACCAGATGGATTTTTAACATGGAAACTTTGCAACCTGCTGGAATGAATATAGATTTGGACCTCAACTGCTTTTTAACCAATTTTTAACCAATTTTTAACCAATTTTTAATCCTAATACATTTTACTGAGGTCGAATGTAATACAATCAACAAGGCCTTTAACAGAAATATATTGCAGAGGAATAAGAAATAAGGTTGCATTTAGAAACAAAAAACTTATGTTCCAATATTCTAATATCCCAATGTCCCAACATCTTAATTTTCCTACCCAACGCAAAAATATTAACATTTTCACTGATAATCACATTCTATTCTACCATTTTAGTGTCTTCCTTTTTATATACTTTTTTATATACTTTTTTATATACATATATATTTTTATATATTTTTTATATATATTTTTATATATATTTACATATTTTTACATTTTGTATACAAATTTTGCACATAATTCTTTATTTTATCTTTGCCATTACAACTGAGGTCGAATGTTATTCATTCTCTTTCCCTAATTAATCAATTATCCTAGCCCTTGGGTAACACAGCATATAGTTTAAAAACACTGGAAATAAATCTCAAAAGTAATACACTAGAAAAGAGTTAAGGTTTGCTAAATATTAATCTCTTTATCTAAACATTTTTGGAATCCAATTAGCTTCCTTCACACTTGAGACGAAGTTTAGCGTAAATTTAATTTTAATTTTAATTTTAATCTATTTTATTATTGATTTATTCTACCTCCATTTTCCATTATAAAGCATATATACACAGATTGGTTCCCCTTTTAGTATTCCTCCTTCCTTCATTTTTCAATTTTCTCCTTCATTTTTAAATTTTTCCTTTTTTATAGATATTGTCAATTTTTTATAGATACTGTCAATTTACTGTAATTTTTATGTTTATATCGATTTATGTGTGTGTATAAATAATTAAAGGTGTCATAGTATATATTCCACTTATATAGGAGTAGTGCCCAATCTGCGTTTATTAACATCAGATTACTAGCAGGCACAATGATATATTTCCTGCAGGGCCGGCACAAAAATAGGCTTAGCAATGGCAATTCCCTTAGCAAACATGGCGGTTAGGTCCCGCGCATGCGTGATTGGTAACTATACCCTATATAAGTGGAAAGGTGTATGAAGATGGCCGCTCCAGATGACGTCTGAATGGCGAAACGCGTAGGGCGTGGCCAGATATGTACACCTCCAGTGCAAACGGCGTGTTAGCCGAGCGGATGTTCCGAACGCTTTTTTAGCAATACAACACGTGTTTTATCGTACTAAATGTGAGTACTTTTAAGGTTGTTTCAAATAAACTGAGTTTCAAACATACTACACCATGGATAGTCCTCTTTTCTATCACATGTAAAACGAGGTACAACATCCCCACGGAGGAACGAGGGATCTCCCCAGCATTACAGCAGAGACAGCCCAAGAAGCGACACAGTGGCTTATACTGTGGAGGCTGATCCACCCCGGACGGGGTTATATCTCTGGTGAGAGCAAAATTCATAAACGTTCACTGCGAACGGATAGCGAAGTCACTCCCTCCACTCCTCTCCTATACACAGAAGACCTTTTTCACCATCAAATTTTCATTTCATTTTAAATTTTTAATTTTTTAACCCTTATTCAATTGGACTTTCACATCTGATTAGTCACCGCAAGATTTTTTCACTTTCTGGACTTAATCTTTATTTATTATTTTTTCTACTTTTATTTTATTTTGCAAATCTTGGCATGTTTTGAGATTTGACACAGTGTGTTATATATATTTGTTGCACTCACTATTCCACTTGTATTCACACCTGTATAATTTTGAATAATTTGTTTTGTCGTTCCCCTTTATGACCATTTTCTTGATTTTGTAAACCAAGTTACTTGGTTGCGCCATAATCACAGTGACAGGCACTTTGAGTATTTTTTGCATTTCACTATTGAATATTGATTGATTCATGGTATTTTAGCAACATAGTACTAATTTTTTATTCATTTATCTCAGCTATCTAATTTATTTAATTTATTGTGGATTTTATATCCTTATTTCAATTTATTAACCAGCACGCTGGAAAATTTATATTCACTTTGTATTCACTATTTAATATTGATTGATTCTTAGCACTTTATCATTTATTGATTTTATTACTTAGTTCATCTAGTTCTATTCGGGATTTTAAAATTATTAGCCAGCAAGCTGGAAAATCTGTACATTTTTACGGTATCCATATTTAGTGAGTTTAATAAGGTATAGCGCCATATCTATTTTCTTTTTCTTACCCAATCATATTACCTTCATTTGCAATGATTTCCTGTCACTTCCTTTTTTGGCTATAGGACAGGAAGTGAAGGTAAATCTCTCCAATTGGACACAATTGGAACAAAATCTGACAGGGATTATTTTACATAGTTTTACATAGTAGGTGAGGTTGAAAAAAGACACAATTCCATCAAGTGCAACCCATGTGTGATTATATGTCAGTATTACATTGTATATCCCTTTATGTTGCGGTCGTTCAGGTGCTTATCTAATAGTTTCTTGAAACTATCGATGCCCCCCCACTGAGATCACCGCCTGTGGAAGGAAATTCCACATCCTTGCCGCTCTTACAGTAAAGAACCCTCTACATAGTTTAAGGTTAAACCTCTTTTCTTCTAATTTTAATGAGTCTTGTTAAACTCCCTTCTGCGGAAAAGTTTTAACCCTATTGTGGAGTCACCAGTACGGTATTTGTATATTGAAATCATATCCCCTCTCAAGCGTCTCTTCTCCAGAGAGGATAAGTTCACTGCTCGCAACTTTTCCTCATAACTAATATCCTCCAGACCCTTTATTAGCTTTGTTGCCCTTCTTTGTACTCGCTTCATTTCCAGTACATCCTTCCTGAGGACTGGTGCCCAGAACTGGACAGCATATTCCAGGTGCGGCTGGACCAGAGTCTTGTAGAGCCGGAGAATTATCATTTTATCTCTGGAGTTGATCCCCTTTTTAATGCATGCCAATATTCTGTTTGTTTTGTTAGCAGCAGCTTGGCATTGCATGCCATTGCTGGGCCTAGCATCTACTAGGACCCCCAGGTCCTTTTGCATCCTAGATTCCCCAAAAGGTTCTCCCCCCAGTGTATAGATTGCATTCATATTTTTGCCACCCAAGTGCATTATTTAAAATTTTTCTATATTGAACCTCATTTGCCATGTAGTTGCCCACCCCATTAATTTGTTCAGATCTTTTACAAGGTTTCCACATCCTGCGGAGAAGTTATTGCCCTGCTTAGCTTAGTATCGTCCGCAAATACAGAAATTGAACGGTTTACCCCATCCTCCAGGTAATTTATGAACTAATTAAATAGGATTGGTCCCAACACAGAACCCTGTGGGACCCCACTACCCACCTCTGACCATTCCTAGTATTCCCTATTTATCACTACCCTCTGAACTCGCCCTTGTAGCCAGTTTTCAATCCATGTACTCACCCTATGGTCCATGTCAATGGACCTTATTGTATACAGTAAACGTTGGGGAACTGTGTCAAATGCTTTTGCAAAATCCAGATACACCATGCCTTGCTTTATCTAGATGGCAACTCACCTCCTCATAGACGGTTAATAGATTGGTTTGGCAAGAATGCTTCATAAATCCATGCTGATTACTGCTAATGATACTGTTCTCATTACTAAAATCTTGTATATAGTCGCTTATCATGCCCTCCAAGAGTTTACATACTATTGATGTTAGGGTAACTGGTCTGTAATTCCCAGGGATGTATTTTGGGCCCTTTTTAAATATTGGTGGCTTTTCTCCAATCAGCTGGTACCATTCCAGTCAGTAGACTGTCAGTAAAAATTAGGAACAATAGTCTGGCAATTGACTGAGTTCCCTATGTACCCTTGGATGCAAGCCTTCTGGTCCAGTGATTTATTAATGTTAAGTTTCCCAAGTCTAATTTTAATTCTGTCCTCTGATAACCATAGAGGTGCTGCCTGTGATGTGTCATGAGGATAAACACTGCAGTTTTGGTTACTGAAGCCGCCTGATTACCTCCTGAAGACTGAGGAGAAGAATAAATTCAGTACCTCTCGCCATCTCCCCATCCTTTATAACCAGATGTCCTTCCTCATTTTTTATAGGGCCAATATGGTCTGTCCTCCCCTTTTTTACTGTTTACATACTATTTTTTTTTGCTCTCCTCTGCTATGTGTCTTTCATGTTCTATCTTAGCCGTCCTTATTGCACTCTTACATTTCCTGTTGCAGGTCTGAATGCTGATGATGATCCCTCAACCTTGTATTTTTTGAAGGCCTTTTTCTTTGCATGTATATGCATTTTTACATTGGAGTTAAGCCATCCAGGACTTTTGCTCGCTCTTATAAATGTATTGGCAATAAGGAAAAATAAGGTTGCGCTATGGACAAATTTACCTGTTCACCAGACAGGTCAGAAAATAACTAAAATGAAGTGAACTATAAGGGGTTAAAGCTGCCTGTGCTTGAAACCTATCCCTATAAATGGGAATAGGCTAGAAATCTGAAAAGTAAATTGAGCTTTGGCGCTAAAACCTTTTTGTGTACTATAAATATAAATGCTGATACTCTGAAGAGTTAAACGAGACCTAATGTGGAAATCTCCCAAACTCCACTATATGCGTGATATTTAACGAATTACGTGAAACCAAAATAAATATATAAATGAAATGTGTGTCTATTATCTTACAACACAAAACATGCACATGTGTAGTGAAAAATATGGTTAATCTGTCACAATTAAAAATATTAGGTGCTTTAGTGGAAAATCATATGCGAGCCAAAAATTATGCTCAAAATCCTCAAAAGTGACAATCAGAAAAGCATTGTGAAAATACCAAGTAAAAACAACAAAAAATCATATAATGTCCAACTAAAAATATTTTTTCAAAATCGCATCATCTAGTTGCTGGAAAAACGCATGGAACTTTTATCAGATGAGGAAGGTGAAGCAAGGTGACTGGTGTAAAAGGGTTGAATGCATTCCTCTCCGGTGCGCCACTCTGTGTTAGAAAAGAGATATATATATATGCGCTCACCAGACACCAAACCCTCAATGGGTTAACCGAACAGTCACAGTATGAGCCACTGTGCAGCTTTCTTCGGGCTCTGCCTCCGCTGTGCTGTGGGGATATTTTGCACTCTTCCTTCCGTAAATAGTCCGTTTAGCGTTTATACATAAAGGGAAACAGAAGTACAGCCATAGTGCAATACTGTTGTATGAACGTTCTTGTTTATTTAAAATCAGGTTACTCACAAAGTCCGAAAAGACAAATCGCTATGAAATTGATTGCGCCGGCGTTGCTGCTTGAATAACAGTGTAAGGTGCACGTCCTAGGCCACGCCCTACGCGTTTCGTCAGAGCGACGTCATCTGGAGGCTCCAGATGACGTCGCTCTGACGAAACGCGTAGGGCGTGGCCTAGGACGTGCACCTTACACTGTTATTCAAGCAGCAACGCCGGCGCAATCAATTTCATAGCGATTTGTCTTTTCGGACTTTGTGAGTAACCTGATTTTAAATAAACAAGAACGTTCATACAACAGTATTGCACTATGGCTGTACTTCTGTTTCCCTTTATGTATAAACGCTAAACGGACTATTTACGGAAGGAAGAGTGCAAAATATCCCCACAGCACAGCGGAGGCAGAGCCCGAAGAAAGCTGCACAGTGGCTCATACTGTGACTGTTCGGTTAACCCATTGAGGGTTTGGTGTCTGGTGAGCGCATATATATATCTCTTTTCTAACACAGAGTGGCGCACCGGAGAGGAATGCATTCAACCCTTTTACACCAGTCACCTTGCTTCACCTTCCTCATCTGATAAAAGTTCCATGCGTTTTTCCAGCAACTAGATGATGCGATTTTGAAAAAATATTTTTAGTTGGACATTATATGATTTTTTGTTGTTTTTACTTGGTATTTTCACAATGCTTTTCTGATTGTCACTTTTGAGGATTTTGAGCATAATTTTTGACTCGCATATGATTTTCCACTAAAGCACCTAATATTTTAATTGTGACAGATTAACCATATTTTTCACTACACATGTGCATGTTTTGTGTTGTAAGATAATAGACACACATTTCATTTATATATTTATTTTGGTTTCACGTAATTCGTTAAATATCACGCATATAGTGGAGTTTGGGAGATTTCCACATTAGGTCTCGTTTAACTTTATAAATGTATTACCCAATGGGATGCATTGGCTAATGCCCCTTATTTAATATGCTCTTAAAACAAACCCATCTCTCCTCCGCGTTCTTCGTTCCTAAGAGTTTATCCCAATTTATACCTTCTAGGAAGGCTCGTAGTTTAGGGAAGTTGGCTCTTTTGAAATTCAGTGTCTTTGTATTCTCCTTATGTTTCCTATTTGTGTGATTTAGACAGAAGCCAATTGACCTGTGATCGCTGTTACCTAAATTTCCCCGTATTTCCACATCCTTGATCAGGTCTGTATTGTTGGTAATCAGTAGATCCAGTAACGCTTTATTTCTAGTTGGTGCTTCTACCATCTGACCCATAAAATTGTCCTGCAAGACATCATAGCAGGCGTGCGCCCTCCGCATGTCCCCGGAGCCAATGCGCGTGCCCAGGAGGTGAGATGTAAACTGGGCACCCGCGATAGCTCGTGACAGAATAAGAATGGGTGTGTGTGTGTGTAAACACACAAATCCCAGTTCTCTTATGGGAGAGGAGACATATTGTGTGTCTCCTCCCCCAAGCAATCCCACCCTATATAGATCAGATCAAAATGAGGGACAAATGAGAAGGAATGAGGGACAGAGGGATATTGCTTCAAATCAGGGACAGTCCCTCAAAATCAGGGACAGTTGGGAGTAGGGATGCACCGAAATTTCGGCCGCCGCAACATATCGGCCGAAAATGCCCTTTTCGGCAATTTGCTGAAAGGAAAAAAGGGCCGATAATTGAGCCGGAAATGGGGCGGGGCCTGGGGCGGAACTCCGCCCCCGCCCTGCCCCTGGTGCCTCCCATGATGGGGGTGAATAGCGTAGGACTGATGCAGCCAGCGATGCCCCTCTGCAGTGAAGAGAGCCGTCTGGTCGAATAGAGTGCCGGGAACATCACAGCTTTAATTTCAATAGCTGTGTGTTCCCCGTCGCGCGCCGTCACACACAGCCCCTCCCCCTTGTCCGGGGTTACTTTGATAGACAGATCACCTGTCCAGATTGGACGGGTGATCTGTCTATCAAAGTGCCTGGACAAGGGGGAGGGGCTGTGTGTGATGGCGCGCGACGGGGAACACACAGCTATTGAAATTAAAGCTGTGATGTTCCCGGTGCTCTATTCAACCAGACGGCTCTCTTCACTGCAGAAGGGCATCGCTGGCTGCATCAGAGGAAGGAGATTTTCACAGCATTGCCACATATTGATAAGATTATTTACATTAGACTGATGTGTTTATCTAAGAAAACTATTGATAAGAGCGGACATTCCCTGTAAGTAAACACAGGATCACCTCCCAGAATTACACCTACAACTGGGGATGCACCAAGACAGTAAGTACTCGCTGATTACCTGGCTGCATCACAGGGGGCAACACTGGCTGCATCACAGGGGGCAACACTGGCTGCATCACAGGGGGCAACACTGGCTGCATCACAGGGGGCAACACTGGCTGCATCACTGGGGGCAACACTGGCTGCATCACTGGGGGCAACACTGGCTGCATCACTGGGGGCAACACTGGCTGCACTTATCTCTTTTATCAGGTCGCCAGTCTCTGACCACCTCCTGTACCGTGTCGCCAGTCTCTGACCACCTCCTGTACCGTGTCGCCAGTCTCTGACCTCCTCCTGTACCGTGTTGCCAGTCTCTGACCACCTCCTGTACCGTGTCGCCAGTCTCTGACCACCTCCTGTACCGTGTCACCAGTCTCTGACCACCTCCTGTACCGTGTCGCCAGTCTCTGACCATCTCCTGTACCGTGTCGCCAGTCTCTGACCATCTCCTGTACCATGTCCCCAGTCTCTGACCATCTCCTGTACCATGTGCTCTGTCTCTGACCACCTCCTGTACCATGTCCCCAGTCTCTGACCACTTCCTGTACCATGTCCCCAGTCTCTGACCACCTCCTGTACCATGTCCCCAGTCTCTGACCACCTCCTGTACCATGTCCCCAGCCTCTGACCACCTCCTGTATCATGTTCCCAGTCTCTGACCACCTCCTGTACCATGTCCCCAGTCTCTGACCATCTCCTGTATAAAAATATTTTTTGAAAACAGTCATTTTCGGTATCAGTGCTGTTTCGGTATCGGTTTCGGTTTTCGGCCTAGTGTATTTTTCATTTTCGGTATCGGTTTCGGCACCAAAAAACCCATTCGGTGCATCCCTAGTTGGGAGCTATGCATTAGGTCTGGTGACACACCAGAATTCCTTCACTTTGGAGGGATTTCCTCTCACTTCCTGTTTTGGCTATGGGACAGGAAGTGAAGGGAAATTTCCCAATGGGACACAGATGGCAAATAAAAACTGGTGGGGGTTATTACCTTCCCTTACTGATCTAAAATATCTAAATTGAAAAAAGTCTTGCCTTTAGTTATACTTTAAATTAGAGCTTGACAAATTTATTTTGAATCCAGGAGACAGCAAAAAAAGTTAGGCGCCAGTTTGTGCATGGCGATATGTAACGTTTTTCATAATCAATGTTTTTGTATGTGTAGACCCCCCAGCGCATGCATTTACGTTTGTACTTGCGTATATGTGAAGCTCTCCTGTGCTACACTGAATGTAATGCAGTGCAGATGGCGTTACATTAATTCTTTCCTGGTCATGCTGGCCGGGGAAACTGTCAACAGGGATCTGGAAGTGACGTCATACACATTACTTCTGGGTCATAAACAAGATGAGGAGGAGAGTGGACGTGTGTCCACTCTTCTCCCTCTCCTCTACCCTGCAGCACCCGCTATGCTGGGCCCAGGCCCACAGATGGGCAAGCAGAGCCCAGGAAACATAGTGGGGGCACACGTATAGCGGGGGGCACTTTACACAATGCAGTGGAGGGCATGTAGACCATCCCCAGTAGGACACAGGCCCAAGGCAGAAAGACAGCATCACAACCTGTCCATCACCTGACCACCATATGCATGTAAAGCCTAGTACACACTGTCAATTGAATGAAAAAAACAGCTCAGGTTGGAGCCGTTGTACTAACAATCTGATTTTAGTACAGTGATCTCCATCGCTGAGCTGTTATGTTCTGACAAGGGGGTGGCCCCCCACCAAAACACTCTGGTCAGTGCTCTCAGCTATTGGCTGAGAGTGCTGATCAGGAGCTGGTCAGCTGCTGGTTTTCCAGCATGCTCTTCCGACAGAAGTCAGCTGAACGACCAGCTTCTGTCAGACCGGCTGACATACACACAGGTCGATTGTCAGACAGTTTTTATTGTACCAGCCAATGTCATTTGGCCCGTGTGTACCAGGCTTCATGATGTGATGGGTAGCAGCTCACTAGGTAAGGACAGTGCAGCAAGGTGGGGCGATAGGAGATCCAGTGACACATGCCACATTCACATGGGCACCTCCACTAAGTGGAATCAGCTTGCTCAGCTAGAATCTTTCCGCTGATCCCCGTTGAGGATGCGGATGACAGGTCCATGTCCACTCCGCTATGCATAGCAGATACAGTCCCGGTCTCCTCTATGGGCAATTGGATGCAAATGGACCGCCTGTCCGATTCCATCCAACGCCATGTAAACTGATCCACCAGGCACATGGAAAAAAGGGCCACCATTCATCTGTTTTTGACAGACAGGATCAGATGGTGACGCGTGTCAGATGACATGTGTACGCTGACATCTGATATTCCATAGAGGAGACTGGAGGGTCTTATCAGGTCCACCTGAAAAACTGGCAGGGGGACCTGTTCAGAGAGTCTGTGTGAAAGGGGCCTTCGACTGTGTGGCTGTGGCATGACAGGGAGAGAGTGCAAAACTGAAGAGAATAAAAAATAATATAAAAAATGAATTGAAAACGGTTTCCATCTTTTTGGGGGAAGGGGTGTTGAAATGGAACTGAAGCTGTTCCAACCAGCTGCCCCACACTCCCTGTCTGCTCACTGTAATGGAAAGGGTGCCAGATAAAGCCCATAACACCTTCCCAGCTGTCAGACAGTGAGAGCAGGCAGGGGAAGCTCAGTGACTGCTTGTAGCAGCGCCGGCCACCAGAAGAGGACGCCAGTTTCCCTGCCAGCGCTGCATCTCGCTGCAGCAGGTCGCAAAGCCGGCCAGCGTAGCATCTTAGTACACACACCCACGGTGGGGGATAAAGGGGACAAGACAATTGCCGCGGACTAGCCCAGACACTGTGCTGCTAATTCTAGGGGCCAATGCGACCTGCCCCCTGGGGCTTGTCAAGCCCTGCTTTAAATAATCGTTTCTAATAGATCGATTACATTTATACTCATAGGTCGAATTTTCAATCCATATTTTCAATTAATTACATATATGCAGAACAGTACCGTGTTTGTTGCATATTTATATATGCATATATTAATCAATAAAGCAATATATTAATCAATAAAGCCCCGTACACACTATCAGATTTTCTTTTTCCTTCAGATTTACCAAAACCATATAGTAGAAGGGCCTGCCTGATTGCATACAAATTGAAACTCCTAAGGTTTGACCTCATATTATATGGTTTTGGTAAATCTGAAGGAAAAAAATCAGCAGAAAATATGATAGTGTGTATAGGGCTTAACAGTTTGCTTGTATCGAAATTGATCATAATTGATTTAGGCCCCTTTCACACGGATGTTCTGATCGGGTCCCTCTGTCAGTTTTTCAGGCAGACTCGATCTGAACCCCCTTGTTTCTCTATGGAGTGGTGGGTGTAAACGGACATGTGTCTGTTTATACCCTCCTACATTCAATCCAAACCGATCTGCCAAAAACAGATGGATGGGGATCCGTTCCCATTCCGTCTAGCAGGTTGGATAGCAGTTGGTTTTAAACGGATAGGAGGTCCATTTACATCCGGATGCCCATAGAGGAGAGCGGACTGTGTCCATGTCAGCTCTACATGAGCGGATTGGACTCGGACCTGTCATCCGCCTGCTCGGCAGGGATCGGCGGAGAGATCCTCCGCTGAGCAAGCAGATCACAGCTGCAGTCTGCCCCATGTGAATGGGGCCATAAGCACCTTCGTAAACCATTGAAAGTCTTTTATTAGATCTATTCAGCAAATGTGAAGAAAAAAAAAAAAAGCTAACTACCTGTTTGTCTGTTCTGCACTCTTATCAATTATATTGTTTGTAGCTCTCAATGAGAGCTACACAACCCCTCCACTCTATTAAGGATACAAAGGGAGAGGTTATGTAGTCTTTTTCTAGGGTGACAACACTGATTCCCAATAGATGCAGAAAAGTGATTGAGCAGTGTCACCTCAGGATGGAAAGGCATGATCACCAGGTGAAAATAAAAGGACAACAGCCTTAAAAAAGAATCCTAAAGCCTCATACACACAATCGGACTTTGTACAAACTTTCTTGTGGACTTTTGTACAAAGGGCGTTGGCCGTAAATTTGTATTGCATACACACGATCTGACTTTTTAGGCAACAAACATGAACATTTGATATTTCAATGTACTGACGACATTTCAAAAGAGGACGTTCAATTACTTTGGCGCCACCCTTTGGTCAACTTCTGTATTGTTGTCTGATCTTTTGCATTGGTTCTAAATTCTGAGCATGCATGTTTGTACTTTGTACAAAAGTCCGATGGTTTTGTGTATATATGATCGGACTTTGCTCCATCGGACTTATGTTGTCAAAAAGTTTGTCCGTTCACACAGCCAACAAAAGTCCAATGAAAACCGAAAAAGTTTGTCCGTTGGATCGTACACGCGGTCGGATGTTGCCTTAAAACAGCTAATTTGCATGTTTGTTGTCAAAAAGTCAGATCGTGTATACGGGCCTTAATGCAGTCACTACTTTTAAGGGCTGATAAACTGCAATATACTCAGTATTTTTTTCTTTTGGTTTAGATAGACCTTAACTTCTTACCTGGTTGTTCCAGGTCAGAGATTAAAGCCTCATACACACGATCAGACTTTGTACAAACGTTCAAATGGATTTTTGTACAAAGGGCGTTAAAACAGCTAATTTGCATGTTTGTTGTCAAAAAGTCAGATCGTGTGTATTGGCCTTTAGAGTACTGAAACAAAAGTTGAAATTAAGGCCCTTCACCACTGCTAAGAGGTCCAGATACAGCTTTATTTCAGTAAAGGTCAGGGGGATTATCCAAAAATAATCCAATGGATTTTGGGGGCTCAACAATGTCCCCTTCATTAGGGTTCTTCCAGTGTGATTACAAGCACATGCCTTGTCAGCAGCTTCAATGAAATTTTTTTTGTTACATTACAGTACAAGCCAAGGAGACCATGGAGATCATTTGGAGTGTAGAACCCAAGAACCATATTTTTTACATCAGCATTGATACTTTAAGTTAGTAATATCAACAAGATAACCTTACGGGTCCAGCGCAAATTTTCAAAAAGTACTGAAGGCAGAGACAGCTAGGTAATTAGCATATTCAGAAGGAGATCAGCAATAGTAGCCTATAAATTTGTATCATTTAATGCAGTAGTGTGGTCAGGAGATAGGTATTCTTTTTATTTAGTTCAGCTAAAGTGGAAATCCAAGATCTCTTTTTTATTTTCTGATGACTGGTAGTCAAAGAAAAAGGAAGTAGGAGAGAATCTTGCTAATGGGGATGTAGCTATAAAAAAAACTCCCAAAAAAACAAAAAAAAAACCTTTGGCTTTAATCATGCTTTAATAGGGTGCTCATATTGAGGGATATTTCATTTTAGGTATACTGATCTTTTAATCTCTTGCTGCTGGAGGGTGGATGGAAGATTGGTATAAAATGCAAGTTTAAAGGTGCCCTTTTAACAATTTTAGCTTTATTGGACTTTAAAATGCCACAACAGTTTAATGATATGTTAGTGTTGGCAGGTTGACCTGGCAGAAATGTTGATGCTTCTAAGTCCTTCTCCTTCCTCAGCCATTAAAGCTCTATTTAAAAATTATGGGCAACGTCAGAAAAGTTTAAGACTACTGTCAAGATATTTCGTTCATGTTACATGTTTAATAGATGTTTAAGCAGTAAGCAAGCTTTGTGACAGATACACTATCATATGTTTTCAGTGAGTACACATTTTTATTTTTCATTGTAATATTTACCTGAAAACATATTTAAGGCTGGGTTCACACTTGTATGACAAACGCTCCGACATTGGGAGCTCAAGTCGCATGATGTGTAAAAATCAATGTTTCCCTATGAGAGCCGTCTTAACTGGTCCAACGCAAGACGGTCCAACTTTGAAAAAGTTTCCTGCGCTACTTTGGGCCGACTTTGATCCTACTTCAGCCCATTGAATATCATTGAAGTCGGATCATCGTCTTACCTGACCTGACTTTGGCATGCGACTTGTGCTCTGAGGATCTTGAAGGGGAACCCCACGCCAAATAAAAAAAAAAATGCGATGCGATGTCTTCGTCCTTCAGTTCGTCTACTCTCTCTGCTGTGTTCTCCCCTCTCTGGCTTTTCTCCCTCCTCAGTTGATGTCTTCTCCCCTCTCCAGTTTTTCTCCTCTCTCCACTGTCTTCCGCCTCTGGTCTTCCTCAGATGTTTTCTTGACACTGTCTCCCTCTGTAATGCTAGGGTCCCCTGCCCCAAAGCACCCATCCTCCCCATGTTGAGGGTATGTGGCTTGGTATGGTTCGGGGGGGGGGGGGGGTGCTCGCTCGTCCCCACCCGCTTTCCTGACCTGCCAGGCTGCATGCTCGGATAAGGTTCCGGTATGAATTTTGGGGGGACCCCATGCTGTTTTTTTTATTTTGCCATTGGGGCGCCCTTAAATTCCATATCAGACCGAAGGGTCTGGTATAGTCTTGGAGGGGGACCTCTATGCCATTTTTTTTTATTTTGGTGTGGAGTTTCTCCTCAAGATTCATACCAGACTCAAAGGGCCTGGTGTTGTCGGGATCAAAGTCGGATCCCGTTCATTGAAGTCGGATGAAAGTCAGACTTCAAGTCACAGGACAAAGTCGGATCCACAGTCATATGACTGTCGTGTTGTACCAGTGTGAACCCAGCCTTAGTTGTGACTTTTGCATTTGCTTGTTTTTTTTTTGATTGGTTGCTGAGCATGGCTGTATTTCGGTACACCATATGCTATACTGGTGTTTATGCGAGCACCGCTGTATACCCAAGTTTTGCCACATACAACCATTCATGACTATGGGAAGCTGTAAGCAGCCCTGGGCTTTCCGTGTGGGGGGATAGAATTGATGTTGCACAGACTGAAAATGTGCACTGATTATGGGAACTTTGCACAACTGAGTTTTTTTTTTTTTGCCTAGAGGGGCATTTTAGGCTAACCTTTCTCTATCTCTATCTCTCTCTATCTCTAGGAATCATTTTTAGGTCTTTGGAAACCCCTTCTGATACCAATTCATTAGGGGTCAGTGGGAAAAATACCCCTTACATTGGTGGTCAGACAGAAGAATGTCCCCTTTTCAGTAGTAGCTAGAATGCCATCCTTACAGACAGATAAAAAGATCATTGATGTCATGCCATTGACTCTGTCATGTGGGCTTGGCCCCAAAACTATACAGGCACCATCAAATGGGAAGTCAATTAGTCACAGCTCTAAGAATCTCTAGCAGTGTTAGAGTTAGACCTTGGGGGTCACAGGACACTTCAAGTTCTGGGGCCCCTTTACTCTATGCCAATTTTGTCTAGCACTCTGCTATGCCATTCTGTCTGAATTTTCGATCCATGGCCATGTCTGTCTAGAATTTAAGTAATCTTGTAATTTTGGGTAAAACTTGTTAACAAAGTTTTATCCTATTCGAGATAGCGGATTGTCAGACCCAATTAGGGTAATGAGCTTCTCTCTCATTTTTCTCACTATAATAAATTGATGCTAGTCATTAACTTCACTCCCACATAATGGAGTTGGGGCTGTTGCCTGGCACTTACCAACATTTTTCGAACTTTCCCTTGTCCCATCCCCTTGTCTCTCGTTAACAAGGCAATCAATTCTGCATCTCAAATAGTAAAATAATATGAGAAGTTGAAATGTAAAACATCCGCCAGAAGCGCTCATCTTTTTTCTTTGCCTCTGAAGCCAGGCTTAACTGGTCCGTAAACTGACACCCATGCACGTTTTGTAATTTTTTTTTTTGTTTAATAAAACTAATTTGATAATTAATCAATTAAAGAAAGTCTGGGTCCCCCTCTGGAAGGGGTGCCCGGGGCAATTATTCTGCCTTTGCCCCCTTATAAATCCAGGACTGACCCCTAGTAACTTCTGGAAGAAACCTATAGTTCCACAGAACCCATGTTGATAACAGTTTCTTTAGGCTGATCACATCTACTTATAAATTAACCACTTTCCATCCACTCTGTAGCATGTATATGATCCAACACTTCTAGGTAGGGGGCACGCATGCGTGCCGACTGTGGCTTGCTTCTGCTGTCATTACACACAGCAGAAAGAAGCCCATCGTCGAGTGCTGAGTACCTAATGTCCACCAGCACCAGCCAATCATTGGGCAGAGAGGCAGAACAACGACCTGTCTATGTAAATAAGGCAGATCCCCATTCTGTCAGGAGGGAAGAGATGGAATTTGTGTGCCTGTAAAGCAGGGAATAAATCCCATCTCTTCCTCTAGTAAAAGCACCTCACACAGTATAGTAAAACACTGGCTAGGCACACAGTTAACCCTTTGATCACCCCTGATGTTTACCCCTTTCCCAGCCAGTGTCATTAGTACAGTAACAGAATATATTTTTAGCACTGATCACTATATTAGTGTTACTGGTCCCCAAAAAGTGTCAGTTGGTGTCAGAATGTCCACCGCAATATTGCAGTCCTGCTATAAATCACTGTTTGCCGCCATTAGTAGTAAAAAATAATTATAGAAATAAAAATATCCCAGTTTGTAGGCGCTATAACTTTTGCACATGCCATTCAATAAACACTTATTGTTTTTTTTTTTTACCAAAAACATGTAGCAGAATACATATTGGCTTAGACTGATGAAGAACTTCGATTTTTTTTTTCATTTTTTTTTTATTGGATATGTTTTATAGCAGAAAGTACAAAATATTGTCTTTTTTTGTTTATAGCACAAAAAATAAAAAATGAAGAGGTGAACAAATGCCACCAAAAGAAAGCTCTATTTGTGAGAAAAAAGGGCATACATTTTATTTGGGTACAGTGTCGCACAGACGAGCAATTAAAAAAGTAATGCAATGGCGTATCTCAAAAATGGCCTGGTCATGAAGGGGGTAAATCTTTTGGAGGTCGGATGATTAAAAGAATTTCTTAGATCCTTTCAGAAGAACTTTTTTTTCTTGGTTTTAGATTAGAGAGGGGAATGATTAGAGCCCCTGCCAGGTTCTGTTTTCTGTCTATGTAAGTTTATTCCTATTCCAGAGAAACAAAAGGAAGTAAGAGAATACAGATAAAATTCCAAATTTGACAGCTGGCCCCTCACCTCCTATTCTACCTGTAGTATTTTGGATTTCATGTCCCTGTCTGTTCGGGTCATAACGGTCATTAGGACAAATTCACAGAGTGACTCTTCTCAACAGGTCAAAAGACAGCAACGTAATTTTGACAGGGTTCCTAACACTTGCACACATTATCCAAACTAGAAAACAAGGTTGTAAATGTGACAGTTGCTGTATTTGCAGGGACTATGTTGTATTTGGCATGTAATCATTCATGGTTAGTGTAACGTCATGGAGCGCTTACATTACAAAGGATCAATTTATGACTATTCAGATATGATGATCACAATTAATGATGTTAAGACTTAGCCTAAAGAGCAGCTAAATGTCATGTGTTTTCTTTTCATTCATCTGAGCAATGTGATAATGGTCTATGTTGACATCCATGGACAAGAGGCCTAGTTATGAAGAGTGGGCCAAGAGGTAATCAAATGCCCTTCATGAAATCATTCTGAAGTACTGCATTGCCTCCTTAAAGTAAGAACTTTACCCATAACAACTTAAAAAATAATGTTCCTTAGCAAGGGGCATACATAAATATTAAAAAACTGATATGCAAGGGATCCATATTTCGCTTCTTCCGGGCTTCATGGTCCGTGTCTGATTCAAAACATCTCCAAAAAATGCGTTGGATGTGTTAGGGCTAATGCTGGCTAATGCTGGCCATCCAAGGGTCAAATTTCAAAAGAACTTTCTTTCGAAAATCTTATCTAAGAATTTTCATTCGTATTTCGCACTATTAGTGGGCTGCAGCAACAGCCGATTTTCGTGCGGCCATCGAAATTTAATAATTGGACATTGTTGGAATTTTTTTTTAAAAACAAACAATCTTCTAATCAATGATGGGAGAATCGTGCGAGAAATGTAATCAAAAAAGAAATGTGCAAGAAAAGAAAATTCCCGGAAAGAAAAGAAGATTCCCAGACATGAAAATTATTTTCTGTAGGAACATGAGGTGAAATTGAAGGTTTGGTTGGTCGAATTTCGAAATCAATGGTGACACCATCAGATCACAAAATGCACAAATTTTCTGGTTTTCAAAAGAAAGTTCTTTCGACCTGTGTATGGCCAGCGTAAGAGGAGACCAATTATCAGCACTTCATCTTGCTAATGTCACGCACAGTTTAAGAACCAAAATTTCAGGGATGGTACCTGCTGGGTCAACTCAAGACCAGAGGGGTAGAGAGACACTTTTGCTCAAACAACAGAAGTGGAACAGAACTTAGATTGTTACCAAGGGTATATGTAAACCACAGATGTTCCCAGGGAGAGTGCTCCAAGGTGCCTGATCCACAGACAAATCTATCCTAGGAGTATCAAAGAAAATAAAAAGGTAAAGAGCACATGAAGTCTGGGTCTCCCGAGGACCCACTGATCCAGTAAATCTTCCCCACACAGATCTGCCCTTAAGCAGGCAAAAGGGGCGGTCACTGGGGAGTTGGGTGGGTCCTCTCTCAGATGGCCAACCTTTACAACCAACAGAGGGAAGAGCGTAGCGATGGCACCTAAATACTCCAGGCAAACTGGAGTGCCCTTAACTTTTTTGATAGGACGTTTTGTATGAACAATAAAAGTGTTGTATATTATACAAATTTGTGTGATACAGTTTGACATATCCATGAGAACCACCATTTAAAGGCCCACTTTGATACCACTTTCTTTTGTTTAACCACTTAAGGATCGGGCCTATTTTTCAAACTTGTTGTTTACAAGTTAAGAACAGTTTTTTTTTTTTTTGCTAGAAGATTAGTTAGAACCCCCAAACATTATATATATTCTTTTCTAACACCCTAGAGTGGCCTTTCTCAACCTTTTCAACACAGAAGAACCCTTGAAATTGTTTTCTGGTCTCGAGGAACCCCTGCTAAAAATTTGAAATCTACAATTCATGATACATTAGTGTGATGGTCAGTCCTTACACTTGTGGTCATTGGGAAGAATTACCTCCTTACAGATAGCTAAAAAGATCAATGGTGTCAGGGGGAACTTATCTGAGAGGCAGGAATTGCTCAATGCTGAAGGAACCCCTAGCAACCTCTGGAGGAACCGTAGGGTTCCACAGAATCCTGGTTGAGAATCACCCATTGCAATACTTTCTGTCACACCATATTTGCTCAGCAGTCTTACAAGAACACTTTTTTTGGCAAAAATACTCTTTTTTGAATTAAAAAATAAGACAACAGTAAAGTTAGTCCAATTTTTTTTATATTGTGAAAGATGATGTTAAAGTGGATGTAAACCCTCCCCCACAACTTTGTCCCATGTAAATCAGCATAAAAAACCCTAATGAACACTGCTTGTAGATATCTCCTCACTTGCTTAGTATTGTTGTAATATTTTTTGTTCTTTAGAATGAAGTCACTGAGCATGCCCAGATCTCCCCTGATTTACGACACACTCTCTTTCTGCTTATTTATCTGTTATCAGGACTTCCTACGGCACAACACTGAACTCCCAGGAGACTTCAGAATCATTCAGAGCTTCCTCCTACACACCATGTGATCATGTGACATGACATGTAGTGTAAACTTGGCCATTACTGCAGTCTTATCAGCTGAAGCTGATAAGACTGACAAAGGGAAACATTAGACATCGGCACAAGTAAATACTATGAAATAAAACAAGTCAGCTATGAACAGGGAAGCAGGGTTGCCATAGAAACGGATTGAGAAAGAGGCTTGGTTAACAGTACAGGAAGTGCTCAATGTAAGGGCGGAACTACACTCCACTGTGGACTCAGAAAACAATACTTAAACAATACTTAAAGCGGGATTCCACCCTAAAGTGGAACCTCCGCTGATCGGAACCCCCCCCCCCCTCCGGTGTCACAATTGACACCTTTCAGGGGGGAGGGGGGTGGAGATACATGTCAAAGACAGGTATTTTCACCCACTTCCGGGCATAGACTCCCACGGGAGTCTACGCCATTTCCTGCCCTGCCGCGCTGTCTGCTGGGACACACATGGGTCCCAGTGACAGCGCGGACCATTCCCCTTGCGCGGCTCGCGCATGCGCAGTAGGGAACCGGGAAGTGAAGCCGATTCGCTTTACTTCCTGATTCCCTCACCTCGAATGGCGGCGGCAGCAGCCGAGGCCCGAGCAGTCGATCGGCCTCGGCTGCCGGCATCGCTGGAACCCGGGACAGGTGAGTTTCCATTTATTAAAAGTCAGCAGCTGTAGTATTTATAGCTGCTGGCTTTTAATATTTTTTTTGGGGCGGAATCCCTCTTTAAGATGGTGCTGCCTAACCCCTGGCAACAAGTTTTTTAAAGTTTCTTTAAACAGTAAGTAATATGCGATTTGGGCTGGATTATAGTGGCTATAGTCTGATAATTACTTATTATAATGGACTAAATGAAGAGAAGCATCAGAGTGGGAGAGTTTACTTCCTCTTTAAGCTAAGTAAATTGATACCCAACATGTCATGCTTCAAAATTGTGGCCGCTCGTGGATTGGTGACAAACTTTTACCCTTAAAAATCTCCATAGGCGACGTTTAAAAAATTCTACAGGTTGCATGTTTTGAGTTACAGAGTAGGTCTAGGGCTAGAATTATTGCTCTCACTCTAATGATCGGGGAAAAAACTCACATGTGTAGTTTGAACACCGTTTTCATATGCGGGAGCTACTCACATTTGCATTGGCTTTTAAAAAATGTTGTCTGAAAAAAAAAAGTCTCTTTAAGAGCTATGGGCGGAAGCGACGTCAAAATGGTGTAATGGTATGGAGCCGGGTGGAGGCCATCTTCTCTTCACTTAGCTTCATACCTAACAGGGAAGAGGACCCAATCCCCTCTGCCACTGCCGGCGGCTCCTGTAAGCGTCAGAGGGCACTGGAGCATGGTGGGGGGGGGGGGCACTCTCCCGTCGCCGATAAAAGTGATCTTGCAGTGAATCTGCCACAGAGATCACTTTTACCTGGAAGCGGACTGAAGCAGAGGATACTGGGGTTATAACTAGCTGCTGCCATAACAACGACGATATGCCACTTCAAAGAGCCACCGTATAATGATGGCGGGCGGTCCGGAAGTGGTTAACATACATTTCACATTAATAATGCTACCAAAATTAGTGTGTGCTGTAAATTGCCTCCAGCAATGTTACTGTTTCTGTTTGCCGGAGGCTGCCATTTTGCTGAAGTCCAGAGCCCTTGAGCAGCAGTAAATCTTTAGGCTGTCAGCAGCTCGGGCTCTACAAATTTTTTTCTGCATCAAAAAAAGCATGGAAAGTAAGTTATATGGGTTGCAATGGTATTGGTCAGACCAATGCAGTACTTTCCAGTGCATTTCAATTCCAGAAAAAAGTACAACATGCTTTTTTCCTGCGCAGAACTGTACTAGAATGCATATAAAAAAAGCATTAAAAACGTGCATGCAGAAACGCATCTGGAACAGATCTAGAAGATGTTTTTGTGGTGTGAACGGGCACGAGGGGTGATTCCTCCGTTAAGGCCAAGCTGCAATTTTAAACTTACTACTGAGTAAATTAAATGGCATAGCAGGGATCTCACCTGTGTATCATTCAACCCATCAAGATGGTGGGTGTAGCCTTAAAACTCCACTTACCATTGACAAAATGTAAAGTTCAGTACAAAACAATTGCTGTACAAATGCCTCAGCCCTTGCTCAGTTGTAGCCGGGTGATCAGCTGGGTGCTGTAGGAGCGGGCTGTGTGTGTCTGTGCCTGCTCTCCTCCTTTACAGTACCCCCCCCCCCCCCACTGCCCTAAAACGTCTGTCGTCTGCGTGTGTCAGATTGGGCTGTATAAAATTTGCTGCTCACTCCTGCCCACCTCCTGGCAGCAAGGCAGTGGCCCAATCAGCGAAGGCTGGAAGAGGACCATAGGACATGTAGTCCCTAAACTCCTTCTGGGCGGCACAGTGGTGTAGTGGTTAGCACTCTCACCTAGCAGTAAGAAGGGTCGCTGGTTCCTATCCCAACCATGACACTACCTGCCTGGAGTTTGCATGTTCTCCCTGTGCCTGTGTGGGTTTTCTCCGGGTACTCCGGTTTCCTCCTACAAACCAAAGACATGTGGGTAGGTTAACTGGCTTCTGTCCAAAATTGGCCCTATTATATGAATGGGGACCTTGGATAGTGGGCTCCTTGAGGGTAGGGACCAATGTGAGTGTGCAATGTACAGGGATAGGGACAATTGTAGACACTCACTCAGGTTGAACTGGATGGACTGGTGTCTTTATTCAACCTTACTAACTATGAAACTATGAAATGCTGTACGATGGAGGCTATGGGGCTTGGACTTTAACACCCAGCATTCCCTGAGAACGAGAGGAGAGGACCGCATTTTCCCAGGTAATTTAGCAGAGATCTTGGCAGTCTAGTGCAGGGAGACAGAGCGTACAGACCTGTTGCTGGGGTCTGTACACTACATCAGAGAGACCAGAGCCTGCTTGAAGCCGGGGTGCCCTATTTTGGTGTTCTGTGTGACCAGAGAGTAGACCTATTTCTGGAGTGTCTTTGCCCACACCAGAGACACTGAAAGTTCTGCCGTGGTGGGACCTGAAGCTGTGTGTGCCTACAGCCAGTGAGAGTCTGAGCATGAGGATCTGATTGTGAAGACCTGATCATGAGGAATGAGCCTTCTGGGACAGCTGACTGCCAAGCATATTGGACGGGATAAATTGTATACGAGTCATCCAGCCCTGAACGGAAGTAAACATGACCCATATTCAAAGACTCATTTTAGCATGAGCCAAAAACATAGATTTGCACACTAGAGGGTGCTACACTAGTTTATACAAAATGTAATTATTAATGTTTTTTTTTTTTTATTGTAATTGCATGTGAAATATTACAGTATTAATCAGTGGCCACCTGTAGGCTACAGTGGCATCACCAGTTACATCTGAAGGCTGCTGACTTGTTTTATGAATGATGCCTGTTGCCTACACACAGTATGTTACCAACAGTATTGGGACACCTGCCTTTACACGCACATGAAATTTAATGGCATCCCAGTCTTAGTCTGTAGGGTTCAGTATTGAGTTGGCCCACTATTTGCAGCTATAACAGCTTCAACTCTTCTGGAAAGGCTGTCCACAAGGTTTAGGAGTGTATCTTTGGGAATGTTTGACTATTCTTCCAGAATCACAATTGTGAGGTCAGGCACCGATGTGGACAAGAAGGCCCGGCTTGCAGTCTCCACTCTAATTCATCCCAAATGTGTTCTATGGGGTTGAGGTCAGGACTCTGTGCAGGCCAGTCAAGTTCCTTCACCCCAAACTTGCTCATCCATGTCTTTATGGACCTTGCTTTGTGCACTGGTGCGCAGTCGTGTTGGAACAGAAAGGGGCCATCCCCAAACTGTTCCCACAAAGTTGGGAAGATAAAATTGTCCAAAATGGCTTGCTATGCTGACGCCTTAAGAGCTCCCTTCTCTGGAACTAAGGGGCTAAGCCCAACCCCTGAAAAACAACCCCATACCATAATCCCCACTCCACAAAATGATTTGGACCAGTGCACAAAGCAAGGTCCATAAAGAAGGGATGAGTGAGTCTTTTTTTCTGCTTGATTGTTATTCAATTCATATGTCCCATCGTGTACCTACAGGCGCATGGTATTATGTGACAAGACGCATTGCGACTAACATGGTTTAACACCTGTGAAGCATTGTATACCCATGTGACTCGAATGTTTGTCAAAGGTCTACCTACAGGGCCGTCTTTAATATTGATTGGACCCTGGGCAAAACTTTTCTTGGGGGCCCCCTTCCCATGCAGTTTCGCTCTTCACCTGCTCTGAGACATACAATAAATAGCAACTAGACTCAAAATCAGTTTACTGAATCAGATCAGGCAGCTATTGCAATTGGTTGTCAGAGGTTTCAGTGTATCATTACAGCTCACTGACTGGTTGCTAGAGGTTACAGAACACATTACAGCTCACTGGTTAGTTGCTAGAGGTTACAGCACATGATTTCTGCTTGTTGATTGGTTGCTAGAGATTACTGTGGATATGACCTCAGGGGGGCATGATACACATACACCTCTATTTACATATGAATGCCAGTAATTTACATGTAAACACAGGGTCTCCAGGTGAGTCATCTGGGACACAGCTCAGGACTAAAACCTCAAGAGGCGAGGGAATTTAAACCTGCATAGTTGGCAAGTATGAAGCAGCTGCTTTGGGCCCCACAACAATGACAGGGCCCAGGGCAGCTGCCCCTTGTTCCCTGCCTTAAAAACGGCCCTGTCTACCTATATTTCTTTTTATAGATATGATAGTGCACTATATGTTAAAAGGACTGTATATTATCTTTTATCTGTCATCTGTTTGTACCATTTGCATATGGTTAATTGTTGGAAAATTTCAATAAAAACTAATTGGAAAAAAAAAAAAAAAAAGAAGGGATGAGTGAGTTTGGAGTGGAGGAACTTGACTGGCTCTCAGGAAATGTTTCATCCGCTGATAATATCTGTCTTTTGGTGTGCAGTACTGAGGTCCACCAGCAGGAGGTGTCTCCTGGCAGTTTGGAACTGTCAGGAGAGCTTTTCCCTGCTGATGTTATGTCATCTTTGGGCTGCAGTACTGGCATCCACCAGCGGATGGATCCTGGCAGTGTGGAGCAGACAGCACCTCCTGCAATCAGGTGTCACTTGAGGCCAATCATAGGCCTATAAATAGCCGGCAAGCACTCACATGTTTGCCTTGGTTTTGTCCTTGAGCCCTGACCTGCATCCTGTTACCCGTTACCCTGAACTTTGATTCCTGAATCCCTGAAACCTTGTCCTGCTACCTGATCCCTTTCTCCTTGTCCCCCCCATCTGCTGACCTCCTGTTTATGACCCTGGCCTGGCTTGACTATGATTCTGGAATCCCCTTTGTTATATATATTGGTTGGCTGTCACTGTTATTCGGGTTTCTCACTCTGTTTGGTATTGGTGGTGTATTCACATTATATGTATTTATCTTAATAAAATCACTTACTTTCACCTACTTATGTTTGGTTTACTCTGTCGCAGTCACACAGTTCTGGTCACATCCGGTTTATGACACTGGCCTACGCAGAGTACTGACCTCAACCCGACAGAACAGCTTTGGGAATTAA
This sequence comes from Lithobates pipiens, assembly GCF_037356315.1. Lineage (NCBI taxonomy): Eukaryota > Metazoa > Chordata > Amphibia > Anura > Ranidae > Lithobates > Lithobates pipiens. The sequence goes on along the minus strand of NW_027507686.1, from coordinate 49,366,372 downwards.
TTTGAGTGGAGAATGCAAGCCAGGCCTTCTTGTCCACATCAGTGCCTGACTTCACAAATGCACTTCTAGAAGAATGGTCAAACATTCCCATAGACACACTCCTAAACCTTGTGGACAGCCTTCCCAGAAAAGTTGAAGCTGTTATAACTGCAAAAGGTGGACCAACACAATATTGAACCCTACGGACTGACTGGGATGCCATTAAATTTCATGTGCGTGTAAAGGCATGTGTCCCAATACTTTTGGTAATATAGTGTATGATTGCCATTTCATGGCTGACATTGTGATTACATAAAAGGGAACCACTCTGGTTGTTTTCTTATCATTTGTGGGAACTTGAGTAGGTGGGGTTGGTGTTTGCTTCTAGTCAACAAAGGGGGGAATGTAGATTAACCTTCCATTAGCAGAGGGAATCATGCAGGGAAAGTCAGGAGAAATCAGAGGGGGGGAAAAAATGACCAGTTTTTATCTGAACCTTGCTGCCCTATTACTGGGATCTGACCCCAGAGACCCCACAAATAGTGAGACATACCTCCCAACTTTCTGAGATGGGAATGAGGGACACCTATCAGCAAAAGTATGCAGGCATAGGACACACCCATTGCCACGCCCCCTTAAAGGAGAATTGTACAAAAAAAAAAAACAAGATTGATTAGACCCACAAGTACTTTTTTTTTTACCACTACTATTCCTTTATATTGGCTTTTGAAAATGACAAATTCAACAATTTAGAAATCAGATGAAATGTTTAGCACTGGGAAACACTTTTTGATAGATAAAAAGTGCATTTTATATACAACTATATGGATCAGACCAAAATGAGGGACAAATGAGGAGGAATTAGGGACATTGCTTCATATCAGGGACAGTCTCTCGAAATCAGGGGCAGTTGGGAGCTGTGAGTAACTGGTATGGGGAAATTGTGTACAGACTCCTACAATGGTGCCGGAGCAGCCAACTGAACTGACTTAAAAACACATGGTGGGGGACAGGCAGCTGACTTATACCCCTGTGCAAGTTTCAACATTGCAGAAGGAAATTGAGAGAAGGACAAGGCGGATTCTTGCGCCTGTTATGCAATGTCAGGCTAAATATGTTTTTATTTCCCTAAAGGATCATATGCACATAGATATTTAAAACAAAACCTATGAGCAGACCATTAGCTTCCCTTTAACCCTTCATTAGACATGACCACTAGATGGCAATGTTCTCCTTCTAATTCTTCCTATCTTCACCCTTTTCATGCTGGGACCCTGGCTTGTTGTCATTCTCACAGTCTATGTGTATAAACGCTTTCTATTTAAATGGATGATAATGTAAGAAAACTGTCATTAAACTAAAAATTATTAATAGCCTAAAAAATAACATTTGTAAGCTGGAGGTGCATAATACTGTAGGCGTTAAAGGGAATCTGCAAGTAATTTAAAAGTAGAAATTTACTAATTAGATAAAGCAGTATTTTCCACTAACTCATTATACAAATTAATGCTAGAGTGTAATCCTAAACTTATTGTGGGGACTTCCATTTTGAGAAATTGCACGTACTGTTCAGCACAAAGACGTGTTAAGGCTTCCTAAATTTGTGCTGGTTACTGCTATGATGGTAAGCACAGTATAACCATTTGGAAAAAATATATATATTTACAGGTTATCAAATTAAAATAAATAAATAAAAAAGAATAATAACAAAATTGCACTAATTCATTTGAAGTTAGTGGCCAGAATCATGCAAATAATTCACTGCAAAAAATTCATAATTTAGTTGAAAATGAAGTCAAGGCTAGGACACAACAATGCCGCGTACACACGATCGGTGATTCCGCCAGCAAAAGTCCGATGAGAGCTTTTGGTCGGAAAATGCGACCGCGTGTATGCTCCATCTGACAAATTCCCACCAGCAAAAGATTGAAAGGAGGTTCTCAATTTTTCAGTTCCGATTAGAAATTCCGATCGTCTGTACAAATTCCAACGCGCAAAATTCCTACGCATGCTCGGAAACAATTGATGCATGCTCGGAAGCATTGAACTTAATTTTCTTGGCTCGTCGTAGTGTTGTACGTCACCACGTTCTTGACGGTCAAAAGTACAGCAAACTTTTGTGTGACCGTATGCAAGCCAAGCTTGAGCGGAATTCTGTCGGAAAAACCATCCGTTTTTTCCGACAGAAAATCCGCTCGTGTGTACAGGGCATAAGATATAAATAATTGTACAGGGGGAAGAAAGGTGATTAAAAATAGTTTATAAGATGAAGAAGACAGCAATTATGTTATAGCTACTATATATAATAATATAATAAATTCATAAAATATTATTTTATTATAAAAAATATATATTTTGCTATGCCAATATATTATTATTATTATTATAAAATGATTTTATTAAAAAAAACATAAATAAATATATAATATTAATATAAATCTAAACTCACATGTTTCATGGTATATCTGAATATATACCCTCCTTATGATTCTTTGTATGCTTACATATTATATCCAATGGCAGATTCAGCTTTTAAGGGTACATGCACATGAATGTTTGAAGACCAAAAGAGCATAAAGCTCCTGCACACATTGAATTGCCTATAGAAGGGTATGGGTGTAAGCTAAGCTGTAAATACTAATGCTCTTTCACATCAGCATTTACTTGCACATTCTTGCGAGATGTATTTACTAAACGTGAAAGAAAATATGTTATATATGGAGACCCTCATGCAAGAACGCATGCGGCTCCCTGGGTGTGGTAAAATGCAAGGCGGATTAAGGTAGAGCTCCCTTGTGCCTGCAAACGTCCAAGTGTATGTAGCTGAAAGAATAGCCTGACTTCAGCCAACTTTTTCATCACATTTCCTATGACCACAGATCCTGGCGTACACACAATTCCCCAATAACTTATACAAAATAAATGTTTTTAGCAAATACGATATATTTGAAAAGAAATGCTTGCAGACTTTTCAATGACATGTTTTAACACAATGAAACAAGACTCCTGGACCTTTAAAATGTATCCAAAATGATACCATGGCCAAAGACATTTCATAATATACCACTAACAAACTGCATTTTGGGATTTGAGGTGGTATTAGAGAAATTCTGTCGGTCTGGCCATTTGAAGTCTCTTTTAAGGATAAGTTCACCTTTACAAAAAAAAAAAAACGAATGCACATTTTTTGCAAGTAAAAAAAAGCCTGTGGCCTAATACCCAGCCCGGGCCTTTGTCCTCAACCAGGGAGTTGGATGGCAGCTCTTTATCCGGAGAGTCGATCTTAGGTGGAGCAAAGCTGGTGGTCTGAGTCTTTATAACGCATCATAAGGGGCCAATTTCGATCAAGAAGTAGACTCAAAATGTGACCCAAAAAAGGAAAAAGACTCGCCATAGTGTAAAAAAAAGTAACATTTATTAAAAATGTAGTATTGCACTTACTCGTAAGAGCATATAAAACAGCATGTGTAAAAAAGCCAGCTGGCTAATGTGAATGCCCTTCCTTCCGGGATCTGAGCAGCGAGGTGACGTCAGCACGTTTTATGGCTGCACCCTCTTTAATTCATCTTTTAGGGTGTGCCCCCCAAATCTTTGTATGTCTATTGTATGAATTCTGACCAAATACTTTGGAGTGGAGAACCCCACTTCCCAATCATTGCCTCTTATTAGTGTCCACCTGTGTTATAGGAGGAGTCCTTTTAGTTCTCCCATATAGAGGAGTATATTTCTCCCATGGTTCAGAGAAGCAGGATCTTCCATTCTATGGATAGCATAAGACCCACTGATAATGGGGTACTTTGATGCAGTAAGTAGGCTTAAGCACCATATAGCCATATGGTGTGACGAAATCCCCATATTTTTTGAAAATGTTCAGGTGTTTTAAATAGCCTGGCAGGAGGCAAATTCAGGTAATTTTTGCATGTGTGCGCTGTAATATTTTGTTTTATTTATGTGGTCTTATGGCTGTACCATCTTTAATGCATCTTTTAGGGTGTGCCCCCAAATCTATGTTCCTACTTCCAACGCGTTTCGTCACAATCTGTTACATTGGTATTTTCCACTATAAAATACACTATTATACACTATTTCCATTTTGGGTCACATTATAAACCTACTTCTTGATTGAAATAGGCCAGTTTGGATCCATTATAAAGACTCAGACCACCAGCTTTGCTCCACCTAAGAGCGACTCTCCAGATAATGAGCTGTCATCTGACTTCCTGGTTGAGGAGAAAGGCCCGGGCTGGGTATTAAGCCACAAGTGCTATATCGCTTGCTATCTGGTAAGTGTGCGTTCTGTGTGGTGGAGGGATTGCTATGTTATGTCTGTTCACCATTGACACTATGAGAAGACTTTGAAAAGTGATTTGCCAACTTTATTTGTCTTCACTTTCAAGAGTGATACACATAATTTTTCCTTTTCAGAGTTTTGTTTGTTTAATTTCATTAAGCACTATATTATGTATTTTCTGTATTCACTTTCAAGATTGATACACAATATTTTTTTATTTAGTTCATTTACTACGGATTTTATCAAGTTAATTAGCACAGCTCCCTTTTTTCTTTTGTGTTTCAACTGTATGTATCTTGCAGCTGAACTGCTGCTGTTTTCTGTTTACTTAGGTATTTAGCTCAGTTTGCTCTATTTTAATTAAAAAAAATAAATGCATTTTTTTTTTGTAATGGACCTGTAAAGCAGATTGTGGGTGTAATGTCATGATCCTGCAGACTTTCTGTGTATGTGTTTGGCCTTACCTCCGATACGACCAGGCAGTTACACTGTGGCAGGAAGAATCAATGATCTACCACAGTGCTCCATAGCGCACTGGTAACTCATTGAGAACTACAAGCCGACAGCTACAAAGTCTGTTGGACCTTGTAGTTTTCCCATTCACAGAACACTTTGAATGGATGACGCTGCTGGTAGGCAGATTGTGACAGCTAGTGGGGGGGAGAAGATCCCCCACTAGCTGTCAGAACAGGGGAGTAGGGGCGTTGAATCTGTAATATGTTACACCCTGGAACCTCCGCTTATTTGCTTCCTCCCCCCCCCCCCTCTGGTGCCACATTTGGCACCTTTCAAGGAGGAGGAGGGAACAAGTACCTGTTTTTAAAAGGTACCCTTCCCCACTTCGGGAGAAAGCGCCGTGGCACCGTCCCTCTGAAGTTCGGCCCCCCTACTCCTTCCTCCGTCGCTGGGCCAGTTAGAAAGTACAGCGCACTTCGTGCATGCACAGTCGGGAAATGGCTGTGAAGCTGAAGGTCTTCACCTTTTGGTTCCCCTCATGAAGAATGGCAGCGGCAGCACCCGATAGCCAATCCGAAAATAGTCTGGGGTGCCAACACCGTGGGCTCCCTGGACAGGTATGTGTACATATATTAAAAGTCAACAACTACAGTAGTTGCTGACTTTTAATTTTTTTTCCCCCAGGCAGAAACACGGCTTTGCGGTAGATATTGAACAGCTACACCCTTCTCACACTTCCTGCTAGGGGATTTGTGGGAAAATCTTTGCTTTGATTCAAGCTCTGCTCATCTACTACAACCATCATGGATGAAGTTCCCCTTTAACCCCCTTTAGAATTCTAATATTGTTTATATTAAAGACTATGAAGTAGGGTAAGGAAGAGAGCAAAGTTTTACTAAACCCAGGACCCCGCATTCACTATATCTGCTCTCCCACAATACACAGAACATGGAAATGCAATTATTTTAGTAAATATAAACTGCTAAATGCCTTTTCTCATCAGCAGTATATAGTAGTCTTGTAATTTCTATCAGTGTTTGGTTAAAGTTTATAAGGAGGAATTTTCATTCTGCACTGACTGTCATATCAGGATGCAGAACCCCTGACCCTCTGTCTGGATAGTGCTGATTGGCCCTGTGCTTATCATATGCACCCTCCCAAGAATGAAAAAACTCTCTAGCAATACACACCAAACTGAGCATGTGCCACCTGTCCTCTGCCTCTGTATTATCAGGAAATATATTGGAGACAGTGGAAGGGGGGGAGGATCGGAGGACATGATCAAACAGCTTTTTTACACAATGCAGAGGATTAACCCCTTAGGTTCTGCAGTGAGTATACAGTAACAAGGATGCTTTACTGCATATACAGACTGATTTTACTGTTGTGGGTTTAGTAACACTTTAATGAGAATTAAAAAGTAAATACAGGAATAAGCCATCAGGCTTGATCTATAAATTGAAATATCACTTTTGGATGGGCAGAGTCTTTAACACAGGGTTTCTGTTAGAAACCATGGGGCCCTGTACAGCCTCCCTGATGGGGCCCCCACAATCCTTCTACACCCCACCCCCAGAGTGCAGCAGAACAGCAGCACTGACTTTATTCACCTACGTCCCAAAAAAAAGTCCCTCCTCTGCTCCCACCTCCTGGTCCCTCTGTTGACCGGATGAGGCCCTGGGAAATGTAATGCGGGAGTCCACCGGGACTCCGCGTTTTTTTTTTTTTTTAAAAGCCAGCAGCTACAAATACTGCAGCTGCTGACTTTTAAAATAGTGACACTTACCTGTCCAGCGCGCCCGCGATGTCGGCACCCGAAGCCGATCGCTAGGTCATCTGTCGGGTCCTGCCGCCGCCATCTTGGGTATGGGAATCAGGAAATGGAGTCTTTCGGCTTCATTTCCCGGTTCCCTACTGCGCATGCGCGAGCCGCGCGGCGCAATCCGGACGGTCCCCGCTGCCTCTGGGAACTGTGTGTTTCCCAGCAGGCAGCGGGGCACTTGCGCAAAGGGGCGGGCAGTTGCGGAAAGGGGCGTAATCTACGCCCCTTTCCGCAGACAGCTATCCCGGAAGTGGGTGCAGTTACCTGGATTATCCAGGTAACTGCACCCCCCTCCCCCCTGAAAGGTGCCAATTGTGGCGCCGGAGGGGGGGGGGATTCCGATGAGCGGAGGTCCATTTTAGGGTGGACCTCCGCTTTAAGACCTGGTAAGCAAGTAAATGCAGGTGTGTGGTCTACTAAAATGTATTTATTAATGAACATTGAAGCTTCCACAGGCCCCATTTTTTTTAGCTGATAGGCCCTGGGCCCAGTACAACAGGACCGGTTGTACTGCCTTATCAGCGGCCCTGCTTTAACATAAAGGGCATTACAGAGTAGAAATGCTCACCCTATAATATTGGGTTCCAAAACATCATGGCATCTTTTGGGATTTGTAATATCAGTATGCCATTGTTCTAGAGTTGACAAACTTTTGTATTTCTCAAAAGGACCTTAATCTAATATAAAACATAGAAACATGCATGTTGCTCTTGATAACACACATCCCCCAACTCTTCTTTGCCCATTTATACTATCGGTGGAAGTGTTGTCTACTATGCTGTTTTGATATGAGACACAAAATACTGGAGGTAACACAAAGGGGTTGATTTACTAAAGCGCCATACACACTATCAGATTTTCTGCTGATTTTTGTATTCAGATTTACCAAAACCATGTAGTAGAAGGGCCTGCCTGATTGCATACACATTGAAACGCCTAAGGTTTGACCTCATATTATATGGTTTTGGTAAATCTGAAGGAAAAAATCAGCAGAAAGTCTGACAGTGTTTATGGGGCTTTAAGGCATCTAGACTATGCCCTTTGCAAGTGCAGTTGTTCCAAAACTTAGTAAATGAAGTGAAGGTTCACTTTGCAAAGGATACCCAATCACATGAAAGGAAAAAACAGCATTTTTGCTTACATATGAGTGGATGATGGAAGTCAGCAGAGCTTCACCTCATTTACTAAGTTTTGGAGCAACTGCACTTGCAATGTGCACAGCCTATTTCCCTTTAGTATATCAACCCCAAATCAACTTCATCCTAAAACCAGCCATATCCTAGTACAATTTTGTTTGAAATTTTCTGTTTTAAGAATGTTCTTTCGATTTTGTAATTGTTAGTGGGGTCAAATCGATGGTCATTTGAGATCGCAATAAGAAGAGCATTTGAAGGAGCTGGATGGGCAATTTTTCTTGCACAAACAAATTTCTAATAGCGTATGTGATTTTCGTTTTGGAAATTCCATTCATTCCAAAATCATATGCAAAGCAAACCGAATTTTGAAGTTCTTTACAACATTTTTACAGTCAATAATTTTCGCTCAAATGTTCATACAAATATTTGTAGGTATGTTTGTTTGAAAATGTACTGGTGTATGGCCAGTTTAGGAGCCGAGTAACTAGTCTTCCATTCCTCTAAATCAGCCTGTCTTAACTAGAATTATGTGGAACTCTAAGGTTCCTCCAGAGGTTCCTTTAGGAGGAAGCAGTGATAGATTGATCTCTTGTCTACACTGACCACCAGTGTAAGGGGTCACTACAACTTTCACTGTGGTTTTTTTTCTGGCTGTATACCACTAAAAGACTTAATTGCTCAAGATCTACTCACCTGATCCTTCACACTGCTAGACCGGTCCCTGCAGCTTCTTCTCCCCCATGTACCAGTGGTCTAAGGTACCGATGTCATGAAGATCGATGCAGGATCCATAGCTCAGCACCGGATAAGATGGCAACAAGGTACAGTCCATTGCCGGAGCACAGAGGAGTGCTATCTGCTGGAGGGATTGAAGGATCAGGAAAGTTAAAGTACTTTTACTGTCCTCTAGACTAAACAAGCAGTTAACCCTTGCAGTGCAGTCTGAGTCACAGCCCAACTGCAAGGGAGGATTTTCACATTTCCTAGAGTTGGGCTTTAAAACCGAACACACTGCATTTGAGCACAACAAACTCAAAATGCTATTTAATTCCTTTTTGATATTTAAAGCAAACTCACCCATCGACCCATGTCTCTCCATGCTTTATAATGGCGAAACCACTTCGAAAAACACCCGCCTAGCTTTTCTAGGCATGGCCATCTTGAGTGAGGGCAGATGATTCATGTGCACATTGATTTCCTGAAATCCATCTGCCCTTAGGTCAGGCATGCAGGTGGGAGGGTGCGCTTAGCAGAGAAAACCCCTCCTCACCTCCTGAAGACTCCTGGGATGTATGACATCATTTGTCCAGGCACGGAATCCAGGAAGTAACTGAAGAAATGTAAAAATAAATAAAAGGTTTTAAATATGATATAATTTCCTATTGATTTACTAATGCTAGCAGCATAAGAAATACAAATGGTCAATGTTGGCTGAGAAAGTGAAGTTGTACTTTAAGTACTGTATTATTATTATTATTATTATTATTATTATACGGGATTTATATAGCAGCAACAATTTGTGCAGCGCTTTACAAAATGTACAAAAAGTACATTTTTATCGTTTTTTTTTCACTTTATACAACCTACTAATTACCCAATATAATTTTTAGTGGGGTCCTTAAATCTACAAACTTTTTCAAGGGATCCTTTGTGGATAAAAGCATTAAAAAGTCTTCTCTAAACAGTCTCAGTTGCTTTGAACTATTATTCAGCCCATGAATATATACTAGATAGAATCGCTCGACTCTGAATTATTACTGGCTGTGCTTTTGTGAAAGCAGTTGACAATCTATAGTTTCATGCTGGGCAGAGTTAAATACAAACAGTATACTATTTGCAGTTTATTATATTATAAACTCCTTAGTCTGTTTATTTGTTTTCTTGCGGCATGTTTTATTGTTTGGGGCATCACCCTCTTATTTCCTAAAGATGGCACTATTGCCTTAGAGGCTCATGGTTTCCTAACGTAACCGTCTCTGCAAAAGTGCAATACAGTTCAAATCACAGACACCCATGTTTATTCTACGTGTGTAGACTTTATCAAGGATACAGCATTATCTACAGAGCCACAACATTTTGCAAAAAGAATGATGCATGAAAACAATGAATGCACCTTTAAAGCGGCCCCCCAGCCAGGCAGCCAACCAGCCAACCGTTCCCCCATCCAGCCAGCCAACCAACCACATAACGCCCCCGCGTGATCGCATAATCGATCACCATTCTCCCCCCGTCGCTCAATCGCTTGCTTGTCATCCACCAGCCCCGCAATTACTCCATCCTGGTCGCGGCTTAGGCAGCTTCCCCCCTTGTGTCTCCCCCCGAGCCCCTACAGTCGCTTCTCCTCCCGGCCAATTTAGGAGTTAAGACTCGCGGTCAAACGGGTCTTAGGACTTCCGGACAGTCTCAGGACCCGCTTCCGGTTTGGCTGGGAGGAGAAACAGGAAGACATTAGCTCTGCGCCCCAAGCCCATCCATTTTGAAGCCAATTAGAGCCTCCAGCTCTAATCATGTGCTTCAAAAAGAAAAAAAAAACATTGGAATCCATGCATCTGGGGGTCTACATGTAGATTAGGGACCGAGCACATGGATTAGGGGGCTGCGCCCCTGCACCCTGCAAGAGCAACCGCCACTGGTGTATAGAAATTCAGCCGGTTCAGTGGGTTCCCTCCAAGTTTGGATCTATGTATGGTCCCCATGGTTGTACACAAGTCAATCTATCAACTTGTGTACAACCAGCCTGTTGGGATTTCTAGAATGATTAGTGTCACTGACTATAGCCAGCAACACTAATCATTGTGTTCTGCCAGCAGGGAAGCCCCCCCCACCAGCAGAACACAATAGACCTGCAGGAGGGAGTCTGACTGTGTTGATGGGGGGATTGTGCAAAATTGCATAAGAAAAGCCTGCTTAACCTCCCAGGTGCTAATCCCAAGTGTGGCTCGGGGTGAATTTTCATTACCAAAAGCGGCAACCCCGAACCAAACTTGTGATTGTATCGCAGTATCCAGGCAAAGTTACTTACCTTGTTCCAATGATCCTGCGATGTCTCCCCGCTGTATGTGTAAGCCGTGTCCTCCGCTCCATCTATCACTGTGCCGGGCTCTGTTTCCTGCGAGCGTTGTGGAACAGAGCCCGGCGCCAAAATTCAAAAAGTTAAAACACACAATACATACAGAACACTGTAATCTTACAGATTACATTACTGTATATAATAATTTCACATCCCCTTTGTCCCTAGTGGTCTGTCCAGTGTCCTGCATGCAGTTTTATATTATAAATACTGTTCTTTCTGCCTGGAAACTGGAGATTGTCCATAGCAACCAAAACTGTCTCTTTACATCAAAAGCGGTTTTAGACCAGCTAGAAAACAGCGATAATAAATTAGAATCACTTGCAGAATTGAGGGATAGCGATTTGTGGGGAGATCCGTCATCATACACTGAAACTAATGACAGCGACAATTCTGCAACTGAGCAAATGTCTTTGTTTTTGATTTGATTACATTTGTTGTAATTATTTATAGTTATTTACATAGTTACATAGTTACATAGCTAGTCAGGTTGAAAAAAGACCATCCAGTTCAACCAAAACATTTACATTATTTAACATTATTTGTTATATTATAATTTATGATTTCATGTTTCATACCCGGGATGTCTACTAGACTCTTGTTTGGGCATATTTAAAGCGGACCTCCACCCTAAAGTGGAAGCTCGGCTCATCGGAACCCTCCACCCCTCCGTTGCCACAATTGCCACCTTTCAGGGGGGAGGGGGATGCAGATACCTGTATTATCCAGGTATCTGCAACAACTTCTGGGAATAGCTAGCCGCAGTTAGCCGCAGACGCAGCCCCCCCCCCCCCCCCATTGAGTTCTGAGAAACACACAGTTCCCAGGACACAACTGGGACCAGTAAAGACGCGCAGCACAACTCGCGCATGCGCAGTAGGGAACCGGGCAGTGAAGCCGCAACGCTTCACTTCCCGATTCCCTGTCAGAGGATGGCAGCAGGGGCAGCCGAGAGACGAGCAATTGCTCATCATCTGCTGCCGACATCGCTGGACCCTGGGACAGGTAAGTGTCTATTTATTAAAAGTCAGCAGCTGCAGTATTTGTAGCTGCTGGCTTTTAACATTTTTTGTTTAAGGTGCAGCTCCTCTTTAACTGAGTTATGCATAAGAATTACAGGCCTACAATATAAAACGCCAAATTTCCATGCAAAACAATGTACCGCTTTGAGCATCAAAAATCTGACATAATCATACGGCCAGGGAGGTTAAACACCCCATGGAAATTATGAGTTTCTGAATGTCGTTATTTGCATAGGACTAGGCACGTCCCGTCCCCCCTCACTCCAATGTGCATTGTGGGAAGGAAAAGGTGAGGACTGTATATTTAACCACTTCAATACAGGGCACTTTCGCCCCCTTCCTTCCCAGCCCAATTTTCAGCTTTCAGCGCTCTAGCGCTTTCAGTGACAATTGCGCAGTCATGCTACACTGTACCCAAATGAAATTTTTATCATTTTGTTTGCACAAATAGAGCTTTATTTTGGTGGTATTTATTCACGACTCTGTTTTTTATTTTTTGCGATATAAGCGCAAAAAAGCGGAAATTTGGAAAAAAAAACAATATTTTCTTTTTTCTATTTTAAAAGAAATCCAATAAAATCAAATTTTGTCATAAATTTAAGCCAAAATGTATTCTGCTACATGTTTTTGGTAAAAAAAATTCCGTTAAGTGTATAATAATTGGTTTGTGTGATCACGGACATATGTACGCAAATGATCATGTACATGTGTGTGCAGGTGATCACGTACATATGTGTGCAGATAATCATTGGGACATGTGATTTTAGTGGGACATATGTGGGGGACATGTGTTTTTATTATTAGGGACATGTGTTTTTATTATTTGGGGACATGTATGTTTTGGGGACATGTGTGGGGACATTGTGTTTATACTGTGTGGTGTGTTTACTGTGTGGTGATTTGTGTGTACACTAGACTGATGATCAGTGAGTAAAAAGCTGTAAAAAACAGCTCATACTCACTGATCATCAGCCGGCTGCAGCGATCCGCTCTCCTCTGTGATTGGACACGGCCGTCATGTGATCAGGAGGGCCAATCACAGAGCCCTCCTGCCGATCTGAGATGCGCCGTGTCCGGGTGACACGGGCACATCGGGATCGCGCCGCTGCGCGGGCACGCGCGCGCGATCCCGCTACTTCTGATGGACGTTCCTGAACGTCCTATCAGGAGTAGACGGCTCCCACCCGGCCGTATATGTGCATTGGCCGGGTGGGAAGCGGTTAAATACCCAAGCTGTTATTATGAAGGTATATTGCTGAACTTTATGATGCATGCTGTACTGCATACCTCCCAACATTTTGAGATAGAAATGAGGGACACCTACTAACAAATGTATGGGCATAGGACACGCCCCCTGTCACACCCCCTTAAAGGAGAATTAATCCCATAAAAAAGGTTAATTAAATCCACAAGTGTTTTTTTTTTTTTTTTTTTTTTTTTTTTTACCACTACTATTCCTTTATATTGGCTTTTAAAATATACAAATGCAGCAATTTTGAAATTAGATGGAAGGTTTAGCACGGAGAAACACTTTTTGAAAGATAAAAAGTGCATTTTATATACAACTACATAGATCAGACCAAAATGAGGGACAAATGAGGAGGGAAGAGGGACAGAGGTACTTTGATCCAAATCAGGGACAATGCCTCAAAATCAGGGACCGTTGGGAGCTATGGTACAGTCATTATGAGCATGCAAGAATTCCAGGTTCATTGGCCTATTAGATGGACTAAACAAGAGAAAGGAGAATTGTAGCAAAAAAATTAATATGCAAATATATTCAATAAGTAGTGAACCCAGAAATAACAGCACATCATCAATATTACCATTTATTTATTTCCTTAAATCTGAACGATAGACAAACAGTTAAATACAGAAATGAAACACATAGGCCTCTTTCACATGGGAAGGATCCGTGATGATCTGCCCCGTGAATATCCGCTTTCTCAGCTGGGATCTCTCCGCTGAGCAGGAAGATGACAGGTCTGTCTCTGCACACTGTGCAGGGATGAACCTGTCAGAGCGCCGCTCTACCTTATGGGAGATCAGATGACGACGGACCGCAGAGTCTGTCATCACCCGATCTGTGTAAAAGTAGGTTCTTGCTCTGTCTTAGTAGGCTTTTCGGATCGGAGCAGGTCGGATGTCAGCGGACATGTCACCGCTGACATCCGACGCTCCATAGAGGTCTATGGAGCATCCGTTCAGGTCCGCCTAAAAAACTGACAGGCGGACCTGAACAGACCATTAGTGTGAAAGAGGCCATACAGTATATGGAACCTGATTTACCTATGAAAGAATTTGTATTTCTGCCCATCCAGTCCTGAGATTTACACAGCTGTGTCTGATTTTTATCTGCTTCAGTTAAAGCCCAACTCCAGACAAATAAAACATTATTCCTTGCAGTGGGGCTGTGCTCTTGTTGCAAGGATGAATCACACATTTATGTCTCGGGGAACAATAAAAGAGAATTTGCTTATCTGATCTACTGCTCCTCCCCGCAGCTACCCCGCAGTGTCTGCACCCCCATGCTTCACAAGTATGTCACCAAGACCAGAGCAGGGTCTATAGCAGGGATATGCAATTAGCGGACCTCCAGCTGTTGAAAAACTACAAGTCCCATCATTCCTCTGCTGTGGGTGTCATGCTTGTGGCTGTCAAAGTCTTGCTATGCCTCATGGGACTTGTAGTTCTGCAACAGCTGGAGGTTTTCTAATTGCATATCCCTGGTCTATAGCATAGCTGGATTTTAATTGCAGGTCCATTGTGTGACCGGGCAGTGAAAGGAGAACCAATCTCTCTGTCACTCTGTTCTCTCCTTCTATCAGTATATCCCTTGCTAGTACATGAGCATTGCAGAACAATTTATTGACTCTTTCCCGTCTCCCACTCTTCAGGGGATTGCAGGAGACGGATTATAGGTCAAATTGAGGTCTGTATTCAAAAAAATAGAACAACTTACAACAACAATTACATATAAATTGATCCTATTGTGCCTGCTTGGTTGGATGCCCTAAGTTTTGGGCTCTGATTTAGGTAAAGGCTTATTAATGTATGTGTGGCTTAAGTTGGCAATAGATGGATTGTTTTCTGTTTTTGATCAGCCAGTGAGCTGGTCAAAAAAAAAGGAACAGATTCCCCCATCCACACATTCAAGGTGGATAGAGGAATCCTGCCTGCTGCGCGATTGTATTCTGAAAGCAGAGACTCCTGATCAAAAGAAGATTTTCCAACATTCCCGTTTGAGAGAAGCAGAGTATTAGATCACCTTCTCTCAGGCCGCGTACACA
Organism: Lithobates pipiens; assembly: GCF_037356315.1. Lineage (NCBI taxonomy): Eukaryota > Metazoa > Chordata > Amphibia > Anura > Ranidae > Lithobates > Lithobates pipiens. Next base: position 49,351,306 of record NW_027507686.1, on the reverse strand, counting down.
CGGGCGGACTGTTCGTCCAACTTTGTCCGTTGAACAGTGTTTCGGCGGACAGTCCGCTCGTGTGTGGGCTTTCAGCGGACAGTTTCAGCAAACAGTCCGCTGAACAAGGTTTTTCGGAAATTCCGAAAAACTGTCCGCTGAAACTTTGTTTCAGCGAACAGTCCCCTCGTGTGTAGGCTTGTTCGGCAAACTAAGTCTCGCGCATGCTCAGAAAGAATTTACACGGCGAAGGTTGCATTGCAGTGTATCGGACGCCGAATTTCTCGTCCCGTCGTATGTGCCGTTCACGTCATCGCGCAAGGTTTCAGCGGACTGTTCGTTCGTCGTGTGTGGTCAAGTCCGTTCATGCTAATTTTGAACGGACTGTTTGTCAAACTGTTTGACGAACAAGGTCGGGCGAACAGTCCGCCCGTGTGTACGCGGCCTTAAGCAAGAACTGCCATAAATGAATCACAATTTTTTTTTCAATAAAATTGAATTACCAGGTAATTAATACCTATATATTATAATGCTAAACTCTGACACATCTAACCATTGCCTAGGTCAGTGATGGTTAACCTTGGCACCCCAGATGTTTTGGAACTACATTTCCCATGATGCTCATACAACCTGCAGTGTAGTTGAGCATCATGGGAAATTCCATGGGTAGTTCCAAAACATCTGGGGTGCCAAGGTTCGCCATCACTGCCCTAGGTAGATGCATTAAGTGATCTATGTAAGACTGGCTATGCATGCATCGATTTCCAACAATCGAGAAATCCAACAGAATCTCCTCTCCAGGCTGAGAGCACAGATGGATGAATCCCCCCTGCTGGGTGAATAGAGAAGCTGCTTATCCAACAATTTTCCGACAGACTGCGTTAACAAAAGTTGATTGATAAATTGACTTTTGTTGAACCTAGGATGTTGGCATGACCAGCAAGAATGGGCTAAAATTCAAGCAGTGCATAGCCAACTTAAAGTGGTTGTATAGGCAGAAGGCTTTTTATCTTAATGCATTGTATGCATTAAAATTAAAAAACCTTCAGTATGCAGCAGTCCCCCTCAGCCCCCCTAATCCATAGCCCCATCTCTATCCAGCGATGTTGTAGGAGAGGCTTGTCTGCCCAGGACTATCCCACCTCATTGGCTGGGACAGCAGCGCAGCGCCATTGGCTCCCGCTTCTGTAAAAGTCAGTGAGCCAATGAGTAGAGAGAAGGGGCAGGGCCTAGCCACAGATCCATGTCTGAATGGACACATGGAGCTGGGGCTTGGCTCAGGTGCCCCCATAGCAAGCTGCTTGCTGTGGGGGCACTCATTAGGAAGGAGGAGAGACAAAGGGGGACACAAGAAGAGGAGGATTGGGGCTGCTCTGTGCAAAACCACTTCACAGAGGAGGTAATTATAACATGTTTGTTATTTTTAAGAAAAAAAAAAGCAAGACTTTAGTATCACTTTAAAGTGGAACTTCACCCAAAAGAGGAAGTTTTGCTTTTACTTCTCCTCCTGCCATATTTGGAGGGGGGGGGGGGTTGAAGTCTAGTTCTTATAGGTACCCGCTCCCACTTCTGCTTGGATCACCTAAGTGATCTGAGCAGAAGTTGTCCTTCCCCCTTCCCAGCCCACAACCTTCTGGGACATGTCACGGTTCCCAGGAGGCTCCGGGACCATTCATAAAGCATAGAGAAGCTCACACATTCGCAGTGAGAAGCCAGCTGTGAGGCTACAAGGAGTCACAGCCAGCTGCCCACAGTTAACGTGAAGGCACCGGGAACCTGAAAACCATTTAAGAACTGGTCCGGGTGGGGACAGCACTGGATCCTTGGACAGGTGAGTGCATGTTTAGGGCGGCACAGTGGTGTCAGGGTGGCACAGTGGTGTAGTGGTTAGCACTCTCACCTAGTAGTAAAAAGGGTTGCTGGTTCAAATCCCAACCATGACAGTACCAGCCTAGAGTTTGCATGTTCTCCCTGTGCCTGCATGGGTTTCCTCCCACACTCCAAAGACATGCAGGTAGATTAATTGTGTTCTGTCCAAAAATTGGCCCTAGTATATGAATGGGGACCTTGGATTGTGGGCTCCTTGAGGGTAGGGACCGATGTGAGTGTGTAATGTACAGGGATAGGGACACTTGTAGACACTCACTCAGGTTGGACTGGTGTCTTTATTCAACCTTAGTAACTATGTTTATTAAAAGTCAGCAGCTACAGTTTTTGTAGCTGCTGACTTTTAATATCTCAAGAACTGAATGAAGCTCCTCTTTAAATCTTAAGACTGAACATTTTGGCTTAAAGGGAGAAATTCCCTGTAACATTATTTTCCAGAATTAAGAAGACAGGAAAGGAAAAAAACAAAAAAAATAAAACATAAAGAGTACACCTGCTAAAACATTTCTGTAGTACGAAGCGTACAATAAATAGCTATGTGTGTAATTTCACACGTGGTCAAGGTCAGTGATCTAATAGAGCCTGAACTATAAAAGCAGGTGTTGTTCCACAAGTATTTATTTGCATTGCTCTGCAGTCGTTTGTGATACATATAAAACCAACACGCTGTGTGAGTATATGTTGTCTGACATGTCATATCTTTAGACAGGCTTAAGCCAGTTTTATATTTCCTTCCCCTTATGTTATTTTAATTAAGTTTCAACAGCACTATTATAGCACCAATAAACTTAAAAAACGTATTGCTTTACATAATTTACTATTAATAGATTACTATATATATAGAGACAATATCTCATTTCTTAAAAATTATTTTTTGCAATTTTTTTTATCATTTTCAATTGCTGGGCCATGCTTTCATGGCCATATATTGTACAATTATTGCAAGTTGTGACCTCCATTGGGTATCTGGATATTAGATGCTGCAAGAAAATCAGTTACAGGAAATGTTTTCTAGAAGAGTATATTGTCTTCTATGTCTATTGTAGATACGGCTGCTCTCATTTGCATGTTAAATTGAAAATAGTAAGAACGTTTTTTTAAATATTCATTAAGGATAAACTGGTTCTATAAGCAATTTTTATTTTTTTAAATACCACACTGGTTTTGCACAGGGCAGGCCCAAACCTTCTATTTTCAGGTCTTCCGCCGGCGCTTCTGGCTCCTCTACCCCGCCGAGTGCCCCCATAGAAACCCACTTGCTATGGGGGCACTAGTGTGCAAAGAGTGCAGCTCAGTCCCACCCTCTGCTCCCTCCTCACTGGCTCAGGGGCGGATCCAGGAGGGGGGAAGCAGGGCAATTGCCCCCTCCGAGAATTGTGGATGACAATGCAGCTGGCAGGTAACAGCGCAGCCAGTTCCGCGAGTGACAGCGCGGCCGGTTCCGCGGGTGACAGTGCGGGTGGCTCGGTCGGTGAGTGGATGGGTGAGAGGGGGAGCAGCTTGGTGGCTCAGTGTCTGAGGGCTGCTGGCCAATCAGGAAGCCAGCGGGCAGGGGAGACACAGCAAAAGTCCACCTTAGCAGAAAAGTGACACAGTAGGTGACAATGCGCAATGTGTGGCAGTCAACGTGGCAAGTGACATTCTGTAATTTGTGGCAGGCGATGTGGCAAGTGACAATCCGCAATGTGTGGCAGGTGGCGTGGCAAGTGACAATCTGCAATGTGTGGCAGGTGACGTGGCAAGTGACAATCCGCAATGTGTGGCAGGTGACGTGGCAAGTGACAATCCATAATATGTGGCAGGCGATGTGGCAAGTGACAATCGACAATGTGTGGCAGGTGACGTGGCAAGTGACAATCCGGGAAGGGTTAGCCGGCTATGTGGCAAGTGGCAATCCGCAATGTGTGGCAGGTGACACAGCAAGTGACAATCCGCAATGTGTGGCAGGTGACGTGGCAAGTGACTATCCACAATGTGTGGCAGGTGACGTGGCAAGTGACAATCCATAATATGTGGCAGGCGATGTGGCAAGTGACAATCCACAATGTGTGGCAGGTGATGTGGCAAGTGACAATCTGTAATGTGTGGCAGGCTGCGTGACAAGTGGCAATCCGCAATGTGTGTCAGGTGACGTGGCAAGTGACATTCCGCATTTGGTGACAAGTGACGTAGCAAGTGACAATCCGCAATGTGTGTCAGGTGACGTGGCAAGTGACATTCCGCATTTGGTGACAAGTGAGGTGGCAAGTGGCAATCCGCAATGTGTGACAGGTGACTTGGCAAGTGACAATCCGCATTTGGTGACAAGTGACGTGGCAAGTGACAATCCGCATTGAAGTTGAACCATTTAATTTTATATTACAATGTAATAATAGAAATTATGCGCTTCAATCATCCTGACACCATAACAACCATGGTGCCGTAATGATTGAAGCACCAATACCAGTCATTTACCATATAAATTGCCCCCCAAAAAACATATTTTATAGCAGTGCCCCTCCCGAGACTAGACTCTGGATCCGCCCCTGCACTGGCTGTAATTAACAGCCAATGGCTCCCGCTGCTTTGTCTGAGCCAATGAGGAGAGAGAGAGCCCAGAGAGGCTCTGCTCTCACGCACATCATTGGATCAAGATGGGCCCCAGGTAAGTATAAGGGGGTCTGGGGAAAAGTTGCTTGCAATAGGTTTTTTAACTTTATGCACAGTATGCATTAAGGTGAAAAATAAACTTCTGTCTTTAGAACCACTTTAATAATGCTATTTACATAAAACATATATGTATATATGAAGGAGGCACTTGGGCAGATTTTTAGGAGTGTAGTAAGCTCTAGAGCAAATATAATGAAGGAGAAGTGTCTCTAAGTGCAGCAGCCAAAAGTTTTGTCCTTTGACGAAGGAGCGAACTGAGCTTGCTCCAAAATGCATTACTGCCCCTTCCTGTGTGACATCACTTCCTGTTTGTACTTCACGCTGGTCCTGGAAGTTGCCGAGCACCCATCTTGCAGGCTCATGTATCCATCCCATTCTGCTTAGAATTACCTGCTCATCTGCACGGCCATGATCTGGTGAACATTCTGCCCGACACTCTGGGTTCAGACATCCTTGTATCACTGTAGAGTACTAAATCAGACAATTCTGCATATTTATGTTTTGAGGATATTTTACTTAAACTAATTAAAGGGGATGTTGTCACAAACAGGTGGTAATAGATCTGCTGAGTTCTAGGCAACAGCGCCAACTCAGCAAAATAATTTTTCTGAAGATACGAAACAAATATTAACAATGACAATACTATATACACACTTCCTTGAGAAACAATGCTATCCCCTAAAAGGATGTTTCAGCTAACTGATTATACTGACACTGTAGAAGATGGAACCTGGCCAGCCTATGCTGCTATCCTAAGGAGAGAGAGCAGATCTAGAAATGATAATATAGCGGCCTTCCTATCAGTAATAGCAATAAAGTCCATGTTGCAGATCTGATATTCTAGGAGCTTGTTAACTGTAATCCAATTAGGTGTAGTGGGAAACAGTATGTTTCTTGTAGTGAGGAAGGCTAAAGATGTCTAAGCACAGTGTTCAAATTCATTCAGTAAAGTATTCCTAGAGTAGAGATGTCTATGCAAAGTGTCCCAATGTAACTGCGACAAACTATGGATAAAGGTTGGGCGATTTTTCCTCTCACCAATGACCAGACCGCTATGATGCCTTCCGGACAGTAACTTGTGTAGCGGCACTCATGCAGCAGATTCGCTGTCTCGATCTCCCGACGTGAAGCTTGACACACCGACTGGCAGGCGACTGAAGTGTTGCTGGAAAGATGTTGGACAGCAAACAGCAAAGCGAGACACCTCAGGTTACGGATTGGAAGGTGGTCCTCCACATGGAGTACCTCCTCTCCAGGCTCAGAGAGGTCCGTCTTGTGTCAGGCTCAGGAACAAGAGAGCTTTGCGTGGGCTTTCTGATTCTTTTATAGCTATTCCCAGCAATCTTCCCAATAGCAGCAAAGATCCCTGTAATATGTAGTCCGGGCACATAGTCAGGCACAGCTATTGTCTGACGGGAGAATTACTCATCCCACAGTCTGTCAGGGAACTCACCGTATGTATGCCCGTCTCCGTATAGCAGCAGTTCATCTTCGTTCTAGGCGCCATGCGCGGTGTCCCCGTCAGAGGCGTACGAGTTCCGGGACGAACGGACGCATGCTAATCCGAACATGTGGACGTACACCAATCCGAACACGCGGAGGCACCCGCGCAAACTGAACGTATGTACGTATTCACGCACGGACGGCCACTTCCACCAATCCTGGCTCACTCCCCTCTATATAAACAGGATCCTGGCCTGACACAAGTGCTGGATCGTCTTCAGCTACTCCTGAGAGACCTGATCGTTGTTCCTGTGACCTTGTTCCTGTGACCTTGTTCCTGTGACCTTGTTCCTGTGACCTTGTTCCTGATACCCATTCCTTGGATACCCCTTGTTACGATCTCCTGGACTACCACTGACCTCGGCTTGGACTTTCGACTTTGGCTTGCTTCCTGATTCTGTACCTCATTTGCTAGCATGTTACCAGACCCTTGCTCGTCCTTGACTACGCACCTGCCTCTTGTTCCTGTACCGCATTGCCCGCCAGTTGCCGACCTTGCCTGTTATAGACACGCAGTGCTTCCTGCATACCTGCTGAACTTCCGCTGCCTACCTCCGTGACCAGTCTACACCTCTTCCTCCGTGAGGACCCAGCGTCTCCAGGTCTTCAACTTCCACCTGCAGGCACCTGCACCCTTTCGTTGTCTTCACGCTCCCTGTTACCATCTCCAGGGGCGTGGAGACCGGAACCGTGCGAGAGGCCACCCTCAACAATCTGACTCCGCTGTAAGGTACGTGACACAGTCCTTTTTGTTCGGCATACAAATATGATGTCACCTGATCACTAGAGGAACAGGCGATACCTGGAAATACCGGAGTATATGGTGTTTTGCAACTGTATTCCATATTGCTACATCCTCCCCCCCACTTTAAAGTCTTTGGTCCCTAAAGACAGAGCACAACCTGTAATCCATATTGCTACACTTACTATAATAAAACTTTTGGCTGCTGCACTTAGAGGCGCTTCTCCTTTATTATATTTCCTCTAGAGTTTACTCCACTGCTAAAAAGCTTCCCAAGTGCTGTCTTCTGGCCTTTCTATAGGACACATGGTCAAGACCAGATAAGAGGTGCTCCTCTCCAGTGCGCCTCTAAACATAATTTGCATTTAAAATATTCCTATGGTCACCTGACATCTACAGCCACTATTTTGTTAAAGTGTGTTTTTTTTCATTTTGGATAGAGTAGGGCTATGTAATATTGGGGACATTTCCTTCACTTCCTTTCCCAGAAAAGCAACAGGAAGTAAGAGGAAACCCCCCCAAAGGGAAGGAAGTTCCCCTTTTTAACAGTTGACCCTGGAACAGGTGTCTCCATTGGACTGTAAGACTTTTTCTTACCTCTTATTTTAGGGAAAGCTCTAAAATGTTGGAATTAATCACACTTTCTTTCTCAGTGACAATGGTCACCAGGGCAAAGAGAGAGGGGAATTTTCCCAATGGGGAAACAGACAGCAATTAAAACTTGACAGAGGGTATAACTCTCCTCCATTATATCCAAAACTAAAAACAAACGGTTTGCCAAGAGATCCAATTTAATGTTGGATGTTTCCCCATTGTTTCCTATTGCACATGGATGGTGCATAACATTTAGGTCCTGGTAGCTTAATGCAGGGTTATCCTAGCCCTAAAACGTATACATCACTTATAAACTACATATCCCACCCCTAATCTTTCCACTTAATCTAACTTTTAAAATGAATCCTCAGCTTAAAAACGATTCAAATTAATAATGGTGTACAGAATGTTTAACATGTTAATGCAATTTCAAAAGTTGTTTTCACTCTTTGTAAATCTGCAGTTTTCATTAAAATAATACCCGATGATTCTACTATGAAGGTTCGGCATTTAGGGGTTAAAACGGGCAGTGAGGAAGTGATATAATGCCTGTCAAATGCTCTCTGAAGAGCGATCTGAATGTAGATCGCTCTTCAGAGAGAAACACAAATGCAAACATCGCCTTTACGAGTGACAACACCTATGCTACTGCAGTATCCCTATGCCTACTGGAGACTAAAAGCAAGCAGCTGTGGTGACGCACATGCCACAGTCATGGTTCACTTTTGACAAGCTTCCAGTTCTGAGAAATGATGTGAAGCTGCTGCTGCAGGGCATGAAGGTAGGCAGTAGCTGCAAAGAGGCTGCCAGAGATCAGTGTCACTGAGATACAGGATGAGAATAAGATTCAAACAGATCCTATTCATGCTCTTCCCCTTTTTCTTTGACTTATTACTGCTTCTTCCCTCTTCTTCTTTTCTGACACTCAGTAATTATTATACTATATCATACTACAAACCATGTGGCAGGTGAGGTTTAATGTTGATAAATGTAAAGTTATGCACTTGGGGGCTAAGAATATGCATGCATCATACATGCTAGGGGGGGGGGGGCACAACTGGGGGAATCTGTGGTGGAGAAGGATCTAGGGGTTTTGGTAGATCATAAGCTCAATAATAACATGCAATGCCAAGCTGCTGTTTCCAAAGCGAGCAAAGCACTTTCTTGTATTAAGAGAGGTATGGACTCTAGAGAGAGAGATATAATTTTGCCCCTGTACAAATCATTAGCAAGACCTCACCTGGAATATGCAGTTCAGTTTTGGGTACCAGTTCTCAAAAAGGATATCAGGGAACTGAAGAAAGTACAGAGAAGGGCAACCAAAATGATAAGAGGCATGGAGGAACTCAGCTATGAGGAAAGATTAGAGGAACTGAATTTATTCATTCTTGAGAAGGGGAGAATAAGGGGGATATAATCAACATAAAAAAATAGGATGCAAATAATCTCAACTCCTTCTATACACCCCTCCGCGCTTTTATGAAAAATTTAAAAATCCATATAAATCAAAGCTGCCACTTAAAACAAAATCAAACTAGTATAATGGCAATAAACAAGAAACCTATATAATCGCAGAGTCCACAGTAATAAAAAAGTTTCTATAAAAATTGCAGCAGCGTTCAAACAAAGTTAATCCGATGTAGTATATGTCAGTCTCTTTGTGATACAAGTAGCTTCCACCACCATTCACCACGTGGGATAAACGAATCCCCTTTTGGGGATACACTCACCAGACCACAAAGGGTCAATGCACCTTGAATACCCAGGCTTGGACACACCAATCTCCACAAATCCACCACCGTCCACTAGATGTCAGGATTTAATTTCTTTCAGGGCTCATATAAAAAACATAGTAACAAAATCCACATAGTGTGAACCCGTTTAAAAGATTTCATTTGTATTGCCCATTATTCCCTTTAAAATATGCGTACCGAACACAATAATATTAGAGCATGTAATAAAGTAAGTATGCACTGTGCCTTGGGAAAAGATCTTCCTCCGCCGGGACCATAGACATCCATGTCTGTGCTAGAGCGTAGGAAGTGTCCTTAGGCGTCCAGTTAGCTGGATCAATCCATGAGGCGCAGGCGTCACTTCCGGTGGGTCATGGTGCTGACGCGTTTCGTCATATCCGACTTCGTCTAAGGGCGTGACTTCACCTACCGGAAGTGTGTTTTTATATGCGCTCCACAGCCATCTCAGCCAACCGGGTGCGTTTATCTCAGGGCAGGCAGACCGAGTAGCCAGTACCCGTCTGCCTACCATAGAACATGAGAAAGAGCACTGAACACATATATATATATTAAATGCACGTATCGATCTATGTTTTTCCACCATGCATTGGTTAAAATCAATAATTAATACATATAGTGAACTTGGTGTTGAGTTATTCTCTGTACGGTCAACCCAGAGGACACGCGGGCACCCTTTACGTCTAGAGGAAAAGAGATTTCATCTTCAAATACGGAAAGGTTTCTTCACAATAAGAGCTCTGAAAATGTGGAAAAGACTCCCGCCAGAGGTGGTTATGGCCTGCTCAGTAGATTGCTTTCAGAAAGGCCTGGATACTTTCCTGAATGTACATAATATAACTGGGTACTAACATTTATAGGTAAAGTTGATCCTGGGAAAATCTGCCTCTTGGGGCATCAGGAAGGATTTTTTTCCCCTGCTGTAGCAAATTGGAGCATGCTCTTCTTCTGGGGTTTTTTTTTTTTGCCTTCCTCTGGATCAACTGTGGGTATAAAATTGGGTATATTGGATTGTATGCTATTTTTTATTTTTATATATATATTTATTGTTTTTAAGGTTGAACTGGATGGGCTTGTGTCTTTTTTCAACCTGACTAACTATGTAACTATGTAACCATCGTTTATTCACTGTCATGTGCCTTGTTTTTTAAAAGTACTCCCCCCCCCCCCCATAAAAGGCTCATCCTAAAGTGGAACTATACCCATCTCTCCTTCAGAGCTATGCAATTTCCATAGGCTCCTTCCCTGGCATCTTCACTCAGATTTCTTCTTCGATCTTCGTCCAACTTGATTGGCTTTGCCAAGATAACATAACACCCACACATGTGTAGTTCAGTGTACATTGTTAAGAAGATCACAAACAGGCAGGTAAGAATCCTTTATTGCAGAGGAGACATAGTATGCCTTTTCTGCAATAAAGAGCCAGCCTATTGGCCCATTTTTAATTTGTATTTAAAATTCCACTTTAAAGTGGAGTTCCAGTCCCCCAATTCTATTTTTTTTAAGACTCCACTCTAACCTGATCCACTGCATTCTTTTGATAGTGATATTCACGGAGTCCTTTTTATTTATGTTTGAATTTAATAAAAGTACCGGAAGCTGACAGGGCCCATCTTCACTGTGGGCATCTGAAGCCCTCTTCTATCTCTTTTCGGGAATCAGTGCAGCTGGCTACCCAGCATGCACCTCCCAATCTCGCACCTGTGCAGTAATGCCACCGCGCGGCACTCCTTCCAACAGCATAAAAAGAACCCCGATCTGTTCAAATTCTTAAGAGTATGTCCAACCAAAACTTTTTAGAAAAAGCTTCATTAAAGAAGTTTCCCCTCACTTACATTCATGGTAACAATGGTTAACCAGACAGGAAGTGAGAAAAAAATCTGCAACTAGGACACAGATAGGAAAAAAAAAAGCTGACAGGATTTTTAAGCTGTGTATCAACATTTTGGGATAAAGAGGAAAAGGCAAAATATGTGGTCTCATCTTATATAGGGGTAGATAACTTGCCATAAAATGCAAGCCTTTTTACATTTATGTTAATTATGTGCACAAAGAATTGCCACCCCCATGTGACTCTGGTGGCTATCTTGGGTCAGTCAGAGTCTATTTAAGACCCTAGCTTCCAGGCTTGGCACGCATTACGCATGTGAGTTGTGTAGGGACATGCCACCCGTTTGTCAGGGATAGTGAATAGTGGTTGGGAGAGGTTTCAGACAAGGCTTCCTAGAAGCCTCCCCATTTGGGTACGGACCTGCCAGACCACATTTTGCCCCTTAAAACTGATGTTGTCAGCACATCTGAGACTTGCTCTGCTACACATCACTGTTCCATCCTGTGAATGTTCCTAGTTGGGTGCCTTCCCACTGGGCTTGTTGTGAATTGCTGAACTTTAATACAAGTTCTGTTCTCAGCAACTTGACTCTAAAGCCCTGTACACACAATCTGACATTCCGATGGGAAATGTTGGATGTCAGGCTGTTGTCGGAAAATCCGACCGCGCGTATGCTCCATCGGACAATTGTTGTCTGACTTTCCGCCAACAAATGTTGGCTGCCGTGTTTTAAAATTTTCCACCAACAAATGTGTGTTGTCGGATCAGTCTTGTAAACTAGCGTTCGTAATGGAGAATTAACATTTGTGACGTGGCAAATTATGAAATCTCCAAATGCAGCGCACATTCTCTTTTTCTTTAATGGGATAATAATGAAGCTGCTTTGCTGGTGATACTGATGGAGTTATTGCAAACTAATTTTCAAAGTTTTTTTTTTTTTCTAGTGATATCAAGAATAATATTATTATGTTTTTGTTTTTTTATTTGTGCAAGTTACCACAACACCATTATCCTGTAGTTTATAAGATCAAAGATACAACTATGTTGGTGTCCCTTGTCAATTTTACATTGTATTTTTTTAAATGTAACTGCCTACTCCCAAACTGTCATTTGAAGTAAAACACATAGCTAAGTATTATTCTACACGATTTTTTTATCTATGCATCCAAAAATATAGAAAATATACCAAATCAAATAATTATTCTACTAAAAAAATAATATCAAAGCAATAACTCCAAGGCCAATAATAACACATTATCTCCTCCGATTCAGAAACATGTCTGGTTGACGAAGGCCATTCAGAAACGAACTGAAAAGCATGAAATGAAAAGCTCGAACTGAAAAGCTCTAAATGAAAAAAACGAAAGGAAAAGCGCGAATCAACACTCACCAACACTTCTACTAACACAAAATTAGCAGAAGGAGCCCAAAGAGTGGCGCTAAAGAGCTGAATAAACCACGAAGTACGTCTAAGCCCCCGTACACACGGTCGGACATTCCGACAACAAAATCCGTCGGATTTTGTCCGAAACTGGTGTTGCATACACACGGTTGGACAAAGTTGTTGGAAAATCCTATCGTTCGGAACGTGATGACATTATTTCGTTACGAAGGGACTACGTTCAGGCTAGTAGCCAATAGCTTTGGTCTAGGAATTTGATCTGAGCATGTGTGGCACTTTGTCTGATCGGAATTCTCTACAAATGATCTGACAAAGTCCGATCGGATCATGTTGTCGGAAAATGTTATATCCAGCTCTCAAAATTTGTTGTCCGGACATTCTGAAGGAAAAAGTCAGATGGAGCCCACACACGGTCGGATTATCCGACAACGCGGCCCGATCGGACATTTTCCATTGGAATGTCCGACCGTGTGTACAAGGGCTTATATGTCACTACGTTTGGAATTGTTGGCCAACATTTGTGTGACCGTGTGTATGCAAGACAAGTTTGAGCCAACACCCTTCGGACAAAATTTCACGGTTTTGTTGGCGGAAAGTCCGATCGTGTGTACGAGGCATGAGTGTTTACTGCCACCACACCATGCTGCAACATCCCACACTACAACAGAAGATTGCGGGTCTCAACTTGAAGGCACACCACTAGCCTTTGAGAGGGGTTGAATTATTTTTGAGCAGAGGGAATACTTGTTGCTGTCTTGGGGTATTCTGTAACCAATAACCCTTTCTTCCCTAAACTCTGAGCTAATAAAAGCTGCAAATAAATATTGAGAAAGTGAATACCGGTCTATCGGTCACCCTTGATGGATCAGTAAGTGTTTTGGGGAAGCTGTAGGTCAGATCACCTGTGGAAAGGCTAGGAGGACCCACAAAATCTAGTGACTCCTTAGGTGGTCATTGCTACTCAAATCACCCAGACAGATTCCCAATGGACTGGAATGTGTTCAGGTCAATGCAAAACGTTCAAGATACTTCAAACTTCAACTGACCGTGTGCATTTTTTGGAAACAGAAATGGGAGAGCAGAGAAACCTCTCAAAACAAGAGCGAAAATAAATTTCCAATAGGTAAAATATTTTGTTTATGCTGCACATATTCCTGAAAGCTTTCATGAAGCTAGAATTGTACTTTAATATATTCTCTACAAAAATTTAACACTTTAAAAGTGACAGGACTCACTACATGGAATTATAGATCGATGCAGGGATTTTATAGTTGACACTACATCCTTAGGAATAAAAATTACAGGAAAAAAAAAAACTTAAGAGGTGAATGTGATGAATGCTAGTACTGAAGCTATTCATTAATATTTGTGGCTGGAAGACAATCCTGCAGCACCAGCTCCTTATCTAAACACTGACGACAATCAAAAGAGCTCAGTGTACTGACTACCCTTCACCCCGTCGCCAAAGGTTTCCATTAAACATTACATCTTATAGAATGTGCGTGGCTAAAAAATGAACGACAAACTTGAAATTCACAGTCGTGAAATAGATTTATATGTCTGTCGCTGCAACAGCAACTACACAGAGCACTGACATGGAGTAGAATATGAAAAATTAAAGCTACTTCCTTTTCCTGAAGGAAAGGAAAGTCCTGTTTTAGAAAATGGTTACATTAAAAACTGAACTCCAGGCTAATGTAAGCTAGATATGAGTGAAATTGAGAGTTTTCATTTCCCTGAACATTCGTCAAAAATCGCGAGATTTATGCAAAATTTTCCCGTCTTGGCTATATCTGTTGAATGGAGCAGGTAAGTTAAACCTATGGGGGGGGTTGGTAGTTTTTAGAGTGCAATGGGGGTTAAATAGCTTCTTTCAGCTATCATGGACCTGTTCTTGTGCCAAAAAAATACTCCTTGGTAGCTTCATTATTTTTCAAACATCACAAAAATTCAAGTAAAAACCCTACAAAGTTATGAAATTGTACATCTTAAAATGACTTATTTCGATGATTAAAAACTATGTTTTAAAAACCTTTTTTAGTATTGGGTAGTTTTTTTTTCTGTCCTCGGTTGGGGAAATTTACCTTCACTACCTGTCCTGGAGGCACAACAGGAAACAAGAGGAAGTCTTTCCTAAGTTGTCATGAAAAAAGCAATCCACATCGGAAGATTTACATTCTATTCCTCTATAGGCAGGTGCCTACTAGGGAAGTGTGCTGCTTGTAAGTAAGATTTAGCTGCCAAGGTTAGGAAAGGGTTAAGCTTTAAGTCTGTTGGTTTCTCAGGCTTTTGAAGTTTAGCCCCCCACCCTGGTCTATGTATACTGTAAATAGGGGGAAGGCGAGCTCAGGGAGAGAGCAGGACCATGTGGAAAGCAAGAAGGTCTGGATCACAGGGAAAGATGATCACAGGGATGCTTCACAAATTAACTCCAATGGACTCTACCAGTATTGGACTTACAACTGTACAGGTATGCCTGGGCTGCCATAGCTTAGTTAGTGAAGAGGACTGAGTATGCATTGTGACGTGTAATTTTCAGAAGTGTTCAGTTCAGTTTCTTGCACTGTCCAAATGCTTGGTCTGAAGTTATTGAAAGGGGTGCATGATGGAGCATATCAGAAGAACTGGGCCTGTTAAACACTCACAGAGTAGAGGAGTAAAAGCCTGAGGTGCACACTGACGCACACACACGCGCCGATGCCTGGGTTGTCCAGCGGCGCACGTGCGCTTGCGCGCATGCAGATTCGCCCGTACAGCGCCCTGACAAATACCTGGCATAGATGACAGGTCCTCCAATAGCAAGGGGGGTGATGTTCTGCCTCCCTCCCTAGAGTTTGGCTCCCCAAAAAAAGATAGCGGGACCGAACCCACAATACGGAGACCTTATGGACCTAGCCGTATGGTACAGGAGAGTGGAAGGAGATATTTTAGGCTGGACTGGTGGAGAGGGCATGGGCTCAGCAGTGTTCCTTCTAAATGCAACATTCAACGAGCAAGGTATGTAGTGGCATGGGATGGAATGCTCACAAAGGAACTGCACACGGTGCATGGCTTATCTCTAGACCGGGGTTCCACCTTAACATCGACTTTCATGTGAACATGTCCCCGCTGGGTCCTGGGCACTGGTGAACATGTACACAAGAGGAGAGTTACCCCCTTGCATGCATTGCAAAATTTTGGATTTCCATGACAGGACAGACTGCCTGCAGAAAACTAGAGGAGGGTGCACACACAAGACCATTTACCTTACCCAAGAAATAGCAGCAAAGTATTTTCTTAATACAGAAATCTCCTTCAGAGGCAACATTTCTCACTGGTTATCTGTATAGAACTTGAAGAAATACACAAAGTACACTGATGTGAATTCATCCTGGAATCTGGCGGATCCCGAAATTGGACACTGAGCTGTACATCCAGCACGTGTCACTGACCGTGGTTCCAGCCTTGATCAATGTCTAAATAAAGAATCTTCGCTCAGGGCCACCATGTCAACATATTTTGGTAGCATTGGCCAAGCGAGCAAATACTTCCGTGCCTGCCACCCAGTCCTCCCCTGGACAAAGCAGACGACTACAAGTATATGCTTGTTGAATGAAAATGGGATAAATAATTGGCAAGATGTATCGTGGAGGTATATTTGAGCTATCGTCTGTGTTTATGGAGTGTGATGTGTGTGTGTAGGCCTGCATCCTGTGCTACAGTCCTATGGCAAGGTCATCTAGAGCCCAGGGTGAACATGCCAAATTACGCCCCCCCAAGATGTATTTGCATTATGTGTCAGCAACCCCCCCCCCAAAAAAACAATTGAGCACTAATTTGCATGTTTAGACTCCCCCTCCTCCCAATACAAATCCACCCCCCGTTGAAACCCCCCCTCCCAGAACAAATCTTTGCCCTCCCAAATTCCCCCACCCCTGCACAACCCCCCCCCCCCCAACCCCCTCTCCTACCATAAATCTCCCACCTTCCAAAATGTCTCCACCTAGCACAAACCCCCCCCCCCAATCATCCCTACTAGCACAAATCCCCCCCCCCCCCACCATATCTCCTCTTCTTGGACAAACCTCCCAAATCCCACCTTCTAGATCAAATCCTTTTCCCCATCCCCCTCTCAACAAAAAACCCTCTAAATCCCTACTTCTAGTACCCCCTCCCCAAAAGTCCCCTGCTGGGACAATTTTTACCCGCAGCCACCCCACCAATTTCCTCTCCTAACACAACCCCCCAATCTGTTTGTGGCACCCCCACACCTCACATGATATCACAGTACCCATGGCAGCCATCCCTCTTGCCCACCCCTTGTCCCAGCCCTGCCTGCAACTCTTGCAACTACTATAGTGTTGATAAGTAAGAATCTAGTTCTTCAGAAAAATACTTTTTTTTCCAGGGCTTGGGACAGAGTCAACGATTAATTGGTAAATTGTGCTCCTTGGTAAAAACTCAGATCACACCATAACTATGTTTTTAAAACTGCTGATTCAGTTCTCTTATCAATTTCATGTCTGAACTTACCATTGTTCATGAAGATGTTTCAAAGGTATATTCCTCCACGTCAGGCTAGAGTTTTCCAATCGACTTGAAGGAACACTCTATAATCTTTTGAAGTGAGCATCACAGATCCGAAATGATTAAGGGCAAGCTGAAGTTCATAGCTCTATCAGACTAAAGAGGGAACATATAATTTAAATTCCTCCAGCAATAGGCAATATTTATTACTGTATGTCACCTCCAGCCACCAATGCCACCAAGAGGTGAAACCCTTCTATACTTGACCACTCTATGATATCCTGTCCATGAAGAGCCCAATCAGCACTAGGAACAAGATAGCCCTAACTCTTTACAAATACTGATTTTTATTTTTAATTTTTTTGCTGTATTCAGTATATAGAAAAGGAAATCAGTTCCGAAAGTGAGGGAAAATATAAAACCAGAACAGAAAGTTAAGGAAAAACTTTCAATAGGTTCACTTTTTCCAGTGACAGTTAAGAGGGGTTTTCCTAAATTCGAGATATACCCTCTCACTGTGTTTGTAGGACGTGACGTTTAGGGAAATCCCCAAAAGGGGCACAAAGGAAACAAATTGCCAGGTGCTTTTAACCATTCCCTCCTCTATTCACAAATAAAAACTTAAAACTTTTGGTTTCAGATTTACTTTAGGTATTTTAAAGGTAAAAAAAAGTAAAGAGTAAAACGAAAAACCTACAGATTTTAACTAGTGATAGCTTTAGAAATAAAAGCGCTGCAGCAAATACAAAGTACACATTTTCTTTTGCTAGTTGTCTCATTTGTTAAAACACCCAAAAAATTATTTTTGCCTCTTTGATATTTTTTTTACACAACACTCCAAAAAAAGGCAAATAAGTTAAAACTTAAAAAATGTTAGCATATAAACAAGAACAACAAAAAATAAATAAATACAAATTAAGCTAATATATCGAGAAGGGAGAGGCTAATTAGGGTTATAAAGTGTTTGCTTAGCAATTTAACGGGAAGAATATTAAAGTGGGTGTCAACCCTCACATTTACCCAGGGAAGTGATTGGCTTTAGGTGATACACAGAGATAAAACAAATCTCCCTACCTATTTATCTGCAGTCTCCTCTTCTCTCTATCCTTTTCAAAGTCCATCATTTATACAGCTTGCCTGAGCTTTCATATGGTAGAGGGCAGGGAGCTAAAGTTTCATTCTGCAGAGCTCAGTGAGAGCTGATTAGAGGGAAGGGACACGCCTCCCATCACACAGCACACAGGAACAGAGCTGCAGCTTTCAATCACAGGCTGTGCACTGTAGCTCCCTCCCTGTAACCTTTTTTCTCTTGGTGTCAGGTAAACTTGTCATACGTGACTTATGTAGATAGCAGAGGAACAAGGCAATAGACAGAAATGACACTTAGTGTTCTAGATTGAGACACGTACACACTATAAAGGGTAATGCTATGTTCATATTTTATGTCTGAGGTTTAAAACAGTTCTAACCCTCTATGGCAGGGATGTGCAATTAGCGGACCTCCAGCTGTTGCAGAACTACAAGTCCCATGAGGCATAGCAAGACTGACAGCCACAAGCATGACACCCAGAGGCAGAAGCATGATGGGATTTGTAGTTTTGCAACAGCTGGAGGTCCACTAATTGCATATCTCTGCTCTATTGCATCACAGGTTGACCCTGCTAATATGTTGTGTTTTATCATTGTATATCTATAAATCCCCTTGCCCAAGGGGAGTGTTCCTTTATGTCTCCTCCTCTCCCATGGACCATGTGAATAAGTGACAAAGGCTTTCCTCCTACATGCTGAAAAACATTTGTAGTGTGTTCTGTATGGTACAGGCTGCTGGCAAAGTTCCTGTCTCTAAATGATCTGGAATCCAGGAAACCCCATTGGGTGAACTATCAGGGTAGGTCTTTGTCTCCTCTAATAGGCGGCCACTCTGTGTTCAGTTCTGCACCATATTCCCATGTTTTCAGGGTAGCCCATACACTTTACAAGAAAACCCTAAGGCCTTTGCACCCACACAGACCTCCTCAGTTGGACATTGTCTCAGACTCATGGGTTCTAAGGATAATGTTGTTTGGCCCACACCTGACATTCTCGAAAAAATACCCCAAAACATTCCAAAGCATCTGTGCAGAATTCTTATATTTCTGGAGTACTGCAAGAAGGCACTAGCCACCCTAACACCCTTTGGATTGATTGTAAATCCCACCAAGGGTCATCTTGAACCCTCACATGATCTATTATATCTGAAGGCAAGGTTCAATACTTGTATACCAAATATCACCTTACCACAGGACAAAATACTAATCATTAAAAAAAGAGCAGCAAGGGACATGTTCTGTTTTCACCTCTCAGCAGCCCAATGCCTCAAGCTAATTAGGATCATAGTTGCAAATATCCATAAGATCAGGTAGAAGCAATGGAGGCTACAACCCTTTCAACTGGGTTTTCTCCAACAGTGGGTAACAAAGTCTTTGCATCAGAAGAAAATAGTGACTCGCCTAATGAGGGCCATTCTTTGGCTGTGGCTCAAGATGCTGAGCTTATTGAATTGCCACTCACTGCAGCTCACATCTTGCATCACTGTTAGCCCTTGTACACACAGTCGGACATTCCGACAACCAAATCCGTTGGATTTTGTCCGAAACTGTTGTATACACACGGTCGGACGAAGTTGTCGGAATGTCCGATCGTTCAGAACGTGATGACGTTATTTCGTTATGACGGGACTATGTTCAGGCTAGTAGCCAATAGCTTTGATGTAGGAATTTGATCTGAGCATGCGTGGCACTTTGACCGATCGGAATTCTCTACACATGATCGGAGTATGTCCGATCGGAGCATTTTGTCGGAAAATATTTCCGGCAAGTTGGAAAATTTGGTCCGATGGAAACAGTCCGATGCAGACCACACACAGTCGGAATATCCGACAAACCGCTCTGATCGGACACATTCCGTCGGAATCTCCGATCGTGTGTACAAGGGCTTATTCTGTATACCAGCAGGGGGATTGGGAAGTTCAGAAAAAGGTGGCACAGGGATATCGACCTTTGACTAAGATGGATACTTGTTCAATATCCTAGCATCAATAATACATTTCTGTGCATTAAAAGCCCTTTCACACTATCTGAAGATCTGATTAGTCCTGTTGCATGGGGTAAACAGGATGGCAGTGGAGTATTTAGGCAAGAGGGAAGCATGAAGTGCAATGCTCCTAAGGGAAATGTCTCCCATAATGCCTTGAACCAACCAAATCTGTTTGAAATTTTCATGACCTCTATTGCCAAGGTCCAGACTACGCAGGCAGACTTCCTCTTGAGAAAATCACTGAGTGGGTACTAACACCAGAGATATTGAGGGTATCCAGAGGTGAACATCTTTGCCTCATACCAGAAAAGAAAATGATTTTGTTTCATTTCCAGATTTCTATATGCGCAAGTGTTGGCATGGGATACTGTCACTTTGCAGTGGTACTGAATGATGATATACACGTTTCCCTGATGCTGCTAGCATACAAATACCTCAGGGGACTGTGCCAGTAACCAGTAGTAGCACTAATTAGTGTACCATTTTGGCCAGAATGGCCCTAAATCACACTCCTTTGCAGATTAAACCACCAGGACCAATTTATCTGCAACTACATTTAGATCAGGGTTATAGGTTGTAGCAAACTTTTGTTGATGTATAACTAGAGGCATTTTTTTTTTTTTTTACTTTTGGATAGAGTGGAGAGGGATTAGAACTCCTGTCATTGCCAGTGTCACCATTAGGTAGATTCACCTTCTCTATTTGTACCATTTACCATTATCATTAAAAATGAAAGTAAGAGGAAATCTCACATTTTGGGTTGTCCCCAGAAAAGTAATAGAGGGTAAATCCTCCAATGGGGACACTAGTTCTGGTGACTTAGGGGTCCCCAAGGGATTCCCTTAATTTTCAGGGATTCCTTCTCACTTCCAGTTTTGGCTATGGGACAGAAAGTTAAGGGAAATCTCCAAAGTGGGACACAGGTGGCAAAAAAAGCATATGGCAGGGGTTATAACCCTCCCTTGCTCTATCCAAAATGAAAAAAAAAAAATAGTTTTGCCTATAGTTCTACTTTAGGCTTTCTACTGGATAGAGTGGTCCTCACTGCTAGACTTCACTTTATCCTGAAAGTGTTGTTCCCTGTGAACATTAATCAGGAAATAGCATTATGGGTATTTGAGGTTCCGAAACGGAAAGTGTGGGTAGATTTTAAAGGTTCTATAGAGAAACAATTGTTGACATCAGAAATTTAGACCAGCTATTTGTGGACACTTTTGGCAAAAACTAGGGGAAAGAAGTTGCAATACTCAAAATAGCGACCTATACCTATATCATCAGATCTATAGGGACCCATGCCTAATCCACAAAGGATGACCATCTACATGACACAGAGCCTGGCTACCATTTTGGAGGCGTTGTGTCAGGTCTCAACAAAAGTAATCAACAAGGCAGCTACGTGGACAACGCCTTGTACTTTTATGATTCACCATTGCTTAGATTTGGCATCACTGACCACAGTCAACTTCTGCCGAAAAATGTTGACTTCAGCCAATGTACATATATAAAATTGTGAAAGTGTCTAACTCCTGTTTCAGCTAGTTACTTCCTGTTAGTGTGATACCATGGGGAGGATAAGAAGATGGAAGCTGTTGACCAAAACACCTACTGTAACTTTCCTTTCTTGACCTTTTTCCATGGTATCACATGGTGCCAACTCAATGAGAGAGTAATAGCTAGAAAACAGAACACTCCTTGGCCAGGACAGGGATTAATAGAAATGCAGTTCTATGAGTTCATGAGAAGGAAAAGTCAATCCATTAGTGTGAAGCCCCCCTTTATTGGGGGGTTGTCCTATTTGGGTGAATGATTGCTCTGTAGATATTCTGAGGCTGCTCTCCAACATACAGGAACCTTATCTAGATTCTTATAGAAAAGTGCTGCATAATACTGAAATTACAGCATCAGAAAAAAAAAATATTTTCTATATAGATTTTATTTTTCAAATTTGTTCATTAAAACAGCCAGTTTAGAAGCCCCTCTTCATTGGGGGATACAAACATGAATGCAGAAACGTCATAACACCTATTCAAAAAGTTGATCTAATAGATCTAAAAATACATAAATTACATAAAGCTATTCATAATTTCAAAACATAAAACAAGTATATTTATGTATTTTATACTTTTACATTTTATACATTTAATTGAATATGTTTATCTATACTTAGTATGTTTTGGCATTATGATTAGTATTATAATGCTCTTCCGTATGTTTAAAGCCCTAATAAAGGGAGTGTTTGAATCTTTAAAACAGGTTGGCCATTTTACTGAATGCTTTTGACAAATTAAATACACAACTGGTTTGGTGGCTATACATCAGTAATTTTTACACCATTATTCACATGGAATAAACCTTTGTAAGTACTTCTTTCATGAACACCACATAATCATATATATTTGTGCCCATTAAGTTTAAACCACTTGTACAAACATTACCAATGATCCTACTTTCTTGGTACCATCAAAGACCCATCGATGTTCTGACAAGTACAATGTGCCCCACAAGTCCATTATCAAAGAGAAGAAACCAACCCAGGGCATTAGTATGTAGATGAATGTGGCATCAGCCAGTGCCACTCCAGCCAAGCCCTCCAACATGTTTTCCCGTGCTCACTGGGGCTTGCCCCATAAGTCAGCCATCCTCTTCCCATACCTCAGTTCCCCAAACATATGCTTCTTCAATCATATCCATATCTACAGATTTACCAAGACGGTGGTCGGTGGGCCAAATTTCTCCCCACACTTTCTGTTCCTCCTCAAGGTTTCCCTAAGCTATGACCACAACATCTCTGCTCCCTACATCATATCCTTAAACCATTCCCTGTTCATTCCTAACCCTTCTCCTGCCTTCCATCACACCCTGTCATATGTCCTTTCTCCTATGTGCCCGGGGCAGAGACTTGAGAAGTTTTAAAGTAACTGGATTAGCACAACAGCCCAGCAGCTTGCTTTTGCAGAATGAGATCAGCCTTAAAAGCCTTTGAATTTCCCTGTGTATATGATTCCTTTAAATAGTTCCTGACTAGGGATGAGCTTCGTGTTCGAGTTGAACATACGCTCGACTCGAACATCGGCTGTTCGCCCGTTCGGCGAATACCGAACCTTATGGGCCGTTCGCGCCAAATTTGTGTGGCGTTCATGGCCCACAATGCACTGCGCCATCGCAGTGCATTGCTGGCTCATGATTGGCCAAGCATGCACTGTGACCCCGCATGCTTGGCCAATCACAGCGCCGGTAGCGAGGAGAGCCATGATTGGCCACAGGCAGGATGCCTGTGGCCAATCATAGCTAAGGCTGTGTAGTACACGCCCCACACTATATAAGGCCGCAGGCGCGGCGGCCTTGTGTAGTGTGTTGGCGTCTGTAGGAGTTAGTGGGTGTTCTGTGTACCTTCAACACAGTATACACCGTTCGTTATCGGCCGATTTTGCTTTCTTGCACTTCTGTAGGGCAGTATACACCATTATATCCACCTATATAGCTAGCTATCTTGCTCATTTTAAATAGAGCTTGCAGTCATTTGTAGGAGATTGTGCGTGCTGTCTGCGTGCCCTGACCGCAGAATACACTGTTATATCCACCTATATAGCTAGCTATCTTGCTCTTTTTAAATAGAGTTTGCAGTCAGTTGTAGGAGATTGTGCGTGATGTCTGCGTGCCCTGACCGCAGAATACACCGTTATATCCACCTATATAGCTAGCTATATTGCTCTTTTTAAATAGAGCTTGCAGTCAGCTGTAGGAGATTGTGTGTGCTGTCTGCGTGCCCTGACTGCAGAATACACCGCTATATCCACCTATATAGCTAGCTATATTGCTCTTTTAAATAGAGCTTGCAGTCAGCTGTGGGAGATTGTGCGTGCTGTCTGCGTGCCCTGACTGCAGAATACACCGCTATATCCACCTATATAGCTAGCTATATTGCTCTTTTTAAATAGAGCTTGCAGTCAGCTGTAGCAATGCTTTGCAGCCGGGCTCATTCCTGCACCACAACTAGAGTATATGGGAGAGGTTGCAGTGTTGTGGCACCAGCACCAGTGCCTAAGGCCCAATTTTTCAGCCCCTGTTTAACAGGGGCGTTTAATTACAATTTTTGATGCAATGCTTTGTAGCAGGGCTCATTCCTGCACCACAACTAGAGTATATGGGAGAGGTTGCAGTGTCGTGGCACCAGCACCAGTGCCTAAGGCCCCTTAATATCCATACAAGACCCAAAGGCGCTGGTAATGGACAGGGGGGCTACCCATGCCATTTTTCTCAATGATTTTCATCCATATTGCCGGAACCAGAAATAACATTAAAACTGCAAGCAGTTTTAAATGACGTTATTTCCGTTAAAAATGTCATTTTGTGCAGGGACTGTTCTAAACACGGGAAACACGTGGCACTTCACAGGCATACTATAGACACCCCCCAGGCACGATATTTAAAGGAATATTTCACTTTTTTTTCACTTATTAAAATCAGTGCTCCCGCCAAAACTGCCATTTTTAAAAACATTTTAGGCATTGACCCATGTCCCCTGGGGCAGGAGCCAGGTCCCCAAACCCTTTTTAGGACAGTATCTTGCATATTAGCCATTAAAATTAGCACTTTTAATTTAGAACTTTCGAGTCCCATAGACTTCAATGGGGTTCTAAAGTTCGTACGAATTTTGGGTCAGTTCGAAAGTTCTGGTGCAAACCGAACCAGGGGGGTGTTCGGCTCATCCCTATTCCTGACCACGCTATAGCCAAAAGGTGGCTACAGCGTGTTCGTCCAGTTCTGGGAGGGTGTTCATAGACCTCCTCCCAGAACCACGCCACTCCGGGGTGTGCATCCATCATGCTCTGTAATTGCTGTGTCCTTTGGACTCATCTGATCACAGATCATGGTAAATGGCCAATCACAACCATGTCCAATCACAGCTGATCACATGGAAACAAACTTACTGGTTACCAGCATTCCTTTCCGCATGCCCTGTCACAGGATAGGAGAGCCGGTAACCGCCAATTATGACAGGGGACATTAACATTGATAATCAGGGCACTGATCATTAGTGCCGTGATTATCAGTGCTGCCCCATCAGTGCTGCCCCATCAGTGCAGCCTATCACTGCCTCGCAATGCAGCCTATTAGTGCCTATCAGTGACACCTAATAGTGCCTATCAGTGGCTCTTCATCATGCCCATCAGTTCCGCCTGTCAGTGCCCATCAGTGTTGCCTATCAATGCCTCCTCATCAGTGCCCCCTATCAGTGCCCATCAGTGCAGCCTCATCAGCACACATCAGTGAAGGAGAAAAAAATGTTTTTGTTACATTTTATAACAGAAACGAAGAAAAAAAAATATTAAAAAAATTGTGGGCTTTTTTAGTTTGTTTAGTAAAAAAAAATGGTGGTGATTAAATACCCCCAAAAGAAAGCTATCTAAAAATAAATGTTAAAAATTCAATTTGGGTACAGTGTTCCCGCGCATTTGTCAGTCAAAGTGCACCAACACTGAAAGCTGAAAACTGGCCTGGGCAGGAAGGGGGTTAAAGTGCCTAGTATTGAAATGGTTAAGGACCATTGGGGCAGTACAAGGGAATGACCACATTCTGAACATTGACACAGGCAAAAAAAGTTACAATAAAGTTCTCAAAGCAGTGTTATTTCCCAGAGGCAAAGAAAACAAAATACATAGATATAGCCTGAGCCAGCACTGCAGACAGAGACTTGGCTCCTTCACTTAAACTGGGAGCAGCTCTCACAGACAGAGCTTGCTTTACATTGATTAACTCATACATAGCATAAAACATCAATTCAATATTAAATATAGACAAGGTTCACAATCCTATATATACACACATGGGTATACAGTAAAAATACATTACTTGGGAACAAACAAGTGTATTTCTGGTGCTGCTTAATAGGCAGGCATTTCAGTGTAGCTTTGCAACCCTTGGCATGCAGGAATTGTGAGTTATATACAAGAAGGAGATTTAAAGGAAGGGAGAGTGAAGAGAGAAAGGACAGAGTGAGTGGGTGAACAGAAGAGAAAGGAGAAGGAAGGAAGGCTGGGAAGAAGAAGGAAGGAAATTGAAAGAAGGAGAGGGAAGGAAGGAAACTGAAAGAAGGAGAGGGAAGGAAGGAAGGAAATTGAAAGAAGGAAAGGAGAGGGAAGGAAGGAGAGGAAGGGAATGAAGGAAGGAAGGAAGGAAGGAAGGAAGGAAGGAAGGAAGGAGTGGGAGGAAAGGAAGAAAGGAAGGAAACTGAAAGAAGCAAAGGAGCAGGGGCAAGGAAGGAAGGAGAGGGAGGGAGGAGAGAAAGGAAAGAAGGAAGGAATGAAAGTGAAAGAAGCAAAGGAGGAGAGGCAAGGAAGGAAGGAAGGAGAAGGAAGGAAGAAAAGAAGGGAGGTAGGAAGGGAAGAAAGAAAGGAGAGAGGAATGGGATGGAGAGGAAGGAAGGAAGGGAGGGACGAAGGAAGGAAGGAAGGAAGGAAGGAAGGAAGGAAGGAAGGAAGGAAATTTAAAGAAGGGAAGAAAAAGAGGGAGGGAAGGAAGGAAAGAGAGGGAAGGAAGGAAATTTAAAGAAGGAGAGGGAAGGGAGGAGAGGGTAGGAAGGAAGGGGAGAAGAAAAGGGAGGAAGGGAAGAAGAAAGGAAGGAAAGAAGGAAATTGAAAGAAGCAAAATAGAAGAGGGAAAGAAGGAATGCGAGGGAAGGAAGAAAGGAGAGGGAAAGAGGGAAGGAAGGAAATTGAAAAAAGGAAAGAAGGAGAGAAAGGAAGGAGAGGGAAGGAAGGAGAGGGAGGGAAGGAGAGGGGGGAAGGAAGGAAATTGAAAGAAGGAAAGGAGGAGAGGGAAGGAAGAAAGGAAATTGAAAGAAGGAAAGAAGAAGAGGGAAGGAAGGAGAGGGAAGAAAGGAAGGAAGGAAGAAGAGGGAAAGGAGGAAAGAAAGGAAATTGAAAGAAGGAAATGAGAGAGAAGGATGGAGAGGGAAGAAAGGAAGGAAGGGGTCTAGTCTCAACATCCAATCTTCATCGAGCTCTGACAATTTAAATTGGTAAAAGAATGTAATGGTTGCATCAATGCAACTACAGTACCCATGGAAGACCTGAGAAACAATGTGCACTGTTTTAGTATAAAACCCACCCAGAAATCGAATGTCCTGCTAAAAGGATTGGCTCCTGGCTTTTTACTGCAGTTTTACTCTTATTACAACATCGAAACTGATTATGTCATTACAATGACACTGGCTTAAATTCTTGCAATGCCTGCGCCTGGGTGGGAGTTTTTTTTTTTCATCAGAAAAAAAGTTTAATATGTTGGATATTTTGAGAAAAGAGAGGAGCAGCAGGCAAATCTAATGACAAACCAGTAATCGGTAAAGCATTACTCTAGAAAAGGTAGCCTACAATTTGGTCTACACCAGGCTTGCTCTTCCCATGAATGTAAAAAATAAATCATTTCTAGTGTCAAGTTAAAATCTGATCTCTGTTACAGGTGTCCCAATTGCATGTCTATAGGTGGGGCGGGGTTTAGTATTACATAGACCAGAGAAGGTAAAGTTTTTATTTCACCAGTTTAAGGCCAGTCTAACAAACCAATGCAAAGGGAACAATGTTCTACATAAATGCTTATTATTGTTTGTCTATATTAAACAATATGATCACCTTGTATTAAGGTTCATATGGTGACGTGATGTTGTTCACTTTAAGTTCATTGTTAACGACAAGGAACCTGTCGTTAACCTGTGCACCTGGAGCACAAAAGCTTAAACCACCATTTATGGAAATAAGCTAGTCCTACGGTGTATTCCCTCTTTACCCACCTTGTGTTAGCAGTGGGTACAGGCCCCTTTAATTCTTTTATCCACAATCTAGTAGGCTCCAACAATCTCAATCACACTTGGACATGCCCAAGGGATAAAATTTCCACTGTGTGTCACCCTCAGGTGCTCAGAGAGACAACACCTAATGGGCCAGCAATGGGCATGCTAGAAGGGCCTCCTTCATTGTTTCCAACGCATGGGTCACCAGCTGGGAGTTCAAGAGCAAACGAACAGCTTCATCCTAAGCCCCAATCAATCACTGTGGTGGACACTGTGCTAGCTGACCCTGGCTGAAATACTACCTTTACAGTTGCCTAAGACTTCTGCTGCTATCTAGACTCCAAACCGAGGACTCCTTCCATCTTTCCTTTGTGGAGTCTGTCCAAAGATGCTTCTGGTTGACCAGCCTGGCCTACCAGGAGCCGCAAGTAACCATGTTTGCACTTGACTGGACTGCACTATGCTGTCTTTTTTGTGTTCTGTGACTTAGCTGTTCTCTTAGATACAATTTTTTTGCATTGTGATGCTACCTAGTGGTCTTTGTTATACTTTTATATGAAAGAAAGCCGGCAGCTTTCCGCAATACATGAGTTTATTAACCCCCAGTGTACTGCAAAATAATACGGTGCTTATGTGTTTCGGCATGTAGCCTTAATACTATGATTAAGGCTACATGTCGAAACAGGTAAGCTCTGTATTATTTTGTACTCTACACCTGGATTAATAAACTCATTAAATTGAGGAAGATTAAGATGCCAGTTTTCTTTCACCTATATGTTTGCTTGGGTGCTAGAAGGACACTACAAGTCAGTGCACCAATCGCTCACCAGCTCAGGGAATTACAACAGATGTTTTCTACTATATTTAAACCTGTTATACTTTGTCCTATGAAAAATTGTAACACTCCAAGCACACCCAATGGTGTCTCAACTTGTAATGCTACGTCCATAATGCTGTCTTCGTCAGATAGAGGATCTCCAACAAGACTGAGAAAACACAAAGAAGGGTGCAAATGCCTAGTGCATTACCATCACCAAAGTGTATTGAATTCAGAAGCTAAAAACATACTCACAAACGTGAGACGGAATAAGCGCAATGAAACTCCAGCCATAGCTAATGTTATCTAGCCATATATGCAGCAGCTGGAAGTATAACATGTTTTGGGGACGTACCCCCTTCCTCAGAGTTGTACTGTGCTGTGAGTTCTTCTTGTATGCTGTTCTTTTAGATATTGCTATTCTGCATTGTGCTGCCACTTATGCCGCGTACACACGTAGCGGACTATACGATGGACTTAGTCTGGCGGACTTCCCACTTGCCCACACACGGCACTTTTTCAGCGGACTAATACGGCGTACTAAGTCCGCCGTACTATCCGCCCTACTTTTGAAATGAACGGACTCGCCCACACACGCGGAGGAAAGTCTGCTCATTTCGAGCGGGTCTCCAGGTAGGTGGGGCATGCGAAGGAGACATCGCTGGCCCCGCCACCTGGTATGGAATTAAAAGGGAACCCCAACGCCGAAAAAAATCAGCGTGGGGGTCCCCCAGGTCCACATCAGACCCTTGTCCAAGCACGCTACCCGGCCGGCCAGGAAAGGGGGGACGAGCGAGCGCCCCCCTCCTGAGCCGTACCAGGCCGCGTGCCCTCAACATGGGGGTGCCTTGGGGAAGGGGGGGCCGCGCGGCCCCCCACCCCAAAGCACCTTGTCCCCATGTTGATGAGGACAAGGGCCTCTTCCCGACAACCCTGGCCGTTGGTTGTCGGGGTCTGCGGGTGGGGGGCTTATCGGAATCTGGGAGCCCTCTTTAATAAGGGGGCCCCCGGATACCGCCCCCACCCTATGTGAATGAGTATGGGGTACAATGTACCCCTACCCATTCACCTGTAAAATAATGTACAAAAAAAACACAACACACAAGATAAAATAGTTTATTGCACAGCTCCGGGGGTCTTCCGTCTTCGGGGGTCTTCTCGCTGGACTCCTCCGCTATCTTCTTCTAGCTCTTTTGCTAGCGGAGGAGCCCGGCTTTCTTCCTCGCTGCGGCCTCTTCTTCCGACTTCGGGGGTCTTGTCCCCCTCTTCGGTTCTTCTGCCGGGCCACCGCGCCTTCTTATAGCTCTTTTACAGGCGGTGGCCCGGTCTTCTGTCGCCGCCGCCGCCGCCTTCCGTTCTTCTTCTTCTTCTTCTTCTCCTGGAGATGTTGACTCGACGCTCTCTCCGGCCGCAATGCCAGGGACGCGCTGCGCGGCGACTTATATAGGGACAAGGGGCGGGGTCATCGGTTGACGTCACATGGGTTGATGTCACATGGCGACTGTCCCAGCATCCTCCGGGACTGTGACATCGTAAGGGGCGGGGTCACCATGTGACATCAACCCATGTGACATCAACCGATGCCCCCGCCCCTTGTCCCTATATAAGTCGCCGCGCAGCGCGTCCCTGGCATTGCGGCCGGAGAGAGCGTTGAGTCAACATCTCCAGGAGAAGAAGAAGAAGATAAAGAAGAAGAACGGAAGTTGGCGGCGGCGACGGCGACAGAAGACCGGGCCACCGCCTGTAAAAGAGCTATAAGAAGGCGCGGTGGCCCGGCAGAAGAACCGAAGAGGGGGACAAGACCCCGAAGTCGGAAGAAGAGGCCGCGGCGAGGAAGAAAGCCAGGCTCCTCCGCTAGCAAAAGAGCTAGAAGAAGATAGCGGAGGAGTCCAGCGAGAAGACCCCCGAAGACGGAAGACCCCCGGAGCTGTGCAATAAACTATTTTACCTTGTGTGTTGTGTTTTTTTTTGTACTTTATTTTACAGGTGAATGGGTAGGGGTACATTGTACCCCATACTCATTCACATAGGGTGAGGGGCCGGTATCCGGGGGCCCCCTTATTAAAGGGGGCTCCCAGATTCCGATAAGCCCCCCGCCCGCAGACCCCGACAACCAATGGCCAGGGTTGTCGGGAAGAGGCCCTTGTCCTCATCAACATGGGGACAAGGTGCTTTGGGGTGGGGGGCCGCGCGGCCCCCCCTTCCCCAAGGCACCCCCCATGTTGAGGGCACGTGGCCTGGTACGGCTCAGGAGGGGGGGGCGCTCGCTCGTCCCCTCCTTTACTTGCCGGCCGGTTAGCGTGCTTGGACAAGGGTCTGATGTGGACCTGGGGGGACCCCACGCTGATTTTTTTGGCCTTGGGGTTCCCCTTTAAGTCCATACCAGGTGGCGGGGCCAGCGACGTCTCCTTCGCAGGCCCCGCCTACCTGGAGACCCGCTCGAAATGAGCGGACTTTTCTCCGGGCGGGAAAAGTCCGCTCATTTCAAAAGTACGGCGGACTGGCATACGCACGGCCAGATTGCCCGCCGAAATGCGAGTCCTGCGGGAAGATTGGAGTGCAAAACTACTTTCTAAGTCCGCCGTACTTTCGGGTCAAAAAAGTATGCTGGAGGCTACACACGGGGGGATTGTCTGGCGGACTTCAGTTTTCCGGACTTTTCCACCCGCTTGTTTGATCGTGTGTACGCGGCATTAGTGGTCTTTGTGAGTACTATTCCCAGGCAGCCCTGTACCACAACAGCTGCACTACCTGTTATACTATGTCTTGTGCTTTAACCTACCATTTTACCATTTTATTGGTATTGCTAGTAAATGTGTCTCTAAATGAACCAAATAAAACTGGCTAAGTATTCTTTGTCTTTTTCTGGATCAACTGTATGTTTAAGGCCCCTTTCACACGGAACGGATCAGTAATGATCCGCCCCGTGATGATCCGCTTGCTCAGCGGGGATCGCTCCGTTGTCCCCGCTGAGTTGGTGGATAACAGGGCGGTCCCGGCACAGGGCACAGGGCACAGCCCTCTCAGCTCTCCGCTCTCCTCTATGGGGGTCCGTCTGTCCGTGTTCATCCGATCCGCTCTGCAGACGGATAGAAAAATAGGATTTTCCTCCATCTGAAGAATCGGAGACGATAGCGGGTGTCTGCGGATGTTTATCCGCAGAACACCCGCTATCCCATAGGAATGCATGTATGTCCGTATTTTATCTGCAAACGGATGGATGAAATACGAACATAATGTCCACATGTGTGAAAGGGGCCTTATGCTGTTAATATGGAAGTTTTTTTATTTTTTTATTATTTATTTTTTATTGGTTGAACACGTATATTTTTTCAGTAAAAAAAAAATGACCCATTGGATTGTAATAACGATTATGCCATGCAATTTTTTTTCAACAGTAAATTCCAGGGAGGCAAAACCCCACCCAACAAACACATAGGGGGAAGAGGGAGAGGGTTGAGGCAGATTAGCTTTGGCTTGGCCGCTGTTTTCTTCTGCTATAGCTTTTACAAATTAGCCTGGTTGCTCCAATTACAGTGTATTGTCACTAGTTATCTTTACTGTACACTTCAGATTTGTACTGCTGGAGGGGAAACATGAATTAACATGGACAAAAATACTTAATTTTACAGGCTGGCCACCACAGCAGCTGAGCCCCGAGCTTCATTAGCTTGCTTCATTAACTGCACAATGGGACTCAAAAGTGAGCAGTACACACTGTAATAAAATATTACACCTGTGTCAATGGCCTTTATTGAATGACATGGTTCAAGTTATAATCTTGTGCAGTGACCCACAGCAACCAATTGGGGTCATCTTAACTAGTAGCTTAACTTAATTAAATGAAAGGTCCATGATCGTAAAAAAAAAAATATCGTATGGTAACTGTATGTGGCTAATACTACTAATAATATAGTTGATAATATTAGAAGTCACTTTTTTTATATTTTATTATTTATATAGACCAGGCTGCCCAGCAAAAATGACAGTAATATAGGTCTGGAAAAATTATAACATGATCAGGGGTTGTAGTGGGTCATACAGGTCTGTGATATTTTTTAGGCAGACAAAAAAAACAGACAGATCTAAGGCCACAAAGCTTACAGTCTAATTTTACAACCTCCGTAGGTAGCGAAAGGGTCTAACTGATTGGATAGAAATGTACTGTTTTTTTTTTTTTTACGTAGAACCCCTGTATTACATAACGAACGTATATATAGGCATAGGACACGCCCCCTGCTACACCCACTTAAAGGAGAATTAACCAAATAAAAGGTTAATAAAATCCACAAGGACTTTTTTTTACCACTATCATTCCTTTATATTGGCTTTTAAAATGTACAAATGCCACAATTTAGAAACTGGATGCAAGGTTTAGCATGAGAAAACACTTTTTGAAAGATAAAAAGTGCATTTTATATACAACTATATGGATCAGACCAAAATGAGGGCCAAATGAGGAGGAAAGAGGGACAGAGGGACATTGCTTAAAATCAGGGACAGTTGGGAGCTATGCGAAAATGTATACACAATTAAAAGTCATACCCTTCCCCTCCCAAGTTTTTTCATGTATGTAAATAAAAAAATGCAATGTATTGCAACTTACTAATTCTTACATGAGTGTACTTTTTTTCAAGGTTCTTTTTCCCTTTATGTTTATTGCCCCCCAGGCCACTCTGATGCCTCATGAAAAGGCCACTCTGCTTCCACTGCAGACATGCCTAAGGGCTTCCTGGTGGAGAGGAGTAAAAAGTCCTACCAAGTGCAGGATGAGGACGAGGACAGAGCACAGGCCAACCCACCCCCCCCTCCCGGCATGGATGGTGTATGCCGCGTCCGAGCAAAAGCTGCCTCTGTGCCCCAGCAGAGGCTCTCCTCCCCTGGCCAGCCCTGAATGAGCCACCCCAGCTCCCCCTATAACCCCCAGCCACCCCCTTTCGGCCAGTTCAGGAACCCTGAGTCAGTGCTGACTTCGCTGTCCAGCCCGACTTGCCTGGTTAGCAAAGAATACCTGGAGCAGAGCTTCAGACTTGGATGGCTGTTGGGGGGGGAGTGAAGAGGGAGAGTGAGAAGGGGGTTAAGTCGCTGCACAATGGGCCTCTCGGTTGTACTTGCCCCCTGGACCAAAATTGCCAGTTAGCTCACAATGCTCACTCAATCTGCTGTATACAAAGCCCCCAACTGTCCTTGATTTTGTGGGATTGTCCCTGATTTGGAACACAGTTCCTCTGTCCCCCTTTCCTTCTCAATTGTCCCTAATTTTGGTCTGATCTATATAGTTGTATATAAAATGCACTACTGAGCTATCAAAAAGTGTTTCCCAGTGCTAAAACTTTCATCCAATTTCTAAATTGCTGCATCTGTAAATTCCAAAAGCCAATATAGAGAAATAATTCTGTAGTGGTAAAAAAAACACTTTTGGGTTTAACCAATCTTTTTTTTTGTACAATTCTACTTTAAGGGGCAGGGCAGGGTGTGTGTCCTATGTCTACATACTGTTGATGATAGGTGTCCTTTAATCCAATCTCAGAAAGTTGTATATATATGTGTGTATATATGAAGATATGCCTATCTGCCCATCAGCGCCACCTATCAGTGTCCAATAGCACTGCCTATCTGTGCCCATCAGTGCCACCTATCAGTGCAGCCCCATCAGTGCCCATCAGTGCAGCCTCATTAGCACACATCAGCGAAGAAGAAAAATTACTTATTTGCTAAATTTTATAGAAGAAATTAGGGGAAAAAAATGTTCTGTCTTTTTATATAAAAAAAACAGTGGTGCTTATATACCACCAAAAGAAAGCTCTATCTGTCTCATAAAAAAATATAAAAATTCAAAGTATGAGAGCACTGAAAGCTGAAAATTTACCTGGGCAGGAAGGGGGTGAAAGTAGGCAAGTGGTTAAAAAAAAAAATGAATTGATCTGCCTTATAATTGGTTTTCTGAAATACAAACAGTTGCAGTTGTGGCGCTTTTCTGCAATATAAAATTGCGATTTTCGCAAATAAAAAAAAAAAACTGTGTTCAGGAGGCAGCAGTAGTGCCTCCTGAACATGTAATTTGCTGTTATACCATCCTCTGCAGATTATATTTCATAGGGCGGTAAGCGCACTGCAAATGTGAAGGAAGCCTAAATCAATAGCCTGGTCTTTTCTTTGCATTTTACCCAATTTGATCAGCTTAGTTGCACTGAATGATGAATTAATAGCTCATATGATACATATATGTCAGTCCCTGCCATATGCTATAGTGATATTTATTGTTATGTAAAATTAGTGTATGGTAGAGAGCTATGAGAGTGCCATCATCCCAATATTAACAGAAAATACCCTCCAATTGAGTGGAGACTATTGTATGCACTGCATACAAAGGAAACTCCAATAACATAAAGATTAAAATATTAATTCTTTATTACATGTCAAGGTAAAAATTGCTAAAATAGATAGCTTGTACACATATATAGAGACAGCTCAGGAATGTAGCTGCCAAAACCTTGGTCAAACAGTAGTTAGGTGAGACATCCCAAATGTATTGGACAGATCGTGCAGATGCACCTTCACCAGCCGGGGATATGGAATTCTTCTTGGGCATATTTCTTATCTTGCCCTGGCTGGTCCTTGAGAGCACTATAATGCAGCATCTGCCCATTTTGTCCCGGCTACTACCAACTTTATATTAATAACTTTTTATACTATTTCCACTGAAGATGTGCCACTTGGTAACCTAGTCACTGCCCTTGGACTCTGTCCAAATGTCACATACCTTGGAGAATTTTTGCGGGCATCCCCTATATTCATAGGTAAATATGTAGAATGGGATCATTTTGTTGACAATAGACTTCCAATAATCTAAGGCAGGTGCCTGGGGAGATTTCCATTCAATGAGTATGGACTTACATGCATAAAACAATGATATACCTACTAGTGTTCTCATTGCCCTGGAGGTAGCTAGTAAATTAACTAATTCTAAGATACATATGTCTGTTGATAGTGGCACTGTTACCGGGACCTTGCAGAAACAATGAGAAACCGCTGCCCAGGAGAGCTTTATACCAGGGCACTCCCAGAACACATGCAGGAAGGTGGAAGGATCTGCCGTGCTTCTCCAGCATTGCATGGGTTGTGAGGGGTAAATTCTATGTAACCACTGGGACGTTAAATAAATTCTGTGAAGAATTTTAAACTATATTAGCCTGTCTCTAACTGAGACCAGGTTACGCATGGGATAGTCCCTGTGATGGGAGGGCCATACATCTTCCCAGTCCTCTGTATCTAGTTCTGGAACCTCTGCACAT
Organism: Lithobates pipiens; assembly: GCF_037356315.1. Lineage (NCBI taxonomy): Eukaryota > Metazoa > Chordata > Amphibia > Anura > Ranidae > Lithobates > Lithobates pipiens. The sequence continues at coordinate 49,315,486 of NW_027507686.1, read as the reverse complement.
CAGCACAACAGGAGCCTATCTAAGCCATCATATATGAAGGTTTGCATATGGAGGAGAGTGGTTTTCCTAGTATGTCTGCATGTACTGTAGTAGGGATCACATTTTTGACAGAGTAATGGTTACAGACTGGTTACCAAATTGCATCTGAAAGGCATGTCAGAGCTGGAGATATCTGAACAAATACGAGTTAGGAAGGACATATTTGGTTTTAAGGATGTAAAAGGTTAGGAGCACACCACCATGATTCATCCATATTTAAGGGCTGGCTCAACCACCCTGCTAGGCCCACTGCCTGGGGATTGGCCAAACTCCCCTAAGTATGCAGATCATCCCACGAGACCTCTGCCCTCCAGCTTCTAAAAATGTCTCCAAACTTCCAGAACTAGGGGGAGGCACCAGAGACCTGCAAGTCATCCAGCCTGACCTGCAGTGAACCCATGACCCAATTAAGACCCACAAGTTAACAATGAGCCAAAACATAAATAATTTGCCTAAACTCACACTGGTAGCTAGGGATGAGCTGAACACCCCCCCCCCCCCCCCCGGTTCGGTTCGCATTCAGAACATGCAAACAGGCAAAAAATTTGTTTGAACACACGATCACCGTTAAAGTCTATGGAACACGAACATGAATAATCAAATTTGCTAATTTTAAAGGCTTATATGCATGGTATTGTCATAAAAAGTGTCTGGAGACCTGGGTCCTGCCGCAGGTGACATGTATCAATGTAAAAAAAAGTTTTAAAAACTGCAGTTTTTTCGGGAGCAGTGATTTTAATAATGCTTAAAGTGAAACAATAAAAGTGTAATATTCCTTTAAATTTCGTACTTGGGGGGTGTCTATAGTATGCCTGTAAAGGGGCACATGTTTCCTGTGTTTAGAACAGTCTGACAGCAAAATAACTTTTCTAAAGGAAAAAAAGTAATTTAAAACTACTCGTGGCTATAATGATTTTCCGTTCCACAATACACATAAAAGTTCATTGCTAAAAACGGCACAGAATTTCCCCACGGGGGAACCCCGAACCACAATTTAAAAAAAAATGCGTGGGGGTCCCCCTAAATTCCATAACAGGCCCTTCAGGTCTGGTATGGATTTTAAGGGGAACCCGCACCAAAATTTAAAAAAAAATGGCGTGAGGTCCCCCAAAAATTCATACCAGACCCTTATCCGAACACGCAACCTGGCAGGCTGCAGGAAAAGAGGGGGGATGAGAGAGCGCCCCCCCCCTCCTGAACCGTACCAGGCCACATGCCCTCAACATTGGGAGGGTGCTTTTGGGTAGCGCCCCCCCCTCCTCATGTCTGCGTATGATGCTTGAAGTAAAGGGCTGGTATTAGCTACCAATCTGCTGTAAGGGTTTGGAGGACAAGAGGCGCCGTTTGCTGGAGGCACCCAGGCAATCTGTCACACTATCTTTTAACAGGTTTGTTAATTAAAAACTTATTTTTTATTAAATTGTGTTGCTCCACTCTCAGTACGAAGCTTTCAATTTCCCTTTTATTGGAAAGGGCTTTCCTTTTTGTTGTTTCTATTATATTTTGGGATGTGGCATTGTACGCTCATTCCCCTGAGATATGATATTATATTTTCTGATATGTGTGACCACCATAGAGAAGATTGTATAGAAATTATGCAATTAGAGTGTAATGTGTATGGCCAGCTTTATCCTTTTCTATATTCACATATCTATATCATACTGTATATAACACTCAGCAAAAATCTGCAGCACAAGGGAGCTTGTTGCATTCTTGAATATATTTTTGACTATTGCCCCTTTATAAAATAAATGCAAAAAAATGTAAAATGGCATATATAGGAATTTTTGGTAAGCAAAACGGCACCTGATGATTTGTTTAACCCGTTCTGTTACCATTTTTTTCCCCTGAAGCAGCACAAGGGTTAATATTTTCTCCTGCGACTTGGCCCCTTTTAAAGTCCCATCTCGTGCACACTCCCTTCTAATCTGATACCTCAGTGTACATATCTAAACATGATCAGTGACAGTTTTAGCTGCGGGGTGAGACTTTCAGTGACAGGGCTAGAGAGCTATGATTTGAGACCAGTCATTGCAAGTGACTTTAGCTGCCTCTTCAAGTGACATGCCTTTACTTGAGGAACGAGGAATGACAAAAGTTCTTTGGACAGGAAACTTTCACTGACAAGACGGTGACAGGTCTTTGCACAGCTGGTCTCTGAGAAGCCTTGGATGGGGCCCACATAGATGCTAATTTAAGCTTAGTGGTGGCAAGGAGCCTAGAGCAAGCAAGTTCTCGTAGTCTTGTAAGTCATCTGTAAGAATGACAGCAGTGCGTGAAGCAGTACACTTGTGGAATTAGTGTTGTTGTATAAGATTTCTCATAAGCCATACTTATTTCAAGAAGCGGACGAGGCTAATGTACAAGCTGTTGTTTTAACTCCTGCGGCACGAAAGCCATCGCAGCTCAGCCGTGGGTAATTAAAACGGTGATTATTCTGCTCTGGCTGCTCGGGGTATGCCAACTGAGTCAAGCCTGTGGATTATTTTCAGGTATTAGATTTCGACTTGGTGGAGCTTCCAATCTAATCTTGGTGCCTAAGGTCTGTCCACATAAAGAGAATAGCCCCAAGTCACAGAGACTGACATTGGGATTTGATCCGAGGCTGTCTTCTAGCCAAGTTATGCTCTCACTATATACTACAGCTTCATACATTGATTTTTTTTTGTATTTTATTTTATATTTTTCTATAGTTGCTGGCTATACATTGAGATTAGCAAAAACATCACGTATTAAGCATCAGCTACTGAGCCGTATTTGGCCAGCACCACCAATTCTTCAAAGTCTCTGTAATGTTGGGTTGCTGTCTTTTTCCATAGGACGTGAGGAGTTCCTTTCAATGCTGCCCAAAAACTCTCCCTCATTGGCCTGGGAAGGTATAAGTGCCCCCCAGTTACTTCAGGGACAAGTCGATTGGCTGTAAGGACTAAGTACTGCATAATGGGAAGAGCTCACAATCGCCCCCATAGACCTAGAAGCACCAGATAGTTTGTAGCGGCGGTCAACGAATAAGGAGCAGTAGAGAAGAATTTGAGAGATGAATTTAAAGTGTCAGCACCTGGCCCTTACATGAACCCCCTAATTTTCTTAAGTTTCATTCCGAATCGAATTTCGGATGCATTTGTTGTTATTCGGAAATTTGGATGTATCCAAATTCAGAATCACAGTAGTAACGAATTTAAACGAATCCTCCGAAATAACGAATCTGAAATAACAAAATTTGAATTCATATTTAATTAGAATTCAATCAGAATTTGGAAACAAATATGAAATGTGTTATACTGCAATTCTTAGATGTGAAAAATTCAGATGCATATTCAAATCAAAAAAAAAATTGAATTCAAATGTTGATTCGAATTTTCTAAATTCCTTCAAATTTAATTCAATTCAGTTGAATTGAATTCAAGTCGCTCTAGTTCGGAAAATTCAAAGCAAATTAGAAAACAAATAAATTAAATAAAACTAAATGAATTTTGAAAACGAATTTAACAAATTTAATGAATTTAACTAAACAAAATTAGGCAACTAACGAATTGAAACAAAACAAAGCAATTTTTTTTTGTTCTGCACATGTCTACCCTTAAGTAGGCAAGGTGATGGGACCTTTTAAAGCATAACTTCAACTAGAAAAACGACAAAATTGTAGGTCCTTTGCATCAGTAGAAAATAAAAAAGCAGTTGAGGCTACTATATTCACCCTTCCTGGACTCACCAGTCCTGCACTGCTCCCCTTCTGCGCAGAATGACACCATGATGTGTCATTCAACCTACTTCCTGTGAACCCAGGGTGTCATGGCTCCGCCACCTGATCTGGACTCATAGGAGAATGTAGGGGAGAAAAAGAAGAGGAGGACCTGTAATAGCATTAGACCAGACCGGAGACACCTGAAACAAAGGTAAGTATATACAAGAAAAAACAAGACAGGGAAAAGTCTAGTATATTGTCTAAAACACTTTATTGAAAGATAAAAGATACAAAATATACTCACAAACCAAAATGGAATGGTAGCGTGTCATAAATTCAGAAACCAGTCTGCCCTCCAACCTCATAAGACCAAACAGATTACAGAACTAGCAAATCTTTGCTCTAAGCCCTTGTACACACAGTCGGAGATTCCGACAACCAAATCCGTCGGATTTTGTCCGACGGATTTTGTCCGAAACTGTTGTATACACACGGTCGGACAAAGTTGTCGGAAAATCCATCGTGATGACGTTATTTCGTTACGACGGGACTACGTTCACGCTAGTAGCCAATAGCTTTGGTGTAGGAATTTGATCTGAGCATGCGTGGCACTTTGTCCGATCGGAATTCGCTACACATGATCGGAGTATGTCCGATCGGAGCATTTTGTCTGAAAATTTTACCAAGTTGGAAAATTTGGTCCGTCGGATACTCCGACGGAAACAGTCCGATGTAGACCACACACATATCCGACAAAACGGTCCGATCGGACACATTCCGTCGGAATCTCCGACCGTGTGTACAAGGGCTAAGAAAGGGGGCCAGCACTCAAAACACGCATCGACATAACCATCCAGTCCGAGTTGCACACTGGTCATTGTGCTTGCACCTATTATGGCTAGCATTTTTCACAGTTTTTAATAATAGACACTAACTTTTTACTCTATTACTGATAACCTTCAATCTACTGAGGAGCTGCTCTGGGGCCGAGCAAGCTGTCATTATATGGACTTATGAACTCTGTGTAGCGCACCACCTGTGAAGCCGCAAGTATACTGGGATCCCTCACCCTGCACAGCCAGGCACACCAAATTTCCACATGCACTCAGAGTCAGAGGACAGTCCATGACTGTTTTTTTTTGTTTTATTGAGGGAAGTAACTTAGATAGGGATTGGAGATTATGGGATGTCCACTTGACTTCAGCAAAACTTCAGGGACAACACTATATATATATACACCCCTCCAGCAGATCTTGCTTGCAGAACCCAACTGTCACCTTGTTGCAATTTGGTAGCGAAGGCCTATTACAGCCAGGGACTCGCAGCCCTATACTTGAAGATAGGGTGACACAGCTCACACTTTCCCAGCACTTCCTCTCTGTGGTCACTGATCCCAGCACCACCTCTTCAGGCACTGCAGCTGCCCCTTTCACTAGACCTACAGACTAACTTCTCCCACAGCTCTCCAGACTGACACTCTCTCCACGGTCTTCCAGACTGAAACTCACCAGCCCACCTGGCTGACTCTCAGGACATCTCATGGACATGCTGACCTGCACCTACTGTCCTCTCTCCTTCCTCCCGTGCCTCCAGGAAGGATTTCCCCCGTTTGTTTTGGTAGGTATCTTCCAGCACAAAAGCCCCAGGCCTGAGGTCACCCCCCCAGGCAGCCTCCTCAGCACTCCATCTCTATCTTCCACCTGAATGTCCATGCTGGCACGACTCGTGCCTATTTATAACGTAAGCTGCCCCCTTCAGACCCCTTTTGTCGGGAATTGGCCAGGGTCCTCATAAATATGTATGGCAGTCCCTCCCTACTCCCACCCTCCAGTTTTGGAAGCTTAAAAACTTCCAGACCAGGAGGAAGTGCCAGCGAGAGCTGCCAGATGAGTCATCCAGCCTCCCTGAGTCACTAATCCCTGACCTAGATTCAACCCAGGCATGGCTCTCAGCTAAGCCAACTAGCTAGAGAGTGCTACATGTGCTCTTACCACTTCGGAGGCTACTCGGTGCTTAAACTCATTTTATTTTATCCTATGAAAAATTTACTTTAATATCAGTTTCTCCCCCCTTCTTCTTTTGTAGTAATTTTTTTAACTATAGTACTTTGAGAATATTAAAGTGTATAGTTTGCCTTTTTTTCCCCTCTTTGTTCCTCATTGTGTACAAAATATTAGTTCATTGTGTATATCTATATATATATATATATATACATATATATATATTTATCGTTTATCCTGAAGAAGCCCCTATCTTGAGTGACACGCATTGATCCAGACCCATGAATCTTCTTGGAATAATGTGAAACATAACATACTTTTTAGAGGATTTGTTTCTCCACCGTTTTTACATTTTATGTATAAATAAAATGTATTGATTTTATATGGATCAGTTTTGAGTATTTATTATTATCTGGGCACACAAAAATCTCCCATGAACCCCCTGCATTAGGAGGAGATTCATGGGAAAGATTTTTCTTTCCATTGTACTACTACGGGGGATTGTGCCAGAATTACATGAACAGGTTCAACCACCCAATGTTCTTCTAACGTTATCACTTTAAGGTCTGGAGGTGCTCCAATGTGGGGATGAATGGCAGGATGAATGGGGACCCATGTCCAGAGGTGCGCTTTCAATTCTGATTGGAGTATAGCCCTACATATAGAATATGTTTATATTTTAAACTGTCTGGAAAAATCTGTGGTTGCTGAGAAGACAAGGTAAGATGACGGTAAACACTGAGGTGAATCAAGCCCGATGGGTAAACAGGAAGGCTTCAGTGCACATTCAGGCCCTACACAGGCTAGTTTACCTAATTAAATGCCTGTTGGCTTCATGAAGTGTTTTCTTGCACAATTTGTCCACTTAGCAGCTGTTGACAGCGTGTGCAGGGCGTACATTGGGTTTTGTCATCTTGAAAGATGGTAAATGAGCAGTCTCTGGGCTAATATTGCAGCCTGGTAATGAATCCGCAAACATTATTGCTAATTGTGTGACAGACATGTTTTGCCATTAGAATGACATAAATAGAAAGGATGAGGACAGATGGGTTTAAATGGGCTCTCAGGAACACAGAAGGGTTAGTGTGGATAAATCGCTAAAGTAATAAAATGACTATTTTTATGGTTGCTGGTAATGTCTATATTTTGCACATACAGAGGGAGGTCCAGATTCCCATCCCCGGGAATCTAAAAAAACAACTTTTTTCATCCTCATTAAAGACCGGTTCACACCACATGCAGTCCAGTGCGTTTTTTTCTGCATAAAAAAAGCATGGACAGTAGTTACACGGATTTCAATGGCAAAGTTCACACCATAGCAGTGCACTCCCATACAGTCAACAAATAACATGCTGCACTGGAACATGGCAAAACACATCAAGGGCCGGTTCATAGCACAAAAACGCATTTCGAATGCATTTTTGCATATAGTTCACAGCACCAAAATTCACTCTGGATGTGTTTCTGCATGCGTGTTTTTGATGCGTTTTTAAAGCATTCCAGTGCATTTCTTCCCTCTTGTTTTCTTTTTTTTTTCTAAAGCTATTTTTTTCTGCTGTGATGTGTTCTGGTGAGTTTTTAAAGCATTTAGATACATTTTAATGCATTTTATGTGTGTTTTTTTTTAATTCTTTATTCTTTATTGTTTCTCCAATACAAAACATCCATTAGAAATACAGTAATATTTATACATTCATCATATTATATTAGCTTTTAAAATGCCCTCTTTTACCCCTTCTCCCCCCTCCCTTCTCTCTCCCACCCCCAATTGTATGTGTTTTTTTACATTTTGTTACAGATCAGTGCAGAAAAAATGCATTTTTTTTGTAAAAAAAAAAACAAGAGGAGAAAGACATTAAAAACGCATCGAAACCTTACCTGAATGCATCAAAAAAGCACCGGAATGTATTACCGCTAACCCCCACCCAAAAAGAAAAAATAGGAAACTGTATGAAAACCCCTAAACAATTAGAGGGGAATAAATGCACTAGAACACACTGAAAACAAAAAAAAAACACAGGAATTAATCAAAGATGCGCATCAAGAAATGCACTGGAGCACATCTAAAGGCATCAAAAATGCACCAGAACGCATTACAGCAAAAAACAGGAAACAAAAAAAATGGGGGGGGGGGGGGGGGTAATGCACTGGAACACATTAAAGCAATAGTAGAGGTAAAAAAAAAGTCCTTGTGGGTTTAAGTAATTTTTTTGGGGTTAATTCTCCTTTAGGCTGGGTTCACACTGCTGCGGGGACGAGATCGGATGTGATTCGCACCGCACTGCAGTGCAAATCACATCCGATTTCTGTGTGATGCAAGTTCAGCCATACAGATAGTATGGCTGGATTCACATCGCATCCGGCCCAAACTCGCACAGGACCCTTTTTTTGGTCTGCAGCAGAATCGGATCGCATGGGTGTTCACACCATGCGATCCAATTCCTGTCCGAGTTTGCAGATCGCACTGTGATATGCAAACTGATCTGGGGGTGTAACTTTTCACTGACACTCCCAGAAGTTTGCATAGGGCAGTATGAACTGTCGCCGGGAGGCATGCGATACGGGAACCCGCAGCCGATTTGCAGCGTTCCCACATCGCAGCAGTGTGAACCCAGCCTTAAGGAGGACGTGGCAGGGGTATGTGTTATACCTACATATTTTTGCTAGTAGGTGTCCCTCATTTCCATCTCAAAAAGACTGATTACTGTATTAATGTCACTGGTGATGCCAGTGACAGTTAGTCATTTCCCCCCAGTGTCAGTGTCAATTGCCTCCCCGCACTATTGCAGTTCAATTATAAGTCGTTGATCGCCGCCATTAGTAGTATAGAAATATAAATTTCAGTATATATACCATAGTTTGTGGACACTATAACTTTCACGCAAACCAATCACTATAAACTTATTGGGAATTTTTTTTTTAATCAAAAACAAGATTTATAAAGAAATTTTATTGGATATGTTCTACATCAGAAAGTAAAAAAAAATAAAAATAATATATATATATATATATATATATATATATATATATATATATATATATATATATATATATATATATATATATATATATATATATATATATATATATATATATATTATTTTTTTTTTTTTTTTTTTTTTTTTTAATGACCGTCTTTTTTTGTTTATAGTGCAAAAAAAAACCCAGAAAAAAATAAGTATTGTTCAAATACCACCAAAAAAACTCTAATTGTGTGAAACTAATTATATAAATTTAATATGGGTACAACATTGCATGACCACGCAATTGCCAGTCAAAGTAGCGCAGTGCTGAATAGCAAAAAAAAAGTGGCCTTGTCATGAAGGGGGTAAAATCTTCTGAAGCTGAAGTCGATTTTGGGTTTAATATCACTTTAAGCAGCAGGTCCATAAAAATGTATGGGCTGAATTATACCATAAAAAATAAAGAGCTATCAAGATGATAGATCCCGCAGCCTGTCTCCTTCTTTCAGTCTTGAGATTTCACACAAGTGTCCGCAGCTAATCAGCAAAGTGCTGTATACATTCTCTCCGGTATGGAATTTAGAGAGCCGGGCAGGACACAAGAAGAATTGGATGTTGAATGAAAGGGACCTGGCCAGAGCAAGGCTTGTGATTGATAAAACAAATAGGCATTCATCAAAAGGTGCTCCTGTACGTTTAGCGTCTTTTAATGCTCCGGTTGATTTACAACAAATAGATCTCAATCTTTGGCATCCAGATTACTGAAGTCAGTGGCTAATTAGATCTGGCATGAGCATTAAGTGTGCAAGCATTTTCCTGGCGCCAAGCCACCGCGGGACAAATCGGCTTGTAACATTGTTGACCAAGTGGAAAATATGCTTATTTAACCCTTCGCTGCTCTAGTAACACTTTGGCTTCTCTCCCTTACAGAAAAAAAAAAAAATCCTATAACTTTGGACGGCTGCCAGCTAACTCAAGAGTACAGATGCAGCATTGCTTTTATGATGGTGCCAAAAAAAACAAAAAACTATAAAAAATAAAAAAAAAATAAAAAAATCAATGTTTTATTACTTTTAATTCTTTGATCACAGTTCACACCTGTGCATTTAGTAGCCCAAAGCTACAAGATGCTCATTGCTAAAAACCCCAAAGCTACAAAATGCTCATTGCTAAAAACCCCATAGTTTTAAATGGATCCTGTTCACACCTGAGCGCTCAGATGCCTGTTGCTCGAAAAGGTACAGGAGCCCTTTAAAGCGGAGCCCCAACTGAAAAAAAAAAATTAAAGGTCCATATAAGGAAACTTACGTGTCCAAGGATTCCACAATGTCGGCACCCCAAGCCTAGGGTACAGGCGCTAGAATTGCAAGCATAGCACCCTACCCTAGGTAGGTGCTAGAAGTAGGTTTTTGAGACGAGCAGGTGTATTTAAGCAGGCCTACCTGTTTTTTTTTTATCTGTGTGGGCTGAGAGTGGCCTAGTGCAGAGCTGGTGATTCACAGACAGCATCATCTCCCTGTCACCTCCCTCTTACTTCTAGAGGATTCTAGAAGAAAGGAGAGGAAGCGGGGAGGGGCTGTCTAGGGTGTTTTAGGGAGCCCTGACCAATCCCCAACTAGAATTGGCCTCCTTGAAATACCCAGGGTCACCTAGGCTGGGGAGGAGTTGTCGGGTGGAAGAACTTGAGATGGAGCACTAGGTTATCAGAGACTTTGAGGGTGCTCCCCAGTCTGGGGTGGGTAATCCTGGGCCTGAGGGTTCAGGTGCAGATCTGTGTGCAGTCTGAGATAGGTGCAGAGCCAGCAGCGTGGGCAGGGTGTCTGTCTCTATATGCTGTGTCGCAAAAAGGCATGTTTGCTGCCTCTCCCCACCTATCACTGGTTGTTGAGGATGCTTTCATATTCACAGCACACAGTGACACAAAATGGGGGAAGCATGATGGGAAAGTTGAGATGCTAGTGTTCCATCCGATCTGCTGTTTCCCTATGACTGACAGCAAGCAATGAGTGGATTCTATAGAAAATAGCAAGCTGTCTATTGACTAAGGATTCACCCACTGCCTGTTGCCAATCACAAGAGGAGTGGGCCTGATGGAGAACTAGTGCCTGTGAATCCCCATCAGGCTCCACCCACTCAGCTTCAAAACTCCCCTGACTGTATTACAGCTGCAGCGGCAGGAGGAAGCACAGTTACGCTGAGTCTTGGGTGTAGTATGGACACTCTGGCCTCAGTGCACCTCCCCACGTGGTGCATGTCCCAGATAAATGTTCCTGTCTGCAATGCATACACAATGGTGTATGTTATGTAGGGGTGGTGTTGCATGGCAACATGGTTTAATATCATATTTCTGGAGTTTCACTTCTTGGTTGATACAGAAGTTGGAATGTAACAAGTTTCACATCAAAGCTTTGTAGAACAAATGCTTGGCTCCTGACCAACTGGTGTGATGAGACTGAAATCCTCGTCGAACACTCAGCAAGCAAGCTTCAAAGAGGGCATGGCTGCCAGGATGATTTATGAAGGTGGGTTTCAAAGATCAAAGCATCAACAGTCACTGAAGATGACCCGGGCGATGATCCATGGACGAATACTGCCCCTAGAGGCCAATACAGCAGGACAGACAGAAATATAATATATTGAAAGGACTGCCTCTTGCCAATATCTTATTGGACAGGCGGCTACTGGGGTGTGGTTATGAGTGAGTCTGAAACCAGTGTAAAGAAGGGAAGGGAAGTTGTCCCTTTTCCGCTCTTGGCTCTTGCCTGATGGTTCTCTGAGCCTTGTGGCTCTCTGTTACCATTTTGAGCCCAGTTGACAAGACAATATCTAGAGGACAGCCTTGCAATAAGTATCTTTGATGTTCTTTTGTTATATGCTTTGTAATATCTTCCTTTAGTGTTTTCATGTTAGCATTTTACCTATTTTCTTGGGTAATAAATAAGACGTTGTTTTACTAAGCAGTGTGTTTGTTTTCACAGCTAACCTTATATCATTGTGCTTATCAACAGTAACATTATCAGTTTTTTTAATAGACTAGCTAACTATAGAAATAGACAAGTTAATACATATATGCAATAAATAGAGTGAATACATAACCACCCTCTGATAATATTAATTTTAGCATTTATTTCAGGTGGTGCAATGCATTGCCACTGTTTACCTTTTTTTAACTTTATTAAATTGTCACAAAGTTATGGCTTTTTCAACACTATACCCTGCAGCAACATGCTGATGTGTGGTGACTTGTTGTGCAGAGAATTGTGCTGTACATGCTGCATTTTTACGCAGCACACGCCACCGCCAGGGCCATGACAAGGGGTGGGTGGAAGGGGAAGCTGCCCTGGGCACAGCGGGGCTAGGAGGCAGAGAATGGACACAGGGTAGTAAACACATTCTATGGCATGCATTACCAATGGGGGAGGAGGCGCAGTTCCACATCCTTGCCCTGGGCACTAGATGAACCTGTCCCGGTAATGGCCACCACATGTTTATGATATACACAGGACACAAAAAAGGGTTTACTATATGCCTTTGCGTTGAGCCGGTATTGATCTTGTGACCAACCAGCTGCCAGTTCTACAAAGCAGTTTGAAAATACAGTGATTTTGATTAATTTTTCTGGGGAACAACACAAGTTCTTCTTAGTGCCTTTTCATATATAAACCGCGAAGGTACTTAACCCCTTCCTTCCTAAGGGTAAAACAAATGTTAATGCATAAGCTAAAATTTGCAACTTAGACATGTGTTAGTAAAACCATACATATCATCACAACTACTTTGTGCATCCAGGTGAATTATACCACATTTTATTCATTACAAATGTGGCTTTCATTTGGTGGTACATGGCAATGGATATCTTAATGGATTTTTTTTATTATCAAAGGAAAACTGGCCCAAAATAGTGAAAAAAAAATATTCTTTTTTAAATTTAGCTGTGTATTTCTTGCTACTACCATAACCTACCACCAAAGAACAACCCAAAATAAATTCATTTTTTTTTTAATCCTACCTGAAACACACTGACACTGACTGACACTAATACTAATTGAGAAAAAAAATACTGACCCTGACGTTTGACCCCAACATTGACCCCAACGTTGACCCAAACACTAACCCTGGCGCTGAACTAGACCAAACCTTGATCTAGCTATATTTTTTTGTATTATTATTATTATTATTATTTTTTACACAAAGTTGTTTTTTGTTTATTTTCTCTGCAAGGACAGAGAAAGATATGATGTATCTATCTCCTCCATTCAGATTGAGAAATCATGGGTTCACAGTGGGGCCGCATATTTGCGGACGCTCAGCGCCAAGGGATTGAATATGAAAAGTGTACTGATATAGAAATTTTTTAAGGCTTATTGCAGCCAATCACATTTGTTGTTCACTGTTTTAGTCGGGAAGTGCAGAAATTACAACTGGAAGCTGATTGGTTGAGTAATATAAGATTTTTCTGATAGGACACTTTTTATACATCATAGTTTGCTGTGGTTTTAGGAGACATTTGGTAGAATTATCAAAATGATTGGTCTCAGTTTTCAAATTGTCTGTGAACATTTCTTATTTAGCTACTTATTTAGTGTGATGTATGTTTTTAACACTTCAAACCTCTGGATCAGTATAAATACACTGATATGAATGACTCACATTTCTGTTCATGAAAATAATTGTCTGTCCAAGAATATGATGAAGATCTCCATATGGACTCTTTCCCTTTCAAAGGGCCTATGCCTCAAGTACAGTTGCCTTGTAAAATTGTTTCCAGGGTCTGTTGTAGCCAAGGAAAACATTTTCTTTTGGACTTTTATTTTCCAATATTGTAGAAGGACCTCATATATCAGGACCGTGCCTTGTCTAATTTCATTAATGTGATCTTGTGTCCATCTTGTGGCAGTTTAATGGCCAGTATTTGTGGCCTCCATCAAATAAAGCATCGGCCGTAAATCCCATGTCACGTAAATGAAGACATAAATGTCAGTGTGCATTACTATATAATATCTGTTTTTTAATTAAATGAAACTGATTGTGACATTTATTAGATCACAAGTTACTTGTTAATCGCCGTGAATGGCATAAAGATTGCTTACTTTGTAAGTGGGATTCTGAGACCTTTTGCTAATACAGGCTATATTATGATAGTGGGACGTCCGTGGGCACAAAAACCTGCACTGTGTTTTCTGGGTTAAATCTGTTAAAGAAAATAAAAGAATTTCCAAGGGAATTGTTAAGCTTTGCAACACAAACAGATACATTGGAATGACTTGCATGGACAAAGTAGCGCATAAGTATTACAACTGTTTATTTAAGTTAATTAAAGAGTTGAAGGGCAACTCTGCCCAAAAACTAAAGACGGCTATAGGACATGATAATAACCCATCCCAGCATTTAACTCAACCGTCATCAGCTTTTCCCTCACAATTCCATAGGCACATTTTCCATGTTCACAAGATTCCCAGAGGAACCACTATGGAAGAGGAAACAAAAAATGGCAGTAGAAACTGCTAATTTAAATTTCAGCACTGCTCAGAAAGACCAAGGGGCTTTGGGAGAAAGTGGTGAAGATGAAGGACATCAGAGAATAGAGCTTAAATGAACATCTAAAGTAGGCCATGTATGGAACAAAATTTGGCCAGTTTAGCAGGGACCAACCAAATATTGATCCATGGGGCAACTTAGAAGTTGATCAAACGAATGGCTGCTTCTGTTGAATAGACTTGTGGGAAATGTTTTTGCAACTAATGGGCTGCAGCAGCTGATTAGTGTATTCAGAGAGTCCCCTCTGTCAAAATACAATATCCCAATAGGCAGAATTCTTCTATCCACCTCAATTGTGTGGATGGAGGAATCCATTTTATTTTGTTAGCCTGCTGGCCGAACGATAAAAAAGATCTATCTATCTATGGCCAGCTTAAAGTAAGTGTAACTAAAGGCAATTTTATTTTTATAGTTTTGGATAGAGGGGAGATGGATTAGTACACCTGGCCCCATTAGGGGCTGTGGAGGGTGTAAGTGATTCACGTAATTTGCAGGGATTTTCTCTCACTTCCTGTTTTCGCTATCGGGAAGGAAGTGAAGGTAAACCTCAAAGATGGCAACAATAACCCTTACAGGGGTTATAACCCTCCTTTACTCTATCCAAAATGGAAAGAAAAAAAGTTTTGCCAATAGTTCTACTTTAAGTAAGGCCTTATGAATCTATAGGTATTTTGCATTATGGGTGCTGGTGACCAGAGCAAGACTATGACTTTTTGACTTGGTGTCCGAGGGAAAATACAACCAAGTGTACCTTTTATGGTACAGCAGTTTTCCTGTAGGTTGACAGTGTGCCATGGTGCAGTAGTTATAGGCATGGTAAAAAGGGAGGTGTTTCTTAGGGTCCATTCACACCATGGCGTTCCGGATTTTCCTGAACTTCTTTTGGGGGACAGGCGTCCCGTGATTCTGTTTGCGTGATTTTACCGCAATTCGTCGGACGACAATCGTGGCAAAGTCCCGCCACAATTTGGGTGCCATTGAAAGTAACAGGGATTGCGTGGGCATCCCACGATTTGCAGTGATTCAGAATTGAAGGGCAGAATTGCGGCGATTTCCCCCACAATCCGCAACGCCATGGTGTGAATGGAGCCTAAAGGACATGGTCCTATGGTTCTTATGCACAGCTGCATCAGATTCTGTGTGGATCAGTTTTAGTAAATCTCCCCTATTATGTCATACATTAATGTTTGCTGTGCTAAGGGAGCCTATTTATTTAAATTGGCCTCCAATGCCCCAGAACAGACAAAAAACAGACCTGGAACTTTTTTTTTTTTTAAAGAAGTAGTATGTTACTGTGTGTTGCAATGCTTTGCCTAGGGCAGTGGTCTCCAAACTGTGGCCTGGGACAATGCGGCCCTTTGTGTGCCTTTATCTGGCCCTTGGAGCACTGTTCCTCTCACTGACACCAACGATGAGGTACTATTCCTTCCACTGGCACCAACATCTGGCCCCCCTAAAGTCTGAAGGACAGTAAACTAGCTCTTTGTTTAAAAAGTATGGAGACCCCTGGACTAGGGCATTGGATAACATTAAAATGAGTGGCACTGCAATGCACTAGCCCATGTAAGTTGTGTTGATATGTTTTAGGGATACCACAGCACATATCTGTGCAGCCTTACTCTGCCAGAAGGGCAAATACCCACCAATCTGGTCCTCCCCTGTTGGTGGCATGCTATAAAATAATACTGACACCAATATTAGGGTACTATTACACCCACTGACACCAATGATGGGGTACTATTTCTCCCACTTGCACCAATATCTGGCCCCACTAAAGTCTGAAGGACAGTAAATTGGCTCTTTGTTTAAAAAGTTTGCAGACCCTTGGCCTAGGGCATTGGATACCATTAAAATGAATAGCACTGCAATGCACTAGCTCATGTAAGGTGTGTTGCCATGTTTTGAGGTTACCACAGCGCATATCTGTGCAGCCTTATGCAGGCCATACACGGTCGAATTTCGAACTAATTTTCTTTCCAAAATCAGAAAATTCGTTTTTTTTGTGATCCGATGATGCCACCATTGATTTTCGAAATTCGGCCGACCAAGCCTTCAATTTCACCTCATGTTGTTACAGAAAATAATTTTCTTGGCTGGGAATCTTCTTTTCTCTCCGTAAATTTTCTTTTCTTATTACATTTCTCGCACGATACTCCCATCATTGATTAGAAAATCGTTCATTTTTCAAAAAATTTCCAACATGTCGATTCCTCAAATTTTATTTCTGCTCGAAAAACGGCTGTTGCTGCAGCCCATTAATGGTGCAAAATTCATCCGAAAATTCTTAGATACGATTTTCGAAAGAAAATTCTTTCGAAATTCGAACCGTGTATGGCCGGCATTACTCGGTATCTACACTATTAGGAACATCTGCTTGTTAATAATAATAATAGTAAAAAAGCAAACCGTGACTGCAACTGAATACCTAAAGCTTGCAAACGTGGTCAGTAAGTTCAGTTGTGTGACCAAAAGTTAGGATGGGAAAGAATTGTGATGTGGGTTGCTAAAATAATAACTATGTGATTATTTTTCCGTTAGTGTACTTTTTGTTTTGTTTTGTTTTTTTGTTTTTTTTATTGCTTCTAGCTTGTGCATGTAGATTATTGCAGTTTATAGCAAAGCTGAGTTTACTCAACACTAACTGCCGAGAATACGCCTACCAAATGTGATTTTAAATGGCACTTTGCAGGGGAAAATACAACGCTGTTTTGTAATATGTAATTGCTGGCAATGTAGTGGAACGTTTCTCGTATGCGCTTGGCGATCCAGAGACGCCGACTTCCTATTATTTGTCTCAATGAAACATTGTGTAATTGAAATACCTTGCTGGTTTTATTATTAAAACGAGGTTCTGACTCTTGTTATAATCTCGAAAATGTGACGGGGGCTCCCGCTACAGCGTTCAACGCGACTACTTTTCATCCAATTAAATTATACACTACATTTGACATGGCGGTTAGGTTATAGCCTGTGCGCTGGAAAAAACGGTTTTGGGTTTCATATTTTATATATCCAATTTGTCGAAATCGGCGATGATAAAATTATATAATGTCTGCAGCATCTGTCTGTGGGAAGGACATTCGAGATGTGTTCTTCCGAAATCGTGAATTGGACGTGAGGGAGCACCGAAGCCAAGGTGAAAGGTAACGTGATGCCAATAAGGGCTTCTGGAGTCCATGGAAAATGAATCAACGGCCCAAAAACCACATATTTTTTCTTCCTTAAATACTGAAATTTGAAGCAGAGTAGATGCATTTTGTAACATAATAAGAGGCACAAGTACAATCTTGACTCTCTGCTCTCGTGCTTGCCTTTTAAAATTAGTTTAACTGTTTCCGGAGAAGGAAGAATTGTTTAGCTGAAGCAAGGCAAAAACCATCCTCATTTTTAGCTGCTTTGTTCTTTAATATTTATTTTTATATATTTAATGTAGATGTAAATCCTAACTACTCAACATTTAGTTTTCTATAGCACTGCGTATCATAAACTATTGCCATTTTAATATAATAAAGAATATAATAATTGATATGAAAAAAATAAATAAAACACTTGTTTTTTTTTACTACCTCTTACAGCTGCTGATCTTCTGTACTACATGCCCATCAGCGATGGCTGCATGGCACTTCTTAGTGCGGGTTTCCTGCTGATAGCAAATCTGGACCATGCCAGACTAAAGTGAGTTGAATAGGCCACTCTGTTGACAGTCTCCATTAGAAGCTTATTTGATAGTGTGATAATCCAGGAGCACAATCGGGAAACAGTAATGCCGCGTACACACGATCGGAATTTAGGCCAGCAAAAGACCGATAAGAGCTTTTGGTTGGAAAATGCGATCGTGTGTATGCTCCATAAGCCCTTGTACACACGGTCGGACATTCCGACAACAAAATCCGTCGGATTTTGTCCGACGGATTTTGTCTGAAGCTGGTGTTGCATACACACGGTTGGACAAAGTTGTCAGAAAATCAGATTATTCGGAACGTGATGACGTTATTTCCTTACGACGGGACTACGTTCAGGCTAGTAGCCAATAGCTTTGGTCTAGGAATTTGATCTGAGCATGCGTGGCACTTTGTCCGATCGGAATTCTCTACAAACGATCAGACAAAGTCCGTTTGGATCATGTTGTCGGAAAATTTTATAGCCCAGCTCTAAAACTTTGTCGGTCGGATATTCCGACGGAAACAGTCCGATGGAGCCCACACACGGTCGGATTATTCGACAACACGGTCCAATCTGACATTTTCCGTCGGAATGTCCGACCGTGTGTACAAGGACTAAGACTTTTGCTGGCGGAATTTTGGCCAGCAAAAGATTGAGAACATGTTCTCAGTTTTTCGGTCGGAAAAAGTTCCTATCTGAAAATGCGTTTGTGTGTATGCAATTCCGACGTGCAAAAACTCACGTATGAGACGGAAGCTATTGGCAATGGCTACTGGGTATTGAACTTCCTTTTTCTCGTCCCGTCGTACGTGTTGTACGTCACCGTGTTCTTGATGATTGGAATTAGGTGTGACCATGTGTATGCAAGACAGTTTGAGCGAAATCCCATCGGAATTCCGTCGGGAAAACCATCAGAGATTTTTCCGAACAAAATTCTGATCGTGTGTACGCAGATTGTCTGCCCAACTAAGTTCGTCAGACAATCCGACAGACAGTCCGTCCAACTTTTAAATGAACGGACTTGACCACACACGACGAACAGACAGTCCGCTGAAAGCTTGCGCGATGACGTGTACAGCACGTACGACGGGACTAGAAATACGACGTCCAATACACTGCAATGCAACCTTCGGCCGTGTAAATCCTTTCTGAGCATGCGCCATACTTAGTCCGTCCAACTTGCCTACTCACAAGCGGACTGTCCGCTGAAACCAAGTTTGGACGGACAAAATTACGGAAATTCCGAAAGACTTAGTACGCCAGACTGTCCGCTGAAAAAGTCCGCTGAAGCCCACACACGAGCGGATTGTCCGCTGAAACACGTTTCAGCGGACTAAGTTGGACTGACAATCCTCTCGTGTGTACGCGGCCTAAGGCCTCGTACACACGGGCGGACTGTTCGCCCCAACTTTGTCCGCTGAACAGTGTTTCAGCGGACAGTCCGCTCGTGTGTGGGCTTCAGCGGACAGTTTCAGCGGACTGTCTGACGAACAAAGTCTTACGGAATTTCCGTAAAACTGTTCGCTGAAACTTGGTTTCAGCGGACAGTCCGCCCGCGTGTGTGCCAGTCCGCTGTACTTTCGAAATGAGCAAACTGTTCCCGCCCGGAGAAAAGTCTGCTCATTTCGAGCGCGTCTCCAGGTAGGCGGGGCCCGCGAAGGAGACGTCGCGGGCCCCGCCACCTGGTATGGACTTAAAGGGGAACCCCAACGCCGAAAAAAATCGGCGTGGGGTCCCCCCAAAGTCCACAACAGACCCTTGTCCGAGCACGCTACCCGGCCGGCCAGGAAAGGGGGGCGAGCGAGCGCGCCCCCCCTCCTGAGCCGTACCAGGCCGCGTGCCCTCAACATGGGGGGTGCCTTGGGGAAGGGGGGGCGCGCGGCCCCCCCACCCCAAAGCACCTTGTCCCCATGTTGATGAGGACAAGGGCCTCTTCCCGACAACCCTGGCCGTTGGTTGTCGGGGTCTGCGGGCGGGGGGCTTATCGGAATCCGGGAGCCCCCTTTAATAAGGGGGCCCCCGGATACCGGCCCCCCACCCTATGTGAATGAGTATGGGGTACAATGTTCCCCTACCCATTCACCTGTAAAATAAAAGTACCCAAAAAAAAACACAACACACGAGATAAAATATTTTATTGCACAGCTCCGGGGGTCTTCCGTCTTCGGGGGTCTTCTCGCCGGACTCCTCCGCTATCTTCTTGTAGCTCTTTTGCTAGCGGAGGAGTCCGGCTTTCTTCCTCCCCGCCGCCGGCCTCTTCTCCCGACTTCGGGGGTCTTGTCCCCCTCTTCGGTTCTTCTGCCGGGCCACCGCGCCTTCTTATAGTTCTTTTAGAGGCGGTGGCCCGGTCTTCTGTCGCCGCTGTCGCCGCCGCCTTCCGTTCTTCTTCTTCTTCTTCTTCTTCTTCTTCTTCTTCTTCTTCTTCTTCTCCAGGAGATGTTGACACGACGCTCTCTCCGGCCGGAATGCCAGAGCCGCGCTGCGCTGCCACTTATATGACAATGGGGCGGTGTCACATGGTATATGTCACATGGTGACATGGTCACATGTCACATGGTATATGTTATAAAAGAGCTATAAGAAGGCGCGGTGGCCCGGCAGAAGAACCGAAGAGGGGGCCAAGACCCCCGAAGTCGGGAGAAGAGGCCGGCGGCGGGGAGGAAGAAAGCCGGACTCCTCCGCTAGCAAAAGAGCTACAAGAAGATAGTGGAGGAGTCCGGCGAGAAGACCCCCGAAGACGGAAGACCCCCGGAGCTGTGCAATAAAATATTTTATCTCGTGTGTTGTGTTTTTTTTTGGGTACTTTTATTTTACAGGTGAATGGGTAGGGGTACATTGTACCCCATACTTATTCACATAGGGTGGGGGGCCGGTATCCGGGGGCCCCCTTATTAAAGGGGGCTCCCGGATTCCGATAAGCCCCCCGCCCGCAGACCCCGACAACCAACGGCCAGGGTTGTCGGGAAGAGGCCCTTGTCCTCATCAACATGGGGACAAGGTGCTTTGGGGTGGGGGGGGCGCGCGGCCCCCCCTTCCCCAAGGCACCCCCCATGTTGAGGGCACGCGGCCTGGTACGGCTCAGGAGGGGGGGCGCGCTCGCTCGCCCCCCTTTCCTGGCCGGCCGGGTAGCGTGCTCGGACAAGGGTCTGTTGTGGACTTTGGGGGGACCCCCACGCCGATTTTTTTCGGCGTTGGGGTTCCCCTTTAACCACTTTCAGACCGGACCATTTTGCTGGTAAATGACCAGAGGTCTTTTTACACTTTGGCACTGCGCTGCTTTAACTGGTAATTGCGCGGTCATGCAATGTTGTACCCAAACAAAATTTGCGTCCTTTTCTTCCCACAAATAGAGCTTTCTTTTGATGGTATTTGATTGCCTCTGCGATTTTTATTTTTTGCGATATAAACGTAAAAAGACCGCAAATTTTGAAAAAAAATGATATTTTCTACTTTTTGTTATTAGAAAAATCCAATAAACTCAATTTTAGTCATACATTTAGGCCAAAATGTATTCAGCCACATGTCTTTGGTAAAAAAAAAGTCAATAATTGTATATTTATTGGTTTGCGCAAAAGTTGTCACATCTACAAACTAAGGTACGTTTTCTGGAATTTACGCAGCTTTTAGTTTACGACTGTCTATCTCATTTCTTGAGGTGCTAAAATGACAGGGCAGTACAAAACCCCCCCAAATGACCCCATTTTGGAAAGTAGACCCCCTAAGGAAATTGATAAGAGGCATGTTGAGCCCATTGAATATTTTATTTTTTTGCCTCAAGCGATTGAATAATGACAAAAAAAAAATTTTTTTTTTTTTTTACACAAAGTTGTCACTAAATGATATATTGCTCACACATGCTATGGGCGTATGTGAAATGACACCCCAAAATAAATTCTGCTGCTTCTCCTGAGTACGGGGATACCACATATGTGGGACTTTTTGGGAGCCTAGCCGCGTACAGGGCCCCGAAAACCAAGCACCGCCTTCAGGCTTTCTAAGGGCGTAAATTTTTGATTTCACGCCTCACTACCTATTACAGTTTTGAAGGCCATAAAATGCCAAGATGGCACAAAACCCCCACAAATGACCCCATTTTAGAAAGTAGACACCCCAAGCTATTTGCTGAGAGGCATGTTGAGTCCATGGAATATTTTATATTTTGCCACAAGTTGCGGGAAAATTACAAACTTTTTTTTTTTTTTTTTTTTTTTCACAAAGTTGTCACTAAATGATATATTGCTCATGCATGCCATGGGCATATGTGAAATGACACCCCAAAATAAATTCTGCTGCTTCTCCTGAGTACGGGGATACCACATATGTGGGACTTTTTGGGAGCCTAGCCGCGTACGGGGCCCCGAAAACCAAGCACCGCCTTCAGGCTTTCTAAGGGCGTAATTTTTTGAGTTCACTTCTCACTACCTATTACAGTTTTGAAGGCCATAAAATGCCAAGATGGCACAAAACCCCCACAAATGACCCCATTTTAGAAAGTAGACACCCCAAGCTATTTGCT
Organism: Lithobates pipiens; assembly: GCF_037356315.1. Lineage (NCBI taxonomy): Eukaryota > Metazoa > Chordata > Amphibia > Anura > Ranidae > Lithobates > Lithobates pipiens. The sequence continues at coordinate 49,293,082 of NW_027507686.1, read as the reverse complement.
GAGAGGCATGTTGAGTCCATGGAATATTTTATATTTTGCCACAAGTTGCGGGAAAATTACAAACTTTTTTTTTTTTTCACAAAGTTGTCACTAAATGATATATTGCTCACGCATGCCATGGGCATATGTGAAATGACACCCCAAAATAAATTCTGCTGCTTCTCCTGAGTACGGGGATACCACATATGTGGGACTTTTTGGGAGCCTAGCCGCGTACGGGGCCCCAAAAACCAAGCACCGCCTTCAGGCTTTCTAAGGGCGTTACAGTTTTGAAGGCCATAAAATGCCAAGATGGCACAAACCCCCCCCCCCAAATGACCCCATTTTAGAAAGTAGACACCCCTAAATTTAGGGGTACACTAGTGAGACTAGGTAATAAATGGCGGGTGCCCTGAAACTATAAAAAAATAACTAACCAACCAGCGTCACCTGTAACAGTTATATGGTGATCACTGGTGAAAGGGTTAACTAGGGGGCAATCAGGGGGCTTTATGCGGTAGTATATGGGGGTCCCTGGCGCTATAAAAAGCTGCGGCGAACCTAAATACCTACCTGCCTAACTAGCGTCACCTGTGACACTAATACAGCGATCAGAAAAACGATCGCTTATTAGGCTGGGTTCACACTGGAGCGATGCGGGAACGCCACGAATGCGCGGCGGGTTCCCGCATCGCATGCCTCCCGGCGGCAGTTCACACTGCCCTATGCGAACTGCTGGGAGTGTCAGTGAAATGTTAATGACACCCCCAGATCAGTTCGCATATCGCAGTGCGATCTGCAAACTTGGATCGCATGGTGTGAACACCCATGCGATCCGATTCTGCTGCGGACCAAAAAAAGGGTCCCGTGCGAGTTTGCGGCGGGTGCGGCGGGTGCGACACGAATTCAGCCATACTATCTGTATAGCTGAACTCGAATCGCACAGAGATCGGATGTGATTTGCACTGCAGTGCGGTGCGAATCACATCCGTTCTCATAAACCGCTGCAATGTGAACCCAGCCTTAGTGACACTGGCGACGGGGGGTGATCACGGGGTTAAACCTTTATTGGGGGGGTTAGGGGGTACCTTAGAACTAAAGGGGGCTAACCCTAACTGCCCTAACAGTTATTAGTCACAAATGACACCTGCCGGGTGATCAGGGGGTTAAACCTTTATTAGGTAATAAATGGCGGGTGCCCTGAAACTATAAAAAAATAACTAACCAACCAGCGTCACCTGTAACAGTTATATGGTGATCACTGGTGAAAGGGTTAACTAGGGGGCAATCAGGGGGCTTTATGCGGTAGTATATGGGGGTCCCTAGCGCTATAAAAAGCTGCGGCGAACCTAAATACCTACCTGCCTAACTAGCGTCACCTGTGACACTAATACGGCGATCAGAAAAATGATCGCTTATTAGGCTGGGTTCACACTGGAGCGATGCGGAAACGCCGCGAATCCGCGGCGGGTTCCCGCATCGCATGCCTCCCGGCGGCAGTTCACACTGCCCTATGCGAACTGCTGGGAGTGTCAGTGAAATGTTACTGACACCCCCAGATCAGTTCGCATATCGCAGTGCGATCTGCAAACTCGGATCGCATGGTGTGAACACCCATGCGATCCGATTCTGCTGCGGGCCAAAAAAAGGGTCCCGTGCGAATTTGCGGCGGGTGCGGCGGGTGTGGCGGGTGCGGCGGGTGCGGCGAATGGCTGAACTCGAATCGCACAGAGATCGGATGTGATTTGCACTGCAGTGCGGTGCGAATCACATTCGTTCTCATAAACCGCTGCAATGTGAACCCAGCCTTAGTGACACTGGCGACGGGGGGTGATCACGGGGTTAAACCTTTATTGGGGGGGTTAGGGGGGTACATTAGAACTAAAGGGGGCTAACCCTAACTGCCCTAACAGTTATTACAGTCACAAATGACACCAATGCAAAAAAAAAAAAAAAAAAAAAAAAAATGACATTGGTGTCACTGTGACTGGGGGGCAGGGGTAATTGGGGGGGTGATCGGGGGGTAAAGGGGGGGTGTGAGTGTGCCTGGCATGTTCTACTGTGTGTGGGATGTGTTGGTGCAACTCACTGATCCGCTCTCCTCCGTGTCGGAACGAAAAATACCGACACGGAGGAGAGAATACATCACTTCCTCTCCTGTGTTTACATTACAGGAGAGGAAGTGATGTCACCGGGGATTTCCATTCGTCGGGAGCGATCGCGAGGGGGTGGCCATGAATGAATGGCCGTCCCCTCGTCCGGGATCGCTCCCGAACGAAAACCGACCGCCGCAGGCACCGGGCGGGGGCCCGATCGGGCCCCCGACCCGCGGGAGGCAAAGCACGTACATGTACGTGCTTATGCCTGCCCGTGCCATTCTGCCGACGTACATCGGCGTGAGGCGGTCGGCAAGTGGTTAAGTCCATTCCAGGCGGCGCAGCCCGCAACGTCTCCGTCGCGGGCCCCGCCTACCTTGACACGCGCTCGAAATGAGCGGACTGTCCTCCGCGTGTGTGGGCGAGTCCGTTCATTTCAAAAGTTGCGTGGACTTAGTACGACGAACTTAGTTTGCCGTATTAGTCCGCTCAAAAAGTGCCGTGTGTGGGCAAGTTCGTTCATTCAAAAGTTTGAGCGGACTGTTTGACGAACTTAGTTTGGGCAGACAGTCCACCCGTGTGTACGCCGCCTAAGAGTTTGTTGTCATCTCATAACTAGTAGTGCTTAAAGTGATTGTAAAGCTTCTTTTTTCTCAAAATACTAAACATGTTATGCTTACTTGCTCTGTGCAATGGGTTTCCACAGAGTGACCCTGAACCTACTCTTCCACCCGTGATATTGGCTCTTCATCTTCCTTGAGTGCCCCCATAATAAGCCACTTGCTATGGGGGCACTCGTGTTGGCTCAATCCCGAGCTGGACTGTGTGTGTCTATTAAACACAACGAGGCTCAGCCCCTCCTCCTGCTCCTTCCTCAATGAATTTGACTGACAGTAGCAGGAGCCAATGATTTCCGCTCAGGGCTTTTTCAGCGTTAACGTGGGGGAACACAGTTCCGGCACCTCCAGCACTGAATATACAGTGCCTTGAAAAAGTATTCATATCCCTTGAAATTTTCCACATTTTGTCAATTTATTTTTTTGTCATTTTTTTTCATGTTATGTGATAAACTGACACAAAGTTGCACATAATTGTGAAGTGGAAGGAAAATGATAAATGGTTTTCAAAATTTTTTACAAATATATATGTGAAAAGTGTGGCGTGCATTTGTATTCAGCCCCTTTTACTCTGATACCCCTAACTAAAATCTAGTGAAACTAATTGCCTTCAGAAGTCACCTAATTAGTAAATAAAGTCCAACTGTGTGTAATTTAATCTCATTATAAATTCAGTTGTTCTGTGAAGCCCTCAGAGGTTTGTCAGAGAACATTAGTGAACAAACAGCATCATGAAGACCAAGAAACACACCAGACAGGTCAGAGATAAAGTTGTGGAGAAGTTTAAAGCAGAGTTAAGTTATAAAAAAATATCCCAAGCTTTGAACATCTCACGGAGCACTGTTCAATCCATCATCCGAAAATTGAAAGAGTATGGCACAACTGCAAACCTACCAAGACATGGCCGTCCACATAAACTGAGCGGCCGGGCAAGGAGAGCATTAAGCAGAAAAGCAGCCAAGAGGCCCATGGTAGTTCTGGAGGAGCTGCAGAGGTCCACAACTCAGGTGGGAGAATCTGTCCACAGGACAACTATTAGTCGTGCATTCCACAAATCTGGCCTTTATGGAAGAGAGGCAAGAAGAAAGCCATTGTTGAAAGAAAGTCATAAGACTTTTGCAGTTTTTGAGAAGCCATGTGGGGAACACCGGAAACATGTGGAATAAGCTGCTCTGGTCAGATGAGACCAAAATTTAACTTTTTGGCCTAAAAGCAAAATGCTATGTGTGGCGGTAAACTAACACTGCAGATCACCCTGAACACACCATCCCCACCGTGAAACATAGTGGTGGTGGCAGCATCATGTTGTGGAGATGCTTTTCTTGTATATAGTTTGTGTCTCTGAAGATTTCCTTGTTGATCAAGTGGGCATCCCATAATAACCCTATCCCCATCCAAGTTCAACACCCCTAATTAAAATACAAAAAAACTAAAGCTGCAAGGACTGATTCCTGTCTCAAGAGTGTGTGGAGAATTTGTGTGCCTGGCTGTGCAGAGTGGAAGATATCCATATTCACCAGCGGCTCCTAGAAGGGTAGCACTACAAACAATTCCTACAAAAGCCCTTTAGTAAGTCAATTGTATTAAAAAGTACTTTTCTTTTGTGCAGTGCTATAATTTTCTATAAATTCCAATGCAATATGGCAGCCTGGAGGTGTTCTGTACATTGTTGGTGTATAGAACACTCAAATGCCATTTCTTGCCTGTAGTGATTGGCACACTGATATTCTCAGAGGTCTGCACTATGATACAAGTCAGATTTGGAAACCCTGTTATATAGATTTTAAGTATTGCTGAGATACCCCCTAAGGCTAAATTCACACCTGAGTTTTTGCTGGACGGTGTGTAGATGCAAAAAAATCAGCAGGGGGGTGTTGGGGGTCCAGGTGAAAGCAATGGGCTGCCGCAGCTAATTGCAGCCACTTGCGGCTAAACTCTATGCAGGGATTACCTCCAAGTGATTGCCTCTGGATGCAGTGTGTCTGGGCAAAAACGCAGGTTTAAATGTGACCGAAGGGTTATTACTTCTAAAAGGATGCAGATCCGGCAGCCTTCCTCATTAGAACACTGAAAGCACATCAGGTCAATATAATGAACCAGTCACTTCCATTAAGAATTAGTATCAGGGGCGCCCATCCATGAAGGGGGCACGGGTGCCCTCCCCCCATTTATGCGTCCGGTCCCTTTCAGAACTCCGGGCTCATGGATTCCAATGGGGAGTGGGTGCCCTTTTGAGGCACCCACTCCCCAGAGGCCCCAGAGGCTCTAATAGGCTTCAAAATAGGGTGGGCACAGAAAATGCGTTCGGAGCCCACCCAGGTGTGTAAAAACAGAAAAAAATGAATATTCACTATTCTCACACTGAATCTCCACCCTGCCAATCAAGAAGCGTGATCCGTTTCCCAATTGGCCCGAAAGGAGAAGGAAGGAAGGAGAAGCTGCTTGTGATGCCCACTGTCGTGATGCCCGCAGAAGAGAGCAGGGGAACCCACCCGTGATTGCCCACCATGGATGGGGTAAGTGCACCCGACCGACCAACCCAACCAGCTGCGGGTGCACTGTTTGCCGCCACTGATTAGTATGCAATCAGTCTGGTGAAACAACAGTAACAAAAGACAGGAATCTGCTACAAAGTTTGGAAATATCTCTGCAATGTTACTCTCTCAGGCAGAATCATTGGTATTACTTTAATAGCAGCTGCAGATATACAAATATTGAATAATATATTAACGTTCTAAAAGTCATATAAGATTTTAGTTTATGGGTGTATATGCATTATATAGGATGCATTACATGTTCTTCTTTTCAAAAAAAACACACATATGCACACACACATACATATATGTAAAAAAAAAAAAAAAAACATGTATTCATGCACACCTACAGATACAAACTCACTTAAACATTTATATAGGTACACTTGCCTGTTGACAAAAATAGCCAAAAAGCAAATCATGTGGTTGACGCTCAATACATAAAACATGCAGACATGCTGGGATTTTTATTCACTGTAGACTGTCGAATTTACAGAGACTGGTGTAAAAAGAGAAGAATCCCCAGAGCAGCTGATCTCTGGGAAAAAGTACCTTGGTAATGAGAAAGGTAAATGGAAAAAGGCCAGACTTGTTCAAGTCAACAACTGCTCAAGTGACCACACTTTGTAATGGAGTGCACAGGAGGGCCTCTCTGAGCACGTCAATCTTTGTATGACAACGTAAGACTATCCTGGGTAACTTAAGACTGAAAAAAGGTGACCCTAGCCCAATAAAACACTGATTTATGCTTTGAAATACACATGGTAGGGTCAACATTTTAAGTATGGGTGCATCCTGTCTTGTGTCAATTTCAAGGTGCTGGTGATATTATGATGCAAGGTTCTTTTTATGAATTTTAGAGCTTCTCTTCATACATGTTAGGCCTCTTCATACTAGATAGATAGATAGATAGATAGATAGATAGATAGATAGATAGATAGATAGATAGATAGATAGATAGATAGATAGATAGAATGGTTTGTTTGGGTTTGGACCCGATAAATGGTTGCTTTGTTCACTGGTCCAAATCATTTGGTGGAGGGGGGATTATGGTGTGGGGTTGTTTTTCAGGGGTTAGGGTTGGGCTTGGCCCCTTTACTTCCAGTGAAGGAAACTCTTAAGGAGTCAGCATACCAACACATTTTGGACAATTTCATGTTCCCAACTTTGTTATATGTATATGTAAAAATATTAACCCCGATTGAGCTGTGACCGAAGGATTTTGCATGATGCACATTCCTTTGCTTCTACATATGGGGAGTTACAATTTCTTTAACTGGTCCATGTACAAATGGTCACATTCCTACATACAGTGTTTTTTTACATTGGGGGGGGGGCGTGGCCTGGAGAGCAATGGAGTAGGATGCATACAGTGAGAGCTCTGCTTGCCCATACTCCTGTATATCCTACCTTAACCCTGCTCGATTTTGACTAGCCTCTACGCTACAGCAGACCTACCTTACCCCTTCACGGTCCTTGGAACTTCTCAGTGAGTTGGGGTGCCGCCCGTGGCTGTCATCGCAGGGCTTATCCATCCCGAAATTGCCTGAAGGACAGACCGGGGCTCCGGCCTAGCTCCTGGAACGGTGCCCATATTGCTCCACCCGGAGACGGCCCTTGCAAGCTCCTTTGGTCTCCTTGACTGCCCTGAGCCCAGTCTCCCCCTCCTACAGTGTGTCCTGTTCTTTAGGGTTTGTATGAAAATTTGAAGGGATTACAAAAATAAGGACAGCTACAGAAAATTTACGAACATTTTGTAAAAATTCACAAACAGATGAAAAAATTATGGATTTTGCAAACTGTTTGCAAATTTACTGACAGTCGGAAACCCTGCCTACAGGGTGCTCCAATCAACAATATTGCTGCAAGCATAGGGCAATTCCATATAGTTGTAGGATAAATGACAAAATTCAATACAATTTTTTTTTTACTTTAACCACTTCCATAGCAGGCACTTTCCCCCCTTCTGGTGGTATTTAATCACTGCTGGGTTTTTTATTTTTTACTCATTTACATTTTTTTGCACTATAAACGTAAAAAAGACCATCAATTAAAAAAAAACTGAGGGGCACTGATAGGCGACACTGACGGCACTGATATGCGGCACTGATAGGTGACACTGGATAGGCAGCACTAATGAGGAGCTACTGACAGGCATTACTGAGTGGCACTGATTGGCACTTTGATGGGGCACTGACAGGCATTACTGATGGGGCATTGATTGGCACTGTTGTGGGCATTGACAGGCATTTATTATGGGGACAGGCTAGCAGGGGTTGGGCACTGATTGGCACCTTTTGATGAGGGCTGTGCTGATAAACAGTGTGCTGAATATCAGCACGGATCCTCCCTCCCAAAAGGGAGAGCCACCGATTGGCTCTCCCTGTCAACGTGAACCAAGGAAAGCCGTTTACCGGCACTTCCTGGTTCACGCTGTGATCAGCTGTGATTGGTCACAGATGATCACGTGGTAAGAAGCCTCTGTCAGAGGCTTTATGCCATGATCTGAGTTGCAGTGTGTCAGACTTACACACAACACCTCCGATCCCCATGCTACGTGCCGGCTGTGATATCCTGATCATGTCATATGACGTCCGGTCAGGTTATCCCAACCACTTTGCCGCCGTCATTCTGCTATATGGCGGGCAGCAAGTGGTTAAAGCTAAAGGCCAGGTTTTTGTCACTTTAAATAGTTTGTTTGACCAAGACACATGGATATGAGCAATTTTTGCTAGAGTGGTCACTGCCTATGCATTGCTAGTAATTAGGTATATGAGACCGTGGTTTGAGTTGAACGTAAGTTCGACTCGAACATCAGGTGTTCGTTTGTTATAAAACTAACCAAACATATGGGGCATTCGCTGGAAATTCGAGCGCTGCAGAATGCCCTGCAAGATCGCAGTTAGCGCTTTGAAAGCAGCGCTTTGAAAGCAGTGCTTTTAACCCCTTCTATAACAGCAGTAAAGCACCACTAAAACTAGTGGCGCTTTACCGCTAACGCCCCCACCGCCTCAGTGTGAAAGGGGTCTCTAAGAGAGACTAACCAAAGCATGCTTTCATCATGAATAGTTTAAAACATTGGCAGGCAGTATACAAAAAAATATATAAATAAACATTGGTGGGCAGTATACAATAAATAAATACATAAATAAACATTGGCAGGCAGGATACAAAAAAAACAAAAACATTAGCAGGCTGGCATAGTGTGACTTACCTTTCTGGCAGTCCAGGCTCTTTAACTACATCAGGCAGAAGGGGTCTCCTCCAGCTCCTCCCCCTTCACGGTCACATGACCTCTTCATTCTCTCCGTCCAGAGCTGAATAGGAGCCGGGACAAGGAGCAGCTCAGCTGCCTTGAGAGTGGGGACCCGGGACCTGCCAGAGAGACATGCGGCCCTCTCCGCAGAGTCGGCTGCGGAGCTGGCCGCAGATAGACCAGCGGTGGGTGTGCAGGGCTGGCACAAGAAGCTGAGAGTCAGGAGATATGACATGCGGCCCGGTGACCCCCGGCCCACCGAAACCAGGCCTGGTGTGCCCTGTGACCAGTCCGGGCCTAGATAAGATCAAAGCATACTCATGTGTTAGAATGGCCCAGTCAAAGTCCAGACCTACATTTGATAGAGAATCTGTGGCAAGACTTGAAAATTGCTGTTCACAGACGCTCACCATCCAATCCGACAGAGCTTAAGCTATGTTGCAAAGAAGAATGGGCAAAAATGTCACTCTCTAGATGTGCAAAGCTGGTAGAGACATCTCCAAAAAGACTTGCAGCTGTAATTGCAGTGAAAGGCGGTTCTACAAAGTATTGACTCAGGGGGGCTGAATACAAATGTACCCCACACTTTTCACATATTTATTTGTATAAACATTTGGAAAATCATTTATCATTTTCCTTCCACTTCACAATTATTTGCCACTTTGTGTTGGTCTATCACATAAAATCCCAATAAAATACATTTATGTTTTTGGTTCTAACATGACAAGATCTTCAAGGAACTGTGTATGTAAGGATTTACAACTACTTTAATGTTCTACACAACCACAACATGGTGTGAGCAGTAAAGCACCTCAACGCAATGTTAAAGTAGGAAGGGGTTAAATGCATAGAGCACAACAAAGCAGAGTCCCTACACTTCTGGGCATTGCAGTACGCTATACGACAAGTGCATTGTGTTGCACTGCCTAGATACTCTGCAGCGCCATTTAAAATGACCATGTTCCAAAAAAAATATTATTACCCTTCAACAATAAGTATATTACAGTGCAGTTGCTTTAACATTATTGTATTATTAAAAAAAATGTAACTAGAAAATAATTTTCATTTAAATAAATTGTCCTAATTAAAATGAATATACCTTCTCTGGCCTCCACAATGTTCCTAAGAGAGTCACTTTACTGCATATTATACTATATACTTTGTCAGTAGGGAGATTTTATTTATTAAAAATGTAACCTCCTTTAAAATCCTCTGTGTTGTGCTTAGAGTAAAATAAACATTCCTTTTTCCCTTTTTCCCCCACTATTGATTTGTGTTAACAAACATTAGGTTGAATGCAAAATCATTATTGATCAGTGATAATAATTTAGTGATCAAGTGCCTCCTTGGAAGACAATTGTGATGTATTGTTAATTGCATCAGCCCGAGCAGGCATCAATGCGTTTGACAACTGTTTTCAATTTAGCATCCTACAGCAAACATTCAACATTTTATTCTATACGTACCTTAGCTTTATTTTCACTCTCTTTTTTTCTTTTATTCTTTTTTTTTTTTGTCGTTTCTTTGTTTTTTGATTTTTTTTTTTGCACAAGGTTGACAGTTTTTCAAACATATTCACTGTCAGTCCCCTAACAACCTGTCAACAAATGCCATGATGGGAAAATAGCAGTCTGAGCTCTGGGAAAAGTGACAGCCATGCCACAAAGAGAACTCACTCCCAAACGGTGGGCTAAAATTTTTGAAAGGTGCTCCAGCCCTTGTAAGTAAAAATGAACAGTCAGATGTCTGGGAAACACATACACTTGTCACATCCGATATTGACTTCTCTCTACAGTCAATTGAGATGTTGCTCTGAGTATAGAACAAGAGGGAGATAGACTAGCAGGAGAGAGATTGTTTTTTAGTTGAGTCTACAATTTTTCAGACAGTTTTTCTAGTGTATATATCTTTAGAGCATGCATACACTAAAGTTGATAGGCGTAAGATTGTGGCACAATCTGTATGACAAATAATTTTTTAAGCAATTTATGTATGAACACTAGTTTGTATCAATCAGCCGGGTGATGGAAAGCACCTCCGATGTCAACCTCAATATCTAAGGGAAATAACTGCCAATCCTTTATAGGAGTTTTAGATAAAATACTTGCTTGGTCTTAGTTCTAAGCCCTTGTACACACGGTCGGACATTCCAACAACAAATTTTGTCCGACGGAGTTTGTCCGAAACCGGTGTTGCATACACACGGTTGGACAAAGTTGTCGGAAAATCCGATCGTACGTAATGTGATGACGTTATTTCGTTACGACGGGACTACGTTCAGGCTAGTAGACAATAGCTTTGGTCTAGGAATTTGATCTGAGCATGCGTGGCACTTTGTCTGCTCAGAATTCTCTACACACAATCGGACAAAGTCCGATCGGATCATGTTGTCAGAAAGTTTTATAGCCCAGCTCTAAAACTTTGTCCGTCGGATATTCCGACGGAAACAGTCCGATGGAGCCCACACACAGTCGGATTATCCGACAACACGGTCCGTTCGGACATTTTCCGTCGGAATGTCCGACCGTGTATACAAGGGCTAAGAGTTTACTGATGGTAGTTTTTCTATGCTGAGAATAATAATTCAAAACTATGCTAAAGCAATAATCCAAAATTGTGTATAATCCAAAATTTTGCCAAAGTAGGACAGTTAGCAGATCCATTAGATGCACATATTTACATTGCCATCACTTCCCGTCATTGGGCTCAGCTACTAGGAGGGAAGAGAAATTTAGGGTACATGGGAGCATGCAACTCATTCTCCTCTCTCCAATGTGGATGTGTATTGGGTGAGTGCTGGGCTTCACAGTTGATGGAATCAATGGTCCAATTGACCTCACAAGGTCTCAGAAGTAGCTTGCAGAACATCTGAAGGATGAAAGCGCCACACAGGTAGGAAAAGTCCAATAAAAAGCTTTATTTGTCATGGCACAAAAAAATATATCCAATTATTCTATTCTAGTATCCATTTGTAGATGTTCCCTACTGTCATGTGACCATGCTTCTACTTTTCACCAACCTCATACTGGTGTTCGTCCAACTCTCCAAAATCTCCAAGCACGTCACTCTCAGCGACTCTTCAGCAGCAGTATTTGGAGACTTCAACGAATTACCTGTTTTCACAGAACACCGGCAGCATATACACTATTGTACATGATATAATGCCCGCTAATAACCAACAACATGGCCACCTCCAAGGCAGTGACAACTTTTTTCCTCCGTAGCCGGTGTTATGCAAAAAACGACTTGCTGAAATCTCCAAGTCAACAGAAGTGACAAGGTTTAAGATTTGATGGGTCTATTTCAGCAGAACACCGGCTCTCTGGAGTTACAAAGTTGCACATTTTGTCTACCTCTGCTACTATTATCCAGTAGAAATCAAAATCCTACTATCAACATGAGGACCCTGGTGAAGGGGGAGTTTAGAGCCCCCAAAAAGCATTTGAGTTTTTCTTCTGTGCCGTGAGAAATAAAACGTTTCTATGCAAAGTGAATGGGGCTGCGCTGTTAGTAATAAGCAAAGGAGTGATCGAATAAGTGGAAGGTGTTGTTGTAAACACCAATAACTAACAACATATGGACGAATCCAAACAGTGAATGTCCTGAAAAACTAAGTTGGCAATGGGAAGGGAGTGGATGGAGTGCTGGATTCCTTCTAACATTCTGTGCAAATTAAAGGAATGAAGGTAAGTGTCTTTTTCTCTCATGTGCAGTGACACCTCAGTGCAGGGTGGCCTCTCACCTTACAGCTGTAAGGTAACAGCATAAGAAGATAACAGTGAAGATCATGGGTAGTGTAAACGATCACACTGTGAACTTCTTGTGTACAACATCAGCCAAAATCCTCTAGGGGGCCTCTTTCTCCTGATGGATGATTCCCACTAGGATGTGTATATTAATGAAACTTCTTTGGAGCCAGTGTATAACCTGGGTGTCCCTCCCGGCTTACCCGTATGGTATATAAAAAAAAATAGGTTCCAGATAGTGTAGTATTGTAAAACCAGAAGATACTTTATTATAATAGACAGCTGTGGTACTCACATAGACAACAATGCGAAGCGCTAATCTCCATGACCGACGAGCTCGTACGCGGACGTCACTTCCGGTGCCTGTCTGTCCTAACGCATGGCGTCATGCCTACGTGAGTACATTAGGGGATCCCCTGATGAACTCACGTGGGCGAGACACTGCAATATCGCAGTCCCTCCATAAGTTGCTGATAGCCGCCATTACTAGTATAGAAAAATTAGATACATATATCCTATAGTTTGAAGACGCTAAAAGGTTTGTGTAAACCAATCAATATATGCTTATTGGGATTTTTTTTTTTACCAAAACATGTAGTAGAATACATATTGGCCTACATTTATAAAGAAATAGAATTTTTTTTAAAAATGTATTGGCTGTGTTTTATAGCAGAAAATAAAAAAAATATTGTTTTTTTTTTCATAGTTTTTTTGTTTATAGTGCAAAATTGCAGTGGTGATCAAATACCACCGAACAAAAGCTCTATTTGTGGGAAAAAATGACATACATTTTAATTGGGTACAGCGTCACATGACCACACAATTGTCAGTTAAAATAAAAAAAATTGCCTGGTCATGAAAGGTGGTAAATCTTACGGAGGTCAAACAATTGGCAGTTTTTTTTTATGATATTCTTAACTTCATATACAGTAAATGTAAAAAGGTATAGAAGGATATTTCCAGAAATCTCTGCCAGAAAAGTTTCATAATAAGGAGAATTGTAACGGTGGAGATGGGGTGTTGGTATTTATTTGGTCTTCACATTGCCCCATTTTTTTATTTTATTTTAAGTGTTGGTGTGATGAAATTATTGTGTGTATAGTTCAGTCATTTTAATTTGTATGTTCTCCTCTACCTATTACTTAAGCACCATCTGTTTTTTTTTTTATCATTCAGTTATATAATGAAAGACCACAAGTTAAGGACCCTTGATTTACCAGTTAGTCTAATGGTCAAGCTGGCCAGCTAATCTCAGGTCACAGTTGGCTTTTAATCAACGCCTAATGGCTATTTATATAGCTTAACTTCCAGCTTGGCAGGCTGCAGCCAAGGGATCATGATAATGCTTAAGAAAACACTGGAGTTTGCCATCTGATCTAGCCTTTGTGTAAGGGTAGCTTCTCTCTCCTTCTCCATTGTTCACCCCCGGAAGAACCGACACACAAACTGTTCCTTACCAAATAAAGAAGCTATTTACTGCTACACTTGCTGTCAGTGGATGTTTTCTGGGGTCAGTTTTAAAGGGCTTTCTATCCAATTTCATCCTTTGTGATAGCAATTAAGTAGCATTATAAAAATAAAAAATATTTTTTTTTTTTTTTAAAATACATGCAAAATAAATAAAATAATGAAAAAAATATTAAAGCGCCGGCATCCCCCCATGATGCTGCGCAAATGCAGACGCACACATAGATCCCACATGCATATGTTACCAGTAATTGCACCACACATGTGAGGTATCACCTTGAACATCAGAGTGAGATCAATAATTCTATCATGAAAGCTCACATTTATTTGAAAACTGGTAACATCTAAGGGCTTTTAAAGTGTCGCCTGTAGAGATTTTTAAGTAGGTTTAACAAAGGCGTGCAACATTTTAAATCTTATTAGATTAGTATCTATTTACTCAGTGTAGCATCACCTTTTATATTTTACAAAGAAATTGGGTATTATATTTTGTTTGTGTGCACTAAAATGCATTTGAATGTATTTTTTCCTGAAAGATTGTGTTTGATAAATGTCTGCACAAATATTGGCATAAAAAGTTGCAACAGCCACAATTTTATTCTCCAGTGATTCTGATTTTAGAAAATATATAATCTTTGGGGGGTTCAAAGTAATTTTCTAGCAAAAAATTCTGAGTTTTAACATGAATAATGTCAAAATCAGCCTGGTCGTGAAGTGGTTAACCCTTTCATGACTAAGCCTATTTTTGACATTTGGTGTTTACAAGTTAAAATCCATATTTTTTGCTAGTAAATTACTTGGAACCCCCAAACATTATATATATATTTTTTAGCAGAGACTCTAGAGAATACAACGACGATTGTTGCAATATTTTATGTCACGCGGTATTTGCGCAGCAGTGTTTTAAACGCAACTTTTTGGGAAAAGGGACACTTTCATGAATTTTTTAAAAAACTAAACAATAAAATTAGCCCAATTTTTTTGCATAATGTGAAAGATAATGTTACGCCGAGTAAATAGATACCAAACATGTCACACTTTATAATCGCACGCACTCGTGGAATGACGACAAACTACGGTACCTAAAAATCTCAATAGGCGACGCTTTAAAAAAAAATTCCGGTTACCAGGTTAGAGTTACAGAGGAGGTCTAGTGCTAGAATTATTGCTCTTGTGCTCTTGCTCTGACGATCACAGCGATACCTCACATGTGTGATTTGAACACCGTTTACATATGCGGGTGCAACTTCCGTATGCGTTTTCTTTGCTGCGCGAGCTCGTGGGGACGGGGGGGGGGGGCGCTTTAAAATGTATTTATTTTTTTCTTATTTATTTTATTCATTTTAAAATTAATAAATAGTTTTAAAAAAAATAATAATAATTTGATCACTTTTATTGCTGTCACAAGGAATGTAAACATCCCTTGTGACAGTAATAGGTGGTGACAGGTACTCTTTACTTTACACTTCAAAGTATTCAGATCACCAAAAACAGCGACTCTGAATACTGTATATATTTTTTAAATCCGGCGCCATTGGCAGCCGAGTAAACGGGAAGTGACATCATGACGTCGCTTCCGTGTTTACAATTAGGAGACTGTAATGAAGCCGCTTACAGCTTCATTCCAGTCCCTCCCTAGCCGCTGGAAGCAGCCGATTGAACGGGAGCACTGGTAAGAGCGGCGGGAGGCGGCGGGGGCGCCCGCTCCCCTGGCATAACAGCCAAGCGGCTTTTATCTGCATCGGTTGTTATGGCTGGAAAGCCAATCACCCGCTCATAAAAACGGTACCGGGAGGATGTCTGCAGGTGTGGGCATCATCCCGGTATAACCCCCGGAAGCCGAGTATGCACATCTGTGTACGCTCGGCGGCAAGGGGTTAAGATAGGAATGGAGTGTCTACAGAAGGCATAGGCAAATATGGGGGACCAATATAAGATTGCATACTTTTAGGTGAGTTGTTTTTCAGAATTTATGTGTTTTAGCCTACTTCCAAAACCATGTACCTTCTGAATGTAGCAGAGCAGGAAGAGGGCGGATATATATACTAAACCTTAGGTTGGGTTCACACCTTTGCGAATTGGATGCGTTTTTTTCCCGTATCCAATTTGCATAGCAGGAGAATGTGACTGGCTCTTTATGGAGCTGGTTCACATATCTCCACAGCAGGTCTGGTGCGTTTTGCACGAAAAATGTGTGCCTTGTTTGGTCAATGTCAGGTCCGAATTCAGCCCAAAATTCTGACTGAATTTGGACCTGAAACGATGAACAAGCACGCACCGGACCCCTACTGTGCGACGAATGTGGCAATGTGAACCCAGCCTTAAAGAGTAAGCCCTCTGTGGATTTTGTTGGCAAGTGTTTGCAAACTTCCCTCCTGCTGCACCATAAGTTATTAATGCATGCAGTGGCGGCCCATCCATACAGAGCGCAGGGGCGCTGCCCCTCCCCAATCCATGCGCCCGGCCCCTAATTTACATGCAGGGTGCCGGATGCATGGCTTCCAATAGGGAGTGTTTTTTTTTTTTTTTTTTTAAGAAGTACATGATAAGAGCCCAATTCAAAAAAGGGTCTGCTCGGGGAGGAGGGCACTTCACCCTGAGCCCACCCAGTTGTGTGACAATAGTAAATTAATATTTGCTATTGTCTTTCTGACTCTCCTCCCAGCCAATCCCGGCTCAGGAAGCGGGTCCTGGGACCCAATTGGCCGAGAGGAGAAGCTATCCTATTGGCTGCCAAAAGGGAGGAGACGCAAGGGAAGCTGCAACACCGGGAAGCCAAGGAGGAAGGAGACGCAGAGGCCCACTGCCTGGAGGAAGCCCTCGACCTAGATGGGGCCTAGAAGCCACCACTGAGTGCATGTATGAAGCACAGGCTTCAGATCTGGTTTTGCCACCCATTTGGTTTTTGAAACAGACACTTCAGCTTTTATAGCTTGCCACAGAGTGACACATACAGAGTCTGTGCCAGGCAGAGACTTGACTAACATGATTACGGCTAAAGTTGGTGATACACTATACACTATACACTTTTCTTTCGATTTTTTCCTTTAGATTAACCAAAACCATATAATATGAGGTCAAACCTAAACAGGCCCCTGCACTACATAGTTGAAGGCAAATCTAAAGGAAATTGAACAACAAAAGTTGTAAAATGTGTATCCAGCTTTATTGTCCACAATGGAGGTCTCACAAGTCTGTGTAGATACAACAGAACAAAAGAGGCAATTAATATTGTTTGCAAAGCATATTATTTCATTACTCTGTGTTTTCATGCTAAAGCTACACATTAATAATGACCAGATTGGTTGGAGGAATAATTACATTTTTGCTCTTTGGTCTCAATGTTTGTAAGAAAACAGTGCAGTAATGATATGTACACTGTGAAACACATTCATTTTCTAAAGCATTTGCTTGCATTTTCTACATGTTTCCCTGTAAGTTTAGTTAGTCATTTGCATTTAAGATTCTAAAGAACAGTTATTTCCTAATATGGAATAAAAATAAATAAATAAATAAATAAATAGTTATACTAGGTGGAGTCTGAATGTCTAATGCCCCATACATACGGTCGGAAATTCCAATGGAAAAAGTCTGATCGGATCTTGTTGTCGGAAAATCCGATCATGTGTGGGCTCTATCAGACTTTTTCTGTCAGAATTTCCGATGGAAAAAGTTTGAGAGCAGGATCTAACATTTTCCAATTGTGTGTAAAGAATTCCGACGCACAAAGTGCCACGAATGCTCAGAAATTTTTTTGAGACGAAAGCTATTGGCTACTGGCCTCTACGTAGTTCCATCGTACGTTACGAATGTCACCTGTTTCCGAACGATCAGATTTTCTGACAAATATGTGCGACCGTGTGTATGCAAGACTAGTTTCCGTCAAAATCTGTGGGAAAAAATCCAAGGCATTTTGTTGTCGGAATTTCCGACCGTGTGTACAGGGCATAAGACTTCTTGAATAATAATAATAAGGGGGCAGGGGAACTAAGGTGGCTTGCAGAATAATTATTATGGGAGGGGCAGTCCATTGAGATGTTCTTCTGCATACTATTTTTGGGACCCTTTAAGAGCATCAGTGCACTTAACGACAGTCCCCGGTAACCTGCATGCAGTATGGGTGCAGTATAGGTATGACATAATCTTGGCGGAGGTGCAAGGTAGATGTGGTTCAGATGTAAAGGTTCAGTATAATGCGGTATAGGGTTTGCAGTCTAGGTTTGGGATAAGTGTGGTATAGGGCGCTGTATGGGTGAAGTATGGATTGGGTACACTTAGTGCTAGTGCTAGGTTCCTGCTAGCAGTATCAGCAATGGGCGAATAGCCCTCTCACCAGTCCCCAGGATGCTGTTGTGACCTCTTGCTGTAGAAGGGGGGGGGGTAGAAGGGGGGGTCCCTCGGTCTCTCTCCAACAGCCTCCAGTGATCTGCGGTGGAAAGCAGAGGGTGAATGGATGATCCAGTCTCCCTGAAGCAGCAGTGCAGGTGCTGTGGGTGGTGCTGTGCTGCCCCAGGGTGTCCTAACTCTCAGTCTTCAGCTCAGATCTCCCCTGGTATGGCAGGTGGATAATAAGACAGAGGTGCTCTCTAACCCCCTCCAGGCCAAGAGGAAGAACTTTGCCTGGCAGTTGAATAAAAATCTCTCTCCACTCCTCCTACTGCACAGTGAATATTTGGATCTGCAGTGTAACTAATATAGTGTAGCCATTATATGGCTGCTGTTTAAAACTACAACTCACAGGATTCTCAGTGCTCTGATTCTATGGGCTTCTTTGGCTTTAGCGATCCCCCCGCTGGCCAGAGGAGGATGGTGCTGCATAACATCAGTATCTCAATATTGGGAGAAATGAATAAAGGGTCATGTCTCTATCTCCATATTGCTGTATCCCAGCACCTGGCGCCACCCCTGGCTGTTTAGAATAATTAAAACTAAACAAACACGTGAAAGCTGCACAAACATGGACTCTTCACAGCAATGCCTTTATGAATCAGGGTAACATGTGGCCACCTAGTGGCAAAAGAGAGAAGTGCGGCAATTACACTTAGAGTGAAATCAATTGATCCTCAACAATTAGCCAAGGTAGCTATACCTGGCAGGTAGATTTAGGAGCAACCCTGCCTAAACACCAGGGTGCTACACTATGTAGGAAGTATATATGATTGGTGCTACTGATGTTAGTGAAATTCTGAGTAAAAACTTTGACAGGTATATAGGTGAGTAAAAGATTTATTTGTCTCTGTGGATACAATACAGTTAAATGCTGCCCATAATACTTTTTCTATTTGCATTAACAATGAGTGTTAAGAGTATACAATGTTCTTTTAAGCTCTAAATACTAATACACAAGGCATTAGTCTCTCTGGCTATGCATAGACATAAACAATATTTCCAAAAGTATTGTGACACCCGCTTTTACACTCACATGAACTTTAATCGCATCCCAGTCTTAGTCCGTAGGGTTCCATATTGAGCTGTCCCAAACTTTGCAGCTATAACAGCTTCAACTCTTCTGGGAAGGCTGTTCACAAGGTTTAGGAGTGTGTCTATGGGAATGTTTGCCCTTTCTCCAGAGTCACATTTGTGAGGTCAGGCACTGATGTGGATGAGAAGACCTGGCTTGCAGTCTCCACTCTAATTCATCCCAAACGTGTTCTATTGGGTTGAGGTCAGGACCTTGCTTTATGCACTTGTCCAAATCATTTGGTGGAGGGGGATTATGGTGCAGGTTGTTTTTCAGGTGTTGGGCTTGGCCATTTAGTTTCAGTGAAGGGAACTCTTAAGGTGTCAGCATACCAAGACCTTTTGGAAAATTTCATCCTCCCAACTTTGTGGGAACAATTTGGGGATGGCCCCTTCCTGTTCCAACATGATTGCGCACCAGTGCACAAAGCAAGGTCCATGAAGAGATGGATGAGCGAGTTTGGGGTGGAGGAACTTGACTGGCCTGCACCTCAACCGATACCGATAGAAATCCTTTGGGATGAATTAGAGCTGAGACTGCTAGACAGGCCTTCTCATCCACAACAATGCCTGACCTCACAAATGCGCTTCTAGAAGAATGGTCAAACATTCCCATAGACTCCTAAACCTTGTGCACAGCTTTTCCAGAAGAGTTGAAGCTGTTATAGCTGCAAAGGGCTGGCCAACGTAATATTGAACCTTACAGGCTAAGACTGGGATGGCAATAAAGTTCATGTGCGTGTGAATGCAGGTGTCACAAAACTTTGGTAATATTGCATAACCCAATACGAACCAAATTACTTCCAAATAAACAGCAATAAAGAAACCGTCTGAGATTCAATAAAGAACGAGTACTAACAGCAGAAAGAAAAAATGCTCAGCAATGTGATAAGTCATTGCCAAACCATTAGAATCCCCCTTGCATAGCCATTTATTACATCTCTGGCAATGGACTGAATGTAATTACTTGAAGGTTTGGATATCAACCTCCAATTCTTATGGAGCCCAGTGACCCAGAACTAAAGTTGTGTTGTTGTTGAGCTGTGATAAAAAATTATTTTTATTTAAATTAAATTAAATGTCTATAAATGCACCAATAAATGTCAAGATGTGTGCACAATCCTTTAACAATATGCTCTTTGGCAGGGAAAGCACAACCAGTTGGTTGTAATCTTCAGTTTTTTATCTCTGTCGAGTAAAGATGGGAATACAGATCCCATACTGACAAGCCTTGTGAGAGATAGAACATCACCTCAAGGATTATTAGACTGTGCAGAGGTTAACTAGTCCAATAATAAGAGCTGGCAATTGTTGGAAGTGCTTCTTATCACACACATACTGGAAATCTATGTACGGCAGGACACCAATTGTTTCCATTTCTGTACAGAACATGAAAGTTAACTTTCGGCAAGCCTAGTTACTTTGTGAGCTGAACAAAAATTCTGGATATGTCTAGCTTAATCCATCTTTTCTGCTTTTATATAGCTGCCAGACTTTCTGCTTTTCCTTTTGTCAGATTTATAATAAAGAGTAGGGGCACAGGGCAAAACATGTATCACTTATATTCCCTGTTAATGGTTTCAATTTTAACATAAACCTGTTAGTGCCATAATGGTAAAGACTGTAGAACTACAATGCCGGCACATACCCTTAGATATTTTCTTAAACAACTCAGATGCCCTAAATCCAAGCTGCTCTAACAACTACTGGCATTGCTAGAAGCTGGCCATTCTCTTCCTACCGCCCATACTTTCCAATAGGCCCAACAGTTTGATGGTGTCCAAAAGAAAGCCTATCCCTCAAGTCAACATTTGCATATTACAATTCCCTGGGATTCAGGGCACCTGAGGTGTTCCTGAAGGAATCTAAAGCTGTTGGCACTGCTATGTTACTACTCTGTAGTGCTTTAGCCTAAGTAGTAACACTATGATATAGACCAGTGATGGCGAACCTTGGCACCCCAGATGTTTTGGAACTACATTTCCCATGGTGCTCATCCACTCTGCAGTGCAATGGAGCATCATGGGAAATGTAGCTCCAAAACATCTGGGGTGCCAAGGTTCGCCATCACCGATATAGACAGATATGCTATAAAATGGGAATTGAATAAAGTGGGTAGAGTTAGAACTTCTGTTAAGGTAGATTTAGCCTTTTATTTGTACTGACTTTTTTTTCCCACAAAAAGTTTTATAGAAAATATTGAAATTATGTTTACAATACAATCAGCATATGAATTGAAATGGAATCCATGACATCTTTGTATAATGAAATTATATAGGTTTGTTAGTAAAGCGTGAGTAATGGCATGGAGAACAGAGAAACACTGTTCACCGTTATAGTTAGTAAGAGATCTTAAATATTGCATGAACAGTCAACAAAATGAAACCTTTGGATACCAGAATCATTTTTGAGTTGAACAACTATAATAATGTTAATAGTACCATTGAGACCAGTATCAACAGGTCTAGCAATGGTTGTGATAATGTTACTAATCTCGACTCGTCTTTTCGTAAAAGAGTTACTGATTAATTGTGGTGGGATGTAAAAATTAAATGATAATAATGGGCTGATGGCGCTACCTCAGACCTATTGTTATATATTTATATCCAACTAATTCTTTCTATTGTTTCCAAATTTAACCAAGTGCCACTACAAATCTGTTATATTCCTTACCCTAAAAAGGGTAAGTGCACACAGATCCTTACTAACGTGGACGAACACTCAATCAAAATCCCAAAGGGATAAAGAAAAAATGTGTTAAACCCTAAAAGGCCCCCACAACCACATATAAAATCCAAAGATCCCAAACAATATTCAAACTATATTTTTTGTGATAGTAATTCTTGTGATCTCAAAAAATATATATTACTATACTACATAGCCGACTACCACACACAATATACAAAACCCCTATTCGGGGGAAAAAGTTACACTTATAATCGCACTGCGTTTGTGCAATTCCTGTGCAATTCCTATACCTATGCACAATTTATATTACCACTATACTCCCCGTGGGTGAAAAAATATATTACAATGAAGAAATAAAACCCACCAAAACCATTTCTTCATTGTAATATATTTTTTCACCCACGGGGAGTATAGTGGTAATATAAATTGTGCATAGGTATAGGAATTGCACAGGAATTGCACAAACGCAGTGCGATTATAAGTGTAACTTTTTCCCCCGAATAGGGGTTTTGTATATTGTGTGTGGTAGTCGGCTATGTAGTATAGTAATATATATTTTTTGAGATCACAAGAATTACTATCACAAAAAATATAGTTTGAATATTGTTTGGGATCTTTGGATTTTATATGTGGTTGTGGGGGCCTTTTAGGGTTTAACACATTTTTTCTTTATCCCTTTGGGATTTTGATTGAGTGTTCGTCCACGTTAGTAAGGATCTGTGTGCACTTACCCTTTTTAGGGTAAGGAATATAACAGATTTGTAGTGGCACTTGGTTAAATTTGGAAACAATAGAAAGAATTAGTTGGATATAAATATATAACAATAGGTCTGAGGTAGCGCCATCAGCCCATTATTATCATTTAACCTTTAAACATAACCTGGGTTTCAGATTGTGTTCGTAGGGAGGCAGCAACCTCATAGTGACTAATACAAATAGGTTTAACTTTTATATATGTATTGTCTACACTGCCATACCCCATAAAAATTGCAACCAGTAACATATTATCAATAGAGGCAGGGGGTGATATAGGTACTCACATATACCCCTGTGAGACTGTGACCTGTTCCATAAGCGCGGCCTTTCGTGTACAGGGGATGTAAAAATTGTTTGGAATTATAGATAGGGACAAGAAAAGGGAAGAGAGAAAAAAAAGGAAAAAAAAGGAAAAAAAAGGACGGGGGACAGGGGCCAAGAGAAAATAGAATAGGGGAAGGAAAGGGAAGGGGTGGGGGTAGGGACCGCTCTCCGATCCGGTGTCCCCATCTGAGATAAATGGACAGAGTCTTCTGTCAGGTAGTAAGGGTAGTTGTGTTAGGTGAAGGAAAGTAGGAGCTATAGCTCTCGGTAGTCCAGCAAGCCCAAATGTTTGTAAATTTTTGTAGACATTCTTGGGAGATATGGATCAATTCCTCCATCCTCCGCTATCTTAGCCCTTGTACACTCGGTCGGAGATTCCGTCAGAATGTTTCCTATCAGACCGTTTTGTCGGATATTCCGACTGTGTGTGGTCTGCATCGGACTGTTTCCGTCGGAATATCCGACGTACCAACTTTTCCAACTTGCCGGTAAAATTTTCTGACAAAATGCTCCTATCGGACATACTCCGATCATGTGTAGCCTACTCCGACGGACAAAATGCCACGCATGCTCAGATCAAATTCCTAGGCCAAAGCTATTGGCTACTAGCCTGAATGTAGTCCCGTCGTAACGAAATAATGTCATCACGTTATGTACAATCGGATTTTCCGACAACTTAGTTCGACCGTGTGTATGCAACATCACTTCCGGACCTCTTCCGGAATTAATCAGTCGGAGTAACTCCGACGGATTTGGTTGTTGGAATCTCCGACCGTGTGTACAAGGGCTTGGAGATCCTGATCAGCCATTCCCTGATTGATGGTATATCTGTGGATCGCCAATGAACAGGAATACAGAGTCTAGCCACATTGACCGTTTGCATAGCAAGTGATTTGTGATAGTCCTTCTTAGGTAGAATACTGGAGACTTTTATCATCTAGAAAAAAGTGAGAGAAAATCCAATTGTCATGCCGCGCACACACGAGCGGAATGTCTGACAGAAAAAGTCAGATAGAAGCTTTTCATCGTATATTCCGATTGCGTGTATGCCTCATGAGAATTTTTTTTAAGGAAAATTCTGATGGACCTAGAAATAGAACATGTTTTAAATATTTGCGACTGAACCAATTCCTATCAGGCCACGTACACACGCGGGGACTGTCTGCCGAAACTAAGTTCGTCAAACAGTCCGCTCAAACTTTTGAATGAACGAACACGCCCACACACGGCACTTTTTTAGCGGACAAATACGGCAAACTTTGTTCGTCGTACTAAGTCCGCGCAACTTTTGAAATGAGCGGACTCGCCCACACACGAGGCAACAGTCCGCTCATTTCGAGCGCGTGTGCAGGTAGGCGGGGCCCGCGACGGAGACGTCGCGGGCTCCGCCGCCTGGAATGTACTTAAAGGGGAACCCCAACGCCGAAAAAAATCGGCGTGGGGGGCCCCCAAAGTCCACAACAGACCCTTGTCCGAGCACGGTACCCGGCCGGCCAGGAAAGGGGGGCGAGCGAGCGCGCCCCCCCTCCCGAGCCGTACCAGGCCGCGTGCCCTCAACATGCGGGGTGCCTTGGGGAAGGGGGGGCCGCGCGGCCCCCCCACCCCAAAGCACCTTGTCCCCATGTTGATGAGGACAAGGGCCTCTTCCCGACAACCCTGGCCGTTGGTTGTCGGGGTCTGCGGGCGGGGGGCTTATCGGAATCCGGGAGCCCCCTTTAATAAGGGGGCCCCCGGATACTGGCCCCCCACCCTATGTGAATGAGTATGGGGTACAATGTACCCCTACCCATTCACCTGTTAAATAAAAGTACCCAAAAAAAAACACAACACACGAGATAAAATATTTTATTGCACAGCTCCGGGGGTCTTCCGTCTTCGGGGGTCTTCTCGCCGGACTCCTCCGCTATCTTCTTGTAGCTCTTTTGCTAGCGGAGGAGTCCGGCTTTCTTTCTCCCCGCCGCCGGCCTCTTCTCCCGACTTCGGGGGTCTTGTCCCCCTCTTCGGTTCTTCTGCCGGGCCACCGCGCCTTCTTATAGCTCTTTTAGAGGCGGTGGCCCGGTCTTCTGTCGCCGCTGTCGCCTTCCGGTCGCCTTCCGTTCTTCTTCTTGTTCTTCTTCTTGTTCTTCTTCTTCTCCAGGAGATGTTGACACGTCGCTCTCTCCGGCCGGAATGCCAGAGCCGTGCTGTGCGGCCACTTATATAGTGACAATGGGGCGGTGTCACATGGTATATGTCACATGGGTTGGTCACATGGTGACCCCGCCCCCTTACGATGTCATAGTCCCCATGTGACATCAACCCATGTGACCAACCCATGTGACATATACCATGTGACACCGCCCCATTGTCACTATATAAGTGGCCGCGCAGCGCGGCTCTGGCATTCCGGCCGGAGAGAGCGACGTGTCAACATCTCCTGGAGAAGAAGAAGAAGAACAAGAAGAAGAACGGAAGGCGACCGGAAGGCGACCGGAAGGCGACAGCGGCGACAGAAGACCGGGCCACCGCCTCTAAAAGAGCTATAAGAAGGCGCGGTGGCCCGGCAGAAGAACCGAAGAGGGGGACAAGACCCCCGAAGTCGGGAGAAGAGGCCGGCGGCGGGGAGGAAGAAAGCCGGACTCCTCCGCTAGCAAAAGAGCTACAAGAAGATAGCGGAGGAGTCCGGCGAGAAGACCCCCGAAGACGGAAGACCCCCGGAGCTGTGCAATAAAATATTTTATCTCGTGTGTTGTGGTTTTTTTTTGGGTACTTTTATTTTACAGGTGAATGGGTAGGGGTACATTGTACCCCATACTCATTCACATAGGGCGGGGGGCCGGTATCCGGGGGCCCCCTTATTAAAGGGGGCTCCCGGATTCCGATAAGCCCCCCGCCCGCAGACCCCGACAACCAACGGCCAGGGTTGTCGGGAAGAGGCCCTTGTCCTCATCAACATGGGGACAAGGTGCTTTGGGGTGGGGGGGCAGCGCGGCCCCCCCTTCCCCAAGGCACCCCGCATGTTGAGGGCACGCGGCCTGGTACGGCTCGGGAGGGGGGGCGCGCTCGCTCGCCCCCCTTTCCTGGCCGGCCGGGTAGCGTGCTCGGACAAGGGTCTGTTGTGGACTTTGGGGGGACCCCCACGCCGATTTTTTTCGGCGTTGGGGTTCCCCTTTAAGTCCATACCAGGCGGCGGGGCCCGCGACGTCTCCTTCGCGGGCCCCGCCTACCTGGAGACGCGCTCGAAATGAGCAGACTTTCCTCCGAGCGGGAACAGTTTGCTCATTTCGAAAGTGGCCTACACACGGGCGGACTGTCCGCTCAAACCAAGTTTCAGCGGACAGTTTTTCGGAATTTCCGAAAAACTTTGTTCGTCAAACTGTCCGCTGAAACTGTCCGCTGAAGCCCCACACACGAGCGGACTGTCCGCTGAAACACTGTTCAGCGGACAAAGTTGAGCGAACAGTCCGCCCGTGTGTACGCGGCCTCAGGAAAACCACTTGTCTGTATGCTGTTCCGATGGACCAAAAATGACGCATGATCTGAAGCAAGTACAAGACAGAGGCCGCGTACACACGGGCGGACTGTTCGCCCAACCTTGTCCGCTGAACAGTGTTTGGGCGGACAGTCCGCCCGTGTGTGGGCTTTCAGCGGACAGTTTCAGCGGACAGTTGGACGGACAAAGTCTTTCGGAAATTCCGAAAAACTGTCCGCTGAAACTGTGTTTGAGCGAACAGTCCGCCCGTGTGTAGGCTACTTTCGAAATGAGCAAACTGTTCCCGCTCGGAAAGTCCGCCCATTTCGAGCGCGTGTACAGGTAGGCGGGGCCCGCGAAGGAGACGTCGCGGGCTCCGCCGCCTGGAATGGACTTAAAGGGGAACCCAACGCCGAAAAAAATCGGCGTGGGGGTTCCCCCAAAGTCCACACCAGACCCTTGTCCGAGCACGCTACCCGGCCGGCCAGGAAAGGGGGGCGAGCGAGCGCGCCCCCCCTCCTGAGCCGTACCAGGCCGCGTGCCCTCAACATGGGGGGTGCCTTGGGGAAGGGGGGGCCGCGCGGCCCCCCCACCCCAAAGCACCTTGTCCCCATGTTGATGAGGACAAGGGCCTCTTCCCGACAACCCTGGCCGTTGGTTGTCGGGGTCTGCGGGCGGGGGGCTTATCGGAATCCGGGAGCCCCCTTTAAGAAGGGGGCCCCCGGATACCGGCCCCCCACCCTATGTGAATGAGTATGGGGTACAATGTACCCCTACCCATTCACCTGTGAAATAAAGTACAAAAAAAAACACAACACAGGGAAAAAATATTTTATTGCACAGCTCCGGGGGTCTTCCGTCTTCGGGGGTCTTCTCGCCGGACTCCTCCGCTATCTGTGTGTAGCTCTTTTGCTAGCGGAGGAGTCCGGCTTTCTTCCTCCCCGCCGCCGGCCTCTTCTCCCGACTTCGGGGGTCTTGTCCCCCTCTTCGGTTCTTCTGCCGGGCCACCGCGCCTTCTTGTAGCTCTTTTGCAGGCGGTGGCCCGGTCT
The DNA here is from genome assembly GCF_037356315.1 of Lithobates pipiens. Taxonomy (NCBI): domain Eukaryota; kingdom Metazoa; phylum Chordata; class Amphibia; order Anura; family Ranidae; genus Lithobates; species Lithobates pipiens. The sequence continues at coordinate 49,265,659 of NW_027507686.1, read as the reverse complement.
TCTGTCGCCGCTGCCTTCCGTTCTTCTGTCGCCACCTTCGGTTCTTCTGCCGGGCCACCGCGCCTTCTTGTAGCTCTTTTACAGGCGGTGGCCCGGTCTTCTGTCGCCGCTGTCGTCGCCGCCGCCGCCGCCTTCCGTTCTTGTTCTTCTTCTTGTTCTTCTTCTTCTTCTCCTGGAGATGTTGACTCGACGAGCTCTCCGGCCGGAATGCCAGGGACACGCTCCGCTGCCACTTATATAGTGACAATGGGGCGGTGTCACATGGTATATGTCACATGGGTTGGTCACATGGTGACCCCGCCCCCTTACGATGTCATAGTCCCCATGTGACATCAACCCATGTGACCAACCCATGTGACATATACCATGTGACACCGCCCCATTGTCACTATATAAGTGACCGCACAGCGCGGCTCTGGCATTCCGGCCGGAGAGCTCGTCGAGTCAACATCTCCAGGAGAAGAAGAAGAAGAACAAGAAGAAGAACAAGAACGGAAGGCGGCGGCGGCGGCGACGACAGCGGCGACAGAAGACCGGGCCACCGCCTGTAAAAGAGCTACAAGAAGGCGCGGTGGCCCGGCAGAAGAACCGAAGGCGGCGACAGAAGAACGGAAGGCAGCGGCGACAGAAGACCGGGCCACCGCCTGCAAAAGAGCTACAAGAAGGCGCGGTGGCCCGGCAGAAGAACCGAAGAGGGGGACAAGACCCCCGAAGTCGGGAGAAGAGGCCGGCGGCGGGGAGGAAGAAAGCCGGGCTCCTCCGCTAGCAAAAGAGCTACACACAGATAGCGGAGGAGTCCGGCGAGAAGACCCCCGAAGACGGAAGACCCCCGGAGCTGTGCAATAAAATATTTTTTCCCTGTGTTGTGTTTTTTTTTGTACTTTATTTCACAGGTGAATGGGTAGGGGTACATTGTACCCCATACTCATTCACATAGGGTGGGGGGCCGGTATCCGGGGGCCCCCTTCTTAAAGGGGGCTCCCGGATTCCGATAAGCCCCCCGCCCGCAGACCCCGACAACCAACGGCCAGGGTTGTCGGGAAGAGGCCCTTGTCCTCATCAACATGGGGACAAGGTGCTTTGGGGTGGGGGGGCCGCGCGGCCCCCCCTTCCCCAAGGCACCCCCATGTTGAGGGCACGCGGCCTGGTACGGCTCAGGAGGGGGGGCGCGCTCGCTCGCCCCCCTTTCCTGGCCGGCCGGGTAGCGTGCTCGGACAAGGGTCTGGTGTGGACTTTGGGGGAACCCCCACGCCGATTTTTTTCGGCGTTGGGGTTCCCCTTTAAGCCCATTCCAGGCGGCGGAGCCCGCGACATCTCCTTCACGGGCCCCGCCTACCTGTACATGCGCTCGAAATGGGCGGATTTGCCTCCTCCTTAGGTGGGCGAGTCCGTTCATTTCAAAAGTTGAGCGAACTGTTTGGCAAACAGTTCGCTGAAACAGTCCGCTCGTGTGTGGGCAAGTCCGCTCATGCAAATTTTGAGCGGACTGTTTGCCGAAACTGTTTGACGAACAAGGTTGGGCAAACAGTCCGCGCGTGTGTACGCGGCCAGAGGCTATTGGCTACTGGCTAATGAACTTCCTTTTTCCAGTCCCGTTTTACGTGTTGTACATCACCGAGTTCCTAATGATCGGACTTTGGTGTGATCGTGTGTACGCAAGACAGTTTCAGCGGAACTCCGTCAGAAACTATGTTGGAAAAACCTTCAGAGTTTATTCCGACGGGAAAACCGGTCATGGGTACACGGCATTAGAGTTGTCCCCTGAAAAAGAGGTAAGGAGAAATCTTCCAATAGGGCAACCTGTTCTATGGAAAACTGCCTAAGAGGATAACTACCCTTACTTGCCTAAATTCTCCTTTTTACCCTTTCTTTTGTCCTTCAACCATGTGCCTACTGGGCACTTTTACCTCCTTCCTGACCAGGCCAATTGTCTGTTTTCATCACTGTCACATTTTGAATGACAATTGCGTGGTCATGCTACGCTGTACCTAAAAAAATGTGTATAATTTTTTTTCACACACATAGAGCTTTCTTTTGGTAGTATTTAGTTGCAACTGGGTTTTTTATTTTTTGCTGAATAAACAAATAAAGGCTGAAAATTTTGAAAACAAAAACCCCTTTTCATAGTTTGTTATAACATTTTGCAAACGGTAGTTTTTCTCCTTCACTGATGTGTGCTGATGAGGCTGGACTGGTGGGCACTGATGAGGCGGCACTGATGAACACTGATAGGCTGCACTGATGGGCATTGATGAGGTGGCACTGGTAGGCACTGATGAGGCTACACTGATAGGCAGCACTGATGGGCACTGATAGGTTGCACTAATAGTCAGCACTGATGGGCACTGATATGGGGCACTGATTGACATTACTGATGGGCACTGATTGACAGCACTGGCGAGCACTTATTAGCAGCACTGGTGGGCACAGATTGGCAGAAATGGTGGGTACTGTAGGGACTACACTGATAATTAGGACGCTGATAACCAGTGCCCTTATTATCAGTGTACATGTCCCTTTTAGAGAAGCCAGTCATCGGCTCTCTTCTCCTCTCCTCATGCTATCGGCAAAGGAGTGCCGATAACCAGCTTCTAATTACATCCATGATCAGCTGTGATTGGACACAACTGATCACGTGGTAAAAGATCCACTGATTGGCTCTTTATCTCAATCTGTGATCAGCAGTGTCCTCCGGACACTGTGATCACAGAGCACACCGCCTCATATGATGGCCTTCCAGAACTAGCTGTCATTCGGCTATAGCTGTCAGCAAGTGGTTAACCTCCTGTTGTGCTTTTGGACCAGGAAGTGAAAAGGAAGTTTCCCCAAAGGTAAACAGATGATGACAAAAAAAATGATTGACAGGGGTTTTAACCCTTCTACCTAAAACAAAAACAAAAAAAAGTTTTGGCTATACATACACCTTAAATAAAGTTATGTGACTTCAGTCAAGACACATGGGGCAGAGTCTTTAAGAGAGCCTAAAGTGCTTGCACCCAGACTGGGAGCCCATGCTGTCCATGCTGGTGCCTGTTAAGGGGGTATGCCACTTCCAGACATGGCCTTCATCAAACACAGAAAGAGAAAGGAAACCAAGCCGCATCATACCAGCACTATGGACACAACCACTGCCCACTTGTTTCTAAAAGTGCAGATCCCATTTCCATTCCATTTCATCTTTTTAAAGCTTGTGAGTCACACACAGAAAAAGTATCTGGATGTTTGCTAGATGCCAGTTATTTACTAATCAGCACGACAGCCCCAGGGCCTGCACTTTTACAAAATAAATTGTCAACAACAGCTTACATATTTGTATTCTGACAGGCTCCCTTTAAATGTAGGTGCCATCACTCTTATGTGCCCAGAGCAGCATTGTATTCCCTGAATTCCGACAATCACCAGGATTATTTTGAACCTGTGGTGGCTTATAAATAGGTATACACCTATCTGATCACTTCTCAAGATAAATTGTTTGTCTGGTACCACCCATCTACGTTATATTTAACAGAATAAATTAGGAGATATAAGCTGCTGTGCAGCCATTTACTGAAATGATGTAAATGATCTGCAACCAGAATACAAAGTTGAATCATTAGAAGACCAAATAGTATGTGGAGGAAATTTCTTATTATTTTGTTAATTATGCTAATTGAGGATGCAGTGATTTAAGACATGAGAGTTTTTACATATTATATAACCCCATGAGGATCTCGGACTTGACAAATAGGGTCTGGCAGCAGACCTTCCTGTACTGTGCACTCATTTATCTTGTGTCCTTTCTAACATTATTACTGCATTGGCTTAGAACTTGCTGGCTTGAAAAAGTAAATTGATTGGTAGGCACACTTAGGCCCCTAATACAACCAATCAGTCTTAAGTAAATACTTGCACATACAGTAGTCTATGTATACACCAGCCATTGTTTAGTTTTTTTTTTTTATCATGGAAATGGTAAAATGAGAATACAAGCCATAATAATCAGAATAAAGGTGTCCATAGATGTAAAATGGCGCAATCCAACTGGGTCTGGCAAAAATCGCATTTGGGTAGAGGCAGAGAGATGCCAGCCTTTCAGGGGAACATTGATCAGACAGCTCAGAAAACCTAACCCATTTCTATTGACCTTCTCAGAGATAAGCGGTGTTGGCATTGTTTTCCTACTCCTTTCCTTTTCCATTGGCTTAAACATGAAAGCTTGCATAAGGAATCATTTGTGTTTATGTCTCTCGTACATCATGTGATCATAGTGCTTCAAGGTCAGATCATGCTTACACAACTATCTGCCCTCAGAGGTCTTTGGGTGTCCTAAAGGTTGAGTTGATGGCCATTAACATGGCATGTATCTTACAGATGCAAGGAGTTTAGACTCTTTTGTTGGAACATCTGTGGGTTTATGGCAAAAGAAAAACTGCACAATGTCTTACTTGACTTCGAATATTGATATAAAAGCCAATCAAATGTTCTTGAACATCTGGATAGCCAAATTGCCGAGGCAGCTCAATAGACACACACAGTCCAACTCAGGATTAAGCCTTCACATTTTCCCCCATGGCAAGCTCTTGCTATGGGGCAGACACAAAGGAAGAGGAGGCAAGATTACCAATGGGGAACTCCAGAACAGGAAGTTTGGGGCTACTCTGTGTGAAACCATTGCACATAGCAGGTAAGTATAACTTGCATGTTATTTAAATTTAAAGAAAATACCTTTACAAATGCTTTAAAACTCCTGGCCCACTTTTCTTCCTGCTTGTGTTCTTTACACCCTCTTTGTACCTTGTGTCTCGTTATTAAGCATTGTATTATTTTCTTTCATTATTAAAGCATTGCTATTCTTTATGTGCACCATCCTTTGAAACCCCTCAAGGTTCCATAAAAATATAACAATGTTCTACAATTAGCCATAGTCTACACTTTTAATTGGATTGCTAATAAAATTTCAAAGCTTAACACCTGTGTGTTTGTTATTAAAGTTGTAATGAACTCTAATCAGTATGAACCCAAATATTACAAATCCAGCAGCTTATCGCTGTATGTTAACAAATAAAAAATTGAAATAAAAAATAAAAAAAAACAACAAAAAAGTTTGCTTTTTGTTATGACAGTCCTCTCCCTCTGTGCAGCTTGTAAAATGTAGCATCTTGACAAATGAGGGGGCACACATTATGTACCATACTCTGATTACATGCCTTTGATTTCACAGTGGCAGATGGAATTATACTTTTTGCTGCGAAATTGCACTGAGGGGACATGTTGAAAATTTACTGTAATGCTTTTTAGGTAGAAATTAATATTAAACTGTTGAAGTTTTCTTCTTTCGCAACCAATTATTGTAACTGCCGTACAATTAAACAAGTGCTTAATATTCCACCCACAGATAATTATCCTTACCTAACTTCGACCCCAAGATGACATTTAGATTTTTATAAGCATCTTACCACCTTTCGCTGCAAGCAATTAACAAGATTAAACTGTTCCTCTAGAAAAATGTTGTTTGAGGTTTGCAGTTGCGACCTGGAGGTGTTGACTTTTTTTATCTGCTGTGGGAAACAGATATCTGGAGATGTATTTGCTAGGACGTCTGTATTGTATTGGTGGGTGGTAGTTTGCAAGGGCTGCTTGGAAATAGGGTTGAATAAGTAGTTTGGGGTTGTAGTGACTATGTTAAGGCTGGGGTATTCAAAACCTTATTGACCAGACCAAATTCTGAGCATTTGGTGAGCATTGGTTTACGACAACTAATTTGCATACCAGAATTATTTTTAGATGATGGGGCCTTCATTTGGTAATTTGTTTTTAAGAATACTCTGAATGTATTTTTATAAGAAACAGAGACATTAATAAAAAATGTGGTCTTAGTTTGTTTAAAGTGATACTAAAGGCACCTTTTTTATAAATAAAAAAGGAGTCTATACTTGCCTGCTCTGTGCAACAGTATTGCACAGAATGGTCACTTATCTGCTCTTTGGGCTGTCCCCTATGGTCTTGTCTGCTCCACTACTGTGGCCAACACTCACAGGTAAGGAGAATCATGGCAAAATATTGGTACCTTCTAAGTATGGACCCAGTTATAGGTCCATATGTTTCGAATCAACTTTCTATTATTTATAGAAGGGCTAAATCACTAAAGGACCAATTGGTACATAGTGAGTTTGCAGTTGGCGGCAGAAAAGACTTATGTAAATACCCCGACACCTTTCCGGTGAGGGGGGCTGCAATTATTGTCAATTTATGCAAACAGCAAAACAAGTCTCCTTACCAAACGGTACCATCTTTAAATATTGTCATTACGCCAACTGCAGAACGTTGTCTATCTCCTTACTTGTGAGTGTGGCTGCTTCTATGTGGGAAAACCATATAGGAATTTTGGAAGCACGCATACAGACACATCCTAAGCATGAAATCATGCAACCCAGATCTACCATGAGGGAGACATGTGAGAGACAAGCACAATGAAAAATTCCCTCCTATTCAGTTCCTTATACTGGATAGAGTACACCCCCCAGAGTGATTGGAATAAAAAATTACTCCAAATTGAACTAAGATGTATTTACCATCTTGGACCAACTTCACCTCCAGGTATGAATGAAGTCACTAATTTTAAACCCTTCTAAGCCCCTGTACACACGGTCGGAGATTTCCACAACCAAATCCGTCGGATTTTGTCCATCGGATCTTGTCCGAAACTGTTGCATACACACGGTCGGACAAGGTTGGCGAAAAATCCGATCTTTCAGAACATGATGACGTAATTTCGTTACGATGGGACTACATTCAGGCTAGTAGCCAATAGCTTTGATGTAGGAATTTGATCTGAGCATGCGTGGCACTTGGTCCGATCAAAATTCTCTACACATGATCGGAGTATGTCCGACCGGCCCAGTTGGACGGGAAATATTTCCAACATGTTGGAAAATTGGGTCCGACGGATATTCAGACGGAATCAATCCGATGCATACCACACACGGTCGGATTATCCGACAACACAGTCCGATAGGACACATTCCGACGGATTCTCCAACCGCGTGTACAAGGGCTTAGAGGGTTTTACTTTGGGGGGTTGGGAAATATAAGTTTCTTTTTCTTTTTGCTGTGTAGGGTTAGGGTAGTGTAGTGATCTGATGGCTAGAGTAACATAAAGTCGTTTTATATTTAACCCACAGCAAATGGGAACATTTTATAAACTTGCCTCTCTATTCTCTACCATCAGTATATATCCTTCTGTTTGTTGTTCTGTCTTTTTCTCCTTTTTTTGTTTTTATCAAATGTCTGCATTATCCATCTACGGTATATATATTTTTTATATATTTGATTATGTGTGTGTGTGTGTGTGTATATATATATATATATATATATATATATGTATTGTTTTTCTCATGTGTTGCACTTATAAGTGAGGAGACTGATGGGGTGAGCTGAGGGACAGAGAGATAGATTTGGGTGTCATTGGCATATAAATGGTAGTGGAAGCCATGGGAGGCTATCAGCTGACCCAGGGATGACTTCTAGATGGTAAGAGGAGTTGGAGAGGAGGAAGTGGAGTTGTAAGTGACACTGAAGGTACGGTGAGATAGGTAAGATTCAAACCAATGGAGAGCACAGCCATGGAGATCAAGCAAATTGAGTTTTTTGAGGAGGAGGGGGTGGTCAACTGTATAAAAGGCAGCAGAAAAGTCCAAGAGTAAGAGTACGGAATAATGACCATTGGTCTTGACTGTTAGTAAGTGGTTTATGAGTTTTAGGAGGGCAGTTTCAGTGGATTGCTGTGGGCGAAATCCAGACTGAAAGGGATCAAGAAGGTTATTCTCAATGAGGTGCTTGCTCAGTCGGTTGTAGATTAAACGTTCAAGGAGTTTGGAGGCAAAAGGGAGTAATGGTATGGGTCTTAGATTGTTAAGATTGGTGGGGTCCATTGAGGCCTTTTTTGGTATAGGAGCAACTAGTGCATGTTTTAGAGGGTTAAAAAGAAGATGCCAGTAGAGAGGGAGAGGTTGAAGATATGAGTTAAAGAGTGTAGGATAGAGCCAGGGGGTGACCATAGTAATTGAGAAGGAACAGGGTCCAGGGGGCAAGAGATTAAGTGGGCATTAGAAAAAAGTTTATTGACTTCCTCTATAGTAGCTGGGGTAAAAGATGGAAGAATTGATTCTGCAGGAGGACAAGGAGTGGAAAGTAAGAGGAATATCTGTAGAGTGGAGATCTCGAGACAAATGAAAAGACAGTAAAGTAACTGTTTCTGATAAGAGATTTTATTACCTATGAGTTTCCTAACAAGAAGGGAGATTTCATAACAAGAACTAAGAGATCTACTCATACCTAATAAAATTGTACACCATGCTTACAAACCACGGCAAGTAAAGGCTTTTTCAGATTTCTGTACAGAAAAGAAAAAATCCGATCTCAAAGATGATCCACATGTTATACCTCTGCACACAGTTATGAGCTCTACTGATTCTAACTGGTCGTTATTGGACTAATGTTAACTGCAACATGGCCCAAACATTACAAACAAGTTAATACTTGTATAATTCTGGTCTTGTATGGTCATGACAATTTGATAAGGGTGGCCCAATATGAATACAATGGGGGTGATTTATGAAAGCAATGCACATTTCTATATTTATGAAATGGTGACCCGATAACAGAGCTTGAATCCCCCATTCACTATAGCGATCTCGGCGCACGGGAGAATGCAAACTGTACGTCACTATGGACATGGCGATTGGCATCTCCAATTCAATATTGACAGAAGATGGAGGTACCAATATTATGGGGTGATGTGAGGAAGTTTAGTAACAACTACCCAAGTAACAAATATGCCCAAAATAGAATGAGAAAGTCTCTTTTTCAGAGAAAGCCTGCTGTGCCTGCAAGTACGTTTAGAACTGCATGAGATCAATGTAAGCAGTGCGCGAACGCAAGCCGCTCTTGCACTCGTTCACATGAGTTTGTTCACTGCGCGCCCAAAATCTTAGTAAATGTTAAGCAACATACATGCAATTGCATGGGTTGAATGGGCTCACCTCTAATCTTGACAATTTTTTTTTTTGTATTTTTTTACCGAGATTTGCACACGGGTCATGTTAGCATGTTATGTTGCCAACATGTGACATGCACCTTGTTAAAATTATGTAAAAGGACTCTCGCTCCTCTAGCTCCTCCTAAAAGGGCATTTAACCTTCCCCTTCTAATGCATGGAACTCCACACTCCATTCTCCAATGTCTCCCCCCTCTAACCCCCCGGATTTCCATGGGCTAGCTTTTGCTTTTAAATGGGAACTCCACACTCCATTCTCCAATGCTCTTGTCTCCCCCCTCTAATCCCTTGGATTTCCATGGGCTAACTTTTGGTTTTAAAGGGGAACTCTACACTCCACTCCATGCTCAAAAGGCTGTGAGCTGCCTTCACCAATCCAAATAACATCCTTTTTCAGAGCATACAACAGGGCCAGCTAGGAAAGGGGTGAGAAGAGTGATCGCCCAACCCCCTATGCAAGTGCTTGTGGCCTTGAATCATACAAGGCCACATGCACTCAACATAGCTGGCTGCCTTTGGGGCATGTTGGGCTCAGCTCAATACCAACCACAAAACACCTTGTATCCACTAGTTTAAAGGGGCTTTCCACATTCCATAAAGCCCCCTGTCTGCAGTCCCCCATAACCCCAGCCTAGGGTTGTGTGGAAGAGGCCCTTGTCCCTCTGACCATGGGAACAAGTTGGTTGACTTTTGGGGTGCCCAAGCCCCTCCTGTCCCCAAGCATCCACCCCCTTTCATGGGCTGGCTTGCTGTGTTTTTGGCTAGGGATTTGTTAGTGTGTGGGAGGGGTACAATATATTTTTTAATTTTGGGTGATATTTTTCATTTGGGGGTTCTCATTTTAACCCTTAACAGACTCAAATGGCCTTGTATGTATTGGGAGGGGGGGCAGGCTATTTTTTTTTTGGGGGGGGGGGCTAAAATCTTGCAGCTGCAATGTAGATTTGTACATTTTCTCTACATCTTCAAAGTAGCATTTTAGATACATGTTACAAATGCACCACTTTACAGGCAGAGTAAGTGCCCCCCCCCCCCCCCCCCAAGTTACTAGCTTTTTAGCAATATTGCATCTTTAAAGGCATTTCTCCTTGTTTTGTTTTTGGGGTTGTCCAAATTGGTGACATTGTTATATGTCCCTCAGAATGTGCCCCCATGCCCATTTTAAGGCCAATAACTAGAATATAAGCCAGCCAGGTGGGGACTAGCAACATTAACATGTCAGTTCCCATAGACTGCAATGGTATTTGTTGTATAACTTTTGCCCATGTTAGGCTCTTTGTTTGCTCCCGGACCGGGGGGGATTGTCCCATCTGTAATTTTGCAGCATGCTGGATGATGTCCTTAATTTTGGACAGGGGGTGGCTTATTTTGTGCTAGCTGCATTTAGGTTGGTCTAGGCATGCTCAGGGACTTTGTTTTTTTACTGTGGCTTTTGGTGTGTGTGCGTGTGCCAAGACAGTACATCTGGATGTCCTTATAGAGTTTGTAACATGTGTATCTTCTCTTTGTATTTTGTTTGTTATGTCTTTGCAAAACTGACTAATAAATGTTTAAATCCTTAAAAGACTGTCCGTTTGTGGGTGCAATGCTTTTAAATCCTGTCAATTTCATCTGCAAAATTGTCAGACCTCAAAACCATATTCTGTTAGTGTCTCAAATTAATATACATGTGTTTTTTGCTTCCATTGCTCTTTTCCAAGTCCTGTTTTATTGACCAATAAAACTTGTAGCAAATTTTTATGTTGTGTGTTTTGTTAATAATTTGTTTTGCAGATGCATACTCAATCCAAGTAATGCATTTTACACAAACACCCCCCCCCCCCCCCCCCATAAACAATTTTCTTGCAAATAGATTTCCTTAACTGGGCTGATTGCCATGTCAAAACAAAAAAAGGTGTGATTTATCTAAAAGCTACTTTCCTGGTGCCTTCATGGCAGCATGCACAAGGATTGTGCATATGCTGCCATGGATAGGCACCAGGAAAGGAAAATTACAGAGAGTTAAGTATTAGATTTTCAATTTTAGCGCAGTGGTTCTCAGCCTCAGTCCTCAAGTACCCCCGACAGGACATGTTTTGGGAATTTATCTTAGCTAAAATAGCTGTCCAAAACACCAAACCATTGACTCCGATTTAAAGCACCTGTGCAAGATGAAGGAAAACCTGCAAACATGGCCTGTTGGGGGTACTTGATGACAGGGTTGAGAAGCGCTGATTTAGAGCACTGAACAAAAAAAATCAAGCTCAAGACAATCCTATTCTAATTGTGGGCATTTGAGGGAAACCAAGTGAGTGTTAGAACTCCTGCTTGTCTTTTTTAGGTTGGGCTTTGTGTCCCCTTTCTGAAAATTGGCTTCACTTCCTGTAACATAGCCAAACAGGAAGTGAGGGTCTTTTTCTACCAATGTCTTTCCTTGGGGACACACAGGTCAATCTAACCAAATTGCACTCTAGCACGTTGTTATGTACATCCCAAATTATTAGTTATTTTGGGGTTCATTAAAGGCAAATCCGTTCTGCAATACAAGTGTACTCGTTGTAAATCTGAGGGGACGCACTGGTGATTTTATCATCCAATCATGTAGAAGCAAAGATGCTTTTTTTTATTTTGCTTGCATGTTCCCCTCGGATCTCCAGCAACTGCACTTCCAAGTGTACTTGCAATGCAAAGTGGATTTGCCTTTAGTAAATAAACCCCAAAGTCCAAGATACCTAATAATTTGGGGTCTACACAGCAAACTGCTAGAGTGTAATTCACCTAATAGTGAAACTATTTAGATTGACCTGTGTGTCCCCAAGAAAAGACATTGCTAGGGTTTTCCCTTACTTCCTGTTTGGCTATGTGACAGGAAGTGAATAAGTTGGAGGAGAAAATGGCAAAATTTGGGAGGTGTCTTCACCCTATCCGGGGTGCAGACATCCCCCAAAACTGACAGGACTTCCAATCCCTCTGCACTCTATCCCCAAGCAAAAATAAGAAAGGATTTCATTTAGCTTAACTTTGCAAAGACACATTCCTAAGTTCAACTGTGATGCATGTCAATGGCCCATTTAGACCTTGTTTAATAGAAAACATGGAAATCTACATCTGCTTTACTATTAATTTGAATAAAAATTGGGTTCCTGTAGCTAGATGCGCAACCGCTGTGTATGTGAGATGAACAACTGCTGTGTGCACGGACGTATGTACCCATGGCGCATATCTGGTTCCGGAAGCGGCGGAATGACACCACGCTCCTCCAGGAAGCTGCTTGTCCTGCTGTGAATTTCCTTCCCCACCATGCCCCGCTCACTGTTCTCTGAGGGAGAGAAGATCCTTATTTGCAAATTAAGATAATTTTTTTGTTATTTTTACATGGGGTGGTATTTGTGTGGGTCACGTGTGCATGTCTAAATTATTTGGCCTCAAAACAAACAAAAAACACAAAACAAACAAAACACTTCCTGTGTACAGATTCACTTCCTGGGCCAATGTATATTGTTTCCTGCTTCAGTGTGTAGATTCCACACTCCCAATTCTGGAGGCAAAATAATGGTCTAGAACAGGGGTCTTCAAACTATGGCCCTCCAGTTGTTCAGGAACTACAATTCCCATCATGCCTAGTCATGTCTGTGAAGGTCAGAGTTTTAAAATGCCTCATGGGATGTGTAGTAGTTCCACAACAACTGAACAGCCGTAGTTTGAAGATTCCTGATCACTCTAGCACAGGGATATTCAATTAGTGGACCTCCAGCTGTTGCAGAACTACAAGTCCCATGAGGCACGGCAAGACCCTGACAGCCACAAGCATGACACTCAGAGGCAGAGGCATGATGGGACTTGTAGTTTTGCAACACCTGGAGGTCCGCTAATTGCATTGCCTGCTCTAGCATGTCTTGAAAAAAGGTGTTTTTTCATGTGCCTTGTATAATGCCCAAGAAATATCATTTGAAAAATACAAGTGAGTCATGGCACATCTACATTCCAAATTTGGCACTTAAGATGGTTATGCACTATGCGATCTGATTGGCCAATCTCAGTACAACTCGATATTTAGGCAAAATGGGTAATAGGAAGACGCAGTTGAACAATTAATTCAAATTATAGGAAATCAAACAGGCTCCTGCACTAAATCACATTTATTTAAGATCTAACTGATTGCAGTGTATGGTCACTTTTAAAGATCAAAATCTGAAAATATGAATTTATTGGGTTTAAAAATATTCTCTGTTCTTTGTAATGTATTGAAAGATTTGAGTAAAAAAAAAAAAACACATTTCAAAGATATATTAGAAGTGATAGGAATGAGATTAGCATCATAAGGGTTAATTAACTGAGATCACCTACGAATTGCCTAACAAGACACATCCAATGAGATGAAATTAACCAATTGTATTGGGTGTGTGCTATTATCAATGAGAAAACCCCGCAGTTACCCTAGCGATAGTTGCACTTTACATATGCGGGTATTTATTATCGCTATTTGGACTTCAATGTGCGCCGGTTCACACGTTCAATTAATGACTTTTCCCGAGCACCAATTAATGTATGAACTTATGCAGTGTCTGCTTAGTAAATCACCCCCAATGCGTGTTTTATATAGTAAAGTAAGATCAAGGATCCAGAACCATACTGGATTGTCTCCAGTGTATGCAGCTGTGCATCTTAACATATTCTGAGCTCATGGTAAATTCAGTGGAGAAATATCCTTGAAGATGATCCCTTTTTTATTTCCACATTCTCGAGGGAAGAGGGAATCTGAGGACGCATTTCCAGTAAACCATGGTTAATTTCCGAGAGGAAGACAAAAACACCAAATTTGAACGCTTGTCATTTCTGTAGGAAAATTTGTTAGCTTCAACCCAACGCGGCAGGATTCCTGCGTTTTGAGGAATGTTTTGTCTCGTGTTTTGTTAAGTAATGTCAATTGTAAAAAGCAGCTGCTTCTGTAACACCCTGGGATTTGGCTCCCAAAGAAAAATGACTATGCTTGTCATGCACTCATTTTATGAAACATAACATCCGGGTGATGAAGTTTTTTGTATAGAAGAGCGGGGCATATGGTACAAATTGGTTTAGTGGAGATAAGACGTTAAATAAACCGTGGCTGGAAAACAAAACAACAACAAAGAAAAAAAAAATGTCATTATCCTTATTAGGTCTGAACTCTCTGGCTTTCGCCTGATACATTTAATTAAAGAGGCTTGGGTCTAATTAGGTTGCCGAAGACATATCCAGGCTTATAAAAAATGAGCTCTCCATGCTTGAATTCCAACTGATCTGCATATTATATTGCAATTGAACAGTTGTCCCAATTAGTAATAAAATACAATTATTCACTCCCCACGTATGCCTGTGTTAAAGATGTAACATAGGTTTTTAGAACCACAGAGTGGTTCAGATATTATAAAAAATGAATTGCTGACAAATATAATGTACAAAATTTAGATGCATTAAAAGGAAGGAATTGAACTTGTGACTGCCACTTTAAAAAAAGAAAAAAACTTGCCTATTCCCTCCTTTCCGATTTCTACTGGCCCATTATTATGTTTAACTGCCTTACTAGCCAGTAAAGATATCAATGGCAGTGGACCTGACATCAATTCAACTACTGCAGAACATCTTGGACACCAGTGTGAGCAGTCCATTGTGGGGCATCAAGCATCACCATGGCTTAAGAGACATCTGTGCTTCTGGTAACCTTGGTGGTCCAGGTTTGGGGCCAATTCTTTCCCAAAATCTTTTTTTGGAGTCCATTCCTTTTGGACCCAAATCCTTCTGTCCCTTTTTATTTTGTCCAACTTGCTATATTTTCTAGGTCTGATGTTTAGAACTGTAAAAATTGATGTGATATTTGACAAAGTGATATACTGATTAGAATTTATATTAGCCCTTGTACACACGGTCGGAGATTCCGACAACCAAATCCGTCTGAGTAATTCCGACTGATTAATTCCGGAAGAGGCCCGGAAGTGATGTTGCATACACACGGTCGGACTAAGTTGTCGGAAAATCCGATTGTACATAACGTGATGACGTTATTTCGTTACGATGGGACTACGTTCAGGCTAGTAGCCAATAGCTTTGGTCTAGGAATTTGATCTGAGCATGCGTGGCACTTTGTCCGTCGGAGTAGGCTACACATGATCGGAGTATGTCCGATCGGAGCATTTTGTCGGAAAATTTTACCGGCAAGTTGGAAAAGTTGGTCCGTCGGATATTCCGACGGAAACAGTCCGATGCAGACCACACACAGTCGGAATATCCGACAAAACGGTCCGATAGGACACATTCCGTCGGAATCTCCGAGCGTGTGTACAAGGGCTTAGGGTACACCCTATAAGTGATTGTGCTGCTTACTTTCCACAGTTAAAGAAAATATAAATCCTATTATTTTTGAGGACTAACGGATCTTGACAAATGAAGAGGGCATTCTTGTTCTTGACCATTACACTAATGTACAGTGAACTGTAGATGCAGTAAAATTTATCATTGGCTCCCCGAGACCGGAACATTATTTCAAGGGTTCTTTTGTATTAAAAAGTTGAAAAAAACTACCGTAGAGAGATATCAAGCTTATGTGAGTGCTGCAAATGAGTGTTACTGCTCACAAATATTATCCACTACAATACAAATCTCTGTGACCATAAAGGATGTATAGACATAACCTTAGTTGTCTAGGGTTGAGACCATTTCTACTAAAAAAACTTTTTTGGTAAGGTGAGGCTCTGCTGACTTCCATCATCTAAACGTGCAGACAAAAATGCTTTTTTTTTTTTTAAATGTCTTTGCACGATTTTGCATCACTAAGCTCTAGGGAAAAGTACTTTGCAAAGTGATTAGTTTATTTACTTTTAGTAAATCAACTCCCTAGTGTTCTGGGAATCCTCTGTCATGGATGAACATGGGATAGCTTACAGAGCTTAAAGGGGTTGTAAACCCTCAAGGTTTTTCACCTTAATACATTCCATGCACCTGATCTTTCCAGCGACAAGAACGAGCCCAGCAACTCCAGCCGCTGTCTTGGGTCCTCATTGGATAGATTGATAGCAGCCATTGGCTCCCACTGCTGTCAATCAAATCCAGTAACATGGGAGCTGGGGGGCGGGGCCAAGTCCTGCTGTCTGTGTCAAGGGAAGCAGCAGCAGGACTTGGGAGCTCTCCCGCATGAGTGTCCACTTTGAATGCGGGTCTTCGAGGGAGCACTTCAAGAGCCAGGAGCACCGCTGGGGGACCCCAGAAGAGGAGGACCAGTGCCACTTTGTGCAAAATCCTTACACAGAGCAGGTAAGTATGACATGCTTGTTATTTAACCTCTTCCCATCCGTGCTATAGCAGAATGACGGCTACAGCGTGGCCCTACATTGCCGGGAAGCCATCAATTGATGTCCTCCTCTTTGCATGCTTCCTGTGTGCCCCCTGTGAGGCGTGAGTGGCACACTCTGTGATCACAGAGTCAATGAGACTCGGATGATCACAGATCGATCCCGACCCCTTACCACGTGATCAGCTGTCAGTTAATAACAGCTGATCACATGATATAAACAGAAGATGGGTAATCGTTCTTTTTTTTTCTCCTCACGCTGACAGCGTGAGGAGAAAAAATATCCAATCACCAGCTTCTGTGTAAGGGACATCAGTCCCGAAGAGGAAAAGGCACAGCCACCTCATCTGTGCCCACCAGTGCCGCCTGCCAGTGCCACATGCCAGTGCCCACAGTGCATATCAGTGCCCACCAATCAATGCCCACCAGTGGTGCCAATCAATGCCCCATCAGTACCACCTAGCAGTGCTGCCTATCAGTGTCACCTACCAGTGCCCATCACTGCCACCTATCAGTGCCCATCAGTAACAGCTATCAGTGCCACCTATTAGCGCCCTTCAGTGCCACCTATCAATGCCCTTCAGTGCCGCCCTTCAGTGCTGCCCATTAGTGTGATCCATCAGTGCCACCTCTCAGTGCCCACCAGTGCCACCTTATCAGTGATGCCTATCAGTGCCCATCAGTGTCACCTTATCAGTGCCCCTCAATGCAGCCTATCGGTGCCTATCAGTGCACCCTATCAGTGGCCATCAGTGCAGGCTCATCAGTGTCAACATTTTCAAAAAAAATCAAAAAACTCAGAGGTGATCAAATACCACCAAAACAAAGCTGTGTTTGTGGGCAAAAAAAATAATTAAAATTTCAATTGGGAACAGTGTTGTATGACCTCACAATTGTCGCTCAGAAAGTAACAGAGCTGAAAATTGGTCTGGGCAGGAGGGGAGTTTAAAGAGGAAGTAAACCCTGATGGGTTTACTTCCTCTTTGATTCCCTGGCAAAGGTAAAGCATAATGGACTACTATACATCGCATCGCATAGTAGTCCATTATGTGTCACTTACCTGACACAGGAGCCAGCGAAGTCACCGCTGTCCCCTTGTGTATAGAGCCTCCATCTTCTCGGTGGGTCTTGCTGCTCCGGCGCTGTCATTCGACGAAGCCGCGATGACGTCACTCCCGCGCATGCCGTTGACAGCGGCGTGCTCAGTGTGCCTGCATGCCGCTGTCTACGGCGCATGCGCCGTAGACATCGGTGCCTGTGTTTTGGCAAATATCTCCTAAACCGTGTAGGTTTAGGAGATATTTCTTGGACCTACAGGTAAGCCTTAATCTAGGCTTATCTGTAGGTCAAAGTGGTTTGTAAAGGTTTACAACCACTTTAAGTGCCCAGTAAGCAAGGGGTTAAAAAATAAATAAATAAACCTTTACAACCCCTTTAAAGTATAATGAAAGGCAAACATTTTTTTAAATTTTGGACAGAGTGGAGATGAAGTAGAGCACTTATTAGGTTTGTATTGCTATTGGTGTCCCTGTTAGGGAGATTCATCCTCTCTATTTGTCCTATTTACCATTATCATTGAAAGAGAAAGCAAAAGAAGATATCCAATTTTGGTTTTCTCCAAAAAAGCAATAGAGTGAAAATCTTCCAATGGGGCCACTAGTTTTGGTGACCTAGGGGGCCCAAAGGGATTCCCTTACCTTTCAGGGATTTCCTTTCACTTTATGTTTTGGTTATGGTTATGGTTATGGGACAGGAAGTAAAGAGAAATATCCCCAATAGGACACAAATAGCAAAAAGAAAAATTCTGCATCCAAAATGAAAAAAAAAGTTTTGCCCATAGTTACACTTTAATAGTCAAAGCTGAAAATTGCAATAGTGACACTTCCCCCACTTTCCGGATGACTTTGCTTTAGGTTTCAATGAGTGATAGAAAGTCTGAAAGGGAAAAGCTGCTGTGCTCTTAGCCCTTGTACACACGGTCGGACATTCCGACGGAAAATGTCCGAACGGACCGTGTTGTCGGATAATCCGACTGTGTGTGGGCTCCATCGGACTGTTTCCGTCGGAATATTCGACTGACAAAGTTTTAGAATTTTCCGATAACATGATCCGATCGGAATTTGTCTGATCGTTTGTAGAGAATTCCGATCGGACAAAGTGCCACGCATGCTCAGATCAAATTCCTAGACCAAAGCTATTGGCCTACCAGCCTGAACGTAGTCCCATTGTAACTAAATAACGTCATCACGTTCTGAGCGATCGGATTTTCCGACAACTTTGTCCGACCGTGTGTATGCAACACCAGTTTCGGACAAAATTCGTCGGACAAAATCCGATGGATTTGGTTGTCGGAATGTCTGACCGTGTGTACAAGGGCTTAGAGAACCCACAGTGTTCTGAAAATCCAGCCCAGTGTCATGGGTAGTATTATTACAATTTTTTCAGATTTTATATTTCTAGTAAAACAACAGACATAAAATATCAATGTAAATATTTTAAAATGTGAAAAATGTAAGATAAAAAAAGTCTAAAGCCCTTATAAAGCTTCCCTTTAAAAGGAAACATCCATAACCTGAACATGCCCAGCCTTATGTATATAAATTATCGATTAGTTAAGGATATAAGGACTCCATTATACTCCTCATTCCTCTTAAAGCGGGAGTCCACCGGGACTCCGCGTTTTTTTTTTTTTTTTTAAAAGCCAGCAGCTACAAATACTGCAGCTGCTGACTTTTAAATAGTGACACTTACCTGTCCAGCGCGCCCGCGATGTCGGCACCCGAAGCCGATCGCTCGCTCGTCTGGCGGGTCCTGCCGCCGCCATCTTGGGTATGGGAATCAGGAAATGGAGCCTTTCGGCTTCATTTCCCGGTTCCCTACTGCGCATGCGCGAGCCGCGCGGCGCAATCCGGATGGTCCCCGCTGCCTCTGGGAGCTGTGTGTTTCCCAGCAGGCAGCGGGGCACTTGCTGAAGGGGGCGGGCGCTTGCGGAAAGGGGCGTAACGTACGCCCCTTTCCGCAGAGAGCTAGCCCGGAAGTGGGTGCAGTTACCTGGATTATCCAGGTAACTGCACCCCCCTCCCCCCTGAAAGGTGCCGATTGTGGCGCCGGAGGGGGGGGATTCCGATGAGCGGAGGTCCATTTTAGGGTGGACCTCCGCTTTAACCTCCGCACTCACTGTGTATTTAGCCCCACCATCCAGAGCCTAGATAATTGTAGGAAAAGCCAAGAGGTCATTAGGAGGTCTACATAATGAGTGTTGACTGCCAAATGTCAATCAGACTGATGCTCCTCCTGTTCAAGAGAAAAGGTCCTCTGGTCAATGAGGACAATGTTTATACACTTTGCTCTAACCCTTTCCTGTAAAAATCTCAGGATCCCAAATGCTGTAAATACAATAGTTATACATGGCAAAAAATAGTAGTATTTAGTTCACTCAGTTGTCTTACAAGGCAAGGCAAAATCCAAATCTGACTCCGTATTGTCAGGCTGGATAATGTTCTCTACCATTACCCCACGTCTTATGACAAGGGTATAATTTATTCCACTTTAAATAGTCTGGTTTATTTAGTCCTTTACTGGTACTGTCAGTTGTCAAGGACGATATGGACTGTGGGTGTAAAGGAACCAAGAGACTTGTAGACAGTTTTTATTTTACTTTTCCTTTTTTTTTTTTTTACATTGCATGTCGAAGTTTCACTCTTTTCCATTTAATATAAGAAAATGCTAATTTCAGGGCAAAGAAGCGGTGATGTTTTTAAATAAGGAACCGTATAATATTGTATAATTTTAAGCCTAAAATTAGATTCCAAACTATTATGGGTAGAAACTAATGGTTCTCTTATTAGCGTTGTGTTTTTCCTACTGGGTGTTTCTGTGATTGTTTTAGTCACTGCTGTAAAATTATTTTATGTAAATGTTACTGCTATTAGTAGAACAATTATGGCACAATGGTTACACGGCATTATATTTTAATCTTTATTCATTTTTTTTAAAGAGCAAGTACATTTCCATAGCAAAGTGGCACAAAGTATAGACCTCTCACATCATCAGCTTTTACCCCACTGGAGATTATATAATGCTTAGTGTAGGAATGTTAGGGATATTCACCTGAAAGCCTAGCTGGAATACATGGTCCCCCATAAGTGAACCCTTTTCCCCTTTGAGGTTCCCACAGTGTGTATGATATGCTTTTTTTTTTTTTTTTTTAAATATACCTACTTTAGCATTTCTGCCTTGCAGCACTTGGGTCCTCGGTTTAAGTCTCAACCAGAATACTACCTACATGACGTTTGCATGTTCTTCCAGTGCTTGTGTGGGTTTCCTCCCAGGGCCATCTTTAACGTGGTGTAAAAGCCCACAGTGGCAGATCTCCCAGCACGTCCAAGTCTCGCCTGTCAAAATGATTGGTTGCTGGGCCCGCCTAGCATCGTAGCAACCAATCAGGTGCATGGAGGCCACAGCATTCAGAGGAGTAAGATGTAACTTTCTCCTCCTGAGCTGCTCCGCCTCCACCTTCAGTGTTTTACTTCTCACTGACAACAGAAGGGTTGAGAGTCTGAGGAGACTTGCTATCTGGATGGGGACACTACTAATGGAAGTGAGCAAAGCTCCAGTGATAGCTACACACAGAGAAGGGCGGAGGGGTCAGGGGGCAGGCTTCGCAAGAGCTGTTTACAGACTGCAACATCACCACGCCATCCGCAGTACTTGTACCATGCCTGTAGTCTCTGACCGTCTCCTGTATGATGCCTGCAGTCTGACCATCTCCTGTACCATGACTGCAGTCTCTGACCATCTCCTGTATGATGCCTGCAGTCTCTAATCATTTTCTGTAGTATACATGCAGTCCCTGACTGTCCACTGTACCATGGCTGCTGTCTCTGACTCTCCTGTAGTATGTCTGCAGTCTCTGACTGTCTCCTGTATGATGCCTGCAGTCTCTGACTGTCTCCTGTATGATACTTGCAGTCCTTAACCATCTCCTGTAATATGTCTGCAGTCTCTGATCATCTTCTGTAGTATACCTGCAGTCTCTGACTGTCCACTGTACCATGGCTGCGTCTCTGACCATATCCTGTAGTATGTCTGCAGTCTCTGACTGTCTCCTGTATGATGCCTGCAGTCTCTGACCATCTCCTGTATGATATCTGCAGTCTCTGACCCTCTCCTGTGGTATGTCTGCAATCTCTGGCCTTCTCATGTAGTATGTCTGCAGTCTCTGACTGTCTCCTGTAGTATGCTTGCAGTCTTTGACCGTCTCCTGTAGTATGTCTGCAGTCCCTGACCCTCTCCTGTAGTATGCCTGCAGTCTCCGACCATCTCTTGTAGTATGCCTGCAGTCTCTGACCATCTCCTGTACTATGGCTGCAGTCTCTGACCATCTCCTGTAGTATGTCTGCCGTCTCTGACTGTCCCCTGTACTATGGCTGCAGTCTCTGACCATCTTGTTTAGTATGTTTAAATTGGCCCTGCTATATTTATGTATGTGAGGTAGGGGTGCAACGGATCGTCACCGATCCGTGATCCGAACGGGTCACCCCACTCGGATCGGCACATGCCGTGATCCGCGGAGCACTCAGCCTTAGGAAAGGCCGCGGCTTCGGCCTAGCTCCAAAGCGGCGGCCATCTTTCTACGCCCAGGCTGTTTACACTGTGATCGCTCCAACGCCGGTTCCTCTCTCCCTTCTCTGTACTAATCTGTACCGTGGAGGGGAGAGATCGGATGGAAGCAGCCATCCCTCCATACCCTGCAGTACCCAGCAATACCCTGCCAATACTCTACAATACCCTGCCAATACTCTAGCAATACCCAGCAATACCCTGCCAATACCCTGCCTGCCAATACTCTGCAATACCCTGCCTGCCAATACTCTGCAATACCCTGCCTGTCAATACTCAGCAATACCCTGCCAATACTCAGCAATACCCTGCCTGCCAATACTCTGCAATACCCTGCCTGCCAATACCCTGCCAATACCCTGCCAATACTCACCAATATCCTTAGACCTCTGAAACGCATTGGATACTTTTTGAATTGTCCCTCTGACTTTTAATGGAATAAAGTTGTACTTGGACCTCCTAGCAGTGGTGTGGTGCTTCAATTTCCATTTTTTGTCACATTACTCTACAAGCCAAGGAGACCATGCAGATCAACATCAATACTTTAAGATAGCAATACTAATGAGATAACCCTACAGGCCAAGTGCTATTTTACCTCTTTCCTTAACTGTTTACATGGGGTCTGGGCTCCATGGTCTGGGCCTGTGGAGAGTGATTTTTTTTTGGTACAAGTGCTTTTAGGCATCTACTTTTAAGTCATTTTTGGATATTAAGTGTTAAAGGGGTTGGTTATAAAAATTTGACTCAAAGGAGAAGACTTGAGCTGACTGATGAGATCCGGCACCTCCCATTTTCATCTTCTTCTGGAAAAGGCATATGACTTTCTGTGGCTGAAATGGCAGTGGAAAGAACGCACTACCTATGAAAGCCAACCGCAACTAAGCTAATGCAAGAATTGGAATATAAAGTTTTATGGGAATGTATAGTGTTTTTGTACATAACTTGTTATATTTTTTTAGTTATTAAAATATTGTATATAAATATTTGCTTTCAGCTTTCTTCTTTGTCCTCACCCTGTTGCACTGGCCTGGTGCTGTGCTAGACTCTGAACAGAGTGAAGCAGGTGATAAATAGTAGACTTGTGCACAACGGAAAATTTTGTTTAGTTTAGGTTCGTTGTCATGCGTAAAATACATAATTTCGTTCTGTTATATTCGTTGTTACGTTAATACGTTTTCGGATAATTCATTATTATCCGTAGAGTGTCGAATTCATTTGTTCGTATTCGTTGAAAATTGCTATTTATGTATGTATAGACATTCATGATAATGATTCGTAGTTTGGAAAGTCGTTTGTTTATTGAATCTTTTAACACACACAATGACAACGTCTCTTCTCCTCGGCTCAAATACAATACAACACCCTTCTAACTCAGTTCTCAGGAATGCACTTTGCCAGTAATCCATCCTCCAGCACAAAATTAATTAGCTGATTGGACTGTAAGATTTACTTTGAGCTGACCTCTTGTTTCATTAGATCTTTAAAGAATTACCGAATCATGTCGAATTCATTCGAATTCATTCGTTATATTTCTTTCGTATTCGTTGTAATTTGTTTATTCGGACATCCGGATGCATCCGAATGTCCGAAAGATGCACAATTCGGCCGAATTTCAATTCGTTACGAAACGAATTGCACAAGCCTAATAAATAGACTGGTGGAATGAGTTAGGGTTGTCCCAACATGGACACCATAGATCTGACGCTAAGCTGATACTCAGGTCTATGGAAAAAGATACTCTAAAAAATACATATTTGACATTAATTTTAAGGAACTTTTCCTATTGTCGTGTAAACTAGCATTTGAATTTACTTCACAAGGTGAGCTTGTTCCTTTATACCCTTGCAGCCAACCGTACATCCATAACCTCTGGTTTATTGTACAGAAACAGCCCAATATCACAGGGCCATATTTTAAAAACTGCATACAGCTGTTTCAGTCTAGTTGGCCATCATCAGAGCAGTGGAAGCCATAGCTTCTGTGGAGTAGGGCTTATGGACAGTTGCAGTGGAAAAAAACAAGTTATGATGAGGTTGACAAAGAGAGCCAAAAATCCCTCCACCATTCAGTGTAAAACACAGTAAAGCCTTCTTTAAATAGAAGGTATTTGCATGTCTCACTTTACTGATTGTGGCCATCTAGTCTAAAACAGATGTATGCAGTTAGGAATAAGTTTCTCTATTATATGAGGCTGTATCTGTGATCCTGGATATACAGTTAGCAAAAAAAAAAAAAAGGAATGATCTTCATAGTCCTGTCCACATTCCTAGACTGAGAAATAGACCCTGTATTTTTTGGATCTGTGATGGAAGTAAAAAATATCCTCTTTTTTAAGAATGCTATACCGTGTTTTACATTAAATAAGTGTGGATCTTTTTGTTTCTATTTAGCCCAACTCACCACAACCTCTCAAACGTAACAAATCCTATTAATTTAAATAGACGTCAGTGAGATACCCATTTCTGTTACTCCTTTCAGGTCACTCACAGCTGAATATATAAAGTTGTGTTTCAATAGAAGAGATAAATCCTGCTAAAATAAACTCTAAAAACTAAAAGTAGGATGGGTATAGATGAAGACCAACAATGGCACATCTATTGTCCTTTCATTTTTCCATCTCTATGGTATTAAAGGAGTTGTATTCTATGCATTAAGGTGAAAACCTCCTGTGCTGCAGCTGCCCCCAAAGACTCGGGAGCGCGCCCGCATGAGTGTCCCCATGGAAAGTGGCTCTCCATGGGGGCACTGGATAATAGAAGGAGCACCATCGAGTGACCCCAGAAAAGATACTTGGGGTGCTCTGTATAAAACCCTTTCACAGAGCAGGTAAGCGTGAAGCCCCATACACACTATCAGTTTTTCTGCTGATTTTTTCCTTCAGATTTACCAAAACCATATACTATGAGGTCAAACCTTAGGAGTTTCAATTTGTATGCAATCAGACAGGCCCTTGCACTACATGGTTTTGGTAAATCCGAAGGAAAAACTCAGCAGAAATACTGATTGTGTGTATGGGGCTTAACATGTTTGTTATTTACAAAAAAAAAAAATTATTTCCAATCTCTTTAAGATAAAAAACCTTCTGCTTTTAGAACCGCTTAATGTTCATCTGCTAGGACTGAATTAAATACTGAGTACTTCTCAGTATGGTAGAGCATGTGACTCACTTCATGTTACATGGCCAGAACTTTGTGATTGGCCTATGAGGTGTCACATGAGGAAAGACGAACTGCATAAGGGAGAGACTCAGAGCTCCTACAGGGCTTCTTATC
Organism: Lithobates pipiens; assembly: GCF_037356315.1. Taxonomy (NCBI): domain Eukaryota; kingdom Metazoa; phylum Chordata; class Amphibia; order Anura; family Ranidae; genus Lithobates; species Lithobates pipiens. The sequence continues at coordinate 49,240,428 of NW_027507686.1, read as the reverse complement.
TCCTGGCAGCCAAACCAGGGCAACTAGTGAAGGGAAAGTAAGTATATGTTGCTGGGGACAGGGACATAAAAGTGAACTTGTTGCTTTAGCCTACATGGGTAAAGCATATGTTCACTTAAAATTACACATAAACCCTCAGTTTGTAAAAAAGCCCATTGAGTTTAAAATAGAAATGGTATAGAAAAGGAAAAACATTTGTATAAATATGAAAAACCATTATAAATACCTTTGATCACATGGCCTCAAGGGGGAGTGTCAGCAGGAGGCAGAGAAACAGCAGTACACTGGTCTTTAAAGTAAAGAGCTGTGCAGAGGGCATGTCAGCACAAGTCTGATTATTGTATTGTAGGCAGGCTATACTTCCAAGTAGAAGGCAAAGAATGAATCTGACCACATATCTATTGTGGTCAGTTTAAATTAGGAAAGAAGGGGGAATGGCAGGACCACCAAGTATTTCACGCAAGAAAAAGCATTGCAAAGAAAATGGGATATTTCTTTATATAAGTACATGGCACAACAGACGCATATTAGGAATATGACATGTTGGGGTAACAAACACTTTAAGCTTATTTAATCAGGGCCGCGGTGCCATGAGTTATCATAATAAATAAATGTAAAGGTTGGTTCATGATCCACTCTCAAGGACCAAGGACTTTCACTAAGGGCGTTGTGCTAACACTGAACATGGTTGTAAGGATAGACAACCAAGAGGCCCCAATTGAGTGATTTTTTTTTAACATTTACTATAAATAAGCATACAAGTGTTAACAACATATTAACACAGTTGATGAAGTTTAGTTAGTTCTCATGCATTCTAATATTATATTATCCAAGGGATAGAAAAATACATATTTTGTGTTAATGCCGTTAGAGACAGAATGAAATCCAATTACTTTTGTTTTTTATTTATTTATGCCTTCATGATAGGAGTAATTCCAGTCTATAGACTTTAAATGGTTTTAGTTCTTAAATACTTTTTTAGTATATTGTAGCAGTCCATCAATCTGCCTGTCGCCAGTAAGAGGCAGAGCAGGAAAATATTCTATTTTATTGTAACATTGACAATGATCACCAGCTGAGGGTCAGTTCTCTGCTCTTTAATGCATATGTATAACCAAAACTACACACACACACACATATATATATATATATATATATATATATATATATACACACACATATATATATATATATATATATATATATATATACACACACACACACACACACACACACACACACATATATATATATATATATATATATATATATATATATATATGATTGTTATTTATTCTAGCAACCATTGTCACCAAGATGGAAAGTGATGGAAAATCTAGACTTATATCAATATAGAAATGATAGTAAAATTTTTAATGGGGTTGTCTGTTCCGATAACAACTATCACCTATATATAGGCGATTTCCCTCTGTAGAGATTTCATTTGCACTTCCAGGACAGGAACTAAAGTCAATCTCCCCACAGGGATACAGACAGGACAATATTAACTTATTGGGGTTTTTACCACTTTGGGGTTGATATATTAAAACTGGAGAGTGTAAAATCTGGTGCACCTCTGCGTAAAAACCAATCAGCTTCCAGGTTTTTATTTTTTTCTGTCAAAGCTTAATTGAACAAGCTGAAGTTAGAAGCTGATTGGCTACCATGCACAGCTACACCAGATTTTGCACTCTCCAGATTTAGTAAATCAACCCCTTTGCTTTTCTATGCAAAATTAGAAAAAAAAAAAGTTTTGGATATATAGAATATATTGTGAACCTGAATGTTAGTAGCTCCATGGTCAGGAGTATATGCAATGCAAATGAGCTTGCACAGCACATATGTACATATTGATGCTAAGATTTCAGTTCCCTTAGGCACATGCAAGCCGTGTGTAAGTTTTATAAAAAATGTACAAGGTAGATGTACAGTGCCTTGAAAATGTATTCATACCCCTTGAAATTTTCCACATTTTGTCGTGTCACAACCAAAAACTTAAATGTATTTTATTTGGATTCTATGTGATAGACCAACACAAAGTGCCACATAATTGTGAAGTGGAAGCAAAATGATAAATGGTTTTCAAAAGTTTTTACAAATAAATACGTGAAAAGTGTGGCATGAATTGTATTCAGCCCCCCTGAGTCAATACTTTGTAGAACCACCTTATGCTGTAATTACAGCTGCAAGTTTTTTTGCGAATGTCTCTACCAGCTTTATACTTACATTTACACTGACATTTTTTCCCATTCTTCTTCTTTGCAAAATAGCTCAAGCTCTAGGTATGGACTTTGACTGGGCCGTTCTAACATATAAATATGCTTTGATCTAAACCATTCCATTGTAGCTCTGGCTGAATGTTTAGGGTCATTGTCCTGCTGGAAGGTGAACCTCAACCCCAGTCTCAAGTATTTTACAAACTCGAACAGGTTTTCTTCTAAGATTTCCCTGTATTTGGATCCATCCATCTTCCCATCAACTCTGACCAGCTTCCCTGTCCCTGCTGAAGAAAAGCATCCCTACAACATGATGCTGCCACTACCATGTTTCATGGTGGGGATGGTGTGTTCAGGGTGAAGTGCAGTGTAATGCCACGTACACGCGACCAGATTTTTTAACGGACTTGGTCCGGCGGACAATCCAATGGACTTTGCAGCTGAGATTCGCTGGACTTTCAAACGAACAGACTTGGCCACACACAATCACTCCAAAGGTCCGACAGATTCGAACGTGATGACGTAGAATAAGGAAGTTCATAGCCAGTAGCCAATAGCTGCCCTAGTGACGGTTTTAGTTAGTCGGACTAGCACACAGACGAACGGATTGTCCACTAAAAGCCGAGTCCGGCGGACAAATTTGAAACCAGTCTTATTTCTAGGTCCGCCAGACTTTTGGGAAGAAAAAGTCCGCTGGAGCCCACACACACGATCGAATTGTCCGACGGACTCTGGTCCACCGGAAAGTCTGATCGTGTGTATGCGGCATTGGTTTTCTGCCACACATAGCGTTTTGCTTTTAGGCCAAAAAGTTCCATTTTGGTCACATCTGACCAAAGCACCTTCTTCCACATGTTTGCTGTGTCCCCCACATGGCTTCTCGCAAACTGCAAACAGGACTTCTTATGGCTTTATTTCAACAATTGCTTTCTTTTTTCCACTCTTCAAAAAAGGTCATATTTGTGAAGTGCTAGACTAATAGTTGCCCTGTCGACAGATTCTCCAACCTCAGCAGTGGATCTTTGCAGCACCTCCAGAGTTACCATGGGCCTCTTGGCTGCTTCTCTGATTAATGCTCTCCTTGCCCGGCCTGTCAGTTTAGGTGGACGGCCATGTCTTGGTAGGTTTGCAGTCATGTCATACTTTTTAAATTTTTTGAGATGATGGATTGAACAGTGCTCCATGAGATGTTCAAAGCTTAGGATTTTTTTTTTATAACCTAACCCTGCTTTAAACTTCTACACAACTTTATCCCTGACCTGTCTGGTGTGTTCCTTGGCCTTCATGATGCTGTTTGTTCACTAAGGTTCTCTAACAAATCTCTCTGAGGGCTTCACAGAACAGCTGAATTTATACCTAGATTACATTACACATGGGTGGACCCTATTTACTAATTAGGTGACTTCTGAAGGCAATTAGCTCCACTAGATTTTAGTTAGGGGTATCAGAGTAAAGGGAATGGAATAAAAATGCACACCACACTTTTAAGATATTTATTTGTAAAATATGCTGAAAACCAATTATCATTTTCTTTACATATCACAATTATCTGCCACTTTGTGTTGGTCTATTACATAAAACCCCAAATAAATACATTTTCGTTTTTGATTGTGACAAAATGTGGAGAATTCCAAGGGGTATGAACACTTTTAAAGGCACTGTATACCTTGGTATGGAAATGTATAACAAATTAAAGCATAGAGCTATGGTGGATGGTCATTATGGGGTTAAGAAAACTTCAAATTATGAAATTTCTAGTTTACAAGGTGTTTAGCACTAGAAAAATGTTACACTGCCATGGGGGCAATATGAAGCCTTACGTCAGGATCTTTGAATGTGCATTGTATCTAAAAACAGATGTTAGAGGCATGTGTTAAGTTAGTTTGCAGCAACTAGAAGTAGCAACACTGATATCTCTGCAATGACAGGTGACAAGCAGAGTTAAGGTGGGATTTACCTGACACTTCTAATAATGCAAGATTTCTTCATTATTCATATACATTTTTTTTTTCCGGTTGAAAGAATGGAAAATCCCACTGAATGCACAACTAGTAGCAGTTTTTTTCCTTTGGGCTGGAAGCTTACTTTACTTTTCGGGAAGTCATTTAATGTGATCGAGCTGGCATCAGTTATGTATTGATATATATATATATATATATATATATATACATATACATATATATATATATATATATATATATATATATATATATATATATTATATTATATTATATATATTATATATATATATATATATATATATATATATATATATATACAGTTATATATATATATATATATATATATATATATATATATATATATATATATATCATTTTAAATGTCAAAAGAATGAACATTATACATTATGACATTTTCAATTTAAACACTGGTGCCCTTCTAGGCCATTCATTTTAAATGACACTGCAATGCACCTCCATAATGCAACTGCACTCCAATACACTGCAGCACACCACAGCATACAATGCACATTGCAATAAATGCAACCTACACTAGATTTTTGTGTCTCAATGCAAAAAAATGCATGGGTTTCAGCACATCTTTCTGCAGTGATGACAGATCAATGCCCCCCCCCCCCCCCCCCCCCCGCCACTGTTCTGTAGCCCCTGCTCTTCTTTCTATAGCTATTGGACGGCCAATGATGATATACTTTTTCATGCAAACTAAAGTTATATTTTCCTAATACTTGCTATGAACCACAGCCAGATTTTAATTAATTAAAAAAAAAAAAAAATACAGGCGATGTTATCAAACCTTTGTTGTATTAATAGATGGTACCTGTATTATGAGCTCTATATATATATATATATATATATATATATATATATATATATATATATATATATATATTATATATATATATATATATATATATATATATATATATATATAAATATATATATTTTTTTTGGCAGAAGTGACATGCAGTAGGATTGATTTAGTAAAACTGCAGAGTGCAAAATCTGGTGCATAAAGCCATCAGCTTCTTCAATTAAGCTTTGACAACAAAAAAACCTGGAAGCTGATTGGTTTCTATGTAGAGCTGCACCAGATTTTGCACCCGTCTGTTTTAGTATATAAACCCTGTAATTCCTACCCAAAACCCTATAACTCTATTTGTTTTTTTTCAACTTCCACTTTAAACATACCCTTTGTATAATATAATATATCACCTAGCTGTTTTATGTAATTAGCAATTCAATGGTTTTAAATTATATGGCTTAGAGTTTATATGTTACTTTTTAATCTTTAATGTTAGTATAGATTATATGAGTTTGATGCAAGAAACAAATGTTTTTCTTTTTTTCAGATACTAAAACTGATAAATATGAAAACCAGTAACACCAGCCATAATATATACTGTAAAAAAAGAATTAAGTACGTTCAAATCAGTTGCTGCATTTGCTTTGATTTAATTATATGAAAAAATATAGATATAATAAAATATAAACTATAAACATGAAATCTATGTAATGTAAATCTGAAATCACAATCAGGTCAACATTTATATAACAACATTTTTTTCCCTGGTTTTTAAATCTCATTTAGCCAGCCACCGGTAGCTTGCTTACACAGAATAGCTTGCTGTCAACTGACCCTTAATTATACTACTGGATAAAATGTGTAAAATGTGTAATATCTTTATAGTACTGCACAGTGCACACAGATAAAATAATGACTTCAACCTGAATGTTTATATATATATATATATATATATATATATATATATATATATATATATATATGTATTTGTGTGTGTGTGTATATATATATATATATATATATATATATATATATATATATATATATATATATATATATATATACCTTTTTTTCTATTTTGCTTTTCTTATTTTCCTGGAAAGAATCTGTTACAGCCATTAACAAGGCAGTGATACTTTGGAGCAACCTACTTAAAATCTTCCTCCAGGGCAAAAATGTTTATGGCATGGTTTAAATAAAACATACTATGTGTTTTGTATTAACATACGTATTATTATTCCTGTGGCTGGAGCAGATATAATTCCTGACACTATGCGCTAAACCTCATGCAAAATTCATAACACTTCATTAACGTAAAAAAAATATGCTGGTTTAATGCACTAATCTTTTGCTAAACGGGCTATCGTTTCAAAAACTAATAAGAACAATTAGATAGCTTAAGAAGCATAAATCTTTTAGACTTTTACTGAACACCTTCCTCAAAGGTCTGAACATTGAACTGTATGCCCAACTTATACTTTTCACCGTGTTTAATTATTATTTTTTTTATTATTTTTAGATGTGCGCTTTGGCTTTTTTTGCCCACAGTTGGCAAAAGGAGAATTCAGCGTGTAACAGTTTTGGCCAGACTGAAAAGCAGACGTCTCATTTTAACCCAAGGACAGGAGTGGGATATTCGGTATCAGAAAATTCTAGTTTGTATTTCTCGGAAAACTTCACATCTTAATTTACATCTTATCTTTACAAAGGGAAAAAATAAATAACTGATTTAAAATTCTTATGTATGTATGGATTATAAATACTATTTTAACTAGATCCTAATTATTGCAATTTTTAAATATCTTGATTTTTCAGCTTTAAATTATTATGATAATATACATAAACATGTGCTAGTTTTCAGTATAGACAGAATATGTAAGATATTTGCATTCTTAGAACAGTGAAAACAACTAAAGGAAACTTACAACTCTCTATACTTTACTGAGATACGTAGGGATAGTTTCAGTTCAAGAAATAAATACATTATACATATATATATATGTAATAAGGAAAAATAATAGGTGAACAATGTTATTATTTGTATGACCTAATACTCAAAAGGAAGTGCATTTTCACCGAACACACATTTTGAATTGTTATTGTAACAATATGAATTAATTATTTAATCACATTTATACCTGCTTGCTGTCCCTTATTTTAATGACAGTATTTCCTACATAGAGAATTAGAAATATTCCTTCTAGTTTTTATCTATATTATATTGTAAGACTGTGGATTATTCCCTGGTTAAAGTAAAACTATAATGGTTTTATGATAATTTTATTTATTTTAATTTTAATTTATTTCATTTGTTTATTATTTTTTTCATAAATTTTTAATGCTTATGCAAGTTTATAAAGTAATTATTTTTGTTTAACTTTTTCCAAATTTGGATAAAATCTTCATTATAGAAATAAACATTTGGTACAGGAGTCACTGTATTTGCATAATATTCAGGGATTTCTTACATGACAGCTCAACAGCAACTGCTCCCTTTTTGGCTGTGCCTTTCTAAAGCCGCGTACACACGGGCGGACTGTCTGTCCAACTTAGTCCGCCCAAACACATTTCAGCGGACAGTCCGCTCGTGTGTGGGCTTCAGCAGACTTTTTCAGCGTGCAGTCTGGCGGACTAAGTATTTCGGAATTTCCGTAATATTGTCCGTCCAACTTTGGTTTCAGCGGACAGTCCGCTCGTGAGTAGGCTAGTTGGACGGACTAAGTATGGCGCATGCTCAGAAAGGATTTACACAGCGGAAGGTTGCATTGCTGTGTATTGGACGTCCTTTTTCTAGTCCCGTCGTATGTGCTGTACACGTCATCGCGCAAGCTTTCAACGGACTGTTTGTTCATCGTGTGTGGTCAAGTCCGTTCATTCGAAAGTAGGACGGACTGTCCGTCGGATTGTCTGACGGACTTAGTTGGCCAGACAGTCCGCCCGTGTGTACGTGGCTTAATTGATACCTATTGAGACAGCAAGGGGATGTGTCCCTCCTCTGACTTATTTAGCTGTGAAGTCTTTATACAGCTGAATAGCAGGAGATTGAACCTTAGAAGTTTACAACCGCAGAAGATATACAGGCTGCAGACTGCAAAATTACATGTCCAGGTTTATTGTGAAATACTATGTTGCACTATTACATACGTATCTGAAACATAAACATTTTATATTTAATTCTGAACATAATACATATGAAAAATATGTGCATAAAAACTGCACATTACATTTTTGACTGACGGGGATTTTTTTTTTTCAGATTTTATGTGTGAGATCAATAGGCTTTACCTGCTCTCTAAATTGAATGAACTGATTAAGTATGGCCATTTACTACATACAGTAGTTGGTAGTAAATGTTGGGAAGGTTGTACATTATTATGTGTATTATTGGATTGCAGTAAGTATGGCCAGTTTTTAGGTTTGAAGTGATTGTAAAGGTTTATTTTTTTAATTAAAATAATAAAGATGTTATATTTACCTGCTCTGTGTCATGGTTTTGCACAGAGTTGCCCTACATCTCCTCTTCTGGGGTCCCCCGACAGTGCTCCTAGCTCATCCTCCCTTCCATATGCCCCCATAGCAAGTTGCTTGTTGATCCTGAGCCAGGCACAATGTGGCTTGTCCCCATCCCAACTCCCTCCTCACAGAATAAGATTGACTGCACCAAGACCAATGGCTACCGCTGCTGCCTCTGAGTCCTGTGGGAAGAGAAAGAACAGCGGTGGATCGAGATTGGAATCAGGTAGCTATTTGGGAGCTACTGGAGAAGGGGGGGGGGGGGGGGTTGGAGCTGATCATACGTTTGCAATGTATATGAGCAACTTTAAAAGGAAAAAAAAATAAATGGGAAAGATACAGGTGCCCTGTTTAATTGGGCAAATGTGTGCCAAATGAGGTTTAATGTTGATAAATGTAAAGTTATGCACTGGGGGGCTAAGAATATGCATGCATCATACATACTAGGGGGAGTACAACTTTGGGAATCAATGGTGGAGAAGGATCTGGGTGTTCTTGTAGATCATAGACTTAATCATAGCATGCAATGCCAAGCTGCAGTTTTCAAAGTGAGCAAAGTTAGAAATCCTCCTTTCCTCAGCATAAATCCTCCTCCGCCCAAGTGTAGCGATTACATTCAGCCACTGGGGATAGATGCTGATCTGGTTATGGGTGCTGTCCATTAGATTGACTTAGCTGGTAGTCCTCTTACCATACGGGAGATGTTGGGAGGCAGTAAGTGGAAGCCAGAGTTGGGCAAAAGAGCTGGAAGGTCCTAAAGCTATTACAAGGGTAGTTTCCCCCCAAAATGGGTGCCTGCAAAGCACGTCATTAGTTGCTAGGGTGCCGGAAGCCCTGGCAACCAATGACTGAGTAGAAGATTGAAGTGGAGGTGGTGAAGTAGAGATAGCAGGCATGCAGGAATCCTCACTGTGTACAGTGTGTGAGAGTACACATTGCATTTCTTTGAGGATACACACATGAGTGGAGCCCACTGCTGGAACTTGTGGCATGCTACGAGGATCTGAACTTAAGTCCTGGAGCACAATCCCGGAACAACTTCCAGCAGTGTACTCTAGGATTTCAGTTCAGATCCTCTGGACCTTCTTGCAATCTTGTGGCGGTCCTGTGGAATCTGGGAAGATTGGAAAGTATATCACTGTACACATTCTAGACTCAGCAATGCATTGTACCTAGAAACATCTCCTACTTGTTATACCCAGTGCCTCATTCATTAATTAGCTATCACAATCAGTGCCTTACACCTCTCTATTACATTCAGTGCCTCATACTTCTGTGTTACCTGCAGTGATTCACTCATCTTTCCCATACATAATGCCTAATACTTCTGTGCTACATGCATTGCTTAATTCATTTCTAATAAACACTGCCTCGTAAAAGAAAGTGAAAGTAATCAAATTGTAAAAGAAGGAAATGTCTCCTTCTCCATGTTTCTGTAGTCCAGCAATCTGGCTACATAACCTACTGCAAAAAAATGAAAAAGTTCATCTTCTCGCTTTGATCTCCTTTGGCACTTCTATTTGCATGGCTTGACATTAGCGGAAACCTGTTATGAGAGCAATATAGAGCTACTATTGGTTAGCAGATAAAGGGCTTCTGACCAGGGGTGTGTTATGAAATCAGTGAGCCTGTGTGCAGGAACATATGTTGTGCCCCATTGTTTTACTTAAAAAAAATGTGGCGTGCTTAGCATGCCACAATGAAGAGTGGGCATGGTTTACATTGTGCCCGGAGCTTTGCTCTGGTTGGGTACACCAAGTAGAAGAGTAATACAGAGCATGTAGCATTCTGCGGCAAGCAGTGGGTGTGACCACATTGTGTTAGCGGTGGGAAGGGCTTACAGAGCATGGTTAAATAAAGCAATTACCCCAGTATAATCCTTCCCCCTTAGTCAGTCTGTCGCCCAGTACAATCCCCCAGGTTAGTCTGATCCACATAATAGTTGATTTTTTAAGGCCCCGCAATAGTTGCACAAATATTAATCAAATCACTGATGTCTTTTTTTTTGAGACAGAGAAAGAAACTGAGCACAGACATAGAGTCCTCAATCCCTTTTTCTGCAGCCTCAGCTGCACTGCAGATGACTTTCAAGAAAATTCCAACAAATAAAGGAATAAATAAATATATGTGCACAAAGCCACAGGACTCTAGAAGATAATGAATAAAAAATAAGTATGTGCCATGCTAAATAAAATCTCACAACGTAATGAACACACCACGTGTGGTGTGTTCATTACTTTACAAATAAAGAAAAGATTTCCCAGCACACTTACTAGTCAGCCTGAAAAACAACTAAATTGACTCTATAATTTACATTAAAAACAGAGATTTTTGTTTGCACACATTTGCAAATATATGTCTAGCACCCTGGTATTTAGGCAGGGTTGCTTGTAAATGTAGTTTACCAGGCGGTAGTTGCCCTGGTTAATTGTTAGTAGTTCCACTGATTCCTCTCTAGTTCTTGACTTGCTGCACCTTCTCTCTTCTGTCGCTAGGTGGAGTTATGCTGGTGACATTAGATAGACAAGGGCTTAGCAAGGTCAGGTTATGAAAGGCTTGGGTGTCTCAGCCAATAGGCAGGGGTTTCTTTAAGACCCTTGGCCTGCTGGGGGAGCCTATTTATTTGTGAGGAGTCATGGGATCGTGGTTCTGCGCCATCCGGACGGCGGTCTGGGTGGACATGTGTTATGCTGCTAGGCCAGAAGCCTGAGGCCTATCCTGGGCACATCTGGCTGCTAGGCTGTCTGAGGGCCTATCCAGAAGCAGGATAAGTAGCGCAGGGTTGGGGCTGCAGGATTGGAGTCCAACCGAGAGTAACAGTTCAGCTGGAAGGGAAACTAGTTGTGGTTGGAGGTAGAAGGGAAGCTGTCACCACTAAGGGACCATCCAACTTGTTACCAGAGACCACTGTGAGTGAGCTGGAACCAGTACAAGAGCAGTGGGACTGTAAAGAAGTGGGAAAACTTCAGCAAGTGCCAAGCCAGTGACCCAGTGTGACAGCAGAGGTAACGCTTGAGGAACATCATTGAGTGCCAAGCCAGGGACCTAGCGAGTCAGCAGGGGTGATGCTTGAGGAGTAAGTGTGAGTGTCAATCTAGGGACCCAGCAAGGAAGCGGGGGTGATGCTTGATTCATGGAAGTGAAAGAGCTAAGGGGATCCAGTGGCGATTGGGTCTGAGAGTCTATTGAGAGACTAGGAGCTCTGTGAGTGAACACTTACAGTGAGAGACTGTAGCATGCGAGGAGAACTATTCTGTGTTGCCAATAGTTAAGTACAATTAACGTTAGTGACTGTTACAAGATTTGTTGCATTAGGAGACAGTGTTCCTACCTATACAGAAGTGGTATCTGGTTGGAGGCCTTCCCCTCTATAGCTGCCTACTTATAGAAGTCACGGAGTCTACCAATTATCATTGCATCTACCTAAGGATGTCCTGGCTCTAACCCACTCTCCCACTGTTAAGAGACAATAAATCTCTTTTGCATTCAAAAAGTGTCTGGTGCCCATCACTCCATCTTGCATTATACCCCCCATGCCTTGTAACCCACTCTACAAAGACAGATGTCAGCTATCCTTGACTCTGGGGGTCACAATTAGATCTTCAGAGGTCCGGGACCTTGCTACATATGCATAAGCCATAGTGCTCACATCAGGTCTCTTTGTCGAAACTCTATAATTTTCAGAGTCTCCTAAGTAGGAGCACATAAGAAGCAATAGCTGGATTAGGGCAGGTGTGCCTGGAGGGAACCCACCCCACCTTAAAGGCACAGGGATGCACGGTACATGCAGCAAGAGCACAACGGCAGCGAAGGCATCCAGTGTGTCCCTGCACCCAATTCAGCCAACTGTACAAAAAGTGGTAACCATCCCAACCTATTGGTAGTATTTGCAGTAAGGTGCACTTGGAAGAGTAATGCACATCACAAACAAACAAAAGATTTCCTATTACACTTACCAGCCAGCCTGCCAAACAACCAAATTGGCCCTGTCTAAAAGCTTATGTTAAAAACAGGGTTTTGTTTTCACACATTTGCAAATATATGAGTAAGCCACAGTGCCCATGTCAAGGCTCCTCTGTATATTGCAGTCCTAACGCTATCATTTTCTAGAATCATTTTTTAGAATTTCCTAAGTAAGAGCACATATATGTTCATCACTTACATACATACGGTACTTATTTTTTAATATTTATTTTGCTCAGTATCACATGGTCCTGCTGATAATACCTATTTTATGCTTTGCATCACAATGCACCCATTGAGTCCAAGTGAAAACAATCTATGTAAGTTCCAAATTGGTTTATTTGGAGCTTACACAGGGCCTGATAGTGCTTGGTCCTAATACGGAATGTGGAATCACATACCCCTAAAGCCCCGTACACACGAGAGGACTTATGTCCGACAGACTTCCGAAGGAGTTCTGCCGGAGTTCTGCCGGAGTTCCGACAGAGTTCTGACGGACTTTTCGACTGAGCGGACTTGGCCACACACAATCACACTAAACTCCGACGGATTCGAACGTGATGACGTATGACTGGACTCGAATAAGGAAGTTCATAGCCAGTAGCCAATAGCTGCCCTAGCGTCGGTTTTAGTCCGTTGGAATAGCATACACACGAGCGAATTTTTCGAAGGGACCGGGTCCGGCGGAGTTCCGTCGGAAAAATTTTAAGCATGTTCCATATTCTAAAGTCCGTCAGACTTTGGCGAATCAAAAGTCCGTTGCAGCCCACACACGATCGAATAGTCTGACGGAATCAGTCCGTCGGACTTTGGATGTTGAAAAGTCCGCTCGTGTGTACGCGGCATAACAGTAACAGTAACAGGGCAGCAGGGCAGCTCAGGAAAGGTAAGAATCACCACTGGTTGAATGGGGGGAACTTAAGGTACAAGTTTACTTTAACAAGACCTAAGTGCCTTTACCCTGCAGTAATGCTTGCAATTTCTACTTGCTGTATTTGAACTTTAAAGTAAGTAGCTTTAGGAAATGCTTTCATTTTGAATGGGCTCCAGCGATACACATTTAACCAGACATAGATAATTTTTTTCAACATAGTGCTCATCGAAAAACAGATAGTATATATCTTTGCTTGGTGGTGCACTGCCTATTGCCTAGGTTGTGTTTTAATTGGCTGAATACAGTCCAGATTCATCAAACAAAAAGTGTTCAATGTATAGGCATGCGGACAGGGTTTTCCGGATGTGCCTGGACACACCCTAATCACCCCATGCACATTAGTGTTATCACTCTGTGTGCTGACAGGAAGATGGGGACATATCTTCATCTTACTGATCAACCATAAGACACGTTTTGAAGCTCTTCTCTTTCATTGTACTTTCATACTATATATGTAGACACGCACACACACATGTTTGAGCTTTAGGGGGCACATCCTAATGTAATAGGCTGCACACGTCACACCTATGATTCAATGCAGTGGCGGCCCATGCATCAGGGGAGCTTGGGCGCTGCCCCCCATCCATACGTCCAGCCCCCTGATCTACATACCTGGGTGCCGGACTATAGATTCCAATGGGGGAGAGTGTATTTTTGAAGCATGTGATTAGAACCAGAGGCTCTAATTAGCTTCAAAAATGGCTGGGCTCTGGGCACAGAGCACTGTGCCTGAAGCCCACCCAGTTGTGTGAAGATAACAAATGAATATTCGTTATCCCTGCACTGATCCTCCTCTCAGCCAATCGGGAAGCAGGGCTGACACCCGTCCCCTAACTGGCTGGAAGAACAGTTGATCCTATTGGTCACCTAGGAGGAGAAGAGAAGAGACGCACGGCCTTTCTATGAGAGGACACAGGAGCCGCTACCTGGGACACAGCTTGCCGTCTGTCACCCGCTGCCTGACCCACAGCCATCTCTAAGATGGAGTAAGTGACAGCAGGCGGGCGGGCAGGGGTGCTGGATTACTGCCATGCCATGCCGCTGGCTCCAGGGGAGACGCGTGTGCATGCTGTAAAAGTGGTGTGCTGCTGGATGCCTGGGGGGGGTTAGTTGATTGCTGCCACCCCTCAAAAAAAAGCCCACAAGCTGTCACTGGTTCAATGTATTGTAGCTTGTTTCCTATAAAAAGCAGCCACAGCCTCATTATCAAAGCCTGTACCCTACCAGCATGCTTCTGCTCTCTGGGTGGAAGCAATGGTCTCTCTGCAGAAACCTAACTTATCCCCCGCCTTAGTCTGTGCTAGAGTTCTCCAGTTAGCAGGGAGCATGAGCTTTGCCAATTGCAGTACAATAGGTCTGGTTCAGTAGTTCTGTCAGAGCTCTGAGGGAAGACCACTGCTTCCACACTGAGAACAAGGGTCTTTTGCTACATCATGCTAGCGAGTGACAGGTTTTTATACCCAGGCTATAGGCAACTTTTTTTTTGTTGCACTTGAAATGTATTTGGCCGATTCAAACTCACAGTTGTTTTTCATTTAAGGGTACTTTCTAAATGCAATGCTCTTTAACCTCCTTGGCGTTATCCCCGAGTGTGGCTCGGGGTGAAATTTCAGTACCATTAGCGGTAACCCTGAGCCACACTCCAGATTGCATTGCTGGATCCTGCAAGAGATGACTTACCTTGTCCCCACGATCCCATGATGTACTCCCGATGTGTCCGGCTTCCCTTCCCTTCAGCTCACCGGTGGTGCCAAACAATGCCTCATCAGTACCACCTAGAAGTGCTGCTTATCACTGCCACCCATCAGTGCCCATCACTGCCACCTATCAGTGCCCATCAGTGCCAGCTATCAGTGCCACCTATTAGTGCCCATCAGTGATACATCAAATATATGACAGAAGTAAAATGTAATAGCGTAATAATCATGTAATACCTTGGATCAGTGATTTAGCATACACATCAATACACAGAGGTAAAAATAATTCATAAAAATTGGTGATATTATAATAGAAGGTGCAACAGTTAGTATTTAAAAATACGTAAAAAGTAATAAAATTAGTTGAAAAATAAACGACAAAATGCAGTAGTGCTGAGGGCTGAATCCAAGTGAAAAAAGCACAGTTTGAACAATCGTCTAGATCGACGGAAGGATATTTATATCAAATGTCCATATAAAGGTGCATATAGTGAAATAAAGTGCTAACTATACAAAGTTGCATAAGGTGCAAATGAGCTGTGTAGCGACTATAACATAAGTCGCATAAAGCATAAGTGAACTTAGAATCAAAAAGTGGCATAAAATAAACTACAGGTGTAAATAAAGTGCTAAGTGTTCTTCAATATAATGGGTGATGGTTAGGGTGATCCAGCAGAGTTCAGTGTGATCCTAGGTGGTCAATTTATGGATGTCCCCTTACCTTACTGCTGTAAGGTTACTGCATATATTGAGTATGTCTTTAGGTGTTCCTGGAGGTCTTTTCCCTTTATGGATCCTAATATGGCAATTCCTGTTTGGCGTCCCTCTCTTACTCCCTATATGGTGCGTGGCCTCTTTAAGAGTCACTTTGGGGTACTCTCGTGCCGGGTATATAGGATTAAAGCATAAAGGAAGGATGCCCCATAGTGTAGTATTATAAAGAAGTGCAATATTTATTAAAGGAATAAATTTCAGGTACTCACAAACACAGGATGACAAAAGGCAATGTAAAAACGAGCAGCGAGCTCGACCAGCGTCACTTCCGGTAGCGGTAATTTCCAACGCGTGTTCGTCACGGGTCATGTGACTTCATCAGTGCCACCCATCAGTGCCACCTCTCAGTGCCCCCCAGTGGCACCTATCAGTGCCCACTAGTGCCACTTCATCATTGCCGCCTATCAGTGCCCACTAGTGCTTCCTATCAGTGCCCACCAGTGCCGCCTATCAGTGCCCATCAATGCAGCCTCATCAGTGTACATCAATGAAGGAGAAAAATTACCTGTTTGCAAAATTTTATAACAAAATATAAAACTGTTTTGTATTTTTTTTCAAAATTGGCGGTCTTTTTAAATTTTTTGAACAAATGAGGTGATCAAATATAACCAAAAGAAAGCTCTATTTGTGGGGAAAAAAATATAAAAACTTAATTTTGGTACAGTGTTGTATGACCGCACAATGGTCCTTCAAAGAGTGACAGTAAGTGCCCATTAAGCAAGTGGTTAAAGAACTGTCTTAAAAAAAATAGTGTTTCTTTATACAGCAAATTAAAGTAAAAATGTGTGCCAACATATCAAATTTAACAGCTGAGCAGAGTTCCACCTTTATATCATAAAAGTGATAAACCAGCAGCCTGTTTTGTACATTGTGCATACATGTCAGAGTTTTTCTTAGAAGTGCTAGGACACAGTAATATATTGGCACGACAGCCTCTGAAACACGCGTGCAATGGTGGAAGCGACTGAATACCCTATCAGTGAACTCGACGTGCTGTGATGTTTACTTGAACTCTACTCAAAGTCAAATTAACGATCTACCAGTGCCTTACCTGGCTACATATTCACAGCACTAAGTCTGAAGATTAGCCCTTCCAAGGCACTTATCTCTGGGTCATTCATGAGATATTTGACATAAGATTGTTCATAAAAAAATATGGCCGATAAGGAGGTTGTGACATGCTTGTTCTATGCTTAACACGTTTGTTTCCCCAGCAATAAGGAAATGTTTGTGAGAGTTTTATTGCCTCTGAGCTGTCAAGGTAGCAATGAACACCCAGAGTGCTACACTGAAATGTTCACGTATCAAAGTAACAAGGTACAAAATTAAGTGTTTGTTTGTTATGCTACTTGAAGGTATTTGAAGTGCTAGCTTCAGGTTTAATAGCAATTTTTTTATGCATTTTGATGGAAAACAACAGAATTGAAAGAGTATTGATAGGCCAAACTTTTGTAAGCATAGAAGTGTTAGAACCCCCTTCAAGTTTTCATTGCTGTTTTTGTCTGCATTGGGGAGATTTACTCCTTTTTTTTTTACTGGTGGCTACTGCTACGAGATAAAAAATAAATGCAAGTCCACATTGTTAAGTTCTTACCAGAACAAAAGGCTAGGGTACTTCTTCATATGGGAATACCTATACCTGTATATACACTATATTACCAAAAGTATTAGTCTGTAGGGTTCAAAATTGAGTTGGCACATCTTTGCTGCTATTACAACTTCAACTTTTCGGGGGAAGGCTGTCCACGAGGTTTAGAAGTGTGTCTATGGGAAGATTTGACCATTCTTCCAGAAATGCATTTGTGAGGTCAGGCACTGATGAGAAGGCCTGGCTCGCAGTCTCCACTCTAATTCATCCCAAAGGTGTTCTATCGGGTTGAGGTCAGGAACAGTGCAGGCCAGTCAAGTTGCTCCACCCCAAACTCGCTCATCCGTGTCTTTATGCAGCTTGATTTGTGCACTGGTGTGCAGTCAAGGGGCCATCCCCAAACTGTTCCCATAATGTTGGGAGCATGAAATTGTCCAAAATGTCTTGGTATGCTGACGCCTTAAGAGTTCCTTTCACTGGAACTAAGGGGCCAAGCCATGAAAAACAACCCCACACCGTAAAACCCCCTCCACCAAATGATTTGGATCAGTGCACAAAGTAAGGTCCATAAAGACATGGATGAGTGAGGAACTTGACTGACCTCCACCCGATAGAACACCTTTGAGATGAATTAGAGCGGAGACTGCGAGCCAGGCCTTCTCGTCTAATATCAGTCCCTGACCTCGCAAGTGCACTTCTGGAAGAATGATCAAACATTCCCATAGACACACTCCTAAACCTTGCAGACAGCCTTCCCAGAAGAGTTGAAGCTGTCATAGCTGCAAAGTTTGGGCCAACTAAATATTGAACCAAACCCTATGGACTAAGACGCCATTAAAGTTCATGTGTGTATAAAGGCAGGTGTCTCTATACTTTTGACAATATAGTGTATGTTTCTGACTAGTACCTCTCCTAGTTCAGCAATTAATATCCCTACACTCACCCTATTCACTCAGTAAGTCCATTCAAGTCTCTCTTTTTAACTGAAACCCTGATGAAGGGGCAGCGATATCTGACCCCTAAAACATGCTGGCTGTTTTTCCTGGTAAATCAATTAATTATTTTAACCTCTTCTATCATTTGATCTGATACTCCATCAATTGATGTGTGTTTTTAGTACATGAAGCGTACATTGGTCCACCTCCAGCCATTGTTCCAGCACCCAATAGTTAATGAACGTGATCACTAAAAGAGACCAAAAATAATACTTATTCCAGGTTATTAAAATCCATCTTCACAGTCACTATTTCCACTCACTGAGATGAAGGCTGCATCTGACATAACACATGTAGCAGGGCAGGCTAGTACCTAAAGCACATATTGGGCCACCTGTAACCAGTGGTCCAGAGTTTACACCCAAAACATTACATTTTGCAAAGGTACTTACATAAAATTACATTATTATAATGATTACAGAGGTATAGAAGTTTTGGGCTATGTTATAACTTTTTTACAAAATTTATGGAAATAAACATTTTAAAGTGTTTTTAAAGCCTCAAGGTTATTTACCTTCTTGTATTCTATGTGTGAAGGTAAAACATTTTTTATGTGCAGCAGCCCCCCCACTAAGACCCCTTTCACACCACACCGGCCATTGCGTCTGCAGTAAAACACCGCTATTTGTAGCGGCGTTTTACCGCCGGATTTTCGGCGCATTTCGGCCGCTAGCGGGGCACTTTTACCCCCGCTAGCGGCCGAAAAAGGGTTAAAACCGCCGGCAATACGCCGCAATAGCGGCGTTTTGCCGGCGGTATTACAGCGCTGCCCCATTGATTTCAATGGGGAGCAGCGACGGAGGAGCGGTAAACACACTGCTCCTTCACCGCTCCAAAGAGGCTGCTGGCAGGACTTTTTTCTGACGTCCTGCCAGAGCACCACTGTAGTGTGAAAGCCCTCGGGCTTTCACACTACACACAATGGTGCAGCTTCTTTTGGGCGGATTGCAGGCGCTATTTCTAATGCTATAGCACCTGCAAAATGCCCTGGTGTGAAAGGGGTCTTATAATTACCTGAGCCCCATCGCGAACAAACAATGTGTATGAGAGCCTCGGCTCTTCGGAGTCCCTCCCTCCTCATTGGCTGAGACAGCAGCAAGAGCCATTGACTCCTGCTGCTGTCAATCACAGCCAGTGAGCCAATGAGGAGGAAGAGGGGGCAGGACCAAGTGGCAGATCTGGGTGTGAATGGACACGCAGAGCAGCGGCTCTGGAGCTAGCCTGCTTGGGTGTCTCCATAGCAAACTGCTTTCTATGGGGGCACTCGGCTCTTCTGTCCCAACTGCAGGCCAGGTGCAATCATGGTGGGTGTTGCTTCTGGGGGGGGGGGGGGGGGGGGGGGCGGCAGGAGCTCAATGGACCTCCGTCTGCTGAGCCTCCTTCCTGTGCACAGACCAGGAAGTGACGTGTATGACATCACTCCCTGGTCCTGAGGTGTCAATCACCAAGGTTAGTGTCCGGTGAAGCGGCTGATAGAACACAGATAGTGTTCTATCGGGTGCAGTGGTGTACAGAGGAGACATCAGGGGTTAATGGACCCAGGATGTCTCATAAAGAGAATAAAGTCATGTAAAAAATAAATAAATAAATAAATAGGTTAAGAAAGTTTTAAACATTTTAAAAAACATTTTTTAGAGCCCCCCCCATCCCTCCCACACACACATACAAAAACACATGTTTCCTATGTAGGAAAATGGCAATTGCCCTACACATTTTATTAATCGCCGTGAACGTTGGAGTGAGCGCAATAGTTTTAGCACCAAAGCTTCTGCGTAACTCTAAACTAATGACCTGTAGGGGCTTTTAAAGCGTTGCCTATGAAAAAAATATAGGGTACCAACATTTTTTGCCGTTTCATGGGCGCACACAATTTTAAGGTTTGACACGCTGGGTATTTATTTACTTGACACAGCTTCATCTTTTATATTTTACCAAAAAATTGTGTATTAAATTGCAATCATGTGGCAAAAAATTTAATTTAGTGTATTTTTAAATGAAATTTTGAGTTTTATTAACTTAATATCGTCTAACACAAAAAATATGAACTACCATTTTACTCTCCAGGGTGTCTGCTTTCAGAAATTGTATGATGTTTCTTGTGAGTTTTAAGTAATCTTCATGTTAAAAAATAAAAAAATGGCTTTGGAACTCCAGTGGTGAAAATACCTGACTTCCAAACCCTAACACTGGGTCCTCTCGCCTACTGGGCCAGTCAAGTTCTTTCACCCCAAACTCGCTAATGGATGAACGAGTTTGGTGTGGAGGAACTTGGCTGGCCTGCACCACAGTAGACATGGGCACCGTCAATAAATTTGTTTCATTCTGTTCCGTCACGGTTCGTATTAAAATTAATTCGTACTTCGTATTTCATGTTCAAAATTTCAATTAGTTACGAAATACGAATTGTTGTTAGGTTCGTTAACTTGTACGAATGTACTTTACGATGAATTTAAAGGCAAAAATATACCTCAATATGACAGTCGATGCTGATGGAAGTTTGGTTTTTATCTGAAATACGAAATTCCGTTGAAGAATTTCCTATCAGAAATACGAATTTTCGTTAGATGAGGGGCTCCCACCATCCCTGTGCTGTGCTGACTTGCTCCTGGGGATTTGTAAACAAAAGTTCGTATTTCGTACAAAATTCGGACGCATGGCAATTCGTATTTCGGATCCTACCGAACGTACAAATTTAGGGAAATTCTACATGTCTACACCACAGTATGTGATCATCACTGCCATTGGAAGTCCTCCCCTTCTTCACCTCCTGCTCTCTGCACTACTCCCAGGTCCATAAAGACACTCATTCGTGTCTTTATGGACCTTGCTTTGAGACCCGATGCCTCCTCTGAGTTCTACAGAGGAGGCATTGGGTCTCAAAGTAAGGTCCATAAAGACATGAATGAGTGAGTTTGAGGTGGAGGAACTTGACTGACCTCCACAGAGTCCTGACCTCAACCCGATAGAACACCTTTGGGATGAATTACAGTGGAGGAGCCAGGCGTTCTCGTTCACATCAGTGCCTGATCTCACAAATGCGCTTTAGGAAGAATGATCAAACATTCCCATAGACACACTCCTAAACCTTATGGACAGCCTTCCCAGAAGAGTTGAAGCTGTTATAGCTGCAAAGGGTGGCAAACTCAATATTGAACCCTATGGACTAAGGCCGCGTACACACGCGGGGACTGTTCACCCAACTTTGTCCGCTGAACAGTGTTTCGGCAAACAGTCCGCTCGTGTGTGGGCTTTCAGCGGACAGTTTCAGCGAACAGTCCGCTGAACAAGGTTTTTCGGAAATTCCGAAAAACTGTCCGCTGAAACAAAGTTTCAGCGAACAGTCCCCTCGTGTGTAGGCTTGTTCGTCAAACTAAGTTCCGCGCATGCTCAGAAAGGATTTACACGCCGAAAGTTATAATGCAGTGTATAGGACGTCGTATTTTTCGTCCCGTCGTACGTGCCGTTCACGTCATCGCGCACGGTTTCAGCAAACTGTTCGTTCGTCGTGTGTGGCCATGTCCGTCCATGCTAATTTTGAGCGGACTGTTTGCCGAAACTGTTTGACGGACAAAGTTGGGCGAACAGTCCCCGCGTGTGTACGCGGCCTCAGACTGGGATGCCATTAAAATTCATGTGCATGTAAAGGCAGATGTCCCAATACTTTTGGTAATATCGTGTATGTTTCTAGCTGTGTATGATGATTGACTAAAATGATGGTTCATGTTTATGGAACGATCCTATGTGACAAAGGTCTTTGGCGGTTGGATTTTCTCATGTCTATGGTTTACATTAGAGCAGTGGTTCTCAACTCCTGTCTTCAGGGCCCACTAACAGGCCAGGTTTGCAAGATAACTGAAATACATCACAGGTGATATAATTTGCTGCTCAGTGATTGCAGTATTCTAGTCTGCCTCTCTCCAAGGTAATACATAAAACCTGGCCTGTTAGTGGGTCCCGAGGACAGGAGTTGAGAACCGCTGCCTTAGAGGGACCAGCAATTGGTTTGTCACTGTCTCTCTGGAGAGATCTAATAAATTCATATCACAAAGCAGAGAAAGAGAAGGCTTGTATGGAAAAGTCAGAAGGGCAATGAAAGGGCATAAAGTTTAATATCCTTTTGAAGAGAGAGGCTTAATTAAAAGAGGCTCCATTACTACAGGTTGTCTGATAAAACCTCACTTCAATGAGAGAGATAAGGGGGATTTTCCAGGACCTGGACCATTATGACAAAATCTAATTAGAGATTCAAGAGAAATTATATATCAACATTATTATGTGTCAGGCTGATACAATGTATCACACTTAAGTGGAATTTTAACAGCCCTGATCTATCTATCTAAACAGCATGTCAAACACAAATCAAAAGGCAAGTCACAGCAATGGGGATGAGCATTTATCTCACAACAACACTCAATGCTATAATGAATATAAAAGCAGGGGAATAAGCCAAGAAAAGGCAGTATTTGAAGGGACTGAAATAAAAAAAAATATAGGGGTTGATTTACCAAAGGCAAATCCACTTTGCACTGCAAGTGCACTTGGAAGTGCAGTCGCTCAATATATAAGGGGTAGATCTGAAATGAGGGGAAGCTCTGCTGATTTTATCATCCAATCATGTGCAAGATAAAATGCTGTTTTTTTATTCTACTGGGATGTCCCCCTCGGATCTACAGCAACTTTACTTTCAAGTGCACTTGCAGTTCAAAGTGGATTTTCCTTTAGTAAATAACCCCCATAGTGTACCTGCCTGCTGTATAACTCCACTTTTGTTAAGAAAGAGATCTGGGTGATCTCTGTACATTGCAGGGATTTTAACAACATTTGTTGCAGACTTTTGTTATTCTGAAGAAATAGCTGTTTGATTGTCTGTTTCTATTTGGAAAGTGAATTTAATGGGAGTTGTTTCATAATTATCAGTCAGCTGCTGCACTTGCAGGGCTCTAATGAGGAACATGGCAGAATCTGCATCCCTTTAGACATGATTTCCCTTTGGGAGTATCACACCAAAAATGACATTTTTGTTGCAGGGGATACCCAAAATTGGACTTGTATATTAGTGCAGACTTCTAGGAAAATCAGTGAACCAATCACACAAGTAGGAAAATACATTTCTGGGGTGCAGTCTGAACGCATTCTGTGTACAGAATGCCTCCAGGCTGCCATATTACATTTTACAGAAAATTACTGTGGCTGTAGATTGAAAAGGAAAGGTCATTTTTTTAATAACAGTCAATTACAATATGAATTGTGTTACAATTGTATGTGCTATATTATTATTTTTTATTATTTGATCTTTCTTTTTTCACAAAAGTGGAGTTACCCTTAAAGGCACCATAGATGTGACATGATGGTTGCCCGGTTCAGCCAATTAGAACAGGGTTGTATTTTCTATGGGAACTTCCTGACTAGGGATGAGCCGAGCACCCCCCGGTTCGGTTCGCACCAGAACTTTCGAACGGACCCCAAATTCGTACGAACTTTAGAACCCCATTGAAGTCTATGGGACTCGAACGTTCGAAATTAAAAGTGCTAATTTTAATGGCTAATATGCAAGATACTGTCCTAAAAAGGGTTTGGGGACCTGGCTCCTGCCCCAATGCCTAAAATGTTTTTAAAAATGGCCGTTTTGGCAGGAGCACTGATTTTAATGATGATTAAAGTGAAAAAAAAGTGAAATATTCCTTTAAATATGGTGCCTGGGGGGTGTCTGTAGTATGCCTGTGAAGTGCCACGTGTTTCCCGTGTTTAGAACAGTCCCTGCACAAAATGACATTAAATGGAAATAACATAATTTAAAACTGCTTGCGGTTTTAATGTTATATCTGGTTCCTGCAATATGGTTGAAAATCATTGAGAAAAATGGCATGGGTAGCCCTCCCTGCCCATTACCAGCCCCTTTGGGTCTTGTACGCATATTAAGGGGAACCCAGTACCCATATTAAAAAAAGGAAATGCGTGTGGCCCCCAGGCCCTATATACTCAGAACAGCAGTATACAGGCGGTGCAAACAAGACAGGGACTGTGTAGGTTTGTTGTGTTAAGTTGAATCTGTTTGTAATTTTCAACTGGTACATTTTTAAAGTGTAGCTCCAGTCAAAAAAACTATTTTTAAGCTTTATGGAAAACATAGGGAAGGGTTATCACCCCTGTATAATTTGTTTTGTCGTACATCTTTTTTCATCTCACTTGCTGTTGTCTCCTTCCGTTTGCAAGTAGGAGATGTTTGTAAGTTGGATGTTTGAAAGTAGGGGCCTGCCCTATATGCTCTGCAGAAATGGCGGAACAAGGTGTTGGTTTTGCCACAACATTGTAAGCCCTGAAAGTGACTCTTGGTGGGCGCTGGAGCGCCCTGCTGTGAACGATTATATCAAGAATTGTAATTACATGCCATTGTTGAACAGTGGTAGAAAAATTGACCTTTGGTGGTTGTGGTGCTGGTGCCACAACACTATAAGTCCTCACAGTTACTCTGGGTGGGCACAGGAACGGGCCCTCCTGTGAAATATTATATCAAGAATTGTAATTACATGTCCCTGTTAAACAGGGGTAGAAAAATTGGGCGTTAGGCACTGGTGCTGGTGCCACGACACTGCAACCTCTCCCATATACTCTTGTTTTATTGCAGGAATTAGCCCTGCTGCAAAGCATTGCATAAAAAATTGTAATTAAACGCCCCTGTTAAACAGAGGCAGAAAAATTGGGCCTTAGGCACTGGTGCTGGTGCCACCACACTGCAACCTCTCCCATATACTCTTGTTTTATTGCAGGAATTAGCCCTGCTGCAAAGCATTGCATCAAAAATTGTAATTAAACGCCCCTGTTAAACAGGGGCAGAAAAATTGGGCTTTAGGCACTGGTGCTGGTGCCACCACACTGCAACCTCTCCCATATACTCTTGTTTTATTGCAGGAATTAGCCATGCTGCAAAGCATTGCATCAAAAATTGTAATTAAACGCCCCTGTTAAACAGGGGCAGAACAATTGGGCCTTAGGCACTGGTGCTGGTGCCACCACACTGCAACCTCTCCCATATACTCTTGTTTTATTGCAGGAATTAGCCCAGCTGCAAAGCATTGCATCAAAAATTGTAATTAAACGCCCCTGTTAAACAGGGGCAGAAAAATTGGGCTGATGGCATCACCCAGAACCAGAAATGTTCTTCCAACATATCAGCGGAGGAGGAAGAGGATAGACAATCAACATAACAGGACAGTCACTCAGCATCAGCATAGGCAGTCTTGAAGGGATGTGATATTTCAAAAAAAATTATTCGGTTACATCAGCTTCAGGTGCTTGGTAGCTGTGGGTGATCCAAGACTGATTCATCTTGATGAAGGTCAGTCGATCAACTGATTCGGTGGACAGACGCACCCTGTGATCGGTAACAAAGCCACTAACAGCACTGAAGGTGCGTTCCGAAAGAACACTGGATGCAGGACAGGCCAGTAGCTCAATTGCATAATGTGCAAGCTCTGGCCAGTGATCCATCCTCAAGACCCAGTAAGCCAGATGTCAGGCCACCTAGAGCCCAGGTGACAGATGCACACCGTAGGGTTAGGGGTGCACCGCAAGGTTTTGGACCCTATGGCTGACTGCTGCAGACGGGGGACAGATCCTACTGGGGTTAGAGCGTAAGATTCCCCGGGGCGCGGAGTCTAAGAGCCAGCAGGTGTTTACCAGAGCCTCGAGTGGTGAGGATGGACTTGGCTGCAACTGGCTCCAGGTCGCGACCCCCAGGGTCCCCCAGCTCACACCCACAGTAGGCAACAGGAGGATAGGGATGGTGAGGGACAAAGCCAAGGTCGGGGCCACAAGCAGAACAGAATAGTCGGGTACACGCCAAAAGGTCAGGGTCACAGGCCAGCAGGGATAGTCAGAACACGCCAAAGTCGGTAACGGAAAACAGTAACAGAGCACACGGCAGGAAACAGGAAGCTAACACACAAAGGTTGATCAGCAGGATAAGCTAGCAGTGCACAGGTTAATATAGAGTTATCTGATAGGAGCTAGGGTGGAGCCATGCCAGAGGAAGGAAATAAAAGCAGTCAGGTGAAGCTCGGCTGGTCTCTAGAAATGAACACATGCAGACAGGTAAGCAGAACAACTCTATTGCATAACCATGACACCAGAGGATTTTCGGTGGGAAAGGTGTCCAAGTCTGACCTTGCCCCTAGGTATTCCTGCACCATGTAAATCAGACGCTGGAGATGGTTGCTGGAACCGATCATACCTTGGGGCTGCGGACTAAAAAATTGTCTGAAAGCATCAGTCAGACGGCCACCTTCTCCACCGCTCCTTCTGACCGATGCCTCAGCAACACGTTGTCCAGGACCAGGAGTTTGTAACCTCCCAGTCTCTGGGAACGCGTTGCACAGACCTTTCTGCAAGGCCTCCCGGAGATGTCTTATCTTCTGCTCCCTCTGCGATGGCAAGATAAGGTTGGCAACCTTACCCTTGTATCGTGGATCAAGGAGAGTGGCCAGCCAGTAATGGTCCCTCTCCTTGATCCGAAGAATACGAGGATCCTTCCGCAGGCTTTGCAGGATCAGGGAGGCCATGCAGCATAGGTTAGCTGAGGCATTCGGTCCGGAGTCCTCTGGGTCACTAAGGACAACATGATCCGCCGCTACCTCCTCCCAGCCACGTACAAGTCCACGTGTTTCTTGGGACTGTAAATCATCCCTACAAGACTGCTGCTGCTGATGCTGAGTGCCAGCCTCCACCTCCATGCTGACACAATCCTCCTCCTCCTCCTCTTCCTCCTCCTCATCCTCTTCCTGTGTGATGGGTGGCACAGCAGGAACACTGTCTGGATAAAGGGGGCCTTGAGAGGCAAGGAAGTCCTCCTCTTCCTGCCTCTGTTCTGCCTCAAGTGCCCTGTCCATTATTCCACACAGCGTATGCTCCAAGAGGTCGACAAGAGGTACAGTGTCACTGATGCATGCACTGTCACTGCTCACCATCCTTGTGCCCTCCTCAAACGGTGACGGGACAGTGCATGCATCCCTGATCATGCCCCACTGGCGTGGTGAGAAAAAACTGAGCTCCCCTGACCCTGTCCTGGTGCCATAGTCGCACAGGTACTCATTGATGGCCCTCTGCTGCATGTGCAGCCGCTGCAGCATGGCCAACGTTGAGTTGCACCTGGTGGGCATGTCACATATAAGGCGGTTCCTGGGCAGGTTCATCTCCTTTTGGAGCTCAGCCAGCCGAGCACAGGCATTAAATGATCGGCGGAAATGCACACAGACTTTCCTGGCCTGCTTCAGGACATCCTGTAAGCCGGGGTACCTGCCCAAGAACCGCTGCACCACCAGGTTAAGGACGTGAGCTACACAGGGCACATGGGTCAGTTGTCCCTGTCGGAGGGCGGAGAGGAGGTTGGTGCCATTGTCGCAAACCACCATTCCTGGCTTAAGCTGGCGTGGCGTCAACCACCTCTCGGCCTGCCCCTGCAGAGCTGACAAAACATCCGCCCCAGTGTGGCTCCTGTCCCCCAAACAAACCAGCGCAAGCACGGCATGGCATCGTTTTGCCTGCGTACTTGCGTAGCCCCTGGAATGCCTACGGAGCACCGCTGGTTCCGAGGACAGAGCACTGGAAGAGGCCATGGAGGAAGAAGAAGAGGAGGGGGTGGAGGAGAGAGGTGTGTCACAACCAATAGTAGCATTTTGGAGGCGTGGTGGCGGAACAACCTCCAACACTACTGCACCTTGTCCTGCATCCTTCCCAGCTGCCAGAAGAGTGACCCAATGGGCCGTGAAAGACAGGTAACGTCCCTGTCCATACCTGCTGGACCATGAGTCAGCGGTAATATGCACCTTACCGCTGACCGCCCTGTCCAGCGAGGCAAGGACATTGCCTTCCACATGCCGGTAGAGAGCCGGAATCGCCTTCCGTGAGAAAAAGTGGCGTTTGGGGACCTGCTACTGAGGAACCGCACATTGTACAAACTCACGGAAGGGGGCCGAGTCTACCAACTGAAAAGGCAGCAGTTGAAGTGCTAGCAATTTAGCCAAGCTAGCATTCAACCGCTGGGCATGTGGATGGCTGGGAGTGAACTTCTTTCGGTCCAGCAGCTGGGGCAGGGACATTTGCCTGCTATAATCGGACGTGGGTGTACCGCTAGCAGAGTTCCCGGAAGCACTTGGCTGTGACACACCTAATTCTACACCTTCATTCCTCTCAGAGCAGGTTTCAGAGAGGACTGAAGGTCTAGTGGGGTTGGAGATGCCAGCTGATGAGGAGCAAGGAGAGGTCCGCTTTGTTCTTTGGTGTGGGTCTTTGAGGTACGCTTGCCAACGAGCTGCATGGCAGGTCAACATATGTCTGGTCAAGCATGTGGTGCCCAAGCGGCTGATGTTTTGGCCACGCGAGATACGCTTGAGACATATGTTGCAAATAGCAGCGGTGCGATCTGATGCACTCGTCTCAAAAAAGGCCCACACCAAAGAACTTTTAGAATAACGCGCAGAGGCAGCGCCCTGCACAGGCGGAGCTCTGCGGTGTGATTCATCCTGCCTGTGGCCAATCATGGCTCTCCTCGCTGCTGGCGCTGTGATTGGCCAAGCATGCAGGGTCACAGTGCATGCTTGGCCAATCACGAGCCAGCAATGCACTGCGATGACGCAGTGCATTGTGGGCCGTGAGCGCCACACGAATTTGGCGCGAACGGCCCATAACGTTCAGAATTCGCCGAACGGGCAAACAGCCGATGTTGGAGTCGAACGTATGTTCGTCTCGAACACGAAGCTCATCCCTATTCCTGACATAGGGAAAGAATCATTCAAATGGGTAGATTTATTGTAAAAATTGCTTTTCCAGAAATTAGGCTGGCACCAATATGAACGTTGGTGTTTAAACACTGAATATTTTTTGTAAACACTCATCAATTCTTCTTAATGCATTATTATGTTCAAGAACACATTATGGAACCCCATGCAAAAGTTGATTGGTCAGACAGCAACCAGCACCTCTCAATTGGGAAAGGATAAGGTTAATATAATCTATATAACCCAAGGTTCACTTAACCTCCCTGGCGGTATGATTCATTCTGGTTTTAGGTGCTGAAAGCGGTACAATTATTTTGCATGGAAATTTGGCGTTTTATATTGTAGTCCTGTAATTCTTAGGAATAACTCTCTTAAATCTGTTCAAACCAGAGTCTAGCAGACATCCCGGGTATGATAAAGTTTGTAATATAATAAAGAATAATAAAAATTATACAATAATGTAATCAAATCCTAAAACACTGAAAAAGGGACACTTTTTGGTTGCTATGGACAATCTCCAAATTTCAGGCAGAAAAAACTGTATTTATAATATAAAAGTGCATGCAGGGCACTGCACAGACCACTAGGGACAAAGGGGGTGTGTATTTTTTAATACAGTACTGTAATCTGTAAGATTACAGTGCTGTGTGTGTTTTGTGTCTTTTTACTTTTTTGAATTTGCCCCCGTACTCCGCTCCCGTGCACCGTAACGTCGCAGGGAACGGAGCTTGGCGGCTTTCGGCACTGTGAATCGAGCGGAGGACAGCTCGATCACACAGCGCGGAGGACATCACTGGATCCAGGGGACAAGGTAGGTAACTCTCCCTGTGTCCTCCCTCCATCCAGCGATGCGATCCCGAGTCTGGCTCAGGGTTACCGCTTGTGTTAGTAAAATCCCAACCCGAGCCAGACTCGGGATTACCGCTAGGAAGGTTAATGTGGTTGTAAACCCTTACATTTACCCAGTGAAGTGACCGGACCTCAAGTGATACATAGAGATGAAACAAGTCTGCTCTTCTCTACATCCATTCAAAGTGTAGAATTTATAAAGCTTGTCTGAGAGTTCTGAAAAAAGAGGCAGAGAGCTCAAATGACATTCTGCAGGGCTCAGTGAGGAGAGCTCTGAAAGCTGATTGGAGGGAAAAGACACCCCCCCCCCCTCTCCACACAGCACACAGGAACAGAGACGAGGCTGTCAATCAGGTCCCTCCCCGTTACTAATTTACTCTTGGTGTTAGAAAAACCTGTCAAAGGTTATGCATGCAAATAGCAGAGGAACGAAGCAGTAGACAGAAATGACACTTAGTGCTTTTAATTGTGACAAGTACACACTATAGAAGGTTTTGCTTTGTTCATATTTCATGTCTGAGGTTTACAACCACTTTAAAAGTCTCTTTCTGACTGCTGAATGCAGAGTTGAATCCACCACCTTGCAACTCTCTCCAGAAAACCTTAGCTATACTATGAAATTGACAGAAAGCACACTGGCATAGTGTAGAATCTTCAATAAAATGTTTTATTTATTATACACTATATTACAAAAGTATTGGGACACCTGCCTTTACAGGCACATGAACTTTAATGGAATCCCAGTCTTAGTCCATTGGGTTCAATATTGAGTTGGCCCACTCTTTGCAGCTATAACAACTTCAAGTCTTCTGCAAAGGCTGTCCACAAGGTTTAGGAGTGTGTCTATGGGATTGTTTAACTATTTTTCCAGAAAAGAATTTGTGAGGTTGAGTACTGATGTGGACGAGAAGGCCTGGCTCACTGTCTCTGCTCTAATTCATCCCAAAGGTGTCCTATTGGGTTAAGGTCAGGACTCTGTGGAGACCAGTCAAGTTCCTCCACCCCAAACTCACTCATTCATGTCTTTATGGACCTTGCCTTGATAACCAATGCCTCCTCTGTAGAACTCAGAGGGAGGCACTGGGAGTAGTGCAGCTTCGAAAAGCAGCACTGATCACAGACTGTGGTAGGGAACATGGAGTTCGAGCACATAGCTGGATAAGGAGATGCGATCCAGTGATAAGTCTGTGTAAGGCAGCAGTGTGTTGCAGAGTGTTTGGGGAGGAGGGGATTAGAGAGCGAGAGCATTTCCTCTGTGCGATGACACGGCCATGCCTTCTTTATCAGTGCTGATCAAAAAACGGCGTGGCCGCGCCTTTGAAACGCGTTCTGATAGCCAGACAGCGGTGGGTGGCTCCCCAGTTTGACAGGACCACTCCTGCACAGAGACACACAGCCGGCGTCTCCCCGAGGCCTATCGAGGCTTCAGCTGTAGCTGACATATGGCACTTTTGGATCCCTCCATAGAGACCTCCCGGCGGTCCTCCTGTGATCCTGTGACACTGCATGTAGAAGCTCCCTCTTGCTTTAGCACTCTGTAAGTGCATGCACATTGTTCACGCAAGTTTCTAGTTTTTTTACCTTACATACTGAATACATTTTTTATGCTGCTTAAGGATTGGTTGGCGCTTCTCTATCCTCTTTTTGCCTTTCTTCTTTTTTTCACAGTGATCAGTTTCCCCAGCCCTCGCCTGAAGCAGCCTTGCTCCCTTTGCAGCATCCATTCAGAGACTATATTTATAGACTGTAATTTGTAGGGGTTCACACCCCAGAACTTTTAATCGCTTTACCATTTCACATGGTTGCAACTTTACGTATCAGCATGCAGATGCATGCCTCTTCATTTATTTTTATTTTTTATCATCAGATGGTTTAGCCCTGAACATTATACCAATTTTATGAATGTGTTTTCTTCGAATTAATTTATTATATGGGGTCCCCTAGTGGCCGCTTTGGGATGCTTAAAGTGATTGTAAGGGTTTGTTTTTTAACCATCTGACATCTGCGCTATGGCCAAATGATGGCCACAGCGCAGATGTGAATTCCCGGGAGGCTCAGGTGATCACAGATCTGAGTAAGGGGCCGGTCCCGGCCCCTTACCATGTGATCAGCTGTCAGCCAATGACAGCTGATCACATGATCAAAACAAAAGCTTGTGATCATTTTATTTTTCTCCTCACGCTGACAGCGGAGGAGGAAAAAAAAAGCCAATCACCGGCTCACCTTAAAGGGACATCGGTCCCGAAAAGGAAGAGGCAATTATGCCCATTATTATCAATGCCCACAAGTGCCACCTATTAATGCCCACAAGTGCCCCCTATCTATGCCCACAAGTGCCACCTATCAATACCCACCAGTGGTGCCAATCAGTGCAACATAGAAGTGCTGCCTATCAGTGTAACCGATCAGTGCCCATTACTGCCACCCTTCAGTGCCCATCACTGCCACCTATTGGTGCCCATCACTGCCCCCTCATCAGCGTACATCAATGACGGACAAGAATTACCAGCTTTTAAATTTATAACAAAATACAAAAAAAAACATTTTTTTTTTTTAATTCTGTGTGTTTACATTTTGTTTTAACAAAGAATTAAAATCGCACAGGTGATCAAATACCACCAAAAGAAAGCTCTATTTGGGGGGTAAAAATTATAAAAATTTCATTTGGGTACAATGTTGTATGACCGCGCAATTGTCATTCAAAGTGCGACAGCGCTGAAAGCTGAAAATTGGTCTGGATAGGAGGGGGGTTTAAGTGCCCAGTAAGCAAGTGGTTAAAAAAAATAACAAACATATCATACTTACCTCCACTGTGCAGCTCGTTTTGCACAGAGTGGCCCTGAACCTGCTCTTCTGGGATCCCTCGGCGGCTCTCGCAGCTCCTCCCCACATCAGATAACCTCCTAGGAGAAGCGCTCTCCCGGGGGGTTACCTTGCGGGCATGCATCCGAGTCCAGCACCATTGGATTTGATTGACAGCAGTGGAAGCCAATGGCTGCGCTGCTATCAATCTATCCAATCAAAGCTGAGATCCCCGGGCAGAGAGACAGCTCATCCCTGTGGGTCAAGTTCTAGGGCTCAGGTAAGTAAAGGGGGACTGGAGGGCCAGTCACTGCCAGGTGTTTTTTCACCTTAAGGCATAGGATGCCTTAAGGTGAAAAAACACGTAGGTTTAGAACCCCTTTAAACTGTAATTGTATACAGTGCATCAAGAAAATCCATAAGGGAAAAAGTGGGGAAGATGGAGGGACTTTGGTGATACCCAGAAAAACACAGTACCTCCTCCCCTAGTTCTAGCTAATATTAGTAGTGGCTGTTCTGGATCAATCAAACGTCTTCTTTTCTAGTTGAGCGCACTGCCCACAAATAGAGTTTGCACGGCCCAGGGTGGCCAATAGTGTGATTAGCTGGAGCCAGAAGAGGCTGTGTACCGTTTAAACAACCTTGGGTGACTGCTAGGGGGCGCAATATACTGAAATTCAGCCCATCCTGCAAATGGCAGGATGGAGAGAAATGATGGGCCAGCGTTTTTTTCTGAGGTGGACCCAAAACAGCTGCATCTGGAATGAGAGGACCTCCATCATTTCCAACAAGAGGAGCTATGAATTTAATATTTATTAGATGTAGAATTGCACACGGGAATTTTATAAACATCTGCCCTAGAGTCCCTAGAGCAGTGATGGCGAACCTTGGCACCCCAGATGTTTTGGAACTACATTTCCCATGATGCTCGACTACACTGAAGAGTGCATGAGCATCATGGGAAATGTTGTTCCAAAACATCTGGGGTGCCAAGGTTCGCCATCACTGCTCTAGGAACTCTCTAAAGCTGATAAAGCAGGGCTCCTCTAAATTAAATGTCCTCCACCCCTCTCTGTCAATCCCTCCACTGGCTTCCACTCACCCAACAAATAAAATTCAAAGTACTAACAATAACTTACAAAGCCATCCATAAGTCTGTCCACCATCTACATTAACCTAATTTCAAAATACCAACCAAGCCACTCTCTTCGGTCCTCCCAATACCTCCTGCTCTCTAGTTCCCTTGTCACCTCCTCCCATACTCACCTCCAGGATTTCTCCAGAGCTTCTCCCATCATTTGGAACTCCCTACCCCAATCTGTCCGACTGTCCCCTAATCTATTCATCTTTAGACGAGCTCTGAAAACCCTTCTCTTTAAAGAAGCCTATCCTGCTTCTAACTAATACACTGTTTTACTTTCTTCATCAGCTCATTCCCCACAGCTATTACCTTTTGTATCAATTGACTTTTAGATTGTAAGCTCTAATGATCGGGGGCCTTCTGTTTCCTCTTGTACTAAATTGTAATGTAACTGTAATGTCTGCCTTCATTTTGTTAAGCGCTGCGCAAACTGTTGGTGCTATATAAATACTGTATAATAATAATAATAGAGGATGCTAGGGGTTCCTTGAGCAGTTTCTGCCTCTCAGATAAGTTCCCATGTACACCATTGATCGTTTTAGCTATCTGTAGATTCCTGTTGACCATCACACTAATGTATCATGAGTTGTAGATAAAGTAACTTTTAGCAGGGGTTCCCTGAGACTGGAAAGTTATTTCAAGGGTTCTTCTGTGTTGAAAAGGTTTAGAAAGGCTGTGATAAAGGTTTGCGCAGACAAATATCTGGTGAATTATAATATGGGGAACGCGCCGCCCATACGCTGACAACGTCATATGACCCTTCTTGATTAATAACTGGCCTGTGTATGGGCAGGTTACATTCCCAATAAATGACTAAAGTGCACAAATGTTGTGGTTAGTGTTCCTTTAAGGAATCAGCCATGCATGGTTAATTGTCCTAATATGAATTTCACAATCTGATGGCTGGCCGCCCTTGTCCCTTATCTGTTCCACTGTGTTAGTTTAATGTAGGTCTGACAACCACGACCTCTGCCTGTGTTTGCACACTGCATTTGTTTGCTCTTAATTTCAAGGCCCATTAGATAGAGAGGATAAGGATTTGTTTTTCCTGAAAAGCAAGTAAATACAGCCACCTCTCCGCTAAATAAAGTGACCACCTGTCCAGGGTATCTGAGCAATATATAATTCAAACTTTTCTGCTTCAAGGAACTAAACCCTGCTGTAAATATTAGACACCAAACATATTTCACCCCTATCTTCATTGCCCTGTCACCTAATCTATCAGGCAGAGCTATCTAACTCCTTATCTACCAATATCTTCCGGATCCCTTTGGCTGCTAGCACTGGACCACAGCCATAGCCATGGGACACATGGTAGCTGTCAAGATGAAGGATCTGTGTTCAGCCAGAGCCACTAATTGGCTGACTTTGCCTAAATCTCACCCTATGACAATGCTCATACCCCTCCACGACTGTGGTCCGGTGCCAGCATTTTAAAGAAGGTTGATAAGCCTATTTGAATGAACCCAACTCTAGCTTGCCTCCCCCTATTTGCTGCAGTACCCTCATTGTAGCACCCCCCCAACCAACATTTTGGGGAACAAATATACATACCTTTCTCCAGGATGTCTTTGGTTATAGGATGTCCCAGGTCCTCTCCGTCTTATTCTACCTCTTGGGGTGAGCAGGTGCTAAAAGCTGCAGAGAATGGCACCATGTAATTAAATGGCACTTCTTTCCCCACAATTCTACTGTATGTAATGAGCAGGGCCCTCTGATTCCTCCTGTATTGTGTGTGTATATTGTGTGAATGGTCCTGTAGTCTTCCGGGACCTGTGATGTGTCCCAGAAGACTGTGTGGGAAGGATTAGAGGAAGAAACTCGCTACGGAGCTCTGAGCCAGAAGTGGGAGAGGGTACCTATCAAAACCAGGTATCCATCCCCCAAAAAAGTGCCAAATGTGGCAAGGGGGTGAAAAAAGGGAACTTCCCCTTTTGGGTGGAGCTCCACTTTAAAGTGATTTCTCAGCAAAACAAAGCAAGGAGATATGGATAGATGGGGGTGTTTGCTTTGAATATAACAAATTCATGAAATTATTATTATTATTAATGATGTATATAGCGCCAACAGTTTACGCAGCGCTTTACAATGTATAGGGGGGACAACACAATTACAGTACAATACAAAAGGTACAGGAGGACCCTGCTCGTAGAGCTTACATTCTAAAGGGAGGGCGTGGTTGTACAAAAGGTAATAGCTGTTCGTGGTGCTCAGATGCTGTGTAGTTCTGCTTTGGTAAGTTGCCTGGATCTCAGCTTTAAAGGGGTTGTTTTTCACCTTAATGCAGAGGGGCGGGGCTGAGTACTGCTGTCTGTGTCAATGGACACATCAGCAAGACTCGTAAGTGTGCCCTCCTCAGGGTAAGGGCCGGTTCACACTGCGGGCGATGCGAGGCGACACCGACTTGCCTCGCCGCGACCTGTCGCGACCTCAGCGGCAACTTGCAAATGACTTCTGTATAGAAGTCAATGCAAGTCGCCCCGAGGTCGCCCGAAAGTAGTACAGGAACCTTTTTCTGAGTCGGAGCGACTCGAGTCGCTCCTCTCAGAACGGTTCCATTGTACAGAACGGGGGCGACTTGTCAGATCGCGGCGAGGCAAGTCGTGTCGCCTCGCATCGCCCGCAGTGTGAACCGGCCCTAAGCGTCTCTCTGTTGGGGCACACGAAGAAGAGGAGGAGCCTGGATCGCCGCTGAGGCACCCCAGAAAAGGAGGATCAGGGCCACTCTGTACAAAACCCTTGCACAGAGCAGGTAAGTATGACATGTTTGTTATTAAACCACTTGCTGACCGCTACGTGACGATATATGTCGGCACAATGGCAGTGGTGGGCAAATGGTCGTACCTGTACATCCCCTTTAAGAGCTGGGGATAGCAGGCGAGTGCCCACCGCGTACATCATGACCGTGCCCGCGGGATGTGCCCTGTGCCCCGGCAATCGTGTCATGGAGCCTCAGAATGGGGAAGTACGTGTAAACAAGGCATTTCCCCGTTCTGGCATGTGTCATGACAGAGATCACCCCTCCCTATCATCGAGAGCGATGATTGCTGTCATGTGACTTGAAGTCCCCCCACAGTTAGAATCACTCCCTAAGACACACGTAACCCCTTCATCGCCCCTAGTGGTTAACTCCTTCACTGCCAGTGTCATTTACACAGTAATCAGTGCATTTTTATAGCACTGATCGCCGTATAAATGACAATGGTCACAACGTAGTGTCAAAAGGGTCCGATGTGTCCACCATATTGTCGCAGTCCAGATAAAAATCGCAGATCGCCGCCATTACTAATAAAAAAAATGTTTTCAATAAAAATGCCATAAAACGATCCCCTATTTTGTAGACACTATAACTTTTGCACAAACCAATCAATATACACTTATTGCGTTTTTTTTTTTTTAAAACAAAATTATGTAGAAGAATACGTATTGGCCTAAATTGAGGAAAAAAAATTTTTTTTTTATATATATTTGGGGGATATTTAATATAGCAAAAAGTTAAAAAGAATGTTTTTTTTTTTTTTTTTTAATTGTCCCTCTTTTTTGCTTATAGTACAAAAAATAAAAACCGCAGAGGTGATCAAATACCATCAAAAGAAAGCTCTATTTGTGGAAAAAAAAAGGATGTCAAATTTAGTTTGGGTGCAACGTCGCACGACTGCGCAATTGTCAGTGAAAACGACGCAGTGCCGAATTGCAAAAAGTGCTCTGGTCAGGAAAGGGGTAAAATCTTCCGGGGCTGAAGTGGTTAAAAAAAAAAAAAAAACACACAAACTTTTACAATCACTAAGAGCTAATGTAGAGACGCTCCGGTGGATGGAGTCTTATAAATATGGTGAAATTAAGGATTTTTACCTTTTTTTCCCTGAAAGTTTTGATAGTTGGGAGGTATGGTGTACAAGAGGAAAGTGAGATGAGAAGAACAAAAGCAGTTTTCTGCCTGTGGTTAATGTTCTTTTTCTCTGCACTGATATACACAGGCCATGGTAGTGCCAAGCTCTGCACATTCTCACCCCATTTTATGTGTCTCGCAGAAGATCCATGGTATTGCTTTGAATATGTTTAGTCCCTGCAGGCCTGCTTTAAATTTACACAGCATACAGTTACTCGACATCTGAACTTTTATTTTGGGCTGTGGAGATAGCAGCAGTAACACTATTTTAGCGGTTCAGTAAGAATAAGCACTTAAATAAATAATCCCTGCTAGACCTCAGGGTAGTGCACGCCGGCAGCTCATGTGCCAAAATGGCCCTCCAGTATGAACGTGGTAAAAGGAATACGAGGCACAATTTTTGTAATGTATATGTGAATGTTATCAGCTCAGCAAACTAATCCTTGTTATTGTTTACCGTATTACACACACCCCAAGTTTAGGAGGGAATTTTAAGGAAAAAAAACTTTTAGGAGGGAAGTTTAAGGAAAAAAACTTACATTTAAATGCCCATCAATGCAGCCTTGTCAGTGTCCATCTGCAGCCTTGTCAGTGTCATTTTCAGCCTTGTCATTGTCATTGCAGCCTTGTCCAGTGTCATTTGCAGCCTTTCAGTTTAAATATGATGCTACCGAGATGCAGAGCCGGATGTCCCATGTATCTCGGCGACGCTTAGAATAATCCGGATGATTTTTAGAATTATCTCCAGATGACGGACCCCTGCTTTCACCAACTCTTGGTATTGCTGATCCCCTATATTAAGAAGCAGGACACATGCATGAGGCTTTTATTTTATTTTTTGGTTGAATAATAATGATTTGATTTGTTATATTTTCTATATTTTTGGATGCATAGAATGCACTTTTTGGTTAAGTTCTATTGGCAGATATCATGTCTAATTGTATTTGTTTTCTTTTTTTAATGCACAGTAAAAAAAAAATTGTGGAGAATAATACTTGGCTATGTGTTTTACTTCAAATGACAGTTTGGGAGCAGGCAGTTACATTCAAAAAAAAAAAAAAAAAAAAAATTTCTTCTTCCTCTTTCCCTTCTTCTTTCTTTTTCTTTTGATTACTCTTTTGGTAGTTTCCTTTTAATGTATTAGATGATTGGGGTTAGGGTTTTATATATATATATATATATATATATATATATATATATATATATATATATATATATATATATATATATTTTTTTATGGTATCTCGAAAATCATATTATCCCTATATTCATGGTGAAAATGAATAATCAAATTTAGAGTGCAGAATTTTTAATCTATAGATTAAGAATCAGAGTAGCCGAGACATGGCTCTCCATATAGCTATGGTTATGACTGTTAAATTGATATATTTATAGGTGTAGGAGAGCCTCTGCTCACTCTATGTATGTATTTACTTAAAAGTTGCTATGTATAATAGGATGATAAATAAAGAATTTGAAAAAAAAAAAAAATACAATGTAAAATTGACAACATGGTTGTATCTTTGATCTTAAAAACTACGGGATTATGGTGTTGTGGTAACTTGCCCAAAAAAAAAAAAAGCATAATAATATTATTTTTGATATCACTAGAAAAAAAAAAGCCTTTGAAAATGAATTTGCAATAACTCCATCAGTATCACCAGCAAAGCATCTTCATTAATATCCCATTAAAGAAGAAGAGAATTGTGTGCTGCATTTTGAGATTTCATAATTTGCCGCGTCACGAATGTTAATTCTGCATTAAAGACCGACCGCTTCTGGCTCTTCCTTGCTTCCAAGGATGCGTTTGTACTTTGGACTTTTGTCTGACGGACTTGTGTACACATGCTCGGAAAATCCGACAACAGACATTTGTCCGCGGAAAATTTTAAAGCCTGCTATCCAACATTTGTCTCCAATGGAGCGTACAAATGGTCAGATTTTCAGCCAACAGCCTGTCATCACACATTTCCCGTCAGAAAATCAGATCGTGTATACGAGGCTTAAGATGCACGGGCCCCTTTTCTGAATGTGGACCACGGCCTCCCCGAAGCTGTATGAACCGGCTCAATTGAGGGTCGGTCACTCTCGCCTGTCATGCAAATTGGATACGGGGAAACCTGTATCCAATTTGCATATGTGTGATCCCAGCCTTACAGGTAAGTACTTTTATGAAGTACTTTTATTATGGGAGAGGGTCCCTTCACTCTGCATATGTATTCCCAAACGAGCATGATGAAGCAGATTAGAAAAGTACCATTGTGTTTATATGTTTGTGTTAAAGCGGAGTTCCACTCATTTTTTAAATGTACAATCATCCTCATGCCCATCCACAATGCAATTTTAAATGGCAATTTTTTTTTCTATACCTTCTTTGCAATTTGTTTATGTGGCACTTTTGATCTGGCCGCATAGGCGATGACTTTATAAGGTGATTCCCATGGACTCTTGGGATATCTGCATTGTCTAACCCAGGATTCCATGGAAATAACCTATTACTGAAATCTCATGTGATTTCCAGACCGGGAGGAGTTAGGTGCCATTTTCGACTAAGAGTGTTTGCGGGAAGAACGTGAAGCCTCTCTGCTCGGGACCACATCAATATGCTATGGCAACCTGTCATGAATAAACAGCGTTGCGCAGTGGCATTATTGTGCAGGTGCGAGATCGGGAGGTACATACTGGGGGGCAGCTAGACAGAATCCCGGAAATATAGACAAAAAAATATAAAAAAATATAGACAGATGCCAACAACCATGATGTACCCAGCCTGCTTCCGAGATCAGGTTAAATTTTAATGACTTAAAACAAACAAGAAGGAACACGTTATCCAAATGTTAACGCAGAAGTGGTAACAATGACGGGGCGAAGCATTTCGAGAAAAATTTAATTTGGTGACTGCTTTACGGGAAATGTTTGCTATCATGTTGAGAACTTCAAGACCAAAAAGAAATAGAAAAGAAGGACACACTCTATATATTGAGATTTTTTATTTTATTGGATTTTATCCTAATTTACACTTTTTTTTTTTTACACTTTCTTTCCTAACACTTTGTGTTGCCAGAAATATCATCTCATGCTTGCTTCACGCCATTGACGGCTGACACTCTGTAATAATGAGTACGTTATGTTTACTCAGTCCATGTGGCCTCATTGGAGAACAGGTATCATTTACCTAATGCACTCAGCACTTATGCCGTCCATCTAATGAGATTTGCAATCACACTGATACATTTATCAGGCAAATTACTACTCTTCATTCTTGCCAGCTGATTAACTTGAGGATGGCTGTAACGCATCAGCTATAGGAAGTGAACCTCTTGCTACTAATGGAGTAATAGAATTAATTTTAACACATTATAGTAATAAATAAAGAACCTAAAGTGGACCTATGCTAAAAGTAAAAAAGCAAAAAAAAAAACGCAAGAAGCCTGAAAAAAAGAAATATTTTTGTAAAGAACACCACCCCCTTCTCCCAATACATAT
Organism: Lithobates pipiens; assembly: GCF_037356315.1. Taxonomy (NCBI): domain Eukaryota; kingdom Metazoa; phylum Chordata; class Amphibia; order Anura; family Ranidae; genus Lithobates; species Lithobates pipiens. The sequence goes on along the minus strand of NW_027507686.1, from coordinate 49,199,025 downwards.
ATTAAAACCTTTCACTGGTAAAAATAAAATATGAAAATATAATAATTTCTTCTGAAATCCAGTCTAATTTTCCTTTTGTCCTGCTTGCTATGTCAAAAGATAGTGGTTAGTATGAGGGATTGCTGCAAACGGCTCCTTGTGCATTTCCTGTCTGAACACCCCTGGACCTTGAGACGGTGTAGGAAAGGCACGAGTGCCAAGGTATAGACACTGTGAGTAAGAACTTGGGAGTGCTGGTATCTGATCAGCAGATGTACAGTTGACTATGCAGCATAGAGATGTCAAGTCCAGTTGAGGTGGAGTCAAGTCCTAAATTTGGTCCAGTGATAGCCAAATGGAAGGACTGCAGGACATGGGCAGAATCAGAGGGAGGAACAGGCAGGAGTCGGCAACAATCAGGTAGTGAGGTACAGATTCACTAAGCAGAAGTGTGGTCAGTAGTCAAACCAATATAAGCAGACAGTGAACATGAGCACACATTGTCTGCATTCGAAGCTGTGCACCTACACGAATGTCAAATTGGGAGCAGCGGCTGTGTTTGTGCAGCAGCTACACCCCAATAGAAATCAATGGGACCGCCTGCATGGGGATGCATAGATCACCTGAGCATCCCTATGTGAATAAACATGGACCTCCCAGGGGGTATCCATTGATATGCCCCATGTGAACAAGGCCTTAGACAGTTGTCCTTGAAACAGGTGTCTCAGTGAGCAGATTTCTCTTCAACTCTTGTTCTAGTTGAAGGCAGGTAATGATCTCTACTGCCCCAGCAGGAAGTTAGGAGATAACTACATTACCCAGGCTTTTCTTGTTGGGTTTTCTTGGGTCTGACCCTCCGGTTCTGTGTGCTATAAAAGGGATGAGAGTCCGCAATTCCTAGGTTCCTAAATTGTGGAAGATTTTTTAAAAAAAGAGGGGGGGATGGTGAGACTTTAGATGAGGTGCGTGGGGTAAATTGTGGAAGAAAGAGAGAGCGAGGAACTCTGCCCATACACTCAGTCTGTATGGGAGGAAAAACACAGACAGCCAGCAAGATGTAGGTGGTTTGCTGGGACCTGCAGTCCTCTATGAAGCCACCAAAGTATTGTAATGTCACCTTAAAGAAGTAAAGGCATAATATGCTAGTATGCATCGCATACTAGCACATTATGTGATACTTACCTGCAAACGAAGCCCACTTCAGGCCACATCCATCTTCACTCATCTTCCTTCCGGGGAGGCGGACTCCAGCCATGTGACTTGTGTGTAACATCACGGCACGTGCTCCTGAAGAAACTGCAGGGGCAGCCGTTCCTTCAGAGAGCATGTGCCGATGACATCATCGGTGCAGTAAACAGTGAATATGTCCTAAACGGCGCACGTTCAGGAGATGCTGTATTTACAATATATAAGGCTTATAATAAGGCTCACCCATAGGTACAAAAGTGACAGGGAGGTTAACAATCTCTTTATTGGATTTTTCTGACCATGGACTCTGCCAAGTATGGATTCTTTCTATGCAGATATGATGGGGCAACCACAGGAAAACTAAGGGGAAGTAATATTAGTAGTATGCTATAGGCCAACTAACCAGAGGGAGGAGGAGGACCTCCTATCACAATTTGGATTAGTGGCCAGAATGTGAAGCGTTATTATAATGGGGGATGTTAAGTATCCAGACATAAACTGGGTGGAAGGAACAGAGTGTTGTGGAAAATTTTATGAAGATGTATTAGATGTATTTTAATATGTATTGTCATAAGAATCCCCCAGTGTACGTTCTCCCTCAGCCTGCTCTAAAGAGCTCACTGGGGCAGACGGACACTGGTTGAGACCTGTTAGGTAGTGAAAAACTTCATGTAGTTTGGAGAGAGGTGTTTGCGGAGTGAGGACATCTCCGTCAGTGAAGGACTCCCGTGCAATGCACAGAACGATCTTCTGGGGTGATTTTTTCACCCTGCAAACACATTATCGATTTAGCGGATGTGCGCTCTTGTCACCCCTGTATGCCTGATCAAAATATTTGGGGTGCCGTGACGTACACCCACAGATAGCCTCCCATCCACAAGGAACTGTAGTATAAGGATTCCTGTTAGTGGAATTGTAGTCATCGTTCATTGGTTATTGTATAAATTAATTTATTCTGCATCATGTCTGTATTTGTTAATGTCCTGTGTTGACTTCTACATCCTGTATTGGTCATGTTCTTATTTGGTAATTTCCTGTGAGGTCACAAACTTTGCAGGAGGCGTTTGGCTGTTGGATGCACACCCTCAAGTTTGGGACTTCCTGTTGATATGTAAATAAAAGCAGAAGCATGGCTCAGTGATGCGGGGTGATGCGGGGTGATGCTGAGTGATACTGAGATGAGGATGTAAGAATGTGGTAAAGTCTGTTTACTGGGGAATGGGGAACCAGGTGAGCATGGGATCAAAAGGTACATTATATCATTAGATGGAAGGGCGCTTATTAGCGCAAGAGTGTGGTGGAATATCCACAACAAGAGCATTCATTTAAGGTTCGCCATTACCTAAATGTCTTGCAGGAAAATTTCATGGGTCAGATGGTAAATGCACCAACTAGAAACAAAGCGTTACTAGACCTACTGATTACCAACAACAATACAGACCTGATCACGGATGTGGAAATATGGGGCAATTTAAGAAACAGCGATCACAGGTTAATTAGTATTAGTATAAATCACACAAATAGGAAACATAAGGTGAATACAAAGACACTGAATTTTAAAAGAGCCAACTTCTCTAAACTACGAACCTTGTTAGAAGGGTCTTCGTTAACCAAAACTGCAGTGTTTATCCTTATGACACATCACAGGAAGCACCTCCATTGTTAACAGAGGACAGAATTAGAATTAGACTTGAAAAACTTAACATTAATAAGTCACCAGATGGCTTGCACCCGAGGGTCCTTAAGGAACTCAGTCAAGTAATTGCCAGTCCATTGTTCCTAATTTTTATGAACAGTCTACAGACTTGACTGGTACCAGCTGATTGGAGAAAAGCCAATGTAGCACCAATATTTTAAAAAGGGCCAAGTTACATCCCTGGGAATTACAGACCAGCTTAACATCAATTGTATGCAAGCTCTTGGAGGGGATGATAATGAACTATATACAAGATTTTAGTAATGACAACGGTATCATTAACAGTAATCAGCATGGATTCATAAAAAAATCATTCTTGCCAAACCAATCTATTAACCTTCTATGAGTAGGTGAGCTGCCATCTAGATAAAGGAAGACCCGTGGACATATCTGGATTTTGCAAAAGCATTTGATACAGTTCCCATTAAAGGTTTACTGTACAAAGTAAGGTCCGTTGGCATGGACCATAGGGTGAGTACATGGATTGAAAATTGGCTACAGGGGCGAGTTCAGAGGGTGGTGATAAATGAGGAGTACTCGGCATGCTCCGGGTGGAAAGTGGGGTCCCCCGGGGTTCGGTCCTGGGACCAATCCTGTTTAATTTGTTCATAAAAGACCTGGAGGATGGGATAAACAGTCCAATCTCTGTATTTGCGGACGATACTAAGCTAAGCAGGGCAATAACTTCTCCGCAGGATGTGGAAACCTGACAAGAAGATCTAAACAAATCAATGGGGTGGATAACTATATGGCAAATGAGGTTCAATTTAGAAAAATGTAAAATAATGATTTGGATGTCAAAAATATGAATGCAATCTACTCACTAGGGGGAGAACCTCTGGGGGAATCTAGGATCGAAAAGGATCTGGGGGTCCTAGTAGATGATAGGATCAGCAATGGCATGCAATGCCAAGCTTCTGCAAGCAAAGCAAACAGAATATTGGTATGTATTAAAAAGGGGATCAACTCCAGAGAGAAACACTCATTAGCATCTCATTATCCTATCCTTTACCAAGTTTAGGACATATGACCCATTGTACCACATAATATGAGTTTCCAATAGACTTGTGCACAACGGAAAATTTTGTTTAGTTTTGGTTCGTTGTCATTCGTAAAATACGTCATTTCATTTTGTTATATTTGTTATGTTACGTTAATACGTTTTCGGATAATTCGTTATTATTCGTAGAGTGTAGAATTAATTTGTTCGTATTCGTTGAAATTCGATATTTATGTATGTATAGACATTCGTGATAATGATTCATAGTTTGGAAAGTCGTTTGTTTATTGAATCTTTTAACACACACAATGACAACATCTCTTCTCCTCGGCTCAAATACAATACAACACCCTTCTAACTCAGTTCTCAGGAATGCACTTTGCCAGTAATCCATTCTCCGGCACAAAATTAATTAGCTGACTGGACTATAAGATTTACTTTGAGCTGACCTTTTGTTTCATTAGATCTTTAAAGAATTACTGAATCATGTCGAATGCATTCGAATTCATTTGTTATATTTCTTTCGTATTCGTTGTTATTCATTATTTTTTTATTCGGACATTCGGATGCATCCGAATGTCCGAAAGATGCAAAATTCGGCCGAATTTCGATTCGTTACGAAACTAATTGCACAAGCCTAGTTTCCAATCTATTTTATAATCTCACTTTTGTTCTCAGCACTCATGGTAATTTTTGACCATTATCTTTTGGAATTTTCTTCCTTAGAAGCCATCTTTGTTGAGTCCCGGTCTGTCATTACCACCTCAGCTCCCAATAGTGATATCCCTAGGGGTTTTCTGATCCATGTTGGCACTTTGCTACTGCATAGACCAGGGTTGTCCAAACTTTTTTCAAAGAGGGCCAGATTTGATGAAGTGAACATGCATGAGGGCCGACCATTTTTCCTGACATTCTTTGAACCATTAAAATTCGGTCTAAGTGTGTTCGTTCGAACACTAATACATGGCCCAACAAGAATTCTCTTGCCTTTGTGGCTGTGTGTGTTGAAGAGATGAGCTTGGGCGTGCTATTTGGATATACCGTATTTATTGGTGAATAAGAGGGAAGTTTCAGGAAAAAACCTTAAAATTTTAAATAAAAAACTGTAAAGCAAAATAAGGGGCAGTGCCCATCTGCGTTCCCACCATTGCTGGGAATGCAGCCCCCACCATTGCCAGGAATGCTGCCACCATTACCAGGAATTTAATTAACTATTAGCCAGGAATGAAGCCACCATTGCCAGGATTTCACTCACCGTTAGCCAGTAATGCAGCCACCATTAGCTAGGATTTCACATACTATTGCCAGGAATGCAGCCACCATTAGCCAGGAATGCAGCCACCATTAGCCAGGAATGCAGCCACCATTAGCCAGGAATGCAGCCACCATTGCCAGGATTTCACTCACTATTAGCCAGGAATGCAGCCACCATTGCCAGGATTTCACTCACCATTAGCCAGGAATGCAGCCACCATTAGCCAGGATTTCACATACTATTGCCAGGAATGCAGCCACCATTAGCCAGGAATGCAGCCACCATTAGCCAGGAATGCAGCCACCATTAGCCAGGATTTCACTCACTATTAGCCAGGAATGCAGCCACCATTAGCCAGGATTTCACTCACCATTAGCCAGGAATGCAGCCACCATTGCCAGGATTTCACTCACTATTAGCCAGGAATGCAGCCACCATTAGCCAGGATTTCACTCACCATTAGCCAGGAATGCAGCAACCATTAGCCAGAATTTCACATACTATTGCCAGGAATGCAGCCACCATTAGCCAGGATTTCACTCACTATTAGCCAGGAATGCAGCCACCATTAGCCAGGATTTCACTCACCATTAGCCAGGAATGCAGCCACCATTAGCCAGAATTTCACATACTATTGCCAGGAATGCAGCCACCATTAGCCAGAATTTCACATACTATTGCCAGGAATGCAGCCACCATTAGCCAGGAATGCAGCCATCATTAGCGAGGATTTCACTCACTATTAGCCAGGAATGCAGCCACCATTAGCCAGGATTTCACATACTATTGCCAGGAATGCACCCACCATTGCCAGGAATGCAGCCACCATTAGCCAGGAATGCAGCCACCATTAGCCAGGATTTCACATACTATTGCCAGGAATGCACCCACCATTGCCAGGAATGCAGCCACCATTAGCCAGGAATGCAGCCACCATTAGCCAGGAATGCAGCCACCATTGCCAGGATTTCACTCACCATTAGCCAGGAATGCAGCCACCATTAGCCAGGATTTCACATACTATTGCCAGGAATGCAGCCACCATTAGCCAGGAATGCAGCCACCATTAGCCAGGAATGCAGCCACCATTAGCCAGGATTTCACTCACTATTAGCCAGGAATGCAGCCACCATTAGCCAGGATTTCACTCACCATTAGCCAGGAATGCAGCCACCATTGCCAGGATTTCACTCACTATTAGCAAGGAATGCAGCCACCATTAGCCAGGATTTCACTCACTATTAGCAAGGAATGCAGCCACCATTAGCCAGGATTTCACTCACCATTAGCCAGGAATGCAGCCACCATTAGCCAGAATTTCACATACTATTGCCAGGAATGCAGCCACCATTAGCCAGAATTTCACATACTATTGCCAGGAATGCAGCCACCATTAGCCAGGAATGCAGCCATCATTAGCGAGGATTTCACTCACTATTAGCCAGGAATGCAGCCACCATTAGCCAGGATTTCACATACTATTGCCAGGAATGCACCCACCATTGCCAGGAATGCACCCACCATTGCCAGGAATGCAGCCACCATTAGCCAGGAATGCAGCCACCATTAGCCAGGAATGCAGCCACCATTAGCCAGGATTTCACATACTATTGCCAGGAATGCACCCACCATTGCCAGGAATGCACCCACCATTGCCAGGAATGCAGCCACCATTAGCCAGGAATGCAGCCACCATTAGCCAGGAATGCAGGCACCATTGCCAGGATTTCACTCACTATTAGCCAGGAATGCAGCCACCATTGCCAGGATTTCACTCACCATTAGCCAGGAATGCAGCCACCATTAGCCAGGATTTCACATACTATTGCCAGAAATGCAGCCACCATTAGCCAGGAATGCAGCCACCATTAGCCAGGATTTCACTCACTATTAGCCAGGAATGCAGCCACCATTAGCCAGGATTTCACTCACCATTAGCCAGGAATGCAGCCACCATTGCCAGGATTTCACTCACTATTAGCCAGGAATGCAGCCACCATTAGCCAGGATTTCACTCACCATTAGCCAGGAATGCAGCCACCATTACCCAGATTTTCACATACTATTGCCAGGAATGCAGCCACCATTAGCCAGGATTTCACTCACTATTAGCCAGGAATGCAGCCACCATTAGCCAGGATTTCACTCACCATTAGCCAGGAATGCAGCCACCATTAGCCAGAATTTCACATACTATTGCCAGGAATGCAGCCACCATAAGCCAGAATTTCACATACTATTGCCAGGAATGCAGCCACCATTAGCCAGGAATGCAGCCATCATTAGCGAGGATTTCACTCACTATTAGCCAGGAATGCAGCCACCATTAGCCAGGATTTCACATACTATTGCCAGGAATGCACCCACCATTGCCAGGAATGCACCCACCATTGCCAGGAATGCAGCCACCATTAGCCAGGAATGCAGCCACCATTAGCCAGGAATGCAGCCACCATTAGCCAGGAATGCAGCCACCATTAGCCAGGATTTCACATACTATTGCCAGAAATGCACCCACCATTGCCAGGAATGCAGCCACCATTAGCCAGGAATGCAGCCACCATTAGCCAGGAATGCAGCCACCATTGCCAGGATTTCACTCACTATTAGCCAGGAATGCAGCCACCATTATCCAGAATTTCACATACTATTGCCAGGAATGCAGCCACCATTAGCCAGAATTTCACATACTATTGCCAGGAATGCAGCCACCATTAGCCAGGAATGCAGCCATCATTAGCGAGGATTTCACTCACTATTAGCCAGGAATGCAGCCACCATTAGCCAGAATTTCACATACTATTGCCAGGAATGCAGCCACCATTAGCCAGGATTTCACTCACTATTAGCCAGGAATGCAGCCACCATTATCCAGGATTTCACTCACCATTAGCCAGGAATGCAGCCACCATTAGCCAGAATTTCACATACTATTGCCAGGAATGCAGCCACCATTATCCAGAATTTCACATACTATTGCCAGGAATGCAGCCACCATTAGCCAGAATTTCACATACTATTGCCAGGAATGCAGCCACCATTAGCCAGGAATGCAGCCATCATTAGCGAGGATTTCACTCACTATTAGCCAGGAATGCAGCCACCATTAGCCAGAATTTCACATACTATTGCCAGGAATGCAGCCACCATTAGCCAGGATTTCACTCACTATTAGCCAGGAATGCAGCCACCATTATCCAGGATTTCACTCACCATTAGCCAGGAATGCAGCCACCATTAGCCAGAATTTCACATACTATTGCCAGGAATGCAGCCACCATTAGCCAGAATTTCACATACTATTGCCAGGAATGCAGCCACCATTAGCCAGGAATGCAGCCATCATTAGCGAGGATTTCACTCACTATTTGCCAGGAATGCAGCCACCATTAGCCAGGATTTCACATACTATTGCCAGGAATGCAGCCACCATTAGCCAGGATTTCACATACTATTGCCAGGAATGCAGCCACCATTAGCCAGGAATGCAGCCACCATTAGCCAGGATTTCACCATTAGCCAGGAATGCAGCCACCATTAGCCAGGATTTCACTCACCATTAGCCAGGAATGCAGCCACCATTGCCAGGATTTCACTCACTATTAGCCAGGAATGCAGCCACCATTAGCCAGGATTTCACTCACCATTAGCCAGGAATGCAGCCACCATTAGCCAGAATTTCACATACTATTCCCAGGAATGCAGCCACCATTAGCCAGGATTTCACTCACTATTAGCCAGGAATGCAGCCACCATTAGCCAGGATTTTACTCACCATTAGCGAGGAATGCAGCCACCATTAGCCAGAATTTCACATACTATTGCCAGGAATGCAGCCACCATTAGCCAGAATTTCACATACTATTGCCAGGAATGCAGCCACCATTAGCCAGGAATGCAGCCATCATTAGCGAGGATTTCACTCACTATTAGCCAGGAATGCAGCCACCATTAGCCAGGATTTCACATACTATTGCCAGGAATGCACCCACCATTGCCAGGAATGCAGCCACCATTGCCAGGAATGCAGCCACCATTAGCCAGGAATGCAGCCACCATTAGCCAGGAATGCAGCCACCATTAGCCAGGAATGCAGCCACCATTAGCCAGGATTTCACATACTATTGCCAGGAATGCACCCACCATTGCCAGGAATGCAGCCACCATTAGCCAGGAATGCAGCCACCATTAGCCAGGAATGCAGCCACCATTGCCAGGATTTCACTCACTATTAGCCAGGAATGCAGCCACCATTATCCAGAATTTCACATACTATTGCCAGGAATGCAGCCACCATTAGCCAGGAATGCAGCCACCATTAGCCAGGATTTCACTCACTATTAGCCAGGAATGCAGCCACCATTAGCCAGGATTTCACATACTATTGCCAGGAATGCAGCCACCATTAGCCAGGAATGCAGCCACCATTGCCAAGATTTCACTCACTATTAGCCAGGAATGCAGCCACCATTAGCCAGGAATGTACTTACCATTGCCATCAGTGCAGCCTTGGAGGGGACATGGAGGGGGCTGAACGAGCGCCAAAGAACAGGAGAATCTCCTGTTTACACAGCGGCCTCTTTAAGAGAAAGTCCCGCCTCCTTTGATGGACAGAACAGTCGTCCAATAGCGGAGATGGGACTTCCTATTACAGAGGCTGCCGTGTAAACAGGAAATACACCTGTGTGCACGGCGCTCGTACAGCCTCCTATCTCCAATGCAACAAGACTATATATCTTTTGTGGCCCTGGCGCTGGGAGATTGCCGGGGGCCACAAAAGATATATATGTTTAGATTACGAGGCGGGCCGTTCAAAACCGGGCCACGGGCCGGACTTTGGACATGCCTGGCATAGACACACACAATGTAAGTACTTTTGAGAGTGGTTTTGGGGGGTTTATCCTAGGTAAGATTATCTCTAATTACTCTATTTTTTCTTAATCTCCTTCCATGATAGGGTCAGACCTTATAGATATTCTTGTTACTATTATACTACAGCATTCAGTTTTCCATGTGCATGCTCCTGACGAGTGGATGAATCCACGAAATTCATAGAGCTATTATATGCCATGTTTTTACGCCAACTATATGTTTTATTGATTTAATGATCACTTGTAATATGTGATTTGTATTATTAACGGATCATTGTCATTGTTGTATGTTTATCCTTTGAAAAAATATATTGGTTTTCTTGGTGTACTCATGATTACCATCATGTAACTTATCACTGACTTCCAATAAATTCAAACATTTTACACCTGCCTGCTTCATTTAAAGTCCCAACCCCCAGTCCTCCTGTTTGTTTCAATTAGATAGGGGTGGAGGCAATTGACCTTACCTGGTCACCGCCTCATTTAAAGTCCCAACGTTTCTTCTTTTCTTCTAAAAAACTCCAGAGGGAAAACGATAATTCTCCCACTCTACAAGACTCTGGTCCGGCTGCACCTGGAGTATCCTGTCCAGTTCTGGGCACCAGTCCCCAGGAAGGATGTGCTGGAACTAGAGAGAGTTCAGAGAAGGGCAACAAAACTAATAAAGGGTCTGGAGGATATTAGTTATAAGGAAAAGTTATGAGCACTGAACTTATTCTCTCTGGAGAAGAGAGGGGATATGATTTCTATGTATAAATACCGTACTGGTGACCCCACAATAGGCATAAAACGTTTCAGTGAAAGGCAATTTAATAAGACACGCGGCTATTCACTAGAACTAAAAGAAAGTTGATTTAACTTTAAACTACGTAAAGGGGTCTTTACTGTAAGAGCATTTAGGATGTGGAATTCTCTTCCACAGGTGGTGGTTTCAGTGGGGAGCATTGATAATTTAAAAAAACTATTAGATAAGCACCTGAACAACCGCAACATACAGGGATATACAATGTAATACTGACCTATAATCACACACATAGGTTGGACTTGATGGACTTGTGTCTTTTTTCAACCTTGCCTACTATGTAACTATGACCCTCCCTTACTCCAAAATGGGAAAAACATTTTGCCTTAAAGCGGGAGTCCACCGGGACTCCGCGTTTTTTTTTTTTTTTTTTTAAAAGCCAGCAGCTACAAATACTGCAGCTGCTGACTTTTAAATAGTGACACTTACCTGTCCAGCGCGCCCGCGATGTCGGCACCCGAAGCCGATCGCTCGCTCGGCTGCCGGGTCCCGCCGCCATCTTGGGTATGGGAATCAGGAAATGGAGCCTTTCGGCTTCATTTCCCGGTTCCCTACTGCGCATGCGCGAGCCGCGCGGCGCAATCCGGACGGTCCCCGCTGCCTCTGGGAGCTGTGTGTTTCCCAGCAGGCAGCGGGGCACTTGCTGAAGGGGGCGGGCACTTGCGGAACGGGGGCGTAACGTACGCCCGTTCCGCAGAGAGCTAGCCCGGAAGTGGGTGCAGTTACCTGGATTATCCAGGTAACTGCACCCCCCTCCCCCCTGAAAGGTGCCGATTGTGGCGCCGGAGGGGGGGGGGATTCCGATGAGCGGAGGTCCATTTTAGGGTGGACCTCCGCTTTAAGTTATACTTTATCTCCTGCAGCTTCTTTACAGCCATGTCATGTCTACATGCTTTCCCTCCAGCGTTGGCTGCATTTTATTTCTCAAGGTGGGTTTACTGAAAGTTACAATAGTAAACCATTCCTTTGTAATGTGCATTGAAAAAGCTGTTTAAAATAGATATAGCATTGTCACCCGATAAGAGAAAGTGCCGATGTTCATTATTATCACACTCTTTACTTGTAAAGCACCATTCTGCAGCAACGTGTGGCCCTAATCACCCATGTTGCTCCACTGCTTCCATCTTCATTTTTATCATCTACAAAGACAGTTTGCTGCTTTCAGTGAATTGGCTGACTCGTAAAGCGAACCTTCAGTCATTTCTAAATATTTCCATCTATTAAATCTTCTGCCCTTGTTCTTTTAACTTTGTATAATAAAACATTTTTTTCTGCCAGTAAATCCCTTACACAACCCACTTCCTTTTTCTTGTCTGGTCATTAGTCCCGGCTTATGACATCATGTAAATCTCTCTCTATCACTCTCGTGAGAGTTTGCCAGGAAGGGAGGGGGGGAGGATGATTCATAAGAGGGCCAATGAAAGATGCAGAGCTGGAAGTGTGCCTCTGTGTGTTTGTGTTAATCCAGGAAGTGAACAGACAGCAGCTTCAGCTGCCCACAGTTAAAATGGTTGCAGCCAGACTCAGTGGAGGGAGATGTCTGCAGCATATTTGGCAAGTACAGAATCACAGTATACAGCTCATAAGTTTACATACCCTGGCAGACTTTATGATTTCTTGGTCAATTTTTAGAGAATATGAATGATAACACAAAAACGTGTCTTTAACTCATGGTTCAAAAAGAGAAGAGTCACCCTGAGACTTTAAATGAGGTGGTCACAGTTAGCCACTGAGTAACACGAGTAATAGTAGTATAAATGTTTATTAAAATAATTGTTCATACATGGATAATATAGCATACTGGCTCAGCCAATGGATTTGCACAAAGTAAAAAGAATAAATCAATTTGATATAAACATTATACAATGCAGTATATACCAATGCACGCATTAGGTAACCCGTCGCGCGTTACGTGAGCGCTCATCAGGGGTGGATGCGGATGAAGTGTATCTAAATAGACAAAAAGATGTGTCACAGTGGTAAATGTAAGAACAATGGCAGAATGGGCTAGAGCAAAATGGCCCAATACTTACCAATGAACGAGACCAGGGTTTCCATCGATGAACCCCCAAATGGACGGCAGCCAGGGCTGGACTGGCCTAGCGGGATACCGGAGATTTCCTGGTAGGCCGCCTGCCCTGGGGCCGCTTTTAGTTGCAGCTGTATTCTCTCTCTATCCTGCAGATCACAGTGCTGGCTGGCTCTGGGTTCGGCGGCCGCTCTGTAACACGGCCCCGCCCCCTCAGACCTGCTCGTGTGATAGTAGATAGAATCAACTTTCCGCCTATCACACGAGCAGGTCTGAGGGGGTGGAGCCATGTTACAGAGCGGCCGCCGAACACAGAGCCAGCCAGCATTGTGATCCACAGGAGGAGATGCTGCAGGTACAGCCCGCCCTGTGTGCCACAGAGCCTGGATAGGAGGATCGGCGGGGGTGGAGGGGGGTTGCAGGGGCTGCCGATTCTCCTATCCAACTTATTTTACTGTCTCCAGTTCACCTTGTGCTCCCTGCCCCCCCCCCCAGTGCTCTCCGTCACCACCACACTCTCCTGCTCCCCCCCCACAGTTTTCTCCTCCCCTGTTCTTGCTCTCCCCCCCGTTCTCTCCACTCCTTCCAGTGCTCTACCCCCCAGTGCTCTCCCCCCTGTTGCTCTCCACACCTCCCAGTCCTCTCCCCCCTGTTTTGCATGTCTGCAGTCTCTGAGGGAGTCTGGAATTTGAAAAAAAAAAACTACATACATGACCGCAAAATTATCAGTTAACCACTTGCCGACCGCCGCATGCCAATATACATCGGCACAATGGTAGTGGTGGGCAAATGGGTGTACCTGTACGTCCCCTTTAATTTGCAGGGCTAGTGGGTGCAAGTGCACCCGCCGCATACAGAGTGACCGTGCCCACTTGATGTCCACCGGTGTCCTGCAATCGCGTCACGGAGCAGCAGAACGGGGAGATGTAAACAAGGTATTTCCCTGTTTTGCCTTGTGACATGACAGAGATCTACCGCCCCCTGTCATCGGGAGCAGTGATCGCTGTCATGTCCTAGGTAGCCCACCCCCCCAGTTAGAATCCCCTAGGACACACTTAACCCCTTGATCGCCCCCTAGTGTTTAACCTCTTCCCTGCCAGTGTCATTTATACAGTAATCAGTGCATTTTTATAGCACTGATCGCTGAATAAATGACAATGGTCTCAAAATAGTGTCAAAAGTGTCCAATCTGTCCTCCATAATGTCCCAGTCATGATAAAAATCACAGATCGCTGCCATTACTAATAAAATAAAAAAGCCATAAAACGATCCCCTATTTTGAAGACGCTATAACTTTTGCGCAAACCAATCTATATACGTTTATTGAGATTTTTTTAACCAAAAATATGAAAAAGAATACGTATCAGCCTAAACTGAGGGAAAAAATTATTTTTTTATATAGATTTTTTGGGAATATTTATTATAGCAAAAAGTTCAAAATATTGCATTTTTTTTCAAAATTGACGCTCTTTTTTTGTTTATAGCGCAAAAAATAAAAACCGCAGAGGTGATCAAATACCACCAAAAGAAATCTCTATTTGCGGGGAAAAAAAGGACGTCAATTTTGTTTTGGCGTAACGCTGCACAGCCTGTGCAATCGTCAGTTAAAGCGGCGCAGTGCCGTATCTCAAAAAGTGCTCTGGTCAGGAAGGGGGTAAAATCTTAAGGGGCTGAAGCGGTTATCAAAAAAAAATGGCCTTGTCAAGGAAGGGCGGGGGGTGTAAATCTTCCGGCAGTCAAGTGGGTTAATACAGGTAGACTTTGTGGATATGTATCTCACATACCTTCAGGCCAAAGATCATGAATATATTTTCACTTTCACTAGACTGAACTAATGATTGAAATTAATTTACTGTGAGCTGTAAAGCCTCTATAATATTGAGCAAACACGGCCGCTTTTATGCATTGACTGCAGCTAAACTCCCTGTAAACGTTATCTGATTTCCATATCGGAGTTGGGAAATCCACACACCAAATAAATGTTTGTTTAAACATGATGGATACGTTCATTTCAGACCACATCATTGCGATATGACTTTTATCACCCATGGAAACTATTACTGCTCAGGTTATAATCAACTTAATGCAGTTTTAATGAAGGGATTTTGTTCCCTGGTATATGATTGAATTTCTACATTATTCACAAGCAGACCAAGTATAACTTTTTTTATTTTATTATTGTTTGACAAAGAATTAACTCTTCCCCACTGATGGAAGGTGCTTTATAAGGTGGATACTGTTTTGAAGGGACAAGATGGCAGATATATATAAATAATCAGAGAATAGGTGCAGGTACTCCTCCCTGAGTCTCCTCTTGTCTCCACCCCCTACCCACCTCCGAGAACTGTCCCTTGGTTCCACCCCCTAGCAACCCCTATTTTACAGAATACAGCACCAAGTATCATTTTGTGATGCTAGGTAATCTGTATGAATTTTTTTAATGATAACAAAAAAAGCAAAAGACCCAAAATAAAAATGAAAAAATCTCCAGTGCAAAACACTACTATATAATTCATTGTAGCTCAAAACATAAATAAATAGAAAATAAGAATAGCATAAAAAAAAAAATCAAACTATATAATGCTATCATCGGAAAGACACATGTTGTGAGTCATATTAATTCTGCCACCTCAAATGAGATACAATATGGGAAGGTTCCCCCAGTGGGGATTTTCCGCAGCAAGGTTAGTAAATTAAAAAGATAGATTGTTAAAAAAAAGATTCTGTATTGGAAAGTTGTCATCATAACATGGACACATTGCCATTAGAATTTGAGCTCTGGTCGGGGGACATATTGCCATTTAAAAGTACACAGAAAATGCAGAAACATAAAATTATGCACAGCATTATATATCCAATGCCTGTTGTGTAGGATTTCTGACGTGTTTCGACCTGCATAGTCAAGGTCTTCCTCAGGAGGTTAGTTTGCTGTTAAAAAAATGCATTTTTAGCATTTCAAATATCAACATATTAAACAAAGAATATTTTTCATGTATATATGAGAAAATCTATATAGGATATAATTACCAATGGAGGGTATGAATGGAAAGTACACAACAGACATTGTATATATAATGCTGTGTATAATTTTATGTTTCCATGTTATGTGTACTTTTAAATGGCAATAACTGCTCATATTTTAATGGTAGTGTGTCCATATTATGATGACAACTTTCCAATAAAGAATCTTTTTTAACAACTTATCTTTTTAATATACTAACCCTGCTGCAGAAAAACCCCCACTGGGGGAACCTTCACATATTTAAACATAATGCTATTAAAAAAATAAGTGAAAGAGTCCAAAAAAAGTGCTAAAAATCCATGTGAAATCCTGTTAAGGATAATTAATGCACTGAAAATCCACCACACACTTAATATAATAGATCACATGCTGCCAGGAACAATAGACCCCATCCAGCAACAATAGTTTCACCCAGCAACAATAGACAACCCCCCGATGCAACGATAGATCCCCCTGCAACAATAAACTCCTGCAACAGCGTATTTCTTCCAAATTTGTGCAGTAATCTAGTGTAAAAACATTACCTTTGTGCAGGAGTTTCCTATAATAAAGAACTGTCACCGTTGCTCACTATATTTATTTTAATTTTTTTTATATGCTGTCACCAGAGCAGTGCAGTGGTACCATAGCGATCACAGTTTTTTTTTTTTTTCACACTCTGATTGCTTATTACATTTATGATCACTGTAATAAGCGATTATTAAGAATGTTCAAAGGTTTTATTCATAAAACTATGTTTACTACTGTGATACTGTAATTGGTCACAGCTATCACATGGTACAGGGCCACTGTGATTGGCCCTGGTATTGTGCGATTGTGTCAGCAACTGGTGTGGCCAGAAATGTGTGGACTGCCACAGAGAATATCAGTCACAAGTACAGTGTAAAGGAATATCATTTATTTAAAAATAAGTGAACGACATAAATGTAAATGCACTTCCTCAGGATGTATTTTGCCACAAACAACAGCAGAGCAAAGATGGCTTCTCTGTGCAGCCACTTCTGGACAGGACTGGCCTTGCTGTTCTGTCTCCATGTGCCCCTGACCTGCATTCCTGTGTTATGGCATCCTGCATCCTGCTTCCTGCTCCTGGACCCTTACCCCAAATCTGCAGCCTGATCCCTTCCCAGCTACTCTCTCTTTCTCCTGTTACCCTCTCCCTGTCCTGTCTTGCTGCCAGCTCCCTCTGCTTGATCCCATGTGTATTGTTCATCGTGTGTCACTATTTTTCGTTAGCTTGGTATAGTGGAGGCTGCCCTTTGGGGGGGGGAGTGGGGGCAGCCAATGTCAGAGAATACCAATCAGCTGTTTGGCTAATAGAAATGTGCATGCACGAAGACATTTGTCTAATATAAATGCGCATGAATCTTCACAGAATGGCTATCAGCAATGTGCATGTGTGTACAAAGTATGTTGGGGCCAGACGGAATATTTAAGGATGCTTTGCTTGTGCTCTAATGCTGACTGGTCTTCAGCTGTTACCTGAGTACCTCAAGTGTTTTCCATTGGTTACTGACACTGCTTACTCCTGACCTGATCTCTGATCCTGCTTCTGTCTTGTTGCTAGTTCCTGACCTAGCTCGCTCCTGATTTTGGCTCTGCTCCTGATTTGGTGCCTCGTTGCCCACCTGTTAATAACCCTGGCTAATCCTTTGACCATACTTCTGTCTCTGATCATGGCTTACTACCTGTTCGACTGTCTGCCTGGCCATCTGCAGTTCTGCACCCCGCTGAATTATCCTCTTGCATGTCCTCTAAGAGCTCTAAGAGCTCTTACATTGTGGCCCCACACTGCAAGAGGAGGGCTTCCTTAGCCGAACTACTGTGCATGGCTATTGTTCCTGATCTGATGGTTCTCCTGCTGCCTTGGAACTGCATCTCCAACTACAAGTTTCCCAATTTTTATCTGCAGGCACTTCTGTCCTGTCCCTCGGCGCCCTCTGTTTCACGCCCAGTGGGGTCTGGGCTGGAGATACAAGAGAGGCCGACCTCTCTAATTTCAGTCTCCTCTCGGGTACATGACAGATTACTGTGACCAATCACAGAGATCACACAGTAGTAAACAATGACAAGCTTGTTTACTACCCTACCTGTGATCCCTGTGATTGTTCACAGCTATCACATGGTACCATGACTACTTTCAGTGGCCCGGCACAATATTTGGTCATCTGCTGTGCCCAGGTCCAGCCACTGCACACTCTAGAGAGTGTGCAGAAGCGGATGATGCAGGAGGATGTACGGGGACATCTACTAAAATCAGTGTTGCTTCTGTCAGGCTGTTTTTATACAGTGGCTGAATGAGAAGCGATTCAATCTGAGAGAAGGGAAGGGAAGAGAAGAGAAGGGAAGGGAAGGGAAGGGAAGGGAAGGGAAGAGAAGGGAAGAGAAGAGAAGAGAAGAGAAGAGAAGAGAAGAGAAGGAAAGGGAAGGGAAGGGAAGAGAAGGGAAGGGAAGGGAAAAGAAGGGAAGGGAAGAGAAAGGAAGAGAAGGGGAGAGAAGAGAAGGGAAGGGAAGGGAAGAGAAAGGAAGAGAAGAGAAGAGAAGAGAAGGGAAGGGAAGAGAAAGGAAGAGAAGGGAAGGCAAGGGAAGGGAAGGGAAGGGAAGAGAAGAGAAGAGAAGAGAAGAGAAGAGAAGAGAAGAGAAGAGAAGGGAAGGGAAGGGAAGGGAAGGAAAGGGAAGGGAAGAGAAGAGAAGAGAAGGGAAGGGAAGGGAAGGGAAAAGAAGGGAAGGGAAGAGAAAGGAAGAGAAGGGGAGGTAAGCAAAGGGAAGGGAAGAGAAGGGAAGGGAAGAGAAGAGAAGAGAAGAGAAGAGAAGGGAAGGGAAGGGAAGGGAAGAGAAGAGAAGAGAAGAGAAGAGAAGAGAAGAGAAGAGAAGGGAAGGGAAGAGGAGAGAAGAGAAGGGGAAGAGTTCTATAGTCCTGTTCAGGAGTGACAATGCTACTCCTTCTTAGGTACAGTACAGTGAGTGAGCATTGTGAGCTTATGACAGGAAATGTGTTACTATCAGGATCATTGGGTAAACATGAATTAAAATAAAATCTTGAAATAAATAATTAATGCAGCCACCGTATACAAGGACTGGTACGCTGCAATACATTACATTTTCATTTCTTCAGCCCTATAAGTAGATAATTGTTTTAGAATTGGTCTTTACTTTCCACACTGAGAACAGCAGTGTTAGCAAAGGGGAATAAATGCAAGTTCAGAGCTTGGAATGCACTGTGGGTGCGTGTCTGTGGTGAAATATTTCTCGTCTTTTCCTTCTCCTGGGAGTTTTATTGTATATCAGCACCATAGCTTCTTGCCAGAAATAGTAGGCCCAAAGTTGTGCTCAGAGATAAATATCTTGCATTCAGGGAGAGAGAACGGCTTGGTATTTGGACATAATGCACGGATTGGTGTGTGAAATCCAAGCATATGTTGGGAAACAAAGCTGGGACTTCTCTGATCAGATTCTCAGTTTTTGAAGGAAACTTTAGGTCGGAAAATGTATGATTAGCTGCTACATTAAAAACAGGTTTTCTATGTAACCGAGGAAGTGGAAAATATGAGGAGATATTAACATGGAAATTTACAGCGGAACTTGGTTTTATGGGTGTACAGTAGCAATTTGCACTATAGATCTGCAATGCAGATAGAAATGTGGACAATGCGGTGAGACAGTCACCTGTAAACCATACAGCCGGCCAGATGGATATTGTCAGCTCTGACTCCAGCTTTGGAATAAGTCTACAGATTGACTTACATGCCATAATGGAAATGTAAACTAAATGTGATTTTAAAACCGTGTAGTACTTGTGGTAGTGTAGTGTAGTACTAGTAGCAAAGGACTTTTTGGGTACCGCTTAATTCTGTTGAAATTCATCCAACTCTATAATTCATAACTTTTAATCATACAGCATTAAAGTGCAATTACATGACAAAGATTACATCCAATAATTAGTAATTCCATAGGAAGGTGGTTGAAGACAATTAAACCATATGCATACATTTTTATATTTTTAGGTATCATTTGTATTACATAACCTCATTATTGGGTATATTAATATTCAAATCCAGTATATTTTCATAATCCAGTATATTTTCTCCCAACGTGTTTCATGAAAAATGTCCACTTCTTCAGGAGAAGATTAATGATGGGTTTAGGTCTGTAATAATCTTCATTGATAATACATTGAATTGTTGTAATATTGTCTGGGCATCAAACCAGTCCACGGAACAAAGGAGTAAGGGAGGAGCGGAAGATAACACAAGCGGGCAGACTAATCCCCTCTGCTCTCAAATGGGTACAACAACAGCCATGGAATACCCATTATATTCTTCTGAATCCACCTCATATTCAGAAAGCAGTATCCTACTACATCCGAGTCTGCTGTAAGATAACACACAGCGTTTTTCAAAAAGTTTTTTCGAAATTCACTAAAAAACGCTATTAAAATACTGCATGCGCTATTTTATAAAGACATGCTGTACTTTAGTGGCAAAAGCCTGTGCTACCGCCGGCATCCTTAACAAACAGTGAATAATAGCTCCTTGATAAGGAGCGGGCAGCCACCAGCATCCTTAACAACCAGGAAACAAAATTGTTGTTAGGGGCGGGCGACCCCTCCGTCCTTAACACACGATAAGTCATAAGCTGACAGCTGAATGTCAAGAAAAAAATTGCAGCATTTAAAAATTGCTGAAAAACCTGGCCGTTGATGTCACAAGGGGTGGGGCCACCCAGTGATTTCATCGGGTGACCCCACTCCTTAGTTTATTTAGCACCGGAGGCAGCTGAGCCATCATTCAGTGGGAGCTGGGTGCTTACATAATGGGTTGGTGGTAGATTGTCTTGGTCCTTTGATTTTTGTGAGATTGAAACTTGGTCAGGAGCAGTAAAAATTGCTGTCAGTGTGGCCCGCATAACAAAATCTCTCTTTCCTACTTTGTTGTTCCTGTTTTGAATTTCAGCAGTTCTGCATTGTAGCTGAGGATGCTGAAGACCTGTCCACATTTTAGGGCTGGAGCGGGAGTGGAGAAGAACGCCAAAGCCAGAGCAGTGAGGAATAAGGTAAGTATTTCCCTCTGTTTTATCCCCCTAGCCCTGAAATACCAAAATTGACATGTTCTATCATACAAAGAGCCCTTTATTGAAGTACTAATTAGCAAATTATATATGGAAGTGAAGTGGTGAGGGGTTAGAACAGATTTGGAATCGAAACAGAGGGGACTTTCATCACTCTGAAGAGATTCTCTCTCTCATTTCCTCCTGTGTTCACAGGACAAAAAGTGAAGCGAACTCTCCTCAATTCCAGACAAATAGCAAAAAAAATAAAAAATTGACAGTGGTTTTAACCATTAGATACACTTTAGATACACATTAAATATAAATTGCTACAATAAGTAAAATTATGAACTCTGGAAGATCTTCCCAAAAAAAGGCAAGGAAAGTACAAAGGACTACTGACCAGTATTTCCCATGGTCTACCTGCAGCTGACCTTTCCTCATTATTTATTTAAGTTGCCTTGTTCTATACTATGATATTTGAGTCTGAAGATCGACAAGTGTTAGAATCCAAAATGAGGTTTTTGTTTCATAAATACAAGAATCCCAGGCCCCACAGACAAGACAGTGAAATAAAAATGAAAGAAATGTATACAGGTACTCCTCACTTAATGACCAGGTTCTGTCCCAACTACCAAGTTGTTGAACTGGTCGTTAAATGAGGAGCCACAAGTAATCAATATTTTAAGCATTCTAAACTACTGTGCTGTATTGTGAAAAAAAGGTCTAAACACTAGACATGTGCAATTCGTTTAGTTACAAATTCGTTTTTTTAACAAATTTAGACAAATTAGTTTATTTGGAAATATCAGAATTTTCGAAATTTTTAATTTGAATTTTTCCGAATATTTGAAATTTGGAAATTGGGAAATGTGACATTTTGGAAATTTGGAGATTTAGAAATTCAAAAATCCCAAATTTAGGGAATTTGGAAATTCGAAATGTGAAAATTTGGACATTCGGAAATTTGAAAATGCTAAAATTAAAAAATCTGAAAATAAGGGAAGAAAATCCGAATATTAGAAAGAACGAAAATCGAAAAATCGAAAAATTTTAATAATAACTAACTAACTAACTAATAACTAACTATTAAATTATAGGTATTGGACTTTCCGAATTTACGAATTCCAAATTTTCAAATTTATGAACTCATGAAGAAAATAAAAAAACGAATGAAATGAAAACAAACACATTTTTTGGCAGTGCACATGTCTACTACACACAAAACTACAGCTCAAAACTTTGTTCTTTGTTTTAATTTGCATAAGTACAAAACCTCTCAGGGAGGTATAAACCAATGCATATTAGTAAGGATGATGGGGACAAAGTAAAAAAGAGGGGGGTAGACAGATAATGTATATATATATATATATATATATATATATATATATATGTATATATATACCGTATTTATCGGCATATAACACACTCCGGCGTATAACACGCTCCCCATGTTTAGGAGGGAAGTTAAAGGAAAAGAACTTACATTTAAATGCCCATCAATGCAGCCTTATCAGTGTCCATCTGCAGCCTTGTCCATCATTGAACCCTTGTCAGTGTCCATTTACACCCTTGTCAGTGTCATTCGCAGCCTTGCCATTTAAAAATGGCGCAACCGAGATACAGAGCCTTGGCGGCTTTGGGCCATTCACGGGCGTTCTTGCCGGCTTTCGGCCTTTTCGAGGGACTAGGTCGGGCGGTCTTTCTGACGGACTTTCGCCAGGGTTCTGACAGACTTTCCGAATGAATGGACTTGGCCACACACAATCACACCAAAGTCCGACGGATTCGAACGTGATGATGTGCGACCGGACTAGAATAAGGAAGTTTATAGCTAGGAATTCCCACCAGCAAAAGACTGAGAGCAGGTTCTCATTTTTTTTTGGTCGTAAAAAAGTTCTGATCGTCTGTACCAATTCCAACGCGCAAAATTCCTACGCATGCTCGGAAACAATTCGATGCATGCTCTGAAGCATTGCACTTAATTTTCTCGGCTCATCGTAGTGTTGTACATCACCACATTCTTGATGGTTAAAAGCTCGGAGAACTTTTGTGTGACTGTGTGTATGCAGACCAAGCTTGAGTGGAATTCCGCCGGAAAAACCATCCAAGTTTTTTTTCAGACGGAAAATCCACTCATGTGTATGGGGCATGCCGATCTTTAGACTCAAATATCCTTCCATATTCTGAGGTTAGTGTGGCAATTCCCTCGGCTCACGTGAGCAGCCCACTTATCACCCAGATGTTCCATTGGCATACCACCAGTAAATTTTTGACAAATACACCAATAGCACAAGAGTATTATTTAGCTAGGGTTTCAGCAGGAGACATATAAGACAAAAAGTAAATTTTCTGTTTAGGCACAAGTAACATTTCCAAATCTTTCCTATAGCACAAACAGTCTTCACTTTTTGAGTTAATTTCTACATCAAGCAGATATTTCACTGTCCCCTCTTACAATATCACGTTTGTCAGAAAGGTGTAGTCACAATTTAACCATTCCCTGGTTTCTACTTGTGACTTTCCAAGGGGAGGTTTAAAAGAGATTTAGTATTTAATTCCCAGCGTGCTTTTCACCTGAGCCGCCCCCTAATTGAGCTGATGAATGACTTCATGCAAGGTGTCCGCGGTTAACCTTTGAGTTTCTCTTCCCATGCTGTGGAGGGGAGTGGAGTGTTCCTTTACATCTCACAAAACACATACATTGAATATTTCTGGATTTGTACCAGCAACAGTAGTTTCTGTTGAAACCTCTTCTTACAACCCTTCTATATTTTTATTAGAGAGCTGAAGAAATCCTTTCATTTCATATAAAATATAAATCTATTGCCAAGTTGTATTAAATGATAGAGCAAGAGGAAAAAAAAAAACCCTCTGAAGAATCGGTGCTTAATTACAACTTAATTAGCATAATTATGCATGCTAATAGCATCTCAAATGAATAGCAGTTGTCAGGAGGTTGGGACCATCTGTAAGAGTGTCGGATTAATACATCATTTTTTATATCTAACAACGCAGTAACTCTTTCCCTGAAAGTGATTTCCATTAATCAAGTTCATTTTTATTATATAGAAAATTTGGCATTTTTCATTATGGGCCATTATCCCTTTCCCCATGCAGTCCTAATACAATACTAATGAGACCCCATGTGGCTGCTCCACATTGACAATGGCAGTACAGGTGTATTATTATAATTGTTACAAACGGTACATTGTATCTCTGGAATAGTAGAGATCTAACCTGGAAATATCACAGTTTGGTTCCCCTGGGTCCCAACATAAATTTCCAATGTTTTATGAAAAACATACATGTTTGTGGTTGGCTAAAGAAAGTTGTAACTCTTTACTTCTACTACTTGAATGAATATCAGTCTGGGAGGACTGAATTCCAGACAAATATATAAATACGCAGATGAAATTTTTATAGGGGAGCTGTTTTCCTGCCAAAGGATTTGTATTTCTGTCCATCCATTCATGAGATTTAAACAGCCCTGACACATGGCACAGCCAGATGGATGATGCCAAATACAATTAAAGAATACAGTGACATCCTCTCTCCACCTTCAGCCTCATGATTGGGCAGTGAAAGAGAAGAAGTAGACTGATGAGGTCATCTCTCTGCTCATTGTTCTCTCTCCTCTTATCATCATGCTTCTTTTCAATATATTTACCTAGAGAAAAGCTGAATGGCTCCCAGTCCTGCCCCTCTCTCTACCAGTCTTATGCCGTGTACACACGAGCTGAATGTGCCACAGAAAAAGTCATATGGGAGCTTTTCATCGTATATTCCAATCGTGTGTATGCCCCATCGGACTTTTAACGTCAAAAATTCTGAAGGACCTAGAAAGAGAACACGTTCTAAATTTTTCTGACAGAACCAATTCCTGTCAGGAAAATCGCTCATCTTTATGCTGTTCCAATGTACCAAAAACGGCGCATGCTCTGAAGCAAGTACGAGACGGAAGCTGTTGGCTACTGGCTATTAAACTTCCTTTTTTTAGTCTCGTCATTGATGGTCAGACTCTGGTGTGATCGTGTGTACCCAAGACAGTTTCAGCGGAATTCCATCGGAAGAACCTTCAGAGTTTATTCCGACCGGAAAACGGGTCGTGTGTACATGGCATTAGTGTTACTGTATGAGGGATTGTAAGCTGCTTTGAAAAAATACCTTTCATTAATAATTTATTAAAGCGACATTAAAGGTTAATTTAAAAAAACAAAAAACAAACATGTCATGTGGTTTTGCACAGAGCAGCCCGATTCTCTTCTTTTCGGGCTGCCTGCAGGCGCCCTCTTCAACCAGTGCCCCCAATAGCAAGCCACTTGCTCTGGGTACAGGTGCATGCTCACTCCTGAGCCTCACTCTATATATCCATAAGAGCACCATCTGCCTGGAGTTTGCATGTTCTCCCTGTGCCTGCGTGGGAATCCTCCAGGTACTCCGGTTTCCTCCCACACTCTAAAGACATGCTGGTAAGTTAATTGTCTCCTGTCCAAATTGGCCCTAGTTTATGAATGCATGTGTGTTAGGGACCTTAGGTTGTAAGCTCCTTGAGGGTAGGGACTGATGTGATTGTACAATGTATATGTAAAGTGCTGCATAAATTGACGGTGCTATATAAATACCTGAAATTAATAAAATAAAATAAATAAGAGGTGTGCCTTGGCCCCGCCCCCCACTTTCCCCTCATTGGCTCACTGGCTGTGATTGACAGTAGCAGGAGCCAATGAGTAAAGAGAGACTTGGGAGAAGCGCTGCTTTCGGGCAAATCACTGGATCGAAAGGGAGTTCAGGTAAGTATTAAGGAGGGGGCCGGGGGGGGGTGCTGCACACAGAAGGTTTTTTACCCACAGGCATTACAACCACTTAAATAAAAACATTAATTTATATTTATTATATCTGCCTGAAGTTAATGTATTTTTGAAAGATCACTCATTTATCAATCCTGTTTTCTATAATCATCAAACACTTTCCAAAGTTGCTTTATAATAAGATTCTAGACATTTAGTCCTTCTACCTTTTCTCATGTAGGATGAGACAGGCCAGTCTACTCCTGCCTAAAATGTTCAAGCCCCGTCTTACTTTACGTTGGTAGCTAAATGTGCATATGTTCAGTGTCAATTATAATTAGGAAGAAGAAGAATTTACTTTAGATTTAATTAGTGTGTTATTACCTACCCAATATACTGTAGGTAAATACTGTAAGTATGTGGACACTCAGAATTATTGAGTTCAGGTGTTTCTTTTGAAGGACACCTTTAATGCAACAAAAAGACAATTTAAAAAAAAAATGTGTACGTCCAACCTTGTACCAAGATTTTGGGGAAGGCCCCTTTCTGTTCCAACATGGTTGTGCTCCTCTGCACAAATCCAGCTCTATAAGAAATGGTGTGATGAGTTTGTGGTTGAAACCCTATTAAACACCTTTGGGATGAATTGGAGCACCAGCTGTGAGCCAGGTCTTAGCATCCAACATCAGTACCTGTAAAATTCTTTTTTGGCTATATGAGCACAGATTACCACATACAAACTCCGAAATCTTGCCCTTTCCCAGAAGGTTGGAAGCTGTTTGTTTATTTATGACACATTTTAAACCCTGATAACCACCCAAATATAGAGCAGGTTCCCATTTGTTCTGTAATCTACCTTTCAGTTTGCTGTCTCATGCCCGACTGCCACCATCACAAAGTTTATGGGAAAGTATGGAGCATGCTATACACAAGCCATGTTATTCAGGATTTATGTTAAAATGGAGCTTTGGCTTAAAAATATATTGTCATTTTGATAATTTAGGGTTGCATATACTCTACCTATATTCCTAGTGGTTCCCAATCCCCCCCAACATTCATGTGTATACATCTTGAAATACTGATATTATACAAAACAGTGATAATGAAGATTTAAGGGTATTGACTAGTCAAGTAACCAGCCTTGTTGCCAAGTGCTGTAAATGATATTGTATGTAAACAGTAATAGGTAGAGAAATGCTTTAGAACATAGACAGGAAATGTTGGCTTTTCTGTAACTTGAAATAAATTAAATTTGAATATTATCACCCGTATACTTCGTATTTGTCACGCAGTAAGTAACAAAGTATGACATGTGACACCTTTAAACCCTTTTCTGTTTTGTTTTTTCATGCTATTTGCTGATGTAATTGATGACAGTACTGCAATTTAGTCCAAGCCCAACATTAAATTCCCCCATTCCGTTTTATAATTTGAAAACAATTCTAAAATTATAGACCTATTAAACAATGTTCTTTCCCCCAATGATTTTTTATGATTTTAGGAACTGTCTTTAGATTTCTCATGAACTTCTACTTTCTCATAATAAAAAAAAGTAATAAAATGTTTTTGAGAACCACCATTGCATACATGCATGTTAACGTAGGCTTTCTTCAGTGTACAAGATAACGCCACAGAATGTTGCTGTCATGTTGAACATGTAATTCCTCGACTGTGTCAAAGGCTGCAATAAAATTCTACACACGTAAAGTCACCAAACAAACACTTAACAGGCAAATTATTCCCTTTAAAAAAGGTAATGGAAAATTGTTGCTGCTGATAAACCATAGCAAGACCAAAGGTCTTGTGGCTTATGTAGTTATTTTGGCAGGGTTCGATCAGTTCACATTGAAAAATATGATCATAGAGCCTTACTAGGTGATTGAGTCTTGGTAACCAACGTAAGACTACTTGTGAGATATCTTTAATTTTAGATGTGTCACACTTCATGAAAAGTGGACCTATAATTTTACAAGTAATTAGACTTGAGATTGTGATTGAGGTGCTTTATGTTCCATGGCAAACACTTTGTAGCAAATATCCCTTTAAAGATGACCTGTACTTTGGACGTTGTACCCAAAAACGGGAAAGAAATTATCACCAGCATTGTCTATAGGCTTCTTGTAGCTGATCTGTTTCTTATTACTGCCTTACTAGGATTCATATACTAATACTGGAGAGTGTAAAATCTGGTGTAGTTCTGCTAGAAACCGATTAGCTTCCAGGTTTTTGTCAAAGCTTAATTGAACAAGTATAAGCTGCCATGGACAGTTGCACCAGATTTTTGCACCAGATTATGCACCTTCCAGTATTAATAAATCAACCTCAATATGTCTTGTTCTGCACTGTAGGTTTAGTTAGAAAAGTGCCAGATGAGACTTTCTTTAAAGTCTCATACAATAAAATGCATTTCTTTTTAGGGAATCAGGGGATGGCCTCCTTCATTATAGTTTGGTGAGTGCTGAGACAAAGCGTGCTAGACTGGTTAAATCAGAGTATTCTTACAGGGCAATACAGGGCAATTTTTGTTGATGCCATTTTATCTCTTGGTGTAAAGGAGGCCATCTTGGTAGAGAAGAAGGGCTTTGCTTCTTCATGTCAGAGCTGCTCCCTTCCCAATGACTGGTGAACTGAATTCCCAAACAAGCAAGCTGCATCTGTGCCAAATACTTATGAATGCCAAACAGAACTCATATACTTCTTGTGTGAGGGTTATTAGAATTCTGCAACACTGGTTTAAGATGGCAACAAATACAATGGCTAAAGTTATCCCGTATGTGGCTGGAGTGTCAGAAATACTCAAAAGGATCTGGGTTCACACTATTGCAAATTGTATGCGGGTTTCCCTGAATTCAATTCGCATGTCAGGAAATTGTGACCGGCTCTCAATAGAGCCAGATCACACATCTCCGGAGTGGCTCCAGAGTGAATTTCACAGTCCTGTGCATCTTCTGGTCTGTTTCAGGTCCAAATTCAGCCAAAAATTGGACCTGAAATGGTGAACAGGGATCCCTGCTGTGATTCATACTGCGGTGTGAACCTAGCCTAAAAAAAAATCACATCCCCATGTCTTTCAAGCCCAGCAATAGACAGAGACAGAAGTTTGTACATCCAAAAGACCCAACACCCAAACATGAGCAAAGTAACTTTATATTTGCAGTGCAGTACAGTGGGGAAGCAACTTTTGAACAAATAATGGCTCAACATAGGGGGGAAAATTCTGCAGGTCAAGAATTCAAAGTTTTCTGACATATTAAGGAAAATTCTTCTGAGAACAATGAGGTTCACATTGTGGACATAGAGGTCAACTAGTCCATAAGAGGCATATAAGTAGCCAGCTATGTAAAAAAAGAGCAACCATCATCGAACAAGAGTGAGGGCCTTTGAAACCATCTGTTTCCCATATATAATGCCAATCTAACATCTCTACCTTCAGCAATCATCAATCAACCTCTACGCTTGATGACAACAATTCACAGCCATGTAAATCAAAGGATTAACACCGACAAAGTCTTTCTGATACCAAGGATGAAATTATTTAGCCAGAACAGGATGGTTTTACAATTTTCACACCTCCCATCCTGTTTTTAGATAATATTATCTAGTTTTCTATGATGATAGGATCAAGGTGTCCATGCTACATATGTAGATATAAATTTGGGGGTGTTTTCTCTTCTGACACTCATTAGAATGGAAGAAGTGACTCAGATAAGCTACAAAACATCTTTAACATGATAGAATAAGCCCAACTGAATGTGACTACCACTTGATATGTCACAACATAAAATTTTAACACTGGATCTACATAAGTTTTTGGCAATATTTAAACAACCAGTTTGAAGAATTGTAGCAATATAAATATGTTCATATTTAGATCTAGAGGTCTATGTTGATTGCACCTAAGAGAAGAAGCCCAGCTAAAACTTTGTTTCAAGTTTTGAATACAATTGGGAAGGGTTAAAACTTCTGGCAGGTTTTAATGCTGTCTGTGACTCCATTGGGGAGAATAACTCTTGCTTTGTGTCGATGTGGCATCAGGACAAAAATGAAGCACCAGGGTCACAAAAAAAGGAATCACAGACATCACTGAAAGCCTTACAGATTTAACTTTTTCTAACTGCACTAGTTATTGATAGTCACAATGGGTTAGTACATCATTCCCAACAAATCTGATCAGTCAGATAGGAATTCAACATACAGGCTCACTGCTGGCTTATTTGCTCATTACATAGGGGAAAAAGAAACAATCCTCATAGCGTGAACCTGTTTTGAAAGCTTTATTTCCAGCAAAAAGCCCCCCTTTAAAATTTACACTTAAAAACTGTTAGATATAAAAAAGCATTTCATGTTATAACCATCTGGTCAAGATACTCTCTCACTGTTCCGGATATATCTCGTCCACAGTGATGCCCGTGTGGAGACGCCTAGACGCATTTTGTCATTATGTCTTTCTCAATAGTAACTTCTGGCTAAATATCCATTTGTGCACTAAAGCTGTTTTATCCGATCCTTCTGGTGAGTGAAGGCCCATCATCCTTTCTGATGAGATCCCATTTGAACACTCTTTAAGGAATATTAAAGTCTTCGCTGGACTCGCCCTTCATAGGGCTGTTTATCACTATCCGGTGTTTATTTACATCACCTTTAAGCGCTGCTTCAACCTATAAATTACACATATGAATTTCTTGGGTTGCTTTCTTTCAATACTTGTTACAATTTATTTGAAGGGAATTATGGGCTATCCAAGTTTTTATATTGCAAATACAGCTAGATGGTCTATCTATCTATCTGCTCTGTATGAACAAAGACAGCAATTAAAAAGCAGTCAAATCCTTTACCACACAATCTAAAACAAAATGAAACATTGCAGCAGGAGTTGGTCTTTAGGTTGGATTTCTTTCCATGTACTTTTTTCTGAAAACCACAAAATGCATCATGTAGTATAATATAAATGTGTCATAATACCTATGGGGGTAACTTGGATGTCCTATTTAGGCAATAGGCAGTCACCTCTGTTTCATTTAATCCAAGGGGAATGATACATACCAGCAGGCAAAATTCATTGTCAGTCACCTTTTCTCCATGATTGGTCAGCTGGGAGTGTCTTCTAAAGTCAGAAAGTATATATATATATATATATATATATATATATATATATATATATATATATATATCTTTCACTCAGCTAGGTAGAACATTTAACAATTTAATGTTTTGAACTAGAATAGAAATTCTGTTCCAGATATAAGAAAATGTATTAATATATTTTTAATTAATGTTTTTATTCTTATACGGTCTTGAGGCCCTAATACAGTTTCATTTCAGGTAATTACCTGGTACATCAAGCAAATTGTTGTATCTTAGCGGTTAAACTAATGTAAGTTATATGTGCATTGTATTGTCTTCAAAGCAGGTGAAAACTTTCCTTCTGGTCCCTGGTGTCTCCATTAAACAGGAAAAGAAGTTGAGTGGGTTACGAAGGCACCAGGCTCCTGGGAAACCCCCTGACATGAAGACATTTGCATTAGTTCCTCTGCATCAACATTATTGCCACAAATGAACATCTTTGCTGATACAGAATCCTTTAATCTAGCAGTGCTTATAAAGACTATGCTGCTCCCATTCTTTATATAAATGATACCACAAATATCTGCCAAATTACCTTTTACTGGGATTGACTCCATGTAGGATGTCCCCAGGGAAAACTCCTGCATTGTATATATTTGGTTGTGTTAGACAGGACAAGATTTTCACTACTACAGACACTGTGCTAGGATCTGTTTAGTGCAACTAAGAAAATGCCCCTGTGCTCCAATTAATTCAACAGAAATTTTAGAGACTTTTTCTTTTTTTTTTTTTTACTCTTTATGACTAAACATTTTCATGGGTTGCATAGCACTTGTTGATAATTGTGGAATTATGTTTAAGTATTAATGATTAGTGATGAGCTTTAGATTATGGTCGAGGTTGGATCTGAGTTTGCTGTTTGTTGGCCTAGCAAACTAATGGGGCCTTTCGCTGCGAAAGCAAACAACTTCCTGACTTCTGAACTTAGCATAGGCGGCTGAGAATATCTGGTAATAGGAGCTTTCTTATAAGTCAGGCAGAGTTTTCAGCAAGCGGTCATACTGAAATTGTGCTTAGCTGGGATAGTGAAAGGATAGGGACTGCTGCTGATGAAATGCATAGGGAATGATTAGAGTAGGGCTTGTAGGCACTGAAGTCTTAAAGTGGAAGTAAACCCATCGATTTAAACAGTTTAAAAAAAAAGGCATGCCGGGAATGCTAACTGCACATTGGCTGTGCTCTCAGCCAAACTATCAAACCATCCAATGGCTGATGTCATAACGAATCACATGTGCAGCACCATAGCAGTTGAAGATTAAACAGAGGCAAAGATGGCAGCTTCCTTGGCTGAAAGCGATAGGGGAGTTTACTTCCACTTTAAGGTAGATGTAAAACCTTCTTTAAACAGCGCTCAGGACCTCTGATAAAAGTTAAACCAGTTATGGCAAGTCACAGTTCCATGGAGCATCCATTGTAGAAATAGTCACAAAGGAACTGCCATATAGGATTCAATAAGTATTACTTTATTCCAAACAAGAAGATAACCAAAAAGCCAGTTACTGAACTCTATGGCTGTGATGGAAGATCAACCGCTCCACAAAAAAGCCAGTATCAAGGTTACCAAGGTGTAAAGATGGACCACCATCCAGCCTTTATCCAGTCATCCAAGCAGACCAACCGTGCCAGAGATGACACAGTCCAAACACTAAAAGGAAGTCAGAAATCAATCCAGTGATTGGATTGTTTTAAATAGCCAACGGGACAGCTCATTCCCAAAACACGATATCTGAACAGGGCCTAATCAAGTAGAGTGATACCCAAAGAATCCTGTAGCAAAATCCTACATCTCGGCTTTCTATGAGAACCGCAAATTCGTTTGCCAGGATAAAAGAGTCTCTATACTGGACTCTATAACTGCCCAGCAGTACTTTCTCTGACAATAAATGATGAAATGGTGCAGCCCCAGTAAATAAAACAAAAACATATAAGAAAAACAAATATGTAAACAGTGTTCAATGTTCCATATATTCAGATAAAAAAGATCTTTGTAGTTTAACGAAAACACAGAGTGCCACCTCTTTAATTAAATGTGCATTCACCAGACCATAAGCTGTAACAAGTACAGCAGATAAACCATTGTTTCTCAGGCACAAATATTCCCCAGCTGTACGCACATCCACTCTGGAATCATTCCTCTTAAGCCGCGTACACACGGGCGGATTGTATGGCCTACTTAGTCCGCCGAAACACATTTCAGCGGACGGTCCGCTCGTGTGTGGGCTTCAGCTGACTTTTTCAGCGTGCAGTCTGGCGTACTAAGTATTTCGGAATTTCTGTAATATTGTCCGTCATACTTTGGTTTCAGCGGACAATCCGCTCGTGAGTAGGCTAGTTCGACGGACTAAGAATGGCGCATGCTCAGAAAGGATTTACACAGCGGAAGGTTGCATTGCTGTGTATTGGACTTCCTATTTCTAGTCCAGTCGTACGTGCTGTACACGTCATCGCGCAAGCTTTCGACGGACTGTTTGTACATCCGTGTGTGGTCAAGTCCGTTCATTCGAAAGTAGGACGGACTGTCCGTCGGATTGTATGACGGACTAAGTAGGCCATACAATCCGCCCGTGTGTACGCGGCCTTAGGCAACAGCAAAAGGCAACTCCCACTAGAACAGATAGAGCTCACCAAGAAGCCAACAGAAAGCCAGTGATAGTGTAATAGTTTAAATAAAGGTTTAATGTAGAACAGAGTCAGTCATCCAATTAGAACCCCCTAGGCCAGGGGTGTCCAAACTTTTTTTTTAAAGAAGGCCAGATTTGATGAAGTGAACGTGATTGAGGGCTGACCATTTGGCCTGGCATTCTTTGAACCATTAAAATTCGGTCTAAGCCCGGGTTCACACTATAACCCACTGCGGAATGCACAGGAGCGCTGTGCGTCCCTGTTCCCCGTTTCAGGGACGAATCAGGGCCAATTCTATGCCTGAATTCGGCCCTGAAACTGAGCCAAAGACGCATGCGTTTTTTCTGCAGTGTGCTCTGCAGCCGCCCCGGAGATATATGAACCGGCTCCATAGGGAGCAAGTCACATTCTCCTACTATGCGAATTAGATGCGGCGAAACGCACATCTAATTCGCATAGGTGTGAACAGGGGCTAAGTGTGTTCGTCTGAGCTCTAATATATTGCCCAACAAGAATTCTCTTGCCTTTGAGGCCGTGTGTGGTGAAGAGATGAGCTTGGGCGTGTTATTTGGATATAACATATTTATCGGCATATACCACGCACCTTCACTTTAAGAGGGAAGTTTCAGAAAAAAAATCTCACATTTTAAATAAAGAACTGTGCAGCAAAATAAGGGTCAGTGCCCATCAATGCAGCCTAATCAGTGCTCATCTGCAGCCTCACAAATGCCATGAATGCAGCATCACCATTGCCATGAATGCAGCCCCTCCACTGCTCTAAATACAGCCTCACCTGTGTCATGAATGCAGCACCCACATTCACATGAATGCAGCACCCCCATTGACATAAATGCAGACTCAAAGATGCCATGAATGCAGCACCCCCATTAACATGAATGCAGACTCACCATTGCCATGAATGCAGCACCCCCGTTGCCATGAATGCAGTACTCCAATTGACATGAATGCAGACTCACTGTTGCCATGAATGTAGAACCTCTGTTGCCATGAATGCAGCACTCCCATTGACATGAATGTAGACTCACCGTTACCATGAATACAGCCCCCCTGTTGCCATGAATGCAGCACACCCATTGACATGAATGAAGCCCCCAAATTGCCATGAATGCAGCACCCCCATTGACATGAATGCAGCACCCCCATTGACATGAATGCAGCACTCACATTGACATGGATGCAGCACCCCCATTGCCATGAATGCAGCACCCACATTGCCATGAATGCAGCACCCACATTGCCATGAAAACAGCACCCACATTGTCATGAATGCAGCAAACTCTGTTGACATGAATACAGCGGTGACTGACAGCTCTCTGCTCACAGAGCGCTGAGAACTGAGCGATTAGCCTTAGAGCCAGTGGGGGACAGATGCAGCATCGGCTTGTTGCTGCATCCACCTAGGTAAGTATTATTCAAACATTTTTAAAAATCCCATACTTCTCTTTTAAATGTACTAAAAAAGCTCTGGTGCTGTCAGCATACAGAGATGTAAGGTAATGAAAGCAATACAGCCTACAAATGAGCTCATCTCCCAGTCATTCTACTCTCTCCTTCTGTTTCCTTCTTTGAATGGCAGCAGTGCCAAGACAAGGCCATCTAGAGCCCAGGGCTAGCATGCCAAACTGTGCCCCCCCCCAGGTGTGTGGGCATTATGTATTAGCAAAAATTGCACCCCCTCCCCAGAAAACAATGAGCACTAATCTGCATGCTTACCCCCTTTTCACCCATCTCCCAGGACAAATGCACCCCCCTGCTGAACTCGCCCCTCTCAGCACAAATCTTTGCCCCCTCCCAGGTCAAATACTCTCTCTCCCCACAAATCCCCCCAGCACACAAAGAAAACACTTATCCCAGCACAAATCCTGTAAACCTCAAATCTCCCCCCATCCCCACCGAGCACACATCTTACCCCCTCTACTTTAAATTCCCCCTCCCAGCACAAATCCCCCCTCCTAACACAAATCCCCCCCCCCCCCCAAAAAAAACATTTCCCCTCTACCATGTCACCTCTTCTAGCACAAACACTCCAAATCCCCACTCCTAGCACAAATCCTCTTTCTCTAGATACCCTCCCAACACAAATCCCCCAACAGCCTTTCCTAGCATACCCCCCCCTCAAAATGTCCTCTTCTAGAACAATTCTTACCCCCTGCTGCCTCCTAAATTCCCCCATCGAACACAAATCTCCTCCCCTCCAATCTTCTTGTGGCGCATCCTACATCTCACATGGTACCACAGTCATTGTCCAAGACAACTGTCCCTCTTACCCACCCCTTGTCCTGAGCCTGAATGGCAGCACAACTGAATGGCACTAGTGCTATATAGGAATTGCAGCAGGCTGATACCAAGTCAGGTTCTGGTACTTGCAAGAGTTGCATAAACAATGCATTTATAGATATATATAAATGGGTACAGCACTGCATTTATGTGTATTTTTATATGTGTATAGAGTTCAGCTTTAAACCTCTTTTCCTCCAGGTGTAAAGAGTACTCCCAGGTAATTTTGACCGTTATTCTGTCTATGTAATGGTGGCACTCATTTTGTCTGAGCTCATGATAAAAACAACACAAAAACTAAGCATGGTCAGTGTTCATACTTGTCCTGCCACCAATACGTCTGGGTGAAAAGGACAGAACCACTTGTGGCAAACATTCTTTCTACAGTGTGAATGTACCACTGCTCCTTCACATTATTAGAGTGGAAGAAAATTGTGCTTGTCCTTAATTTGCTTGAAAGGACTGTGAGACTTTTAATTGGCCTATAACAATTTAGCTAAAGTAAGTTAGATTTTAATCAACACACTCATGAAATTGCAGTATTTTTAGCAATAAATTGCTAGTTAATAAACTTACTTGGGCTTTCTTTGTAAATGCCAACTAAAGACTTAAGTGTTACTTGCAAATTTAATTACTCATTTATTGCTGATGTAATTTTGAATTAATTACATGCCGAATAGATTTATATTCTATGTACTTAATAAAACTCTTTAAGTGCTCGTTTAGCAATCAATTGGTATTTAGGATGTTCTGCATTTACTGAAGAAAATGGCTTTCTTGGGTAGTGGATTTTCCCGCCATCTGTAGGATCTGGTTGAACAGTCTGTTTTGTGCCACAGCTTTGCCCTCAACTTTCGAGGTGAACTTCACATTGTAAGAATCTTACCCTAGTGATTATATTTGCAATGTTAATACGTCTTATTTTAATATTTGATGTGAGATTTACCTCCTGCAATCTTAAGTGCCTTTCTACCCTTGGTTGTATAGGTTGTATGGGGAATTTCTGTATTCAAAAGCCTTGCGGACACCTGTTGTTCTTGATCATGGTGATAGAATTAAGCACACTAAGGGTTACTTTTAAGGTGCCAATAGTTCAGGAAAGGTTCCCAATCTTACCATGCCTGCATAGAGGTATCATGATGTCTTACAATGTATCTTGATGGATTTTTATCTTCAATAGAGTAGTTATCACTGCTTCATACCTGGGAGTGCG
The DNA here is from genome assembly GCF_037356315.1 of Lithobates pipiens. Classification (NCBI taxonomy): domain Eukaryota; kingdom Metazoa; phylum Chordata; class Amphibia; order Anura; family Ranidae; genus Lithobates; species Lithobates pipiens. The sequence continues at coordinate 49,162,090 of NW_027507686.1, read as the reverse complement.
GTCAACCTTTCTTGAACTATTGGCTCTCATTCAGGCTGCGGACTGGACCTGCACCACAAGGTTGAAGGGAGCAATTATTCCCACCTGGAGAGGCACAGCTCCATCTTTGTATCAGTTACTTTTAAGGTGCCCTAAACATTTGATGCTCATTATCAGATATCTGTGGTCTTGACAAAGAATGAGGTTCATGCTCACTGATACCATGCATGTTTGAGGTTTGCAGTCCAAAGAAAACAATGAATAACAACATGGCAGTGTTTAGCTATGAATGTTGCACATTTGGGCACTTAGTGAGCACTGCAGGTTTGAAGGAATCAGCGGATGAGACCAGTGTGGAAGGGTACAGGTGACTGAAATGTCACCATCAGACCAGACACATGGCAGTATCACCACCTCCAGTGGTTTGCTCCTTCCTTCCCAGCCACTAGAAGATGAATCCAATATGCCGCAAAGGATTTGTAGTGCAAATATCCATGCTTAATTGACCATGAGTCCAGAAACGCATTCACGTTAAATTCCATATTCGGGTTGAGAGCAGGGATAGCCTTCTGGGCAAAATATTGGCTTCAAGGTACCTGCTACAGCGGCGCAGAACAGGCCATAAAGTTAAAGAAGGGTTGATTCCATAAGCTGGATTGGGAGCAGCAGCAAAGACAGCAGTTTTGCCAATATCAGAAAGAAGAAATGCATACACATGACCAAGATCATCCACCTACAGCAAGTCACTGATCATGAGTTCAAATCATTTTTGAATTCTCGCACCAGTTTGTGGGGCTGTGGCGGGTTAGCCCCTGTACACACGGTCGGACATTCTGCCAACCAAATCCGTTGGATTTTGTCCGACGGATTTTGTCCCAAACTGTTGAATACACACGGTCGGACCAAGTTGTCGGAAAATCCAATCGTTCAGAACGTGATGACGTTATTTCGTTACGACGGGACTACGTTCAGGCTAGTAGCCAATAGCTTTGGTGTAGGAATTTGATCTGAGCATGCGTGGCACTTTGTCCGATCGGAATTCTCTACACATGATCGGAATATGTCCGATCGGACCAGTTTGTCGGAAAATATTTCCAATAAGTTGGAAAATTGGGTCCGACGGATATTCCGACGGAATCAGTCCGATGCATACCACACACAGTCGGATTATCCGACAACACGGTCCGATAGGACACATTCCGACGGATTCTCCGACCGTGTGTACAAGGGCTTAGAGAAAGAGAAGAAAATAGTTCAGATTGGAAATTCCGATCGTCTGTAGCAATTCTGCTACATGCAAAATTCCTACGCATGCTCGGAAACAATTAGACGCATGCTCGGAATTTTCTCGGCTCATCGTAGTGTTGTACGTCCCCACATTCTTGATGGTTCAGAGAACTTTTGTGTAACCGTGTGTATGCAAGCCAAGCTTGAGCGGGATTCCATTGGAAAAACCATCCAAGATTTTTCTGACGGAAATTCCACTCATGTGTACGGGGCATAAGTCAATAGGAAGAATACATACGTGGTGCTTTGGTGCATACTATTTTACAGCACAAATATGCGTCGATGTGCTGAAAATAGAAAGCATGTTTGCCTGTGGCAGCAACAAGTGTACACTGCACACCCTAAAATAAAAATAAAAAACTAAAGAAAATACATTAAAATATACCTTCCCCAAAAGAGGAACCCTGAAACACAAAACCCCAGCCTAGCAAGCAAGAAAATAAAACCAGCATGGATAAACACAAAATAAAAGAAAAATAAAACTCCAACACACACAGAAAGATGGTGCTAAAAAACTTTTGGCTCTCTAAACTGTTGCACTACTGGCCAATTTGTACGAAATGTACCTTTCTTTTTTTTAAGTGTAAAGTTTCTTATAGATCTGTTGTGGCTGCTGCTCCAACTGATCAATTAAAACCTGAATGTAAATGGTAAAAAGGTAAAAAATGAATTACACATCCAAAATATTCGATGCCAGAATATGGTGTCACAGACACTGTTCATGAAAATAGCATAGTTTCATAACAACGCATACAGCGTTTGTAAAGCAATTTTTCAACAAAAATGTCATACTTCCCTGCTCTGTGCAATGGTTTTGCACAGAGAAGCCCCAATCCTCCTCTTCTCAGGTCCCTCGCTGGCAGTCTGAGCCATTCCCCCTTGCTGAGTGCCCCCATAGCAAGCAGCTTGCTATGGGGCACTCTTCTGTGCTCGCTCCTGAGCCCTGCTCTCTGTGTCAATAAGACGGGGATGGTCACACATGGAAATATGGAATACCTGTGAGAAAGGGGCCTTAGAATCCCCTTTCTAATTTGAAAGCCAATTTAATTTTGAAAACTGAGGATCATGGGTACACCTTTTATTACATTTGTAAAAAATTTTGCACTCAAATAAAAAATAACAATTTCAAAAAGACATTGAAAGCATTTAAAATAAATAAACATATAAATGGCATTCAGATTTAACCCATTCTATTGTGTAAGCAAATAGCGTACTTGGACAACCAGCTTCTCCGTACAGCTACTGGTCAGAGTTCAGGCAGAGCCACGTATTAGTTACCTGGGCCCGAACATCAGTCCACTAGGCAACTTTGATGGTGACTACAAAGCATTTCTGCATTTCCACAGTCCAAGTTTAAATCTTAAACAAGGATTCTGATTGGCTGTTTTGGGCAGGCCTTATATGACAAGCTAATTACTTTACTATCTTGGCTTTCAGTAATAAAGCCATCATAAAATAAGAGATCTGTATCAAATATTCTGTTAATTATTTACAGGACTAGCAGGATTGTTGCATTGCTTCTATACTATTATATATACTATATATACAATTACTGTATATACTATCCATGACTGCTGCTCCTCTCTGCCAATCCCTTCACTGGCTTCCCCTACCCCATCGTATAAAATTCTAAATTCTAACCACAACATACAAAGCCATCCACAACATCGCCCCCATCTACATCACCAACCTCATCTGCAGATATCGCCCAAATCGTCCCCTCTGATCCTCCCAGGACCTCCTGCTCTCTAGCTCCCTTGTTACCCCCTCTCATGCTCGTCTTCAGGACTTCTCCAGAGCCTCCCCATCCTCAGTAATTTCCTGCCCCGGCATATCCAATCAGCCCCTAACCTGTCCACCTTTAGGAGATCCCTGAAAACTCACTTATCCAACACCCACCTAACAACTCCATCAAATGATTCCCCACATCTATTACCTTTTGTACCACCACCCCCTCCCTTTAGAATGTAAGCTCTACAAGCAGGGCCCTCCCTTCTGTATTGTACTGTAATTGTGCTAACCCTCATCTACATTGTAAAGTGCTGCATAAACTGTTGGCGCTATATAAATTGTTAATAATAATAATAATATACTATTTAGATAGATTGGAGGTGTTGCCCATGCCAACAATCATTTTCTAATGCCCTGATAAAATCATTTTGATTTGGGGAACACTGGCTCTTTTACTTCCTTCAGTAGTACTTTAAATGATCGTAAAACAGATCTGGGTGCGTTGGCAACTTGGCATTGACAGCGATATAGTCCTCTGGAATGCGCAAGAATTCAAAAATAAGGATAAATTATTAAAATGTTGCTTTGGTATAGCAGAGTGCTTCCCTAGATAACTTACTACAGTGGAAAATGCCCCGTAGTTAAACGTACATTTTCAATGAATGAAAAGCTCTACATTGCCAATCCTGTTTGTAGATAATTCTCTTCTTAACTTTTAATATACATGTTTTACCACGCAATATTTCACAGAGATGACTGTCAAATTTCACTATAGCTTATCCCCTGGTATAATATCTTCCTGCAAGGAGAGGCCTTCAAAGCAGTGCGAGAAATATCATGCTCTTGCCCTTCTTTCTACGAAGATAAATGTGGAATAGCAGGGGAATAAAGAGACAGGTCAAAGCGAAAGGGAAGAGGTCGGCGGTGAAATGAAAAAGCTGCTCCGCTGGGCCTGCTCTGAAGTTCTACATAAAACAGAATTGTAGAATCTCCAGCGCTGCTCAAGTGCTCTCTGATTTCCCTTGCTGTAAGGGGTCGGGAAGGGAGTTTTACAAGCTACAGATTATGGAGTTTGCAGCATTGCTAAAGATAAAACTTTTAAACTCTAGTGATGTTTATCTAGGAAATTAAATACTTTGGCATGGATTTATTTTAACTAACCATTTAGTAGTATAAAGAGTCCAAAATCTCTTATTAATACCACAGGATGAGTAAAGCATGAACTGCACTGTGTAAATCATACCACATGTAGCACTCCTATTTGCTAAGGAGCTTGACTTAGATTGTTTGTTAGTATAGGTAAATTTGTGCAGGTTTGGCTGGCAGCCAAGCCTGTGTGTGTTTTTCCTGGGTTGGGCAGAGATCCAGGGAGAGCTGGATGACTCACAGGCAGAATCATTGAGAACCCCCCCCCCCCCCCCCCACTTCTCAAACTTACTAGAAACTTCCAGAAGAATGGGATGGGAGTTAAGGTGGAGCTGCCTGGAGTATTTTTGAGGGCCCTGACAATCCCCAACAGATGGGTTGGCAGAGGGAAGGCCCCCTCAAATATTCAGGGTCAGCCCAGCTGGGGCAGTGTGGAGTTTGGGTGGAAGCTGGAGATGAAGCGTTAGGCTGTTGGGGCCTTTGAGAGTAGCCCCCTAGTCTTAGGGGGTGAACTCAGGCCTGGGTTTGGGCGTGGAAGGGATGCTTCTCATGATACATGGAAGGATCTGACCAGGAGGCACGGGAACAAGGAGAGGACAGCAGGAGGACAATGCTGGGTAAATCTCCAGGAAGGAAGACAGCCAGGTGGCCTGGTGAGTGACACACAGTAGGGATGACTGAGAGGCAGCCTTGAGAGGACTGGGAGAAAACAGTCTGGGATGGATGCAGAGTCAGTCAGGAGGACTGTGGTGGAACGGCAGGAGAAGGGGGCAGCTGTAGCCAGGTGGGCTGGTAGTGCCTGAAGAGCAGTAGTCACAGATATGACACCTGTGCCCTAGGACTTCCTTTGCTACACCAAATGGGCCCATGGTTCCTGCCTGTATTTACTACTAGTCTAACTGAGCCTTGTGTTAGACTATCCTAACAGTGCCAGCTGGTCCTGGGTGTTGTAGTTCCACAAGCAAGTTTGTGCAGGAGGCAGAGTACTGTATATACTCGATGTATATAGTTGTCCCTTAAGACTTTACTACATTGATCAAGTGAGCATCCCATAATACCCTCAACCCTATTCAAGTTTAAATCCCCTAATAAAACACAAAAACAAAGCTGCTCTGACTTTTTCCAGACTCTGTGTGCTGTGGAAGATGCGGTGTGCCTGGCTGTGCAGGGTGGGGGATCCCATTCACCATCGGCTCCTACAGGGGTAGCGCTACACACATATACAGTAAGTTTCATGTAGTGACAGGAAAGTTAATAGAGGAGTCCTGGAAAGGTAAATAGTTTGGGACCCTCTTCATGGTTGCTCCATAGGTTTGAATGTAATTTCTGTCCAAAACTCAATGCAGTATGTTATTTCCACAAGCACACCTTATTCCCTATTTGTTCTTAACCATGAGTGAACATCTGGCTACCCTTTTACTCCAGCTGTGTCTTCAATAACATCATTACTACCGGTATCCCTTACAGTGGCTTTACTGGAACCCACAGATCGTCAATCAAGTGATTCTGTCATGACACTTACATTACTGGTGAAGAGCACCTTGACATACAGTACCTCCCAACCTTTTGACATGAGAAAGAGGGACACCGTTTAGCACAAACTATATAGGCAGAGGACAGGTCTTGGCTGACTATTACCCCAGTTATGTTGACCATGAGGAATTATTATTTAAAAAGTGATTGATTAAACTTAGCAGTGCCTTTTTTTCCATCATTGCCTTTCAATTTTAAAGTAACATGTGTGATCATTTTAAGTTTGGACAAGAGCTTTGGTGCAGTATAGCTAGTTAAAGAATATAGTTTTATAGAAGTCTATACATAAGACCACAAAATGGGCAACTGAGAAAGAAAGATGGACACAGGGATTTGGTTCCAGATGAGGAACAGTCCCTTTAAATAAGGTACTTTGGGAACTATGTGAAGCGCACACCCTTAATGGCCGCAGATGGACTGGGATCCCCCACCCTGGCACAGCCAGGCACACCAAATATTTACAGGCACTTCAATACTCAGCTGGATCACTGTGAAGATCTGACAGGCTCTCAGCCAGATTTTAAGTGTTGGCCCATTACAGGCAGGAACCCAAGGCCCCTTGTGAAACATTATCCAGCTTGTATCATTTTAGTGGGTACTGGTCCCAGCACCACATCTTCAGGCACTGCCAAAACATGTGGCTTCAGCTGCCCCTTTCATTAGCCCTCCAGGCTAACTTCTCCCCACAGTCCTCCAGGCTGACACTTACCAGCCCACCCGGTTGACTCTCAGAAGATCTCCAGTAGTGCTGACTTGCTCCCGCTGTCCTCTCTCCTTGCTCCCATGCCTCTAGGAAGGGCCTCCTCCATGTGTTTTGGCAAACTAGGGAGGACCCTCAGGGGCCATCGACAGCCTCCTCATCACTCCATATTCCACCCAACTTCTCTGCTGGCATGACTCATGCCTATTTATGAGGTGGCCTGCCCCCTGCCAGCACTTTACCGGGGATTGGCTGAGATCCTCATAAATATTCCAAGCAGCTCCTCCTAGCGTCCACCCACTATGTCTAGGTCAATAGAAAGCGAATGGCAGGTATGGTGCTTATTGTGGGCCACATCCAAAAATTCACATAGAAAGAGAAAAAGGGGGTTCCCCTGGGTGGACTTTATAGGCAACACAATGTATTCATGGAAAAATAGAGGAATTTCAAAAAAAGTAATATCAATATAATAAAACAATTATTTATTAAAGATCATATATAAAAGACAAATTTGCACATTGATTTTCTAAACATAGTGCAGATCACCGTGTCAGACATAAATGTGGAACAATCTCCTTACAACTGATGCGTTTCGGAAAAATTCCTTCTTCAGGGTTACAGAAGAAAGAGAGAGAAATTTTCATCTAAAGTACAAGAAATATAATAAACACATAATAAAATTGTTTTACAATGTAAACATTTTTCAAAGTATAAAGTACACTTTTTATCAAAATATTTACTTACACGTTAGAGGTGAATGGTATATGTCTCAATGTTACAAAAATCAAGAGCATTAAAAACAAAGATAGATCGGCATGTGGATGGTTTGTCGATGAAGGTGTTATCGAGAGAGGGAAGGACGAGAAAAGAAAAATATCAAAGGTATATTTTTTAGTTTTGATTATAAATTACTGGTGATCCTCTTGGCCTCAGTTTCCCGAATATCTCAACCAGGAAGCGTCAATGTGATCCCACTGAACCCTAAAGAAAAAGGGGGGCCTCTTTCCTGAAAGTTGATGAAAAAACGTATAACATGCATGTCTGTGAAAAGCCTACACAGGCACGCATGTATATATATATCTATATATAATTCATAAACCAATTTAAATTTACAAAAAGAAGTAGGATGTAAAGAATGACATAATGTAATAAAGAAATATATATATATATATATATATATATATATATATATATATAAATTTAATATATATATAGATGAAAAAGAATAAAAAGAATACCTGAGGATCAGGCCTATGTTAGGTCAGAAAGCCAAAAGTAGTTGTGTCTAGAACATTTTCCAATGTCCCAGAAAACAGAGAGAAGCACCTGAGAGGCTGCTAGGATGAGTCATCCAGCCCAGACTTAGCCCTGAGCTGCAATAAATGTTCCTGCACTAACCATTCTACACTAACAAAGCTGCACTAACAACCCTAGCACACTAGAGGGTGCTACATTTGCATTGAGCTATGCAAGTGTCTTCAGATTAGTTCCTTTTTGTTTGGGGAGAACATTGGATCCTTGGCCCAGGCTGTATTGGTTTTAACTTTTCAAGCTGAGAATAAAGTATATGTAAACCCCTAATGAATGATGTAGCACTCCTCCTCTGTAATTATTGGAGCAGCTATTGATTTCTTTGGGCTGTTGTGAATCTCACAGGTTGCTGATTTGATTTCCCCTTGCCTTCTAGAAGATTCTAGAACATAGAGGTTAGGAGAGTCTAATGGGCAGCTTGAATATTTATTGTGCTTCTGCCAATCCCTGGGAGGTGTGCCCATTAGGTGGCTAGGGAGAACATAAATAAATAGTTTAGAGTCTGGAGCAACCAAGTTCTTGTTTTGCTGATGTTCATTGAGGTCCCAGCTGTAGCAGAGCTTGGGGCTATTCTTTTTTTTTTTTTAACAAAGGTAGTATCATTGGAGCCAGCTAAGGTATTTCACCTAAGTATCTGGTCTGGAGAGTTCACAGAGGAGTGCCTGATGGAAACTGGCAAGTGTGTAGCTGTACTTTGGCATTGTGAGTATTACATCTCCGTCACTGAAGAGTGTCTGGTGGAAACTGGAAGTGAGTAACTATCCTGCAGCCAAAGAGAGCCAGGAGAAAGCTCGGAATTGTGCAGCTATCCTGTGACATAGAGATGTCTGGTGGAAACCGCCGAGTGTTCAGCTGTCCTGTGACATTGTGAGTATTGACTAGAGCTCAACATCCTGATGATTGTGTGCTGTTCATAGAAGCCTAGCCAAGTGAAGTGTGTCCCCCTGTTACTATTCAGTGTTCCTGGAATATCTCATACTACACCCCATTCTTCTTTTCAAGTTTATCAGCAATAAATCATAAAAAGACATCCATTAAACTGTTCATTGGAGCTGGATTGAATGGACTATTGCTTTGGTGGATGGTGGCCTCTGTATTGCTTGAGGAAGAACCAGTTAGACTCAGCATCCCTTGCGGGGGTAGAACTACAATATTTAGTCTGCTTAAACATTGTGTATTAAAATACTGTTTTTACCTTTTTATTCTTCATTTGCTTTATATCAGCATTTCTGATCAATTGCAGCTACGTCCTGTCTACATGTACAACCACTTCAACAGCTGCTGTACATCATTTCTCAGGGATGGTTTCCCTGATAGTGACAGTAGTAGAACGTGCTTTTGCAATGTGCATTGGCACGGTTGCTTGTAGTCTTTATTGGAAGCAAGTGTAGTAGGGTAACATAGTACCACAATTCAGAGACAGGGCCAGACGATTGTCATTCTATAAAAAGAAGTAGCTGTACAAGGACCTTTATACCTGGATCACCAGGTATTATTTTAATGAAAGCTGTAGATTTAAAAAATGTAATAATACTATTGAAATGACTTTAACACATTAAAGCTTATATGAGGTTTTGGTGATTGGGTTTACATATACTTTAAGCTCTGCTACTTTCTGTTATTAAGCCAGTAGAGGTGCTGGCCTTTAATAAAACTGTTTTCCTCAGAAACATTGTCCACAGAGGCACACCATCATCTACACTGGGGTTGGTTTACTAAAGAAGGTGGGAACCTTTGAGTTGTATTCTCTTTATCCTTCTGCCAACTATGTAGCTCATATACGTGTGAGTAAGAAATGTGGGCTTTAATGCCCAGCTGTTTCACATATACGTCCATGGTGGTGGAGGTTTTGTGCGGCACCTTCCCTGAATACTGATCAAGTTGTCTCGTCACCGACAGCTCTAGGTCGAGGCTTCTGTCTCAGTCACAGTGGTCACGTGGTAAGAAACAATGGCACCTACCAGGCATTTAGGCATACTCACAGGGCCTCCAGAAGGCAACTTTTAGAGTTAAATACCCAAGCTGTTCCATGATTTGCTCTTTCTATGTCTTGTTATTTTTTTTCCCTCTCAGTCCACTGTTCAGTAAGCTTCTGAGGCTGTACTGCCTAAACAGACAACTCTTTGTCTACCTTTAAATTATCTCAAAAATACCTTATGCTCTGATAAGTGACATGTATTGTCAGTGCAGGATACTGACACTCAGTGGCGGCGTCTCCATACGGGGTGCAGGGGCGCTGCCCGCCTAATCCCTGATCCATGCACCCAGCCCCTAATCTACATGCAGGACTCCGGACGCATGGATTTTAATTTAGTTTTTTTTTTAAGCAGCTGATTCACGAGACTCTAATTGACTTCAAAAAAGGGTGGGATCAGGGCACAGAGGACTGTGCCCCAAACCCACCCAGTTGTGTGACAATAACAAATTAATATTTGCTATTGTCTTCCTCGGCCAATCGGGAAGCGGGAAGAGTGAGATTGGCCAAGTGGAGAAGCGATCGTATTGGCCGGTACCAGGGGGGATCCAGAAGATGGGCACCATCATCTTTATACTCTGCATCGCCGCCCTGTGCGTTCTCTCTGCTCTACATCGCCGCCTGACCACGTGAGTTTTCTGCCCCGAGGGGAGGGGTCAGGTGGTCTGTTTGATGCCCCCCCCCCCACTGCTGACACTGATCAATACCCACAAAGATTGGTCATGGTGGTTTATTATTTTAACTTCTTCTTATGAAGTGGAAATCGGGGCCGGTAATATTTGGTTTTATGTTGTTCTAAACTGATGGGTTTTGTACATAACTTGTGGTACTGTTTATTAAGATACAATGGTTACTAAAAAAAGAATACTAGTTTATCTTATCATAGTTCTTTTGGAATTGGTCGTCCTGGCACAGACACACTGGAGAAAAAGAACAGGAATAAAGGAAGGTTAACTTTATTGATACAATAGGCATTGGCTGAAAACAGAACATCAAACTGCAGTTTGTAGGGTTTAGAGGCAACCATCAGTTCACAATATTGTACTTGAAAGAAGTTCAAAGTCTTTTTTAAAGAATGCAGGTCCACAAAACTCCTGCCTGACAAGAATTGGTATGAAGTGTGTAGCTTATGGCAGGTGTAAATCAATAGTGTAGTCCTACAGAGACAATTTAATATACAATCTTTGCATGGCCTGAGGCCCACTGCAACTACAGCATTTACCATCGCTTGTGCTGGAGTTAGCTATGGACTCTGTACTTTGTGGATCTGACAAAAAAGAACATTTTAAGAGCCAGGCCAGCCTACATAAAGCACAGTCATAATTTTCAAATAAAAAATGCTTAAAAAGGTAAGTTCACATTCAGTGGCAACCCATTCATAAAATAATAGTTTTCTCTAAGTCCCTAATCTCATGAACACTGCCACAAATAATTATGAGGCCACTAAGTCCACTCAAAAATGCATCAGGGTGGGATCACCATACAACCAAAAGTCTATCCCATATAATTAATCTAAGGTGTGTCTAGTCAAATAAACCCCCACCATAATGAATGCTGCTAGACATGGGTCATGATCAACGAACCAGTATTACTTAAAATTTTGTATATACTATATATACAACCTGGGATTATGTTTGTTCTTTTATGGACATTGCACTAATACTATGGTATATGACTATATTAGGGTACTGCATGAGAATGTGGACATACAGTATTTAGAGTAATTGTAAAGCCTAAAAATGTTTTACCTTAATGCATTCCTTGCATTAAGGTAAAAAATATTTTGGTGTCACCATCCCCCTCACCCCCCCCCCCTTTTTACTTACCTGAGCCCTCATTTGATTCTGTAGCTCTTCTCTCCCCTCATCTATATAATAAGGTTTACCTGTAGGTATTGGAAATAGCTCCTAAGCTATGGTTTAGGAGATATTTACCATATATGCTTGCGCCAATATCATTAGTGCATTCGCACTGAGGAAAGGGCACGATCATGCTGTTTCTAAGGGGCCCGTGCCATGACCAGGGGCTCCCATGCACATGTGCGGGAGTGACATCACACCACTCCTGCCAGTCACAGAGACATCACACCACTCTGGCCAGTCACAGAGCCTGAGTCTACAGCCCCGGAAGGAAGAGGAGTGAAGATGGATGCAGCCACCAGTGGGGACATTGCAGGCTTCGTTTACACGTAAGTGCAACATAATCGACTAGCATGCAATGCATACTAGCCCATTATGCTTTTACTTTGCAGGGGAAAAAAGAGGAAGTAAAATCCATCTGGGTTTATTCCTCTTTAAAGCATTTGTTACCCCAACACTTCATATTCCTGATATGTGCCTGGTGTCAGGGGTGTATCAACTGCAAGGCAAACAAGGCATTTGCTTTGGGTGGCACTTTTCAGGCAGAAGGGCAGAGGCGCCTCTTTAATTAGGCCTCCTAATTTGCCTAATTAAAGAGCCACCTCTGCTCCTAAACAGTCAGGGTCTGACGGCAGGGTGAGGAGAAGCAGCATGCAGGAGGCTCCAATGGAAGAAGTCACACATAGGGCAGGGTAATGGAGGAGGTGGCTCGGTGTCTCCGGCCAGGCCGCCTCTTTGTGTAGCAGTATCCGCCGTCTCCTCTCATCTCCTCTCTGCCCTTTTCAGGCCCCACCAAGCCCTCCCAAGCTAAGATAGTGGAGCAGATGATTGTTTTTTTTTCCTCTGTTAATACAGTCAGGAAGGGGCCAGCGGCTCGGCAAAGATGGCTGACAGGTAGTGGCATGGGCCAATTGGTGAGAGGAAGGGCACTTGGGCAAGGTGCAATGAGCAAGAGGGTTTCCAGAAAAGGCCAGGTAGTGAGAGGAGCCGTGACATAGAGTTTGGAGCGGAACAGTGATGGGAGGGGATGGTGTGGAATGACTCATGGAGGCGAGGCATAAGAGAAGTGATAACTACAGAGATATATAGAGAGAAGAGTGTGTATAATGTACAGGAGAGAGAGAAGCCTGCTGACCCCATCCTATGCCCCGCTGACCCCATCCTATGCCCCGCTGACCACATTCTTTGTTCTACTGACTCTGTCCTCTGCCCCACTGACATAATCCTATGCCTCCCTGACCCCAGTCCTATACCCTACTGACCCCAGTCCTATACCCTTCTGACCCCATTCTCTGCCCCATTGATCACATATTTGGCACTTTGATGAATCATGTCTCAATGGCAGCAGCTTCCTCATCAGACCCTGAGACAAGAACGGTATACCGCAGCAGGGGTGAAACAAATTTTAAAAGGGGGACGCCTTAGTCTTGCCAAGGACAGCACAAAACCAAAATACACCACTGCCTGCTGTACCTCGTATTTGTATGAGAAAATATCCTGTTCTCTTTGTATTGCTTCCTTTATGTGAAATCCCTGTTGTTCCTGCCAGTCCCTCTGCTATTAAAAACTGACACACTAAGCAGGAGAGCAAAGATAGCTTTTGAGTCAAAAAGTCCACGTGAGGAATCTTCAGTGGTATACAGTCAGTTCATGCATAAAGTGACTTAGTGCCAAGGGGGGGACCACCACCAATGGTAAAATTGGCTGCTCACCTCATCGTATGGACCCTTTAAATTACAGAGGGTCGTATGCACTTAAATATCAACTCGTCCACGTGATCACGTGAAGTCACCCGCGGTCATTGATCATTTTAAAGATCGTATGAAGCTTCGTTATTGTAAGTGTGTTTTTTATGTATATTCATCATTAAAACGTTTTTCTATGGAGAGCACTATGGCCTGTCTTTCTATCCACATGGTCTGAGGAATTGTGAATACTGCTATATACCGATCCAGTGTGGGTATTTCACGAATGTGTCAGTTCATTTGACTCTGAATGGGAGAAAGCTGTGTTTTCGTTTGTTAAACGGTCGGATATTGTCGGAGAGGAGTACAGCGATTGGACGAGTTGATATTTAAGTGCATACGACCCTCTGTAATTTAAAGGGTCCATACAATGAGGTGAGCAGCCAATTTTACCATTGGTGGTGGTCCCCCCCCTTGGCACTAAGTCACTTTATGCATGAACTGACTGTATACCACTGAAGATTCCTCACGTGTTTTTGGATGAAGTTCGGCATATTCGTTCATTTGGAAGCCACCGAATGAATGAAAGATTCTTTTGACGGAAGCATAAGAAAACCAATTTTCAGAAAGACCTAAGAATCCAAACTAATGAAAAACGATTCAATTTGTTTAACGAATCAGTTGCATTCGGATAATTTAGTTTTTTCGTATGTTCTATTATAATTAAATGATTACCTATTATTATAGTTATTAATATTATTTATTATTATAAACTATTAAATTATAGGTATTGGAATCTCCTTTAAAATTTGGCTAAAGGAACTGTTACTAAATGACGAATTATCCGAAGTAACGAAAGCTGCATCTAAATGATTGGAATGTAGCGAATGCATCCAAAATGATAGATTATCTGAAGTAACGAATGCTGCATCTAAAATAATGGAATGGAATGAATACGAATGCATCCGAAGTTATGAATAATATGAAGTATGGAATGCGAGCTACGAGTAAGGCTATTGCCGAAATGCGTCAGCTTTATTGTTTTACTGTCACTCTGATGTACCAATAAACGACACTTCAAGGATAACAGTGTTGCCGGCTCTTCTTACTACTGTTGCATTGGATTGTGTTGGGACACATTGAGCCTCGGCATCTGTGAGTGGACCTGGTGTATGGATTAAGTTGTCCCTGCAGAGAGCGCTGTTACCTTTCTTCTTTTCCATGCTCGATCATAACGAATGATTCGATAAATGAAAAAAAAATTTAAGAAATAAAAAAGAAGGAAATAAACACATTTTTCGGTAGTGCACATGTCTATCACCATGTTTCCTCACCACTCCATTTCTTTGTTGGAGTACAAGTCTGTGTAAGCTCTGTGTCAGATGGTGTTGGAGCTTACACATGGTCATCCTCATCACTTGACATCACTCGAATCTGGTGATTGGCTGATTCACAGCACTACTAGGAAGATGTCACATTGAAGGGTGTTTGTGTTGTGACGGTTCCAACAGAGGAAACAAAGCAGTTGGGGGAATAAAAGGAAGGTAAGTATAAATGTGTTAGGCATAGGCGTTGCCAGGGGGTGGTTATTGAGGCTGTAGCCCTGAATCTGGAGACCATAGCCCCGAGTCTCTGGCTGCAGGGTCCCTGCCTAACTAGCGGGTCGTAGCTGTGGTGGGCAGGCTGCATTATAGGTGGAAGAGAGAGAGGAGCGGACGGACAAGCAGAGGGGACATCATCTCTCTCCTCTCCCGCTTTGCGTCACCACTCTTCTGTCCCCACAGCCGAGCCACTTCATTGTGGGAGTGATGTGCGGCAGGGAGAAGAGAGATTACATCATCTCTCACTGCCCGCCCCGCATCTCCGCTCTCCTGCCCTCACTAAATAGACCAGTGCTGCCAGCCTGCCACCAATGCAGCGACAATGCACATTTGGTGGCACTGGCTGGCATGGCAAGTGACAATCCACATTAGTTGGCAAGTGACAACTCACATCTAGTGGCAGGTAACGTGGCAAGTAGGCTTGTGCAATTCGTTTCGTAACTAATCGAAATTTGGCCGAATTTTGCATCTTTCGGACATTCGGATGCATCCGAATGTCCGAGTAAAAAAATAACGAATAACAACGAATACGAAAGAAATATAACAAATGAATTCGAATGAATTCGACATGATTCGGTAATTCTTTAAAGATCTAATGAAACAAAAGGTCAGCTCAAAGTAAATCTTATAGTCCAATCAGCTAATTAATTTTGTGCCGGAGGATGGATTACTGGCAAAGTACATTCCTGAGAACTGAGTGAGAAGGGTGTTGTATTGTATTTGAGCCGAGGAGAAGAGACGTTGTCATTGTGTTAAAAGTTTCAATAAACAAACGACTTTCCAAACTACGAATCATTATCACGAATGTCTATACATACATAAATAACGAATTTCAACGAATACGAACGAATGAATTCGACACTCTACGAATAATAACGAATTATCCGAAAACGTATTAACGTAACATAACGAATATAACAGAACGAAATTTTGTATTTTACGAATGACAACGAACCGAAACTAAACAAAATTTTCCATTGTGCACAAGTCTAGTGGCAAGTGACAATCTGCAAATGGTGGCAAGTGACGTGGCAAGTGACAATCTGCAATTGGTGGCAAGTGACCTGGCAAGTGACAATCTACAAATGGTGGCAGGTGACGTGGCAAGTGACAATGTGCAAATGGTGGCAGGTGAGGTGGCAATCTGCAAATGGTGGCAGGTGATGTGGCAAGTGACAATCCCCATTTAGTGGCAGGCGACATGGCAAGTGACAATCCACATCTAGTGGCAGGTGACGGTGGCAAGTTAAAAAGCTGCATCTGGTGACAGGCGACAGTAGCAAGTGACATGCTGCATCTGGTGGCAGGAGATGTGGCAAGTGACACCCCCAGGGCTTCCACTGATTCTGCATTATAGTGAGTTGAACCACTTCATTATATTACAATGTATCAACCATGGTGCCATGATGATTCAAATGCAAACACCAGCCTTTGCCCGCGAAAAATAGCTTACCACCAGCGTGCCCCCCTCCCCACGTGCCTGCAAAAAGGTTGGTGACCGCTGCTATGGGCTCTACCCCCAGATCTGTTGCAGACCTAGTAACGCCCCTTCTGTTAGGGTCTAGGCTTTTAGGAGACTGTGTCATTTACATAATAATCATAATAATGTGTGTTTTCTTTATCCATGCTTTATTTACCCAGCAATGAAAGCATAAAAATGCTAAATCAAAATTGTATTTATTTTTTTCATTGCTATAAAATGATCATATTATGCAGTGTTTTACCAGATGTGAAATATGTGGATTTCATAAATTTCGTGCTCTGTATCACACATACAAGTGTTAAAAAATATAATTCAAATTAACAGCTCGTTATACTCCTAGGATATTATGCTAATGAATATTTTGTACATTCGACTATTTACAGGTCAGTTATTCCTCTTACAAAACAACATTTCATTGTGACTAACTGCATGTGATGTAAATTATCATCAAATGTTTCAGTTCCAATCAAGAATTTAAATAGACACTTGGGACCCATGAGAAATAATGTGTCGGTGCCATTAATCATACCAGGGTGGTGGAGGCTTGGCATGTAATAAATGTGAACTAAACTGGGGTCAGACAATGCAGCCTGTTACCCCAGAGGTGTTCTAAAGGAAAGATAAGCAAAATATTCCATTCACTACTAGAATGATTTACTATAAATTATTAAAGGGCCACTATACGTAAAAATTGCAAGGAGACGTATGGAAAACAAGTGCATTGGAAATGGAAAGGACCTGCTGAAACCTCAAGGATGAGAATCCTAGGGCTACCCATAAAACGTAAGACACAGCACTGCAGATTTGTAGTGTGCACAAAGGTTTGTACTAAAGGTTGTAATATAAATAAATGTAAGAAAACCATTAAAACAGAAGAAAAAGCTTATATAATTCAAGTTTTAAACATCGCCTCCTTACTGCTAATACACATACTGCATACTGTCTGTAAAATATTTGTGTAATTACCTTTTCTTTCAAGTCGGCCAACGATGGAATGAATCGATCTGCCCATGGGCAGGCTGGTTGTACTGAAGTCGATCCATCAATCGACTTCAGTAGAATCAGCCTGTCAGACTTTTTGCATGTGATTATAGCCTCTAACAGTAATCACATACCTCCCAACTTTTTGAGATGGGAATGAGGGACACGTATTAGTAAAAGTATGCAGGCATAGGACACACCCCTTGCCACGCCCCCTTAAAGGAGAATTGCACAAAAAAAAAACAAGATTGGTTAAACCCACAAGTGCTTTTTTTTTTTTTTTACCACTACTATTCCTTTATATTGGCTTTTGGAATATACAAATGCAGCAATTTAGAAATCAGATGAAAGGTTTAACGCTAGAAAACACTTTTTGATAGATAAAATAGTCAGGTCCATAAATATTGGAACATCGACACAATTCTAGTCTTTTTGGCTCCGTACACCACCACAATGGATTTGAAATGAAATAAACAAGATGTGCTTTAACTGCAGACTTTTAGCTTTAATTTGAGGGTATCTACATCCAAATCAGGTGAACAGTGTAGGAATTACAACAGCCTCCCACTTTTTAAGGGACCAAAAGTAATGAGACAGATTAACAATCATCCATCAAACTTTCACTTTTTAATACTTGGTTGCAAATCCTTTGCAGTCAATTACAGTCTGAAGTCTGGAATGCATAGACATCACCAGGCGCTGGGTTTCATCCCTGGTGATGCTCTGCCAGGCCTCTACTGCAACTGTCTTCAGTTCCTGCTTGTTCTTGGTGCATTTTTCCTTCAGTTTTGTCTTCAGCAAGTGAAATGCATGCTCAATCGGATTCAGGTCAGGTGATTGACTTGGCCATTGCATAACATTCCACTTCTTTCCCTTAAAAAACTCTTTGTTCGCTTTTGCAGTATGCTTCAGGTCATTGTCCATCTGCACTGTGAAACTCCGTCCAATGAGTTCTGAAGCATTTTGCTGAATATGAGCAGATAATATTGCCTGAAACACTACAGAATTCATCCTGCTTCTTTTGTCAGCAGTCACATTATCAATAAATACAAGAGAACCAGTTCCATTGGCAGCCATACATGCCCACGCCATGACAATACCACCACCATGCTTCACTGATGAGGTGGTATGCTTTGGATCATAAGCAGTTCCTTTCCTTCTCCATACTCTTCTCTTCCCATCACTCTGGTAAAAGTCGATCTCGGTCTCATCTGTCCATAGGATGTTTTTCCAGAACTGTGAAGGCTTTTTTAGATGTTGTTTAGCAGACTCTAATCTGGCCTTCCTGTTTTGAGACTCACCAATGGTTTACATCTTGTGGTGAACCCTCTGTATTCACTCTGGTGAAGTCTTCTCTTGATTGTTGACCTGGACACGCACGCATACACCTATCTCCTGGAGAGTGTTCTTGATCTGGTCAACTGTTGTGAAGGGTGTTTTCTTCATCATGGAAAGAATTCTTCAGCCATCCAGCACAGTTGTTTTCCGTGGCCTTCTGGGTCTTTTGGTGTTGCTGAGCTCACTGATGCATTCTTTCTTTTTAAGGATGTTCCAAACAATTGATTTGGCCACACCTAATGTTTTTGCTATCTCTCTGATAGCAATAGGTTTATTTTGTTTTTTCAGCCTAATGATGGCTTACTTCACTGAGAGTGACAGCTCTTTGGATCTCATATTGAGATTTGACAGCAACAGATTCCAAATGCAAATAGCACACTTGAAATTAACTCTGGACCTTTTATCTGCTCCTTGTAAATGGGATAATGAGGGAATAACACACACCTGGCCATGGAACAGCTGAGCAGCCAATTGTTCCATTACTTTTGGTCCCTTAAAAAGTGTGAGGCACATATACAAATGGTTGTAATTCCTACACTGTTCACCTGATTTGGATGTAAATACTCTCAAATTAAAACTGAAAGTCTGCAGTTAAAGCACACCCTGTTTGTTTCATTTCAAATCCATTGTGGTGGTGTATAGAGCCAAAAAGATTAGAATTGTGCTGATGTCCCAATATTTATGGACCTGACTGTAGGTGCATTTTATATACATCTATATAGATCAGACCAAAATGAGGGACAAATGATGAGAAATGAGGGACAGAGGGACATTGCTCCAAATCAGGGACAGTTGGGAGCTATGAGTAATCACAGTGTTCTGCCAACAGGGAAAGCTCCCTGCTGGCAGAACACAATAGCATTGTGGAAGGGACTCCCTAATTAACATTGATTGTGTTCATGGGGGATTCAAGCGTTTTTTTTCTGGGTTGCTGGAAAGTAAACTGCATCATTTATGGCTTGCTTTACTCTTCATGTGGTCATGTAATCTCACTCCTACCCCACCTTGTTCTTCCGGCCACTGTTGCAAACTCAGTGGCCCTTGAACCGGAGTTGTACGAGAGGCTTTCCTCTGCTCGTCACGCTCTACCTTAAGGTATGTGACAGTATCAGACAGCAATGACAGAGCCTGCAAGAGGACCCTCTCCCATGGAGGAGATTTGCCAACACCTCAATGCCATTACACAGGCCATCAAATCATTGCCAGGGAGTTATACTCAGCTGGACGAAGGAGTACGAGGGAATGGCAGTGTGTATAAACAGCGGTGAGATGTCCTCTCTCTGCCCCTTATTGATGAAGTCACGCTCATTTGACGTAACGCGTATAGGGGGAGGAGTCACAGTGGTGACGTCATCCTGCGAGTATCTCGTTATTCATTGCATCCTTATCGCTTTTTTTGTGAGTATACTGTATGTTGTTCCTACTTGGACAAATAAACCTTTGGCAAACAGAAATCTGGTGTTTTTTGTCCTATGTCATACCGGAGTCACCTGAGGGAGGTCTGAGGCTGGTGAAGCCAGTAAAGAGAGAAAGGGTGAAACTGAGGGATTAGGAGTTCCACGCCGGGCCGATTGGACATTTTGCAAATTTGCACAAACATTGTTATTTTGCAATTTTTATTTACAGGTTTATTAATATTTGTTGTCACCAATTCTAATTTTTGCATTGATAGAAACTCAGGATATTATTTACAAATTAAATAAACTTTTTTTTGTGCTTTTTTCAATGTGAAACGTGTAAATATATGCTTAAGGTGTAAAAATATTAACAAACAAAGCAAACAAAAATTTTTTTTTAATTATTATTAGTTTATAAAATGATACTTAATTAACCACTTCAGCTCCGGACCAATAAACACCTTAAGGACCAGAGGTCTTTTTGCAATTTCGCACTGCGCTGCTTTAACTGGTAATTGCGCGGTCATGCAATATTGCACCCAAACGAAATTTGCGTCCTTTTCTTCCCACAAATAGAGCTTTCTTTTGATGGTATTTGATTGCCTCTGCGATTTTTTTTTTTCTGCGATATAAATGGAAAAAGAGCGAAAATTTTGAAAAAAAAAGATATTTTCTTCTTTTTGTTATAAGAAAAATCGAATAAACTAAATTTTAGTCATACATTGAGGGCAAAATTTATTCAGCCACATGTCTTTAGTAAAAAAAATGTCAATAAGCGTATATTTTTTGGTTTGCGCAAAAGTTATAGCGTCTACAAACTAGAGTACATTTTCTGGAATTTACACAGCTTTTAATTTATGACTGCCGATCTCATTTCTTGAGGTGCTAAAATGGCAGGGCAGTACAAACCCCCCCCAAATGACCCCATTTTGGAAAGTAGACACCCCAAGGAAATTGCTGATGGGTATGTTGAGCCCATTGAATATTTATTTTTTTTGTCCTAAGGGATTGAATAATGACAAAAAAAAAAAAAATTTTTTTACAAAAAGTTGTCACTAAATGATATATTGCTCACACATGCCATGGTTATATGTGGAATTGCACCCCAAAATATATTCCGCTACTTCTCCCGAGTATGGGGATACCACATGTGTGGGACTTTTTGGGAGTCTAGTCACGCACGGCACCCCGAAAACCAATCACCACCTTCAGGATTTCTAAGGGTGCAAATTTTTGATTTAACTCCTCACTACCTATCACAGTTTCGAAGGCCATAAAATGCCAAAATAGCACAAAACCCCCCAAAATGACCCCATTTTGGAAAGTAGACACCCCAAGCTATTTACTGAGAGGCATGTTGAGTCCATGGAATATTTTATATTTTGCCACAAGTTGCGGGAATATTACAAACTTTTTTTTTTTTGCACCAAGTTGTCACTAAATGATATATTGCTCACACATGCTATGGGCATATGTGAAATGACACCCCAAAATACATTCTGCTGCTTCTCCCGAGTACGGGGATACCACATGTGTGGGACTTTTTGGGAGTCTAGTCGCGCACGGCACCCCGAAAACCAATCACCACCTTCAGGATTTCTAAGGGTGCAAATTTTTGATTTAACTCACTACCTATCACAGTTTCGAAGGCCATAAAATGCCAAAATAGCACAAAACCCCCCCAAATTACCCCATTTTGGAAAGTAGACACCCCAAGCTATTTACTGAGAGGCATGTTGAATCCATGGAATATTTTATATTTTGCCAAAAGTTGCGGGAATATTACAAACTTTTTTTTTTTTTGCACAAAGTTGTCACTAAATGATATATTGCTCACACATGCTATGGGCAGAAGTCAAATTACACCCCAAAATAAATTCTGCTGCTTCTCCCGAGTACGGGGATACCACATGTGGGGGACTTTTTGGGAGCCTAGCCACGTACGGGACCCCGAAAACCAAGCACTGCCTTCCGGATTTGAATATAAAATGCTATAAAAAACAAACTAACCAGAGTCACCCGTAACACTTATACGGTGATCAGTGGTGAAAGGGTTAACTAGGGGCAATCAGGGGGTTCAAATTTTTATTAGGTAGTATATGGGGGTCCCTGGCGCTATATAAAAACCTGACGGGGAACCTAAATAACTAACTGGCTAACCAGCGTCACCAGTGACACTTATACTGTGATCGCTGGTGAAAGGCGGTGAAAGGGTTAACTAGCAGAAATCAGGGGGTTAAAACCATTATTGGGTAGTATATCGGGGTACCTAGCGCTATAAAAACCTGGCGGTGAACCTAAAAAAATAACTAGCTACCTAGCGACACTAGCGACACTGATGCAGCGTTCAGAAAAATTATCGCTTAGTGACACTGGCAAAAGGGGGTGAAAGGGTTAACTAGCGGAAATCAGGGGGTTAAAACCATTATTGGGTAGTATATCGGGGTACCTAGCGCTATAAAAACCTGGCGGTGAACCTAAAAAAATAACTAGCTACCTAGCGACTGTAGCGACACTAATGCAGCGATCAGAAAAACGATCGCTTAGTGACACTGGCAAAAGGGGGTGAAAGGGTTAACTAGCGGCAATCAGGGGGTTAAAACCATTATTGGGTAGTATATCGGGGTACCTAGCGATATAAAAACCTGGCGGTGAACCTAAAAAAATAACTAGCTACCTAGCGACACATGCAGCGATCAGAAAAATGATCGCTTAGTGACACTGGCAAAAGGGGGTGAAAGGGTTAACTAGCGGCAATCAGGGGGTTAAAACCATTATTGGGTAGTATATCGGGGTACCTAGCGCTATAAAAACCTGGCGGTGAACCTAAAAAAATAACTAGCTACCTAGCGACTGTAGCGACACTAATGCAGCGATCAGAAAAACGATCGCTTAGTGACACTGGCAAAAGGGGGTGAAAGGGTTAACTAGCGGCAATCAGGGGGTTAAAACCATTATTGGGTAGTATATCGGGGTACCTAGCGATATAAAAACCTGGCGGTGAACCTAAAAAAATAACTAGCTACCTAGCGACACATGCAGCGATCAGAAAAATGATCGCTTAGTGACACTGGCAAAAGGGGGTGAAAGGGTTAACTCTAGGGGCAATCAGGGGGTTAAATCTTTATTGGGGGGTGATAGGGGGCTACCCTGGACCTAACACTAACTGTCCTGACAGTTTTTACTGTCACAACTGACACTGAATGCATTGATCAGTAAAGAAATGATCAATGCAATCAGTGACACTGTGACTGGGGGGGGAGGGGGGGGCGGGGGGGGGATCGGGGGGCGATCGGGGGGGGATCGGGGGGGGGGTTTGTGTGCCTGTGTGTACCTACATGTCAGTGTAGTGTTGGTGCACACTTACTTTTAGTCTTCTCCTCGTAGTCCGGTCAAAAAGACCGCCCCGAGGAGAATGACATCACTTCCTCCTTCCTGTGTAAACAATACACAGGGGAGGAAGCTTCTCATTGGCCAGGAGCGATCCAGAGGGGGTGGCCGAAAACCAACGGCCATCCCCTCATCACGGAGCGCTCCTGGACCGAATCGGACCGCCGTAAACAGCGGGAGGGGGTCCGATCGGACCCCCCACCCGCTGGAAGGCAATCACGTAGATGTACGTGATTGTGCCTGCCTGTGCCATTGTGCTGACGTACAATGGCAATACGGCGGTCCTGAAGTGGTTAAAAACAAATCAACAGGACAAATGGAGAAGGAGAAAATGGCGTTAATTAAGGCTGTATAGAGTAAATACATTTAAGGGGTTAAACAGAGAAACATTTAATTAAAGAAAAAAACACAACAACATTTTTTTTTTTATTTGACAGGTTGCTTTAAACTGACTTCATGTGCAGATTCAAGTTCAACCCTTTGATCTATAGATGAATAAACAGAAAGATACAAAAAAAGAAGCAATGTTTCTTCCTGTTTCAGCGACTGAGCAATGCTGTTGATAAACATTTCCTGGCAGCTTTTTTTTTTGCCAGCTCTAAATCCGCTTGTGTGTGGGCATCAGCAGACTTTTTCAGCGGACAGTCTGGCGGACTAAGTCTTTCGGAATTTCTGTAATATTGTCCGTCCAACTTTGGTTTCAGCGGACAGTCCGCTCGTGAGTAGGCAAGTTGGACGGACTAAGTATGGCGCATGCTCAGAAAGGATTTACACGGCCGAAGGTTGCATTGCAGTATATTGGACGTCGTATTTCTAGTCCCGTCGTACATGTTGTACACGTCATCGCGCAAGCTTTCAACGGACTGTCTGTTCATCGTGTGTGGTCAAGTCCGTTCATTCAAAAGTAGGACGGACTGTCTGTCGGATTGTCTGACGGACTTAGTTGGCCAGACAGTCCGCCCGTGTGTACGCGGCTTACCATTCAGCTGTCAGTAGGGGAATTCCGCAGACAGCTGAGTTATCGGTTTCAGGTTTCAGACCATTTTCACCAGTACCGATACTTATGCAAATGTTTAGTATTGGTAACGATGCAATCCTAAAATATATATATACACGTATATATATATATATATATATATATATATATATATATATATATATATATACACACATATATATACAGTATCACAAAAATGAGTACATCCCATATTTTTGTAAATACTTTATTATTTCTTTTTATGCAACAACAGTGAAGAAATGACACTTTGCTACAATGTAAAGTAGTGAGTATACAGCTTCTATAACAGTGTAAATGTGCTGTCCCCTCAAAATAACTCAACACACAATGTCTAAACCACTGGCAACAAAAGTGAGCACATATATAAAACTATATATACTGTGTGTATATATAGATATATAGTTCTATATATTATATAGTAGTTTTCGGTAAACTAAAGATTATGGAATGCGTCTATTTAATCTTCTGATTTAAACTTTTGTGCAGTCCAAATGCAGTACACCTTAATCTAAAAGAAGGCCAAAGTTCATTTTCAGTGAAGCAACGCTCTGCTGAAAGACTAGACTGAGTATCAGGAAAAAGGAAAGTATTGTGGTGTTTGTACATATTTTATTTATTTCTTATGACCAGGTCTAAAAAGTAATAAAAAAAAAAAATGTCAATAAAATACAACATTTTATGTATTAATATTTTGTATTGTCCTTGTCAGTCAGCATGTGGAACTTTAGGCTCCCTTTTTTTAACCCCATGGATTCCACAATAGAGCTTGAAAATCCTTTAGGCTCATATTAACAGTGTTTACCAGTTCCTCTTTACTGCCCATTGTAAAAAAAAAGTTTGTTGTTTACTGAGTTCAATAGCTCAAGAGTACATCTACACGCACTGGTAACTGAGTCAAAGCAGTAACCCTCTCGCATGTGACCAAAATTCCCTAGTACTCAGTATGCACCCAGCATGTAATAAAAACAATGGTCTCAATTGTGCACATTTGCACATTTATGTGGACATAGCATGTTGCATAATTCTCCCTCTTTTATATGTTGCTACACTAATCTATAGGAATACTAAAACTAGAATTTAACCACTTGCCAACCACCTAACTGGGAAAATATGTAATGACTTTGACGTTTAATACCAGAGTTTTGGCTGCAGCTAGATGCTATACCCCAGTATTAGTTTTTCTCTCAAGCGCTGGTCTTTCTGATAAAAGTGATATGAGCAGTGAATTTGCCACTGGATCACTTTTAGAAGTGGTGGGGGGGTTGCCCTACTCCCGGCGCTTTCCTGTGGTTCCCAGGCTCACCTGGCTGACCTGTAACTCTGGGAACCAATCTGGCGCTGGTGGCGGCTGGTCACAGAGATGAGCGAAGGAAAGATGGTCTCTGCTCATCTCTATGGCCTAGGAGGGCCAGAGTGGTGTCATGACATCCCTTCTGGTTCAGGCCCAATATAAACAAGGTCATTTTTTTTGGATCTTTTGCTTTTAAAGGTGGAGGAGAGATTTGGGGTCTTGTATGTCATGCTGTATTGTTATCGCATGGGACATTTACATTTATTGCGATAGCAATAAAAGTGCTAAAAATACTGTTTTTAAAGGGAAATTGCAAAAATAAAAAAATAAATTATAAAATAAATGATTAAATAAAAAAAAATTTTAATGCGCCCCTATCCCCCGTACTCACGCGCACTGTAGAACACATACGTAGGTCACGCCCATATAGGTAAACAGTGTTTGTGAGGTATCACCGCAAACATTAGAGCGAATGCAATAATTCTAGCACTGGATCTCCTCTGTAACTCTAAACTGGTAACCTTTAAGCCCCGTACACACGAGAGGACTTATGTCCGACAGACTTCCGAAGGAGTTCCGTCGGAGTTCTGCCGGAGTTCCGACAGAGTTCTGACGGACTTTTCGGCTGAGCGGACTTGGCCACACACAATCACACTAAACTCCGACGGATTCGAATGTGATGACGTACGACTGGATTTGAATAAGGAAGTTCATAGCCAGTAGCCAATAGCTGCCCTAGCATCGGTTTTAGTCCGTCGGAATAGCATACACACGAGTGAATTTTTCGAAGGGACCGGGTCCGGCGGAGTCCCTTCGGAAAAATTTGAAGCATGTTCCATATTCTAAAGTCCTTCAGACTTTGGCGAGTCAAAAGTCCGTTGCAGCCCACACACGATCGAATAGTCTGACGGAATCAGTCCGTCGGACTTTGGATGTTGAAAAGTCCGCTCGTGTGTACGGGGCTTTAGAGATTTTTAAAGCATCGCCTATGGAGATATTTAAGTACCGTAGTATGGCGCCATTCCATAAGTGTGCCCAATTTTAATGCATTACATGTTAGGTATTATTTACTCAGCATAACATCATCTTTCATATTTTACAAAAAACAATTGGGGTATATATTGTGCTTTGTTTTTTTTAAAAATTCATTAAAGCATTTTTTTTTTTTTTTTTATTGTGTTTGAAAAATCGCTGCGCAAAAACCGAGTGACATATACAATTGCAACAACCACCATTTTATTCTCAAGGGCATCTGCTAAAAAAAGTATATAATATTTGGGGGTTGTAAGTAATTTTCTAGCCAAAAATACTGATATTTACTTGTAATCAAAGAGTGCAAGACGCTGCTCTCTTGCTTCTGGATAGGCCCTCAGACAGCCTAGCTCAAGGATCCTCAAACTACGGCCCTCCAGCTGTTGCGGGACTACATATCTCACAAGGCATTGTAAAACTCTGAAATTCACAGACATGACTAGGCATGATTGGAATTGTAGTTCCTGAAACAACTGGAGGGCCATAGTTTGAAGAACCCTAGCACCCGGGATAGGCCCAATCTCTGGCCTAACAGCCCAGGCAATACAACACGCATCCACCCAGACAGCTGTCCAGGTGGTACAGAACATAGATCACCTGACTCCACTCGCATATATAGGTTCTCCCAGCAGGCGAAGGGATTCAAGAAAACCCTTGCCCATTGGCTGAGATATCCCATACATCCATAATAGGACCTTGTGTTGCCCTTCTCATATTCAGTACCACCAAGTACCCGTCCACCTAGTGGTAGAAGAGAAAAGTGCAATAAGGCCAAACTTAGGGAGAAATCAATAGATCTCTAACAATCAACCAGGATAACTATTCCTGGCAAGTAAATTTGTGAGGAGCAGCCCTGCCTAAACTCCAGGGTGCTACATATCCATGGCTGCTGTTGCCACCCCCTATTCAGGCATCTGGCCCCTTTTTGGATGCCGGGCGACTAAATTACAGTAGTGGGGTTGTTTTTTTAAGCACTTGTTTAGAGCCATAAGCTCTAATAGGCTTCAAAAAAGATAGATCCGGAGCACAGAGCATTGCGCTCAAATCCCACCTAGGTGTGTTAGAAAAGCAAATTAATATTTGCTTTTCTAAGACTGAACCGCCTCTCCACCAATCAAGAAGTAATAGTAGTTCTAATACACATCACCTGATTGGCTGAAGGCAGGGCCCCTTGCAGAAGGGAAGAAGAGATGCACAGGAGCCATCGTCTGACCTGATGCCTGTCCAACAGCTCGTCACTCGCTGCCTGACCTGCCACCAAGATGGGGTAAGTGCCGTCAGATAGTGAGTGGGCAGGGGTCACAGTGAGGCTGCATTTGATGGGACACAGTGGCTGCATTTGATGGGCACAGTGGCTGTATATGATGGGGCACAATGGCTACATATGACGGGCACAGTGGTTGCATTTGATGGGCACAGTGGCTGCATTTAATGGGGCACAGTGGCTACATTTGATGGGCACAGTGGCTGCATTTGATGGGGCACAGTGGCAACATTTAAGGGGCAAAGTGGCTGCATTTGATGGGGCACAGTGGCTACATTTGATGGGCACAGTGGCTACATTTGATGGGTACAGTGACTGCATTTGATGGGCACAGTGGCTGCAGTTGATGGCACAGTGCCTGCATTTGATGGGCACAGTGACACTGCCATTGATTGTTTTTTTTCAGTATTTTTCAGTTTGATTGTGTCCCCCCAAAAATTTGGAGCACCAGTCACCACTGGTAGTGCCATAAAGTTGACTTTCACATTAACGCGGCCCCACCTAGTCCCAGGCATTGATTAGCATGTACACGTGCAAAAGGCACCCCCTGCCCACACACTGTTTAATATAATCAATTGCCATTTGTTCCCATAAAATACTGTTTCACTCTTTATTCATCCTTTTTTGCATATTACTACTCCTGGTCTTCTTTATCCTATTTTAGCCACTTCCTGTCTACATACACTCTTTCCAGTGTAAGCTGAACATCATTGCTCTGGACTGGCGCGTACACACTATAAGAAAATCAGGTGAACATTTACATCCAAGGAATGATCTTACGATTTTCTGATAGTATGTACACAACTTTTGACAGCCGATTCCAACCTTCTGAACGAAAATTTAATTTCCAAAGGGACAAACTCCAAACTTTTTTACATACGGGAACAGAACGAAGAAATTTTAATTTAATGTGTACTGTTTTCAATTTTCAAATGGGAAAAATTAGATAAAGACTGCGCATGATCAGAAAAAATAAAACAACAACAAAAAAAAGTCTTTGTCGTATGAGAATTTGTGTACATTATTTCCTTCCCTGGTTCCGACATCAAGGAAAATCGGATGATCATTCGCCCAATTTACTAATAGTGTGTACTCCACTTAAGGGACAATGATTGATCCAGTTAAAAGAAAATGTAACAATTTATTAGAAAATAAACATGGTTAAAAACAGTCGGTACAAAAGTACATACACTGTGTACACAATACCATGCACAGTAATGAAAACAGGTAATGGACATGTAGGCCCATCTTGAGTATAAATGTGGACCTTTTCTTCTTCATAAATAAAAAAATAAGGGCTTTATATAACTTTAAAGCTTATAAGAGATTTTAGTGATTGGGTTTAAATCTACTTAAAGGAGAATTTTACCCAAAAGTGAACTCCGCTGATCTGCCACATTTAGCACCTTTCAGGGGGGAGGGGGGAACGGGTACCTACTTTTGACAGGTACCCATCCTCACTTTCAAGAAACTTCTCCGCGGTGCCACCTCTTGGAAGTTTGGCCCCCCTCCTCTTTCCTCCGCCACCAGGCTAGTTAGAAAGTGCAGTGCCATTTGCTCATGAGCAGTAGGGAACTGGCTGTGAAGCCGAAAGGCTTCACTGCCGGTTTCCATTACCATGAATGGCGACAGCACGCTAGAGCCGATCCGAAAATCGCCTGGGGTGTCGACATCGCAGGCTCCCTGGACAGGTAAGTGTCATTATATTAAAAATCAGCAGCTACCGTATTTGTTGTAGCTGCTGACTTTTATTTATTTTTCCCCAGGCTGGAACACCGCTTTAAATAAGAACGTGGTCAATAAGACTTCTTCTGATTCTTCTCATGTTCTTTATGAATGCTTTGTACTCGGGTAGCTACAGCCCCCATCTCTGTTTTTTGAGGAAGGAGAAATTATCCTGAACTCTTTGAAATGATTTTTCAATTTTGGAATTTGCATTAAAAAATAAAAAAATCTTCAGTCAATACTGAACACTTCAAATTTTTGTTTTTTTAACCATTTACCACTACTTGTGCTGTAGAAAAGTGATGCTGGTCACATCACTTGCAAATATTTGACCGTGTATGGGCAGCTATGGTTGAGTGACAGCAAAAGGCTGTGCCTGATGCATTTCTGAAGGAAACTCTAGAGGATAAATTATTCCCCAACATACAGTAATACATGGTCTATAAAGACTTGTGATAGCCATGGATTACAGCATAAATATAAACCTGTCAAAATGAAAATATTCTTGGATTTTATTACACACCTGCTTAGGCATTTTCTGTGTGCCTCTCTCCTCTGCCACTTACTTATTAAACGATTGGCTTCTCAAGTGACTGAGCTGTATTTGGATAGCATGTAAGGTCAAAGAGTCCCAGCACTAATCAATGTGGAGCCTTGTACCTTAAGGATTAAGCAGGATCTCACACTGCATACACTTATCTCTGTTTTCAATACAACCTACCCTTGCAGTAACTCCATGCAGCCTGAGAGAGGCTCTTTAGGACTTCTAAAGGCAGCCAAGCATTTCATATCTTTCGGTACAGAGCTGAAACAACAGCTTGTCACATAGATATTTAATTTAAAAGTGAGTGTTAACAATTACAGCTTAGGTGTGAAGCTGTGTTAGGAGTGTTCCAAATGACTGTTGTATATTACTTTATAGGCAAGCAGTGCAATACTATCAAAGCCAATCTTGGCTTCTGGCCTATGTCAGAAAATAGTTAACATCTTACACAAGTTGCCAATAGTGGCACTGATAGCAACATGCATGGACATTCCAGGTGACTGTTGTATTTTACTTTATAGGCAAGTAGTGCATGGTATCAAAGCTCAACCTTGGCAACTGGCCTACAGCAGAAATGGGTTAACACCTTACACCTACGAGCGGCCTCTAGTGGAACCGGTAGAATCAAGCATGGACATTCTAAATTACTGTTGTGTAATACTTTATAGGGAAGCAATGCAATGGTATCAAAGCTCAATCTTGGCTTCCGGCCTAAAATGGGTTAATGGTTGACATCTACAAACTGGCCATAGTTGTACCAGTAGAAACAAACATGGACATTGCAAAGGACTCTGTATTTTACTTTATAGGCAAGCTAAATAGTATCAATGCTCCATCTTCACTTCTGGCCCACAGCAGAACATACTGTAGTTACCGTCTGACACCTACATGTTGGCAGGTGCAGTTAGCCTGCCTTGTTAGTAGTTGGGTTGGCTCTGTTGCCATTATGGCATGATAGGGGGAAAGCTATAATTAGGTGTTAGCTCCCCTTTTGGAGAGGCGCCTCCTCTAGTGATGTTATGGTTGGAGTTAGTGTCCCTATAAATGCCAGTGTGGGTGGAGCATGGTCAAGGTATGGGAAGTCCAAGGTATAGGAATATAACACCCCAGAGCTGAAAAGATGTAATTCTGTACTGAGCTAATCCATGGGGCCCTGTGCAGGCCTCAATTCACAGATGAGGTGGTACAGAACGCGGGAGTCTCCCCAGACCTTCTACTGCAGGCCCTGTAGTTGGGTGCGCAAAGACTTGGGGGCCTGAACAGAATCTTTGTATGTGAGTAATGGTGGAAGCCTGGAAATGAGTCTGTCATCTGGGAGTGAACCTGGCTTTGTAAAGCTGTAGAAGGGACACTAGGAAAAGACTGGTATACTAAGGAAAACACCTTGTTCCCTCTGAATCTCAGCTGCAGGTCCTGTGATTTGGTGATGGCAGCCTAATGCTGTAGACATAGTATATGTAGGGGAAGTGGCCCCAACTCTATGGTGCTCCCAAAGAGAAACGAAAGATGGCTTAACTAAAAGATGTGTACTTGTGTTCTGCACTGAGAATGTCTAGCATTGCATATCGCGCCTCGCACCAATGCTTCTGATAGTATGTCAATCGTGGGACCCCACAGGGACCGCAATGGTTGGAGGAACCCTGGTGAGCAACAATAGAGGGTCTGGTCTGGCTGTTCAATAAAAGGCAGGCCTTGCTTTAAAGTGTGAGTTTTATATAATGCATTGATTCCAAGTCAGGGGCTGGATTGGGTTGGACTGTAGCATTTAAAAAATTGACAGTGTTGCACCACACCATAATCTTGGAAAATTACTATTTATAAGTTGGGAACACCTGGGGATGACCTGGACTGTAGTCCTCTGGCCTAGATTTAGAGTGTAAGGTAGCCAACTGCACATCTGACTGGAGTGTGCATCTAATTTGAGGAGACGGCACATATATAAGATGACCTATTAGTACTTTAAAAAAAAAAATGTTCTAAGAGATATATACATTGTAGAGGCTGCCTTTGACGTCTTCTTTTTAAAACATTTCAGTTGCCTGACTGCCATGGCTTTGATACTTTCAAATTCTCTAACCCAGGATAAGTATAGAGATCAGAAGATCTAACTTTACTTTCTGCTTACGTGTTCCAGGTCAGTAAAGGAGTACCATGATAGCCAGGCAAACAGCTTTTTAGATGGAAGTCAGCAGTGTCCAGCATATACCTTTCTCTGCACGAAACAGGAGGAATATGAAACAGCTTTGAACTACTATTGCATATTAGGTTTTCCTAGGTTCTGGGGTTCCTAGGCTAGGGTCCTCAAAAGAACAAGTTAGGGGAAATTATCAACCCACGGGTTGCACATTTAACATTTTAGCTTGCCTTGATAAAGTATATTACCACATTAAGATGTTAAAGTAAAATTGATATTCATTAGGCAGGTACATGTCATTAATATGGGCTAGTCTGTACTCTGTGCCTAGACGATTTGGATGCCATTCTTGCTGAGGAGGAGGGAAAATAAGCAGATTCTGCATCCATTTTCTCTTCAAATTACTGCATCTGGATATTGAAACAGATAAACGGGATACCAATTTGTACCAATCCAGAGGGAGATCTCTTGGGTCAATACCTGTCCGTTAATCCATTTATCATTGCCCACTTTAGACATGACTGTACTGTGGAGAACTAAACCTGGGCCTCTGCAAATGTGTTGGATGTCTGAAATCTCTTATATATTTTTCCTAAGAAAACCATGGAATCCGAAAGTTACAGAGATGACTACCTTGTTTTTGAAAAACAAATGATAAATTCACAATCAAAACTAACTAAGCAACATAATAGAACACAATTCAAAATACAATAAAAAACATTCCTAGGCAATAGAAAACTTTGAAATTTGTACTGTGTGTAGCCATACTGCTTATTATAACTGAGCAGAACGAAACCAGGAAAAAAAACACATCTGACCCCATAATACAATAGGAATTCAGCCTACAGTCACTCAGCATAGTGTAATGAGGGGGTGGGAGAAGAGGCAACAGGATAGTTAGTTACTTGATGAGAGCAGGATTTCCTATTAGCTACTTGTGGAATTTCTTAAGGCTCTGTAAAGGAGGGAGAAAGATTTACAAAGCGTGAAAAAAGAAAGAAAATAAGGTAAAACCATACAAGAAAGTAAAATAATGAAAGAAAAAACTGAAAAATGATGTGCAATTAGCTTGTTCTAACCTTTCACTGCCCTGTCCTAAATTAGAAAATGTTTTGCTTGGAGTTCACCTTTAAACCTCTCTGTCATCGCCATTGTCAAGAAACAAAGTTAAAATTACCCTTTATTAGCCTTAACAGTTAGTTTAGATTTATCCACGCTCTGTTCAGTCTGCTTTCTAGGTTGAAGAAGCCGTTGGGACAAACATTTCCTAGAGGTACTGGAGCGAGTGCCTTTTCCTTAGCCCCGGCACATTAGCATTTTGGATACATAGGATGTCTTAAAGCTGAAGCTTTTACATAATTACACTGGTCCAGCTTGGACCAATGTAAGTATGTAAGTTGGGTAGGTGCAACATGATTAGGAAGGCAATAAACACTCAGGCCGCGTACACACGGGCGGACTGTTCGCCCAACTTTGTCCGCTGAACAGTGTTTCAGCGGACAGTCCGCTCGTGTGTGGGCGTTCAGCGGACAGTTTCAGCGGACAGTTGGACGAACAAGGTCTTACGGAAATTCCGAAAAACTGTCCGCTGAAACAAGGTTTCAGCGGACTGTTCGCTCGTGTGTAGGCTTGTTCGGCCAACTAAGTCTCGCGCATGCTCAGAAAGGATTTCCACGTCGGAAGGTTGCATTGCAGTGTATTGGACGTCGAAATTTTCGATCCGTCGTACGTGTCGAAACGTCATTGCGCACGGTTTCAGCAAACTGTTCGTTCGTCGTGTGTGGGCATGTCCGTCCATGCTAAGTTTGAGCGGACTGTCCGCCGAAACTGTTGGACGGACAAAGTTGGGCGAACAGTCCGCCCGTGTGTACGCGGCCTCAGAGTCCCAATTTGCAAAGAACATTGTATTGAAACAGTAGATCAACAGCACAAACAGGCCTGATGGGATACTCACCCGTCTGGTGTCACTTACAGCTGTGCAGCTAATTGACAGAGGTCAGAAGACTTAGGGATGCCGACAGCGTCTGCCACAAGAAGCGAAGGGTGGCATGGCTGGCCCGATCCAAATGGGAAGCTAACTGCAGAAGTAGACTTGGGCCGGCTATAGACGGTTCGAATCTTGGCCGGTTCAGCAGGAAACGCCCGAGATTTTAACCATTAATGGGCAGACTGAATGTACCAATTCGCTTGCGATTATCGCAAGTGGCTGCTATAACTGCTAGCGATAATCATTGTCTTCTCCTGGCCAGGGCAGCTAACACCACTCGCCCCTGCCCCCCCCCCCCCCCCACCGCCGGGAGAAGACAATTGCTCGTAGGAGGGATTTCCCTGTCAACATTGCCTGTGTTGATGGGGGAATCGTGTGCATTTCTTTCCTGCATCCATGGTAAGAAAATTGCACTGTTTATGGCCTGCCTTAGTCCCTGCTCTCACCCAATTCCACTGGTATCTTTCCCTATCACTGCCACTGTCCCTGGCAGATGGTGAACCTGTCCCTAATCTGTCGACTCTCATAAAGCTCGCCAAACCCAGGTGTCAGAGTCTTTAATAGACTCTACCTGACCTAAGATGGTCACCAAGGTCACAGGGACATGTGCATCCAACTGAATCACTGCCCGAGTGACCAAGGAAATATTAGAGGAGCTCAGTTTCTCTTAACTCCCTCTCCCCCCTGCATTGCCACTGTTAACGAGAGCCACGTATCGAGCGAGTAACAGTCTATGTTCACAATGCAGCAGGGCAGCTGCTTAGCACTGGACCTGCATGCTGGTGGAGATCACTATAGTAGCAGTGCCAGCTTCCAAAGGGATACCACAGTTGCATATACATACTTACAGTGGTGCAAGCTGGACCAAAGTAACTATGTAAAATTTGCCATCTATTTAATAAATAGAGAGCTGAATAAAATTGTATTTTTATATTTGCTTGGTGTTTAACTTTAAAAATGATACGAAGGCAACAGCTCTTAAAGGCATGTGAATATGTAATGTTTTGGTGGGGAATTGGATCAAGAGCCAGCAGAGTTGGTAAAATTAAAGCAGTCTTTTATTTCTCAAAAGGTAAATGAAACGGCTTGACTTCAGTATAAAGAGTCCAAACTCAACACCAGCATATGCTTGTCCCACAACAGGATTTTGAAGTTCTCGCCTGTTTCAAGGGTCTAAAAAAGTTGCAATAGCTCAGCAACTTCTCAGTAACAAACAGCACAGCTCTTTTTCACAAGTGTCCTGCTGCACGCAAAACCTCACACCTGCTAACTGCTTCCTGCCCTTTTCAGCCCTTTCTTTGAAGTTGGAGGCTATTTACCACCCAAGATCTCTCAGAGACTCCAAATTCCAGGTCCCATATCAGGACTACACAATCCTAGGAAAGCTGCAAGTCAGTTTTCCTTCCCTGTGATGGATCACCCCAGAACCCCTCATGCTACAAGGGTGAGAATCCCTGATTACCCCAACTGTACTTTATGGTCCCTTTTAAAGGGACCATAACCCAAACAGGGTTGATATATATACCAGCCTTCCAGGACCAATCCTTGGCATCCGGTACACAAGCAAAATGCGCCATGAGCCATAAAAACTGGTCTGCTCTATATGGCCTCATGCACATGGGTGCTGTGGCCCTAAACATTAGTACCACTCATAAATTGTCCAGCCACATCCATCTGCATCGTATTTCAGCCTATCATAGATTTTGACAGGCTGCTGGCAGCTGGGCTGGATGCATGTAGTATTATGCAAATCAAAATCAACTCTTACCACCCAATATTTTAGCTTACCACTCTGTGCCTTGCCTTCAGTCAATTATTATATTTTAAGAATAATTCCAGGGCTGTTTGTCATATTATTTTTTTGTCCCCTTTCAAAATTACAAGTACTCAGAGCAAGCATTGAATTTAGCAACACTCTCAGAGACTGGTTGTTACAAGTAGTTAATGAACTGTGGCCGGAGATAGTTAATGCACTGTGAAATCGGTCATTAATTTTTAGAAACAACTGATTTCTGGGGAATTGGTGCAATTATGGAGTTTATATAATCCAGCATCAACAAACAGGAAGAGAAAACGCAAGAAAATCTGAAATAATAACAAAAAAAAAAAAGAATGTCCATAGATTATCTTATGGTTGAGGCTTGTAGCTAGATATAATGACACATCTACACCAATGAAAATGAAACTCACAACACATAAGCTAATTAAAAATGTTTATTTTCTTTCTATGGTTAACTGCCACACACCAATCGAAGCCAGCAGTGGGTCGGTTTTGCTCAATTTATTGTCATGCATCTACTTGCACAAAATTAACTTGTTAAATCCAACTCCAGACATATGAGTTTTACTTAACATATTCCAACAACTATAAGCAGTGCTTTTTGAATCACCTGGCATAGTTCTCACTCAAGAAAATACATGACCACTACAGGATGCTGTTTACCAATACCTCCAATACCAATACCTCCTATATAAACATGTAGGTTAATATAGACTAAAGCCGCGTACACACGGGCGGACTGTATGGCCTACTTAGTCCGTCATACAATCCGATGGACAGTCGGTCATACTTTCGAATGAACGGACTTGACCACACACGGATGCACAAACAGTCCGTCAAAAGCTTGCGCGATGACGTGTACAGCACGTACGACAGGACTAGAAATAGGAAGTCCAATACACAGCAATGCAACCTTTCGCCGTGTAAATCCTTTCTGAGCATGCGCCATTCTTAGTCCGTCGAACTAGCCTACTGACGAGCGGATTGTCCGCTGAAACCAAAGTATGACGGACAGAATTTCGAAAATTCCGAAATACTTAGTACGCCAGACTACACGCTGAAAAAGTCCGCTGAAGCCCACACACGAGCGGACTGTCCGCTGAAATGTGTTTCGACGGACTAAGTAGGCCATACAGTCCGCCCGTGTGTACGCGGCTTAAGACTTTTGGTTTGTAGGCAACAGGCTTTGCATTGTCTACGAGGGTAGCTAATCCCTAGTGGATGGCACAGAGAGGGGCATTTAGTAAAGTCTTTGTGACAGTTTTTGGAAGTATGGCCCCTTTAAAAGGGCCTGCACCATGTTCAGGAAAGCCTTGCAACGTTTTTTGGTAATTTTACCTACATTTGCAAAAGATTCAGGTAGTTTTTGGTAGCAATATTTTAGGAATCTGTTGCTATGTACTGCCAGATTAGCAAGCTGGCAGTAATAAACACCAAATCTGAGCTGGTCAGACAGTAGGGCAAGCCTGTCTTGGGAATATGACAGCTTCCCACTCAGTGCTCATGGTTTCTAGAAGGCCACCAGCTGCTGACGTCATCAAGCTCCATTAAATTGTCATCTGGGAGATTCTCTGGCCGACATATGGACGCAAATAAAAGGGTGGGGATGCTGGTGACATCATTGACAATGTATGGCCTTTATTTACTTTCAAAAGTAGACCAGGTAATTTTCAGGTTGGAAAAGACAGAAAAAAGTATGGAAACCAAACTAAATAATAAGGAAAGCCAGACACTCATATACTCACCCTGTGGATGGGTGGGGCTCAGTGGCTGACCGTACGATAAAGAAAAGAAAAGAGATAGAGTGTCTGAAAAAATAACTAGTTAATTATAACAAAATAGAACTTTATTAATTGTATGGATACACAAAAATTGGTTACACAGGGTATAAGATCAATAAACCTCCACCATTCACCATCTAATGACAACGTTGTCAATGACCAGACAAATACAGACAGACTAACGGACTAACAAACATATAAGGGAATATCTTCACTACACGTGCATACAGGGTCAAAAGGCCTTTTTACACAATGCAGAGGATTTACCCCTTAAGCCCCATACACACTATCAGTTTTTCCTTCAGATTTACCAAAACCATATAATATGAGGTCAAACCTTAGGACTGTGATGGCGAACCTTGGCACCCCAGATGTTTTGGAACCACATTTCCCATGATGCTCCACTACACTGCAGAGTGCCAGAGCATCATGGGAAATGTAGTTCCAAAACATCTGGGGTGCCAAGGTTCGCCATCACTGCCTTAGGAATTTCAATTTGTATGCAATCAGGCAGGCCCTTGTACTACATAGTTTTGGTAAACCTGAAGGAAAAACTCAGCAGAAAAACTTATAGTGTGTATGGGGCTTTAGGTTCCACAGTGCGTATAACAAGCATGCTTTACTGCATATACAGACTGATTTTACTGTTGTGGGTTTAGTAACACTTTAACCACTTCATGCCGGGAGGACATCCTGGGACGGCCTCGACTTTCCGGGGTTATATCTGAATGATGCCTGAGGTTACAGACATCATTCAGATATTGGCATTTTCAGCCGGCGATTCCCTGCACCATAAGAATGATCATAGCGGCTGTTCCCCCGCTTGATCGTTCTTACGGGCGGTGAGAGGGGACGTCCCCCCTCCCGCCACCCTCCGGTGCTTCTACCGAATCACCGCTTC
Source organism: Lithobates pipiens (assembly GCF_037356315.1). NCBI lineage: Eukaryota > Metazoa > Chordata > Amphibia > Anura > Ranidae > Lithobates > Lithobates pipiens. Next base: position 49,123,237 of record NW_027507686.1, on the reverse strand, counting down.
CATCGGTGAGTTGGACACAGGATCCGCCGGCCCCCGGATAATGATAATAGAGATTTTCGGTGGACCAGATGGTTGCCGGAGTCTCTATGATCGTTCGGAGGCTGGGCACGATGTTATGACGTCACGCCTGGCCTCTGCATTCAAATAACGGAACCGCCTCGGCTGGGAGGCCGTGATCTTTTTTTATTTTTTTATTTTAGGCTTCCCAGCCTAGAGGTGAGATGTGGGGTCTTATTGACCCCATATCTCACTGTAAATAGGTCCGATCATGCCATATTCCTATTACAAGAGATGTTTACATTCCTTGTAATAGGAATAAAAGTAATCAAGTTTTTTTTTTTTAAAGTGTCAAACTAAAAAAAAGAAAGTAAAATTAACAATAAAAAAATAAATTTAAAGCGCCTCTGTCCCTGTGAGCTCGTAAGCAAAAGCGAACGCATACGCAAGTCCCACCCACATATGAAAATGGTGTGCAAGCTACACATGTGAGGTATCGCCGCGAACGTTAGAGCGAGAGCAATAATTCTAGCCATAGACCTCCTCTGTAACGCAAAACATGTAACCAGTAAAAAATTTTGAATGCGTCGCCTATGGGGATTTTTAAATACCAATATACCATTCCATGAGCACGTGCAATTTTGAAGCATGACATGTTGGGTATCTATTTACCCAGCGTATCTTCATCTTTCACATTATGCAAAAAAATTGGGCTAACTTTACTGTTTTTTGTTTTTTTCAAGCATGAAACTGTTTTTTTTCTGAAAAAAACATGTTCGAAAAATTGCTGTGCAAATACCGTGCAAGATAAAAAGTTGCAACAACCGCTATTGTATTCTCTAGGGTCTTAGCTAAAAAAAACATATATAATGTTTGGGGGTTCTATGTAATTTTATAGCAAAAAAATTATGAATTTTACATGTAGGAGAGAAATGTCAGAATTGACCTGGGCGCGAAGTGGTTAATGCTGTGAATACATTTAGTCCAAAAAAATATTAATTCAACATACAAAAGACACATATAGGTATAACATCATATAAAATCAGCTCAGATTTACACCAAACTAAGCTCCATGGTTGAAGCTGATCCAAAGGGGTAATAGTATCCCACTGAACCTGACTCCGGTCTAGAACTGCCTGGATCAATACTTCAGCCAGTAATTTCATATGCTATTCCCTAGAAGGATTCATGATTGCAAAATGCTTGATTTCCCCAAATATTCATATCAACTGCATACATAAAAAATTATTTCACAGTAACTATACAGTCCAGAAAATCAATCTCCCAGCACATAAATCTGTCTAAATATTAACTACCCTGTAAACCGATAATGGTTTTCATAAGATCACCAAATATATACAGGCCCTCCAAAAGATCTTAAGAAATATAAATAATATTCCATAAGCAAGAACATACCGTATATACTCGAGTATAGGCCGACCCGAATATAAGCCGAGGCCCCCAATTTACCCCCAAAAAAACTGGCAAACTTATTGACTCGTGTATAAGCCGAGGGTGAGACATGCCTGTCCATCCCTGTGTGTGTGTCCGTCCATCCCTGTGTGTCCGTCCATCCCTGTGTGTCCGTCCATCCCTGTGTGTCCGTCCATCCATCCCTGTGTGTGTGTGTGTCCATCCATCCATCCATCCCTGTGTGTGTGTGTGTCCATCCATCCATCCATCCCTGTGTGTGTGTGTGTCCATCCATCCATCCATCCCTGTGTGTGTGTGTCTCCATCCATCCATCCATCCCTGTGTGTGTGTGTCTCCATCCATCCATCCATCCCTGTGTGTGTGTGTCTCCATCCATCCATCCATCCCTGTGTGTGTGTGTATCCATCCATCCCTGTGTGTGTGTGTCTCCATCCATCCATCCCTGTGTGTGTGTGTCCGTGTGTGTGTGTGTGTGTGTGTGTGTGTGTGTGTGTGTGTGTGTCCAGCCTACCTGTGTCCCGAGCCTCCGTCCCGTGCCTTGCCTCCTTGCCTCCGTCCCGTGCCGTGCCTTGCCTCCGTCCCGTGTCGTGCCTTGCCTCCGTCCCGTCCCGTCCCGTGCCGTGCCATGCCGTGCGTTGCCTTGCCTCCGTCCCGTGCCTTGCCAGGATCGCCGCTCTTCGTCGGCGCCTCGGCGGCCATTGTAAAATTCAAAAGCCGCGCCTCCGCCTTCGCCTGTGATAGGCGGAACACTGAATTTCCCAGCAGCCTGTGTTCCGCCTATCACGGACATCGTCTCATCCTCGTCCGTAGTACGAGGATGAGACGATGTCCGTGATAGGCGGAACACAGGCTGCTGGGAAATTCAGTGTTCCGCCTATCACAGGCGAAGGCGGAGCCGGAGGCGCGGCTTTTGAATTATAGAATGGCCGCTGTCTGTCTGCTCGACACGCTGATCGAGCAGGCAGACAGCGATGACTCGAGTATAAGCCGAGGGGGGCACTTTCAGCCTCAAAAAAGAGGCTGAAAATCTCGGCTTATACTCGAGTATATACGGTAGTTATAGTATTGAAAAGGACAGAGGCAAGTAGAAGGAATAAGGATGTCTTTAGGATTGTGGGCACAAAATACCCTACATGTTGTGTTTGACCAATACCACATCCTTTTGTACAGTAGCTGATCGATGAGAATACCAAAGACTCCTTGAAACTTGAACTTCCTTATTCTAGTCCAGTCGTACGTCATCACGTTAGAATCCGTCGGACGTTGGTGTGATTGTGTGTGACCAAGTCTGTTCATTCGGAAAGTCCGTCGGAAAGACTGTCGGACCTAGTGCCTCGAAAAGTCCGTTCGTGTGTACGCGGCATTAGAACCTCTGTTACGTTTTTTATAATTTGCTGGAAAGGTGAGGATTGTGATGATCTCCCCGGGTTTGATTTATTACACCATCTTTCACCCAGTGGCTTTATTATGATCCTTATAAAAGTGCAGCACTATTCAAACACTTTTAATATGTGGGCAGGTTTTTTACTTGTTTTTAGCCCAATTTTAAAGTGGTTGTAAACCCTTAAAAACCACTTTGACCTACAGGTAAGCCTAGATTAAGGCTTACCTGTAGGTCCAAGAAATATCTCCTAAACCTATACGGTTTAGGAGATATTTGCCTGAAGACAGGCACCGCTGTCTATAGCGCATGCGCCGTAGACAGCGACGCGCAGGCGCACTGAGCGCGGCATTTCCAACAATGGATCTGCCGCGCGTGTCGGCTCCCGTGCGCATGCGCAGGAATGACGTCATCGCGTCTCCGCCGAATGACAGAGGCGGAGCTGCGAGACGCCACCAGCAAGATGGATGCGGCGGACTACAGGGGACATCGGCGACTTCGCTGGCTCCTGTGTCAGGTAAGTGACACATAATAGGCTACTATGCGATGCATAGTAGTCCATTATGCTTTGCCTTTGCAGGGAATGAAAGAGGAAGTAAACTCATCAGGGTTTACTTCCTCTTTAATAAAATGGTATTACTCTGTAAGAAGTAGTTTTGTTTTTTGACATTCCTCTGATGATCATGAGATGTAGTGCAATGGCCATAGATTTCTAGTGTATAGATAGATGATATATGCATATACTAACTTCCCTATAATTTGGGGGTCGCATCTACTGGCAGTTTTGATGGGTGAAGGTACACGCTGTGATCATCATACTGAAAGATGAGAAAAAGATTGGCACCTTTTCCAATACACTTGGATGTAGGGATATTTGGATGGACACTATGGGGGTTATGGGGGAAAATCCACTTTGCACTGCAAGTGCACTTGGAAGTAAAGTCCCTGTAGATCTGAGGGGGACATTCAAGGAAAATAAAAGGAAAATAAAGGAAAAACAGGAAAGGAACAGGAAAATAAAAGGAAAATAAAAAAACAGCATTTTAGCTTGCACATGATTAGATGATAAAATCAGCAGAGCTGCCACTCATTTCACATCTTCCCCTCAGATTTGGGCCCCTTTCACACGGGACGGATCCCTAATGATCCGCCCCGTGATGATCCGCTTGCTCAGCGGGGATCACTCCGTTTATCCCCGCTGAGCCGGCGGAAGACACAATGTGCCGGGACCGTCCTGTCAGATCTCCACTCTCCTCTATGGTGGATCGGAAGAATACGGACCGTCTGTCTGTGTTCATCCGATCTGCTCTGCAGACGGATAGAAAAATAGTATTTTCCTCCGTCTGCAGAATCGGACCATAGTGGGGACGGACGATATCGGGTGTCTGCGGATGTTCATCCGCAGACATCCGCTATCCCATAGGGATGCATGTATGTCCGTATTTCATCCGCAAACGGATGGATGAAATACGGACATACAGTCAGCATGTGTGAAAGGGGCCTAAGCCCCTGTACACACGGTCGGAGATTTCAACAACCAAATCCGTCGGATTTTCTCCTTCGGATTTTGTCCATCGGATCTTGTCCGAAACTGTTGCATACACACGGTCGGACTAAGTTGTCGAAAAATCTGATCTTTCAGAACGTGATGACGTAATTTCGTTACGATGGGACTACATTCAGGCTACTAGCCAATAGCTTTGATATAGGAATTTGATCTGAGCATGCGTGGCACTTGGTCCGATCAAAATTCGCTACACATGATCGGAATATGTCCGATCGGCCCAGTTGGTCGGGAAATATTTCCAACATGTTGGAAAATTGGGTCGGACAGATATTCGGACGGAATCAGTCCGATGCATACCACACACAGTCGGATTATCCGACTACCCGGTCCGATAGGACACATTCCGACGGATTCTCCGACCGTGTGTACAAGGGCTTAGAGTGACTGCACTTCCAAGTGCACTTGCAGTGCAAAGTGGATTTGCCTTTCGTAAATAACCCTCTATATGTTTGGAACTTAGTTTTTATCCTGATTATTTTGTATTATATGTTTTTAGAAGTGCTGGTCTTTGTGGTTATATTTGTTATGTTTTTTCTTGTCATTCATTCTTAATCCTTTATTTTTGAGTTGCCACAGAAAGACTCAGTAAACCTACATTGCTGATCTACCCTTTAACAAATGTCTAGAATTCTTACCCTTCACTCGCTCTAGTTCTTGGATTTTCCCCTCACTTTCTGTTTCAGTCACAACAAGACAACTACAGGAATGAATCTCCCCAGTGGGGACAATTTGACTGAAGGTCAAACCCTTCCCAAATCTATCCACAACTAAAAAAAAAAAGTTTTTTTTTCTTTGTAGACACATTTAGCTTACTCTTTTACCTATTCCCATTTATTTGTTTTTAAGAGAAGGAAAGAATCCACACTTTTATCTTGGAATTCTTAAGTGCCAAAAGTTCATTGCCAATATTCCACTATAGTAATGGCGGCTCAAATGCCAATGCAGTATATTTGTGAATGGCTTTGGAATTTTAAAAGTGATTTTAGAATTACAAGCTGTTATTATGTGACCTAAGCCGCTATTACCCAACAATTTGGAACATTTTTTTTCCTTTCTAGGAAGTCAGTTTGTTTTTAGTCATTAAAATGAGAACCTGAAGATAATTATTAGGAGACTACATATAATAAATTCTAAGTGCATCGCTTAACACAACCCCTCATTTCACATTTAAGTGTTTCTTAAAATATAGTTCTCAGTTTATCAGATGGTCATTTGGTTAGGTTTTATTCCAGTTTATTTCACCAGAGAAACCTTAGTTGCTTGTGATGACTCCACTTATACTTTTGATTATTTTCCTTTAGCTTCATGTCTTAATACAAAGACTATTTATATCCAGCGTCCAATTGGTTGGTGGGCTGGTAGAACCAGGCTACCTAACCCTGTCTTTATGGTTTGTGGAGTCTTTGGTTTGGAATTATTAGGAACCTGAATCCTGTGCCTGCTGTATATCTAGACGGTTTTTCAATGCCTAGATTAGCTCACTGGAAATTTTGTACAGCCAAATTCTTCTTAAATTATACCTTCAGAAAGGCTGGAAAGTTGTTGTACCTCTTAGAATTTTAACCTAGGAAAAATAAAAATTGAAGATAACTGAAAATAAAATGTAGTATATATATCTATATCTATCTATCTACAGTGGTGTGAAAAAGTGTTTGCCCCCTTCCTCATTTCCTGTTCCTTTGCATGTTTGTCACACTTAAGTGTTTCGGAACATCAAACCAATTTAAACAATAGTCAAGGACAACACAAGTACCGTATATACTCGAGTATAAGCCGAGATTTTCAGCCTCTTTTTTGAGGCTGAAAGTGCCCCCTCGGCTTATACTCGAGTCGCCGCTGTCTGACTGCTCGATCAGCGTATCGAGCAGACAGACGGCGGACATTAATTTTCAAAAGCCGCGCCTCCTTCTCCGCCTCCGCCTGTGATAGGCGGAACACTGAATTTCCCAGCAGTCAGTGTTCCGCCTATCACGGACATCCGCTCATTCTCATACTACGGACGAGTATGAGAGGATGTCCGTGATAGGCGGAACACAGGCTGCTGGGAAATTGAGTGTTCCGCCTATCACAGGCGGAGGCGGAATTTTGAATTGTAGAATGGCCGCCGAGAAGAGCGGCGATCCATCGGCACGGGACGGAGGAGGCACGGGACGGAGGAGGCACGGCACGGGACGGAGGAGACACGGGACGGAGGAGGCACGGCACGGGACGGAGGAGGCACGGGACGGAGGAGGCACGGCACGGGACGGAGGAGGCTCGGGACGACGGCGGCTCGGGACGGAGGCTTGGGACACAGGTAGGCTGGACACACACACAAGGCTGCACGGACACACACACACACACACACACACACACACACACACACACACACACACACACACAGGGATGGATGGATGGATGGATACACACACACACACACACACACACACACACACAGGGATGGATGGATGGATGGATACACACACACACACACACACACACACACACAGGGATGGATGGATGGATGGATGGATACACACACACACACACACACAGGGATGGATGGATGGATGGATGGATACACACACACACACACACACACACACAGGGATGGATGGATGGATGGATACACACACAGGGATGGATGGATGGATGGACACACACACAGGGATGGATGGACGGACACACACACAGGGATGGACGGACACACAGGGATGGACAGCCATGTCTCACCCTCGGCTTATACACGAGTCAATAAGTTTTCCAGTTTTTTGGGGGTAAATTGGGGGCCTCGGCTTATACTCGGGTCGGCCTATACTCGAGTATATACGGTAAACACAAAATGCAATTTGTAAATGAAGGTGTTTATTATTAAAGGTGAAAAAAAATCCAAACCTTCATGGCACTGTGTGAAAAAGTGATTGCCCCCCTTGTTAAAACATACTATAACTGTGGTTGTCCACACCTGAGTTCAATTTCTATAGCCACACCCAGGCCTGATTATTGCCACACCTGTTCACAATCAAGGCATCACTTAAATAGGAGCTGCTTGACACAGTAAGGTCCACCAGAAGATCCTTAAAAGCTACACATCATGCCGAGACCCAAAGAAATTCAGGAACAATTGAGAAAGAAAGTAATTGAGATCTATCAGTCTGGAAAGGGTTATAAAGCCATTTTCAAAGCTTTGAGAATCCAGCGAACCACAGTGAGAGCCATTATCCACAAATGGCGAAGACATGAAACAGTGGTGAACCTTCCCAGGAGTGGCCGGCCGCCCAAAATTACCCCAAGAGCGCAGCGACGACTCATCCAAGAGGTCACAAAAGACCCCACAACAACGTCCAAGGAACTGCAGGCCTCACTTGCCTCAGTTAAGGTCAGCGTTCATGCCTCCACCATCAGGAAAAGACTGGGCAAAAATGGCCTGCATGGCAGAGTTCCAAGGAAAAAAACACTGCTGAGCAAAAAGAACATCAAAGCTCGTCTCAATTTCTCCACAACACATCTTGATGATCCCCAAGACTTTTGGGACAACATTCTGTGGACCGATGAGACAAAAGTGGAACTCTTTGGAAGGTGTGTGTCCAAGTATATCTGGCGTAGAAGGAACACTGCATTTCATAAAAAGAACATTATACCAACAGTTAAATATGGTGGTGGTAGTGTGATGGTCTGGGGCTGTTTTGCTGCTTCAGGACCTGGAAGACTTGCCGTGATAAAAGGAACTATGAATTCTGCTGTCTACCAAGAGATCCTGAAGGAGAATGTCCGACCATCTGTTCGTGTACTCAAGCTGAAACGAACTTGGGTTCTGCAGCAGGACAATGATCCTAAACACACCAGCAAGTCCACCACCGAATGGCTGAAGAAAAACAAAATGAAGACTTTGGAGTGGCCTAGCCAAAGTCCTGACCTGAATCCTATTGAGATGTTGTGGTATGACCTTAAAAAGGCCGTTCATGCTCGAAAACCCTCTAATGTAACTGAATTAGGACAATTCTGCAAAGATGAGTGGGCCAAAATTCCTCCAGGACGCTGTAAAAGCCTCATTGCACGTTATCGCAAACGCTTGGTTGCAGTTGTTGCTGCTAAGAGTGGCCCAACCAGTTATTAGGTTTAGGGGGCAATCACTTTTTCACACAGGGCCATGATGGTTTGGATTTTTTTTCACCTTTAATAATAAACACCTTCATTTACAAATTGCATTTTGTGTTTACTTGTGTTGTCCTTGACTATTGTTTAAATTGGTTTGATGTTCCGAAACACTTAAGTGTGACAAACATGCAAAGGAACAGGAAATGAGGAAGGGGGCAAACACTTTTTCACACCACTGTATCTATCTATCTATCTATCTATCTATCTATCTATCTATCTATATATATATATATATATATATACAGTGCCTTGCGAAAGTATTCGGCCCCCTTGAACTTTTCAACCTTTTGCCACATTTCAGGCTTCAAACATAAAGATATAACATTTTTATTCTTTGTGAAGAATCACCAACAAGTGGGACACAATTGTGAAGTGGAACGAAATCTATTGGATATTTTAAACTTTTTTAGCAAATAAAAAACTGAAAAGTGGTGCGTGCAAAATTATTCGGCCCCTTTACTTTCAGTGCAGCAAACTGAAGTGGAACGAAATCTATTGGATTTTTGAAACTTTTTTAACTAATGAAAAAATGAAAAGTGGGGCGTGCAAAATTATTCGGCTCCCTTGCGTTAATACTTTGTAGAGCCACCTTTTGCTGCGATTACAGCTGCAAGTCGCTTGGGGTATGTCTCTATCAGTTTTGCACATCGAGAGACTGAAATTCTTGCCCATTCTTCCTTGACTTGGCCATTCTAACACCTGGATACGTTTATTTGTGAACCATTCCTTTGTAGATTTTGCTGTATGTTTGGGATCATTGTCTTGTTGGAAGATAAATCTCCGTCCCAGTTTCAGGTCTTTTGCAGACTCCAACAGGTTTTCATCCAGAATGGTCCTGTCTTTGGCTGCATCCATCTTCCCCTCAATTTTAACCATCTTCCCTGTCCCTGCTGAAGAAAAGCAGGCCCAAACCATGATGCTGCCACCACCATGTTTGACAGTGGGGATGGTGTGTTGAGGGTGATGAGCTGTGTTGCTTTTACGCCAAACATATCGTTTTGCATTGTGGGCAAAAAGTTCCATTTTGGTTTCATCTGACCAGAGCACCTTCTTCCACATGTTTGGTGTGTCTCCCAGGTGGCTTGTGGCAAACTTTAGACGAGACTTTTTATGGATATCTTTGAGAAATGGCTTTCTTCTTGCCACTCTTCCATAAAGGCCAGATTTGTGCAGTGTACGACTGATTGTTGTCCTATGGACAGACTCTCCCACCTCAGCTGTAGTTCTCTGCAGTTCATCCAGAGTGATCATGGGCCTCTTGGCTGCATCTCTGATCAGTCTTCTCCTTGTCTGAGCTGTTAAAGTTTAGAGGGACGGCCAGGTCTTGGTAGATTTGCAGTGGTCTGATACTCCTTCCATTTCAAAATGATCGCTTGCACAGTGCTCCTTGGGATGTTTAAAGCTTGGAAAATCTTTTTGTATCCAAATCCGGCTTTAAACTTCTCCACAACAGTATTACGGACCTGCCTGGTGTGTTCCTTGGTCTTCATGATGCTCTCTGCGCTTTCAACAGAACCCTGAGACTATCACAGAGCAGGTGCATTTATACAGAGACTTGATTACACACAGGTGGATTCTATTTATCAACATCAGTCATTTAGGACAACATTGGATCATTCAGAGATCCTCGCTGAACTTCTGGAGTGAGTTTGCTGCACTGAAAGTAAAGGGGCCGAATAATTTTGCACGCACCACTTTTCAGTTTTTTATTTGCTAAAAAAGTTTAAAATATCCAATAGATTTCGTTCCACTTCACAATTGTGTCCCACTTGTTGGTGATTCTTCACAAAAAATATAAATTTTATATCTTTATGTTTGAAGCCTGAAATGTGGCAAAAGGTTGAAAAGTTCAAGGGGGCCGAATACTTTCGCAAGGCACTATATATATATATATATATATATATATATATAGATATATATAGATATATAGATATATATAGTGGATGTAAAACAACTTTTTCCACCTTTAATGTGACCTATAAACTGTGCAACTCAACTGTAAAACAACATTTTTTTTTTTTAGGGAGGGGAAATAAAAAACGAAAATAATGTGTTTGGATAAGTGTGGGCATCTTCTTATAACTGGGGTTGTAGCTGAGTTCAGAATTAAGCAATCACATTCAAACTGATGTTAAATAGGAGTCAGTACACACCTGGCATCATTTAGAGTGCCTCTGATTAACCCAAAATAAAGTTCAGCTATTCTGGTAGGTCTTTCCTGACTTTTTCTTAGTCGCATCCTACAGCAAAAGTCATAGAGCTTCCAAAGCATCAGAGGGCAGGGGCGTACCTAGAGCATTTGGCACCCGGGGCGGATCCTATATCTGGCACCCCCCCCACCCCACCATAAAATGTAAAAACACCCACCGTGTCCCCTGCATACCTCTGCATCCTTCAATATCTTTTTGTCACTACTGTGTACCCCCCCTCTCCACAACTGCACCTCTGGACCCCTTTAAATTACACAGCACCCTGCACCTCTGGACCCCTTTACATTACACAGGACCTTGCACCTAAGGACCTCTTTACATTACACAGCCCCCTGCACCTCTGGACCCCTTTACATTACACAGCAGCCTGCACCTCTGGACCCCTTTACATTACACAGCTCTTGTACCACTGGACCCCTTTACATAACATAGCACCCTGAACCTCCTGACCTCTTTACATTACACAGCGCCCTGCACCTCTGGACCCCTTTACATTACACAGGACCTTGCGCCTAAGGACCTCTTTACATTACACAGCAGCCTGCACCTCTGGACCCCTTTACATTACACAGCTCTTGTACCTCTGGACCCCTTTACATAACATAGCACCCTGAACCTCCTGACCCCTTTACATTACACAGCCCTTGTACCCATGGATCCCTTTACATTACACAGCACCCTGAACCTCTGGACCCCTTTACATTACACAGCCCTTGTACCTCTGGACCCCTTTACATTACACAGCACCCTGCACCTCTGCACCCCTTTACATTACACAGCCCCTCACAGCTCTGGACCCTCTGCATGTTACACAGATCCCCTACAATGCAGACCCCCCTCCCTACCATACAGACCCCCATCTACAGTGTAGACCCCCCTACAGTACAGAATCCTCCCCTAAAGTGCAGACCCTCCTACAGTACAGACCCCTCCACCCTATAGCGCAGACCCCCCCCCCCTACAGTGCAGACCCTCCTACAGTACAGACCCACCCCCCTACAGCGCAGACCCCCCTACAGTACAGACTCCCCTACAGTACAGAATCCTCACCTACAGTACAGACCCCCCTACAGTGCAGAATCTTCCCCTACAGTACAGACCCCCCCCCCTACAGTGCAGGACCCCTTCTACAGTGCAGGACCCCTTCTACAGTGCAGGACCCCCCTACAGTGCAGGAACCCTTCTACAGTGCAGGACCCCCTACAGTGCAGGACCCCTTCTACAGTGCAGGACCCCTTCTACAGTGCAGACCCCCCTACAGTGCAGGACCCCCCTACAGTGCAGGACCCCTTCTACAGTGCAGGACCCCTTCTACAGTGCAGGACCCCCCTACAGTGCAGGACCCCTTCTACAGTGCAGGACCCCCCTACAGTGCAGGACCCCTTCTACAGTGCAGACCCCCTACAGTGCAGGACCCCTTCTACAGTGCAGGACCCCCCTACAGTGCAGGACCCCTTTTACAGTGCAGGACCCCTTCTACAGTGCAGGACCCCTACAGTGCAGGACCCCTATAGTGCATGACCCCTTCTACAGTGCAGGACCCCTTCTACAGTGCAGGACCCCCCCTACAGTGCAGGACCCCCCCTACAGTGCAGGACCCCTTCTACAGTGCAGGACCCCCCTACAGTGCAGGACCCCTTCTACAGTGCAGGACCCCCCTACAGTGCAGACCCCCTACAGTGCAGGACCCCTTCTACAGTGCAGGACCCCCCTACAGTGCAGGACCCCCCCTACAGTGCAGGACCCCTTCTACAGTGCAGGACCCCTACAGTGCAGGACCCATATAGTGCATGACCCCTTCTACAGTGCAGGACCCCTTCTACAGTGCAGGACCCCCCTACAGTGCAGGACCCCTTCTACAGTGCAGGACCCTCCCTACAGTGCAGGACCCCCCTACAGTGCAGACCCCCCCTACAGTGCAGACCCCCTACAGTGCAGGACCCCCTACAGTGCAGGACCCCCCCTACAGTGCAGGACCCACCACAGTGCAGGACCCCCCCTGCAGACCCCCTACAGTGCAGGACCCCCCTACAGTGCAGGACCCCCCTACAGTGCAGGACCCCCCCCCACAGTGCAGACCCCCTACAGTGCAGGACCCCCCTACAGTGCAGGACCCACCACAGTAAAGAACCCCTAGTGTACCTGGAGCCCAAGGCAGAGGCATTGCAGGGGGGAGGTGCGAGCAGCACCCGAGTGGAGTGTCACCTGTCGGCTCAGTGATCCGGGACCCGGCGCAATAATCCCCTTCTCTCTGTAGTCACGTGACTCACATCGCGCCGTTCAGATCAGTCTCGGGCAGCGGCTGTCACTCACAGCCGAGCAGAGTGAAGCCGCCTCCCCCTCCTTGTCTACACAGTGCTGTGCATGGAGGAGGGGGAGGCGGCTTCACTCTGCTCGGCTGATGTCACTCCACTCGGGTGGTGCTGCTCGCACCCCCCCCCCCGCAATGCCGCCCACTGCCAGTGCCTCGGGCTCCTCACGGCGCTGTCTGACACTTCAGTTGCGGAGAGGGGAGGGGGGGGCGCTGGCCTGACACCCCCCCCAGTGTGTGGCACCCGGGGCGGCACGCCCCCCCGCCCCCCCACTTAGTACGCCCCTGTCAGAGGGATCTCATTTTTAAAAGATATCAGTCAGAAGAAGGGCACAAAAGAATTTCCAAGGCATCAGATGCAGGAATATCTGGCAAGTACTGGCTGTGTGGTACCTATGACAACAATCTCTTCAAATGTCTGGGCTATGGGGTATAGTGGCAAGACAGAAGAAAAACATCCAAGTCTGGCTAAATTTTGCAAAAACACAAAAGCTTGTGGGAAAATATGTTATGGTCTGATGAATCCAAGGTGGAACTTTTTTGGCTATAATTCCAAAAGATAGATTTGATGCAAAAACACACTGTACATCACCAAAAGAACACCATACCCACAGTGAAGCATGGTGGTGGCAGCATCATGCTTTGGGGCTGTTTTTCTTTAGCCAGAGCAGGGGTCTTAGTTAAGGGAGAAGGAATTATGACCAGTTCCAAATACCAGTCAATATTGGCACAAAACCTTCAGGCTTCTGCTAGTAAGCTAAACATGAAGGGGAACCTTACCTTTCAGCATTAGAACAACCGAAAATATACATCTAAATCAACAAAGGCATGGCTTCGCAAGAAGAAGATTAACGTTTTGATATGGCCTAGCTAAGCCCAGACCTGAATCTGATTGAAAATATGTGGGGTGATTTGAAAAGATCTGTACACAGGAGCCCTGGCAATCTGACATATTTGAAATGTTTTTGCAAAGAAGACTGGGCAAATATTGTCAAGTCAAGATGTGCCATGCTGATAGACTCATACCCAAAAAGGCAGAGTGCTGTAATAAAATCAAAAGGCGCTTCAACAAAGTATTGGTGTAAGAGTGTGCACACTTATGCAACCATATTACTATATTTTTTTAGTTTTATTTCCCTCCACTTAAAAGATTTCAGTTTGTTGTTCAACTGAGTTGTAAAGTTTATAGGTCACATTAAAGGTGGAAAAAATTCTGAAATGATTTACTGTATCTTTATCTCATTTTTTTTACATCACAGAAACCTAACGTTTTAACAGGGGTGTGTAGACTTTTTATATCCACTGTGTATATATATATATATATATATATATATATATATATACATACACACACATATATATATATATATATATATATATATATATATATATATATATAATTTGTGAGCAGGAATGAAGCATCAAAGTGTGTGTGTGTGTGTGTGTGTGTGGAATAGTAGTCCACCAATGGCTGCCAAACTTTAGTCTATTTTGCAACTCTGTCATGCAGGGCCGCCATCAGGGGGGTACAGGCATTACACCTGTAAGGGGCCCACATGTCTTCAGGGGCCCGGCCATCAATGACACTATCAATTTTTTGTCAGCACCCCACCCCCCCACTTCTCAGCTGGCAGCTGAAGAGAGGAGAAGGAAACACATGAGATCACAAATTTTCATCAGCTTAATCCACTTTTCATATATGAAGGTGTAAGAGTGTTAAAATAAAAGTGGGTGCACCGAAGAACTCGGTGGGATGGCCAGTGGGCCGATTTGGGACGACCAGTGGGCGGGCCCTGGAGAATGTTGGGGTCGGGCCCTGGGGGGCCCAGGCCTAAAGCTGTTTAAGGGGTTCCAAAATTTTCTGATGGCTGCCCTGCTGTCATCCAATTTTGCCTCAATTTTGGCATGGATCATGGCTTGTATCACTCTATTCTTGGTTTCTATCAGAGCGAGAGAGGAGGATTTCCATGCTTTAGCTATAGTTTGTTTGGCTGCTGTTACTACCTCCTGTAGTAGCTTACTGTAAATTAGGCTGTCATTGATGCAATGGATCTATTAGAATGTCAGGGAGACTGGTGTCAAAATCAATGTTGATGTAATTGAAAAAACATCTGTCCAAAACGTTGCAATTAACAGGACATGACCACCAAATATGGTGGGGAGTGCACAAGCCCTGCAGTTGCGAAAGGAAGGGACATATTTTGATATCCTGGCAGGGATCAAATAACCAACGAGTCAAAACTTTGTAGTTTGCCTCCAGGGCAACAGTGTGTTGAGTTGAAAATTTGATATTTGACCATATTGTAGTTCAGTCCTCTGGTGTCAGCGTCACTCTGAGGTCAGGCTGCCCCTCCTCTACATTTAAGCTGGAGTGGGCACCTGATCATATGACTGGCTTCAGAATAGGTACGTATAGGCATCTTTTCTTTCACAGGGTAGACAGAATAGTGTTAGAATGGGGGTGGGAGTAGGTTTAGCCTTAGTTAGATTTTGACTGAGCTTCCACTTTAATTCTTAATTCTTTTCTGGATCTTGGAACCCAGAAGGACCTTTTTGTGCGAAAACTTGCATTCCTTGGTCTACATTGTACTTGGTAGCCAGATCTCGCTATTAGTCTGAGATGTCCACAGTGCATTGCATATGTGAGCTGACTGATGCTCAGGGCCATCTTTATCACTCTCTGTTTTGGGGAATCGATTTATCAGGAAATAACCTGAGTTTGGTTAGTTGCTCAGACAAGCAATCCAAAGACATGCAGGTAGGTTAATTGGCTTCTGTACAAAATTGGCCCTAGTATATGAATGGGGACCTTGGATTGTGGGCTCCTTGAGGGTAGGGACCGATGAGTGTGTGTAATGTACAGGGATAGGGACAATTGTAGACACTCGCTCAGGTTGAACTGGATGGACTGGTGTCTTTATTCAACCTTGCAAACTATGAAACTATAAGCAGATATTTTGTTTGTTTTATGCTGTGGAGTTGCTGTACAAAGGCATCCTGCATCAAACTGTGTTTTTTTGCTAAAAAAAAGTGCAGGACAAACTTGCTTGGACTGTTCTTGTCTCAAAGCTGAAAACTGTTATGAGCAGCACTTGCTGCAATTAGAATGTACAGAAGGATCTTACTCAATTTTGGTATATTATTTAAAAATGCTATAGTGAATTTACTAATTGCCTTTGAAAAATGACAGGGAGATTTCCTGCAAAAAAAAACTCAAACGAACATGATGTCAGATAGAACATTTGGATACAGATATGAAAGGAAAAAAATTAGTATTTTGTTCCAGCTTTGTATTGAATTGTAATTCTTCTTTAAAGCATGGCAGTGTTCTGATACAAATATGGCACAATATTAATTATATTCTAATCTTATTAGGATTATAGTTCTATCATTAATTCCCTTTACACTTCTTTGATCATGTCAATGTTTTTTTTAAGAAGCAAAGAGCCTTTCAACAGAAGGAATCTCTCTAAAAATGTAAAAAAAAATAAAGATTTTAAAGATAAAGGTCTTGTATTATTTAAAGCCTTAAACTGGCCATACTCTGTACACATTTCGTCCGGTTTCTGATGGATCAATTGTCATGATATGTTAGATCTTTTTTGTTTGGCCTTCGGGCTGAACCAAAAAAGTCTATATATGTACAGTCAGTCTAACTACAGACTCTGTACTCTCTCCCAATGCTGCCCCCAGGCCCAGTTTTATGCTTAATTTTTTTTACTCACCATTGCCAATGTCTTCAGGCCTGTCACAGGGGCCATCTTTTTTTTCCCCTGATCTCCAGGCTGAGCAGTCTTCAGTGATGCAGAAAGTGGTGTGATGACGTTAGTCCCACTCTCTGTACCATTAAACAGTAAATGCAAGGTGCCATGTTGATGTCCTTTCATGGGGTGTGCCATGACACTCTGCACTCACAGGATGTCCTCAGTCTTCCAGGTTCAGTGACATTGGACAACAAGGTCCAAAGTCACAACGTTTGCAGGTGCCACATTGCATACTTGAAATACGCTGGCATCAACAAAACTATTATGCAAATATTGACAACAGCTTTCATAATGAGCTCTGAATCCCCACCAATGCCTTTCCATTGACCATAGTTTTGGTACCTAGTGGTTGCTCTTTGGACCCAAGCCACTTTACAAAGTAAGATGTGCCCACAGGCCCATGACCCTAACGTTAACCCTTAAAATGTAACTGTACATCATCTGGGTGTAGGTGGGCTCTCGCCATTACATGCAGCATACTTGCACATTATGGTAAACTTACCTACTAGGGTACTCTCCGTCAGCACTGACAAGTCTGGGCTCACTGTTATTGAGGATTCATTGTTCCCCCTCCTCTGCCATTGGGCAACTGCTGATGATGTACCTTACATCATTGTCCCAGCACCAGGCTTCAATCTCAGCATCTAAGCCTGGCATGTACAGTGCACTATGCATGCACCATAGGCATGTAGTGTATGCAATATAGAAAATTGCTCAGGCTAAGGGAAGTTTTTGTTGGGCAAATGAGACTTTGCATGTTTATCATGCCAATATAAACTCTAAGCCCTTGTACACACGGTCGGACATTTCAACAACCAAATCCGCCGGATTTTGTCCGACTGATTTTGTCTGACGGATTGTGTCCGAAACTGTTGCATACACACGGTCAGATAAAGTTGTCGGAAAATCCGATCTTTCAGGATGTGATGACATAATTTAGTTACGATGGAACTACGTTCAGGCTAGTAGCCAATAGCTTTGATGTAGGCATTTGATCTGAGCATGCATGGCACTTTGTCCGATCGGAATTCTATACACATGATTGGAGTATGTCCGATCGGACCAGTTTGTTGGAAAATATTTCCAGCAAGTTGGAAAATTTGGTCCGACGGATATTCCGACGAAAACAGTCCGATGCATACCACAAACAGTCGGATTATCCGACAAAACGGTATGATAGGACACATTCCGACGGATTCTCCGACCGTGTGTACAAGGGCTAGGGCTGGATTCACACCAAAATCAATTAAATGCATCTCAACACATGTGTTGAGATGTGCATCAATGTGCGCTATGACGCATGCTGACTCATCTTGACACATTTAAATGCACCATGTTGCACAGCAACATGCCTCTATAATGATCTGTGCTGTCATCCAATACAAAGTACATTCAAAATCCACAACGCACATTAGACATGCATTGGCATTGGTTTTAATGTGTTTCCATTGATTTCAATGGAAAATGCATCAGGGAGAAAAACACATTAATGTAAATCCAGCCGTAGCAATCGTCAGTTGTGCTTTAACCTCTAATGACAACTTCACCCCTATAGAGGTACATAGGAGCCCTACTTACATTTTCAGGCATTGGAACTGCCATAATTACAGTACACAGCTGTGCTCCACCCTGACCGCAACGGAGCTTAGGATAATCTCTAGTGTTTTTCCAGAACACACGTGCTTTAGAAAGAGAAAGTGAATGAAGGAGCTTTTGACTCGGTTGCTCTAAGCCCAGCAGTCTTCCTCCAAATACTTCAACTGACTGTGAAAGGCATCCATGACCTTACTGTGACTCCTAGAGACAATGCCCAAGAGCAGAAGAATTAAAGAAGGCTGAAGGGGATGCCTTTTCTTTAAACTAAAACAGCAGCAATAGTAATGACAGTTTCAGTTCAGCATGAAGGCTAGCACATTTAGGCACACTAAGCATACATAACAAGAATACAAGAAATGCTTTTTTACCCATTACAACTTTGTTGTTTTTTGAGGGCAGCCCTGGTGGACTCTTCTCCCATTCATGGCTTCTCTTACCTTACATTAAGAAAGAGGCTCAACATCACAAAATAATGTTCATTTCAAAAAGGGGCAATCGGTTTATATGGTTTCCTAAAGGATATTGCACTTTCAGTTGCTACCCCCTCTTCCATCCAAACATATACACATACCTAATTGTGATTACTGCGGCCCACAGAAATCTTCAGGGATAATATTATCCTTTCCACTGGCCATACCCTAACCCAACTCCAACCCCAAAGATTCCTATGGGTTTGCCTTCCAGTCAGCTCCTCTATTGTGGAATGGCCCTAAATGAATCTATGGGGGTGATTTACTTAAACTGGAGCGCTCAGAATCCTGGTGCAGTTTTGCATTGTAGCCAATCAGCTTCCAGCTTTAGCTTGTTCAATTAAGCTTTGATAATAAAGCCTGTAACCAAATTGGTTTCTATGCATAGCCGCACCAAATTTTGCACTCTCCAGTTTTAGTAAATCAGCACCTATGGGTTGCCACTGTGTATGAACGGCCAGGGAAAGATAAGCAAAAGAATAATTCTTTATTCTGTAAAATAAAATAAAACCCATTATACAAAAGATATGTAGGCCATCGTTGACCTACTTCTGAAATCGTTGGTTGCATTGTTGTCATGCTGATTCTTCGACTTCTGTACTTTCTAAGCCACTGACTCAGAAATAACTTGGCTGGAAGGTGTCATGGGTAGCTTGGTTGGAGGACAGTGGTGGTTGGTGGGAGGATGTTCTGACTTCACATACTGCATGCCTATTCAGGCCTGTAATGGAGAAAGGATAGAAACCCGAGACGGTCAGGCAACTTAACAAGGGGTCTGAAATGCAGGAGGACCATGAGCAGGAGAAGGAAGTTATCATAATAGTAGGAGGACTCAGATCAAACCACAAATAAAAAAGGGAAGCAGGAGGCCTAGGAAGAGACTGCACCAATGAAGACCAACCCTCAACGACCACCTAACCATGAACCAGACAGACAACCATGTTGTATAGATGACCACCAAATTAATCCATTACTGGCAGGTTTCTAGTTTGATGGTGAATACACAAAATTTCCAATGAGTCAAATCTATTGCTAGTCTAATAACCGTCCTCTGATCTGTAAACAGAGAACCACAGCGACCTAAAACAACTGGAATCTTATATGGCATTGTAGACCCCTGCTAGATAGGTGTCTAGATGGTAGGTAAATTTAGTCTGTTTGAGTCTCACTGTAATCAAATGTTTCTTAATTGCCTTGGTCTGTTCTAATTCTTACTGGCTGCAGAGCTAGACTGCTCTCCCCTGTATTCTGGTTTCTAGAATATAGGCAGGGGAGATTTGGAGGAGACAGCTGGAATATTGATTGGCACTCAGCCAATCTCTGGGGCAGTGTGCCCAGCAGGGCGCTAAGGAGATAATAAATAGTGTGAGAGGTAGACAGCGGGCGGTCAATTGGATCTAGAAGTATTATCAGCCCGGGGGTACTACAGCCCTAAAAGGTGCCATTTTTAGTGTTCTGCTGATGTCTTGGCTGTGGCAGGGCCAAGGGACCTGCATCTGCAACTGTATTGAGTAGCCCGGGACTTAGCCACAGAGGATCCTGTCAGATAAATCTCGCTAGAAGGTATCTGGGTGCTAAGATGGGCATCTGCTCTGTGGCCTTTTACTGAGTAGATAACTGTCTGCAGATTCAGGTGACATTTGGTGCTTTAGGAATGTACCTTTCAGGGCAGTCCTACAGGGGGGACAACTCTTATAGCATCCCTGATCTGGCCATCCCTTCAGTCTTGGGTGGGAAGTGCGACAATGAAGAATAGAGAAAATAATATCCTCTCACTTTGGAGCTTAGCATAATTTGGAGTATCCCATGCCCTATATCCCTCGGCAAATTTTCCAGCATTACAACTGAAAAAATTAAAATAAATACAACCCCTAGACTAAATATTAGGTCAGTGTGCTTGAAAGGGTGTGTGTGCTGGAAGCCTCTTCATAATCGTGGTAGAACCCTGATCATCATCCTCTGTGCTGCTATGGAGAATAGATGTTCATCGACTGGGCTCCTATTGCAATCCAACCATAAATCTTTATCCCCTATGGTTATAGTGCTACATTATAAGGAAAAAAAATGTGCCCTTTTTTAGGTAACTTTACTGTGATTTTCATAACATAGCTATATGGCACTATAACAGGTGCTAAGGCAGCTATGAAGGCACAACATCATTGTTGTTTTTTTCCTTAATGAGCATTTATCATGCAGCCAAGGACTCAATTCTTAAAAAAAAAAAAAAAAATCAATATAATATATCACATAACATCCACATGCTTTTAAGCATTACAAATGTTCTATACTTTGACATTTAATTCATCATAACGATATTGACTGCCTGGTTTTGGTAGTACACAATAATATAATAGTGACAGTGGATGGAATTTGAAAAATTATCGAATACACCTTACTTTAGGACACCAAGTAATCTCTATTTAAATGCAAGATTATATTGGGACCGGACCGTGGCCAGTGAGAAAGACTGTGGGGGTTATTTACTAAAGCTGGACAGTGCAAAATCTGGTGCAACTCTGCTTAGAAACCAATTAGCGTCCATGTAGTAAATAAAGTAAAGGTGACTGTGGCACGCTAGGCAAATTCCAGTGATTCTCACTTGGGGCAATAGGTTTTATTTACTAAAGTTAAAGAGTGCAAAATCAGGCTTACTTCTGTATAGAAGCCAATCAGCTTCCAGGTTTTATTGCCAAAGCTTAATTGAACAAGATGAGGTTAGAAGCTGGTTGGTTTCTATGCAGAAGTGATCCTGCTTTTGCACTCTCTAGCTTTCGTAATGTAGCAGTAGCACTGACCCCAGAAGGATTTAATTGGCCTTACCTTTACCTTCTTGACCTTGTGTATGTCTAGGGGTTTCCCAAGGTAGATGGCCCAAGAACTGCAGAGACTGATGCCAGATCCACAGGGATTTTTATTTGCATAAAAGAATAAACGAAACACAGTCTTTCAAAGTAGAGATATGCCGCGTACACACGAGCGGACTGTATGGCGTATTTAGTCCGTCGAAACACATTTCAGCGGACAATCCGCTCGTGTGTGGGCTTCAGCTGACTTTTTCAGCGTGCAGTCCGGCGTACTAAGAATTTCGGATTTTTCGAAATTCTGTCCGTCGTACTTTGGTTTCAGCGGACAATCTGCTCGTCAGTATGCTAGTTCGACGGACTAAGAATGGCGCATGCCCAGAAAAGATTTACACGGCGGAAGGGTGCTTTGCTGTGTCTTGGACTTCCTATTTCTAGTCCCGTCGTACGTGCTGTACACGTCATCGCGTAAGCTTTCGACGGACTGTTTGTGCATCCGTGTGTGGTCAAGTCCGTTCAGTCGAAAGTACGACGGACTGTCCGTCGGATTGTATGACGAACTAAGTACGCCATACAGTCCGCTCGTGTGTACGCGGCATTAGAGTGTTTAGGTAGGAAAGTCCAGGTACTCTTGAACTAAATCAAACGGACAAAGGAGTCTCTCACATTAGGAAATCCAGAGAATAGCCATTCACAGCTGGATCCTCACCCTTATCGGATAGTCCTTCGCTCACCAGGCCTAGCAGCCAACAGGGTGTTTAAATCAAAGTCTCTGCCACAGACTTGTTTTAGAACACTTGAATAAAGTCTCTGCCACGGACTTGTTGTAGAACACTTGAATAAAACTGAAAGATGTAGACAACTCAGAGAACTCTTGTACGGTACCAGTATCTTGCAACTGGTCCGGTGAGACCATACAAGACCAGATTCGCTTGGGGTCTTTCAACTTAGTCTCCAGGCTCCTGCTGAGAAGCCAACCTTTGCGTGGCCTTCTTCCGAAGAGTCCTCCCCTGGATACTTCTACAGTTGCTGGACCTCTCCACAAACCGAGACAGCACCGAACCACCTTTGAATCCTTCTTTCAGTTACTTTGCCTAGGGCCAGCCAGCCCCGAGACTTGGAGTCGAGTGGATCCGCATCCCAGGCCATGAGAGCCCTGGGGGCTGGTCAGAAGGACCAGGACCAAACAGTCAGAAAGTACTTCTGCACCGGAACCCGGAAGTATGTGACATCAGCACAGGGGCTGACTGACAACTCATGGGGCCCCCGGGCAATAGGAGATTATGGGGCCCCCAGGCAATCAGAGATAATGGGGCCACACAGCATATAAAAACACACACACAGTATACAATCACACAGTATACACATACATGTACACATAGTATACACAGACATATTTCTATTGGCTGAGAAGGTACTGGAGAGGATTTTTACATACTGTCCCTGGTTTTACTGAGGCTACTAGGAGCCTGGGGCCATCGGGCAGTGTCCGAGTGGCTGAATGGTCAGTCCGCCCCTGCATCAGCACCTTAAGTACCCTCTCCCAGAATGGTGTGGTTTCCGAGAGAGAACTGACACTTAATGCACCCAACTGGACTGCGTTCTAGCACCTGCCAGGGATGACAGCACCCCCTATGGTCAAGCAGAACACAGTGCAATCCAGCCAGACTGGTACTGAGGCCAAAATTTAGAGTAATGAAACCCAAAACCAAACTGCGGTTCCAGGAAGATTAAATGCCAAAAACACATAGCTCGTGCTCTTCAGGAGCCGGCGCTACAGTAAATAAACCCCAATGTCAGTAAATGATTCATTGGGCACATTTCTCATTGAATCCTTTATATAAAAAAAAAGACTTTTTAAAGTTAAAAAAAAAAAAACATTGCAGGTGCATTGCAAGGATTTTAGGGAGGATCTTCTTTCATTATAATCATCTTAGAGCCCTCATTGTTGTCATGAGAAAAGCTAAAGTGTCTGCATCCCTAGTATTGGATAATCCTAGAGAATATTAAAGATGAATTCCATGTATGAATATTTTATACATAATTATATTGGTCGAGTCTGGAACAATGTAACTATATATATGCCATATCTGGCCGATGCCACTGTCCAGGTCAGGAGGGTGAATTTCCCCTGGGCAACAGACAGAAATACAATCCTGACAGAGGTTCTAAATGTTCTCATGGTACTAGGAAATTTGTTTTAATTGCTTCCACCCACTTCCTTGTTTGTCTGTAATGCCTACCCCCTGAGGAGTCAATTGGTATGAATGGTTCTCTGTTCTGCTATGACTCCTTCCCCTCTGACACACCTAGTTAGTTATTAGGATACTTCAAACTCCTCAGTTAGCTCAGATATTAGGATACTACCCACAACTAGAATGGCATATAGGAAATAAACACCAGGCTAAAGATTGCAAATAAAGTAGGTATATACTGTAGTCAAAAAGGAAAAGTATATGGCAATGCATTCATGAACAAAGGAATATTTTAGAACGCAGTAAAATAGCTGACATGAATACTAGATTATGGCAGCTAACCTATATCACAGTGATACTGAATTACATTAACCCAATATGCATAGCTTTCATAAAAACAGCATCAACAATAAATATAAACGATAACGGAAAATCTCATGGTAACTCTCTGCATGAACAATCAAAAGTGTCAGAGTGCACTCTGTGTATATATCCCTGAGAGTGGATATATGTAAACTTTCCTCAAAGGGTTACACCTAAAAAATGGTTGTACGGTACCTGGCGCCTGACTTGTTATTTTTAGCTGGCTAATGGTGGGGCCCGATCTGTATGGTGGTGCACTTATTACCGTATCTTTAAGACTGCATGCGGTGAACTACTTTTTACTAAGCAAGAGGGGCAGACTATGGTTTTATTTGATCACTCACAGTGGGGACACAAGCACAGCTGAATCCACTCACCAGATCGGGTATACTGCAAACCCTGTCCTGAGTGATTGGTGGCCTGCTGTCCCCAGGAACCTGTCCCCTAAATCAGTCCTCATGAAAAAGTCCTTTAGGCTCTGGGCTTGGCTCCAGCTCTCTGGTCCTTAGTGGCACTGTCTGGTGTAGGCACAGACACACACGCAGGCAGCAGGTCTGTACCATTTGGCACAGTCCTCAGGCTCTGCACCCAGCACACAGGTCTGTGCTCTCTGGTTCCTCAAGCTGCTGGACCCAAACTTCCGACTTCAAGCCCAGGAAACTCTGCTCTCCCTCCTCCTCTTGCTGGGTAGCCTGGATAGTGAAGTCTACAGCCCCCATTGTCTTTACAGTGCAGCACTCCTCCACAGAGCAGACACCATTTCACATGTTTAAAAGACAGTAAAAAAATATTTTAAAAAAGGAATAGGCAGCTATAAAACAGACAAACTGTAGTCATTCTACACTTTCTGACAAAAATAAGCTTTAGCTGGAATTGGGCATAAGGCTGGATTCACACCTTGGAGTTATTTCCACCGATACATTTTGCATCAATGGAAGCATCTAAAAATGCATGTCACTTCCATCAAAATTTTTAACCTGCAATGTAGTTCGGATTGAATGTGAAAGCACACATCAAAATGTATATCAATGTGTATTGACATGCATCCTAAGGCTCGGTTCACACAGGGGGCGACACGACTTGCCGTGCCGCGACCTGCCGCGACCTCAGCGGCGACTTGCAAATGACTTCTGTATAGAAGTCAATGCAAGTCGCCCGAGGCCGCCCAAAAGTAGTACAGGAACCTTTTTTCTAAGTCGGAGCGACTCGAGTCGCTCCTCTTAGAACGGTTCCGTAGTACAGAACGGGGGCGACTTGTCAGGTCGCGGCACGGCAAGTCGTGTCGCCTCGTGTCGCCCCCTGTGTGAACCGAGCCTAAGGCAACATTCGCACAAGAATTTAGCCATGTTTTTGACACCTGTGAGCAGCTAGCTGCGCCTGCCAAGCCCATAAATTTTGATGAAAAGTTGCTGGTGGTCGTAGCTGTTCGTGGCTGTACCTGCAGTAACCATTGCTGGATTGCAGGTACATAATAGCTATGGCCACCAGTAACCTCTCATTAAAGTGTACCGGCTTGGTCGCCATAGCTAAACAGTGTCTAAAACAGCAGCAGGAATCAGTGGCTAAATGTTTGTGCGCATATAATCGAATGCACCAAAAACACCATAACCTGTGTTTTGATGACTTTCTATTGATTTAAATTAAAATGGAATCAAGCAAAGAGGCAAAGGTGTAAATACAGTCTTAAAGTTCAAAGCCATCTTTTACAACAATAAATAATGGGACCCAGTAGGTATAAAAAAAATGTTAAAAATGATTTCTTGCTGAAATGCACCTATAATCAGGAGATTTACTGTGAGTCCAGGCTGTCATGGATCCCATAGTGCTCTGGGGGCACCTAATTACTCTGGAATGGGCTCTCATTACTCCTGTCCAGGAGTAAAGACTGCCAACCTCTGGTGCCAAGGAAGAACTTGAATGGATGAGCCAGAAGACAATTGGAAAAGTAATAGTATGTTGTGTAGGGGAATAGGAGCTTCAGGGAAGGGGAGGGTAGAAAATGATGGTCTTTAAAGCAGTAGCAAACCACTGTGTTTTTTTTTTAATCAGGAAGGCAATGGCATTGCATACCTTAAAACAAAGCCCTCCAGCCATGTGCTGTTGCTGATGAAGGTGCTTTTATCTCCACCTGGTATGCCCAGGGCCGTATTTTAAGGCAGGGCAAAAGGGGAAGCTGCCCTGGGCCCTGTCATTGTTGTGGGGCCCAAAGCAGCTGCCTACTACTTGGCAACTATCCCAGTTTAAATTCCCTTGTCCCTTGAAGTTTTAGTCCCGTGCTGTGTCCTGATATCTCAGTGTGAAGTGCTGCTATTAATGCTGTCCAGCTCTGCCCTATTGATTTGTACAAATGACTCACCTGCAGACCCTGTGTTTACAGGTAAATAAATGGCAAATCATATGTAAATAGCTGCATCCGGCCGCATTGATATGTAAATAAATGCGGCATTCATATGTATATCATGCCCCCTACAGTGAGGAGATGATGTGCTGTAACCTCTAGCAACCAACCAGTGAGCAGTATTACTGTACAGTAATCTCTAGCAACCAATCAACAAGCAGACATCATGTACTGTAACATCTAGCAACTAATCAGCAAGCCGTAATGTTTGCTGTAACCTCTAGGATTCAAGCAGAAAATGGTAATGATACACTGTAACCTCTGGCAACCAAAAGCAATTGCTGTCTGATCTAATACAGTAAACTGATTTTAAGTCTAGCTGCTATTTATTGTATGTCTCAGAGCAGGTGGAGAGCAAGAAAACGTTTGCCCAGGGTCCAATCATTATCATTATTAAAGACGGCCCTGGGTATGCCGTTCCTTCAGAGTGCATGTTCTGATGACGTCACCAGCTGCATCTAAATTAAATACCTCCTAAACGGCGCATGTTTAGGAGGTATTTACTGTACCTATATGTAAGCCTTACTATAGGTTTACCTATAGGTAAAAGTGATGCATGGGAGTTTACTCCCACTTTAAGAGCAGAGTACAACAAAGTTAGTCATTCACTGTAAGCTTTCTCTTGTTTCTCTCAGCAAAAGAAGTCTATTAACTGCTCTATTCACACTAAACAGTGTGGATGGAGAAATCTCCAAGGCCGACTAAGTATTCTTACAGCGGGCACTCATGGATCAGAATACCCAAACAGTGGCTGGAGCTGATTGGCTTTTCCACCCAGTTCCTTTTATTTTCCAGATTAGAGGATGTTTAGCGGAGGGCGTTGAAAGGGCCAAACATGGCTCAAATGTGCTCTGTGTATGGCCAGCTTTATTTATAGCAGCCGATCAGCAAACCCTCCACCATCTTTTAGCATTCTTAGCCCTTGTACACACGGTCGGAGATTCCGACAGAATGTGTCCGATCGGAGCGTTTTGTCGGATATTCCTACTGTGTGTGGTCTGCATCGGACTGTTTCCGTCGGAATATCCTTCGGACCAATATTTCCAACTTGCTGGAAATATTTTCAGATAAAATGCTCCGATCGGACATACTCCGATCATGTGTAGAGAATTCCGATCGGACAAAGTGCCACGCATGCTCAGATCAAATTCCTACACCAAAGCTATTGACTACTAGCCTGAACATAGTCCCGTCGTAACGAAATAACGTCATCACATTCTGAACAATCGGATTTTCCGACAACTTCGTCCGACCGTGTGTATACAACAGTTTTGGACAGATTTGGTTGTCGGAATCTCCGACCGTGTGTACAAGGGCTTACACTTCTGAAACCTGCTGTAGTTGAAATGTGATTAATGTCTGTACGTGATGCACTTCCCTATTAAATATGTTAGAATGTATCTTATTTTTCTTGTATCCCTTTCCTTTTTTTTCTTTTTGTCGATGTGTTCCATATACAATTACCAACCAATGCATACATGTATATATGCGTGTACCTGTGTGATTGTACAGAATATGTATACCAGTATCTGTCTTGTCATATTCCATAATCGTCACTGTGAGCCTCTCCTTTTCCCCAGCTCCTTCTGTTGCTGTACATCAGTGAAAGGTCTCCCATTTATTGGTATTTGTGTTTCTACTTAGCATACACTTGCTTCAGTGTCCCTTGGCTAGTTTGTATGATAGCTTTCCTTACATATCTGTATGACCCTGAGCAATCAATGACTTGATGGATTGTGTTAACATTCATTGAACATATCATTGAAAAACTATAGAAGGACTAGAGACCACTCTCACTCTTTATAGTATCTATTTCTTCCTATACTCCAGGGCCTAAGGCTATTGGCATGTCGATAGGGACTTGTTCTTTTCAAGGTCGCAAAGCAGTGCATCATACAGCTACTAGAAATACTCTTTATTGATTGCATATGTTAAAATGAGCAATATTTGGTGGCAAGCATCAGTCTTCCAAGTATTGCTGCTGTTAGGAATCATAAATACATAAATATAGCAAGGATAACCTAGAATGATCATATATTGCTATCATAAAGGTATTTTTTATAAGCATGATTGTCTGCCTTAGGAAATGCACAACTCCCAATAATCTCTCATCTGGGGGGAACTGTCCCTTATTTGGATTAACTGTCTCAATTGGAAGGATTTCCTCATTTGGAGCACAATCCCTCCATTTGTCCTTCCTCCTCCTCTTTTTGGCCTGATGTTGATGGCCGGCAGATGATCATTTTTGGGCTGATCTCTATTAAAAAAATACTATTTAACTATTAACTATTTAACATCATAAGTATTACATCCAACTTCCAAATGGCTCTTAAATTGCCTTTATCTGGCCCTTTGGGCACTATTCCTCCCACTGATACAAGTCACCATTCCTCCTACTGACACCAAGGATAAGGCACCATTTCTTCCACCGACACCAAAAGTGGCACATAATTCCTCCCACTTACACTGACACCAACAATGGGGCATAATTTTGACCATTGAAATCAAGGATGGGGCACTATTCCTCCAAGTTTCACCAATAATGTAGCATTTTTCCTCTCACTGATGCCAACGATAGGGCACTATTCCTCCCACTAATACCCAATATGAGACACTATTCTTCCTCCTACTAACCAAAGGCGCCATGTCATTTTTTAACTCTCACTGACCACCAAGCTGAAGGCATTGTTTCTCCCACTGCCACTGATGAAAAAACTAACGTGTGAGCTTAACCAGTCTATTGTGCATACTAATTCTTTGTGCCGCACGTAACTAGTGGTGTGGCAGGGGTGTGTCTTTGCCTATATACTCCGTATTAAAAGGTGTCTCTCTTTCTCATGTTAGAAAGTTGGGAAATATGAAAGTGGTTTGGAAGTATAATTTGTTATTGGTGAGTGTGTTGTGGAATATATTGACTTTCCAATGTCTTTACAACAGCAATGACTTTGTATAGTGGATTCTTAGCGAATGACTATACAAGAAGTTTGCATGGTCCAACAGGGGCAAAACCAGTACTGGCTAAGCGCTAGATTTGGGTATACAGTGGAGCATCAAGCATAAGAACCCCAAACACCAGACAGATTTTGTTTTCGTACAGAGTAAGGAAGGGATCAAACTAGGGCTGAAAAAATGAATCGATTAATCAACAACGAATCGAATATTAAATTAATCGATTACTATTTTCATAACATAAGACGTCTAGCAACATAATGGGGTTAAAAAAAAATTAAATTAGCCCTTTATAGTACAAAAAGAGCAAATAATCGCTACTGTAAATATTACTGTTCCACAGTGAAAAAAATAAACCCCTTACAGTAGCGATTATTTGCTCTTTTTGTACTGTAAAGGGCTCATTTTAGTTTTTTTTATAACCCCATTATGTTTTGCTAGACGTCTTAGGCCTGGTTCACATCTATGTGTTTTTTGGTGCTTTTTGCAGAAACACACCGCAGTTCATTTAACATGGTTTCCTATAGGACACGTTCACATCTATGCTTTTTTCAGCTGCTGCATATTTGGAAAGGGTCAAGGACTTTTTTCAATGCAAAACAGTGCTTTTTTAGTTTAATATTCTTCAACGAAGAAGCTTCAAAAAAGCATGTAATGCATTTTTGCAGCAATTTGTGTTTTTTAATCTGCCCAACAACAAATTGGCTAAAAAAAAAAAGCATTAAAATATGAAAAAACACAAATCACAGCAAAATCACGTGCGCAAAAATCAAAACGCACGGCAAAAAGCACTGCAGAAACAGATCAAAAGCAAACTGCATAGGTGTGTACCGAGTCTTATGCTGGTCACACGGATCAATTTTCAGAGGAGAATATTCATATGAAAAATCTTTGTACATTCGCTGAATGTAAGAATGTTTTTGAAATATTTCACCTGCTTTTAACATTCTGTTTTAAAATGAATGTAATTTCTGAATGAAAACCACATACACTTTCTGAAAATTCCCTTGACCAAGAAGTTTTCTATTATTTAAAATGTTCTTGTCACTGTGGTTGTGTCAGGGCTGGCTTAGCCCTTCCTTCTCTGGGCTGGCTGCTCAGCTGTCGGTTAATTGCCAGCTCTACTCTCTCTCCAGAGTTACCAGCTGTTTCTGAACCTGCTTGTCTGACCTGCCTACTTAAAGCTGCTCAGCTCACTTCATCTCTGCCTTTGCCTTGGTCACATCACAAGAAACCATCTCCTGTGTTCCTGTTTAACCACTTTCAGACCGGACCATTTTGCTGGTCAATGACCAGAGGTTTTACAATTTGGCACTGCGCTGCTTTAACTGGTAATTGTGCGGTCATGCAATGTTGTACCCAAACAAAATTTGCGTCCTTTTCTTCCCACAAATAGAGCTTTCTTTTGATGGTATTTGATTGCCTCTGCGATTTTTATTTTTTGCG
This sequence comes from Lithobates pipiens, assembly GCF_037356315.1. Classification (NCBI taxonomy): domain Eukaryota; kingdom Metazoa; phylum Chordata; class Amphibia; order Anura; family Ranidae; genus Lithobates; species Lithobates pipiens. The sequence continues at coordinate 49,092,218 of NW_027507686.1, read as the reverse complement.
ATATAAACGTAAAAAGACCGCAAATTTTGAAAAAAAATTATATTTTCTAATTTTTGTTATTAGAAAAATCCAATAAACTCAATTTTAGTCATACATTTAGGCCAAAATGTATTCAGCCGCATGTCTTTGGTAAAAAAAAAGTCAATAACTGTATATTTATTGGTTTGCGCAAAAGTTGTCACATCTACAAACTAAGGTAAGTTTTCTGGAATTTACGCAGCTTTTAGTTTACGACTGCCTATCTCATTTCTTGAGGTGCTAAAATGGCAGGGCAGTACAAAACCCCCCCAAATGACCCCATTTTGGAAAGTAGACCCCCTAAGGAAATTGATAAGTGGCATGTTGAGCCCATTGAATATTTTATTTTTTTGCCTCAAGCGATTGAATAATGACAAAAAAAATTTTTTTTTTTTTTTTTTTACACAAAGTTGTCACTAAATGATATATTGCTCACACATGCTATGGGCATATGTGAAATGACACCCCAAAATAAATTCTGCTGCTTCTCCTGAGTACGGGGATACCACATATGTGGGACTTTTTGGGAGCCTACCCGCGTACGGGGCCCCGAAAACCAAGCACCGCCTTCAGGCTTTCTAAGGGCGTAAATTTTTGATTTCACTTCTCACTACCTATTACAATTTTGAAGGCCATAAAATGCCAAGATGGCACAAAACCCCCACAAATGACCCCATTTTAGAAAGTAGACACCCCAAGCTATTTGCTGAGAGGCATGTTGAGTCCATGGAATATTTTATATTTTGCCACAAGTTGCGGGAATATTACAAACTTTAATTTTTTTTAATTTTTTTTTCACAAAGTTGTCACTAAATGATATATTGCTCACACATGCCATGGGCATATGTGAAATGACACCCCAAAATAAATTCTGCTGCTTCTCCTGAGTACGGGGATACCACATGTGTGGGATTTTTTGGGAGCCTAGCCGCGTACGGGGCCCCGAAAGCCAAGCACCGCCTTCAGGCTTTCTAAGGGCGTTACAGTTTTGAAGGCCATAAAATGCCAAGATGGCACAAACCCCCCCAAATGACCCCATTTTGGAAAGTAGACACCCCTAAATTTAGGGGTACACTAGTGAGACTAGGTAATAAATGGCGGGTGCCCTGAAACTATAAAAAAATAACTAACCAACCAGCGTCACCTGTAACAGTTATATGGTGATCACTGGTGAAAGGGTTAACTAGGGGGTAATCAGGGGGCTTTATGCGGTAGTATATGGGGGTCCCTGGCGCTATAAAAAGCTGCGGCGAAACTAAATACCTACCTGCCTAACAAGCGTCACCTGTGACACTAATACAGCGATCAGAAAAACGATCGCTTATTAGGCTGGGTTCACACTGGAGCGATGCGGGAACGCCACGAATCCGCGGCGGGTTCCCGCATCGCATGCCTCCTGGCGGCAGTTCACACTGCCCTATGCGAACTGCTGGGAGTGTCAGTGAAATGTTAATGACACCCCCAGATCAGTTCGCATATCGCAGTGCGATCTGCAAACTCGGATCGCATGGTGTGAACACCCATGCGATCCGATTCTGCTGCGGACCAAAAAAAGGGTCCCGTGCGAATTTGCGGCGGGTGCGGTCGAATTCAGCCATACTATCTGTATGGCTGAACTCGAATCGCACAGAGATCGGATGTGATTTGCACTGCAGTGCGGTGCGAATCACATCCGTTCTCATAAACCGCTGCAATGTGAACCCAGCCTTAGTGACACTGGCGACGGGGGGTGATCACGGGGTTAAACCTTTATTGGGGGGGTTAGGGGGGTACCTTAGAACTAAAGGGGGCTAACCCTAACTGCCCTAACAGTTATTACAGTCACAAATGACACCCGCCGGGTGATCAGGGGGTTAAACCTTTATTAGGTAATAAATGGCGGGTGCCCTGAAACTATAAAAAAATAACTAACCAACCAGCGTCACCTGTAACAGTTATATGGTGATCACTGGTGAAAGGGTTAACTAGGGGGCAATCAGGGGGCTTTATGCGGTAGTATATGGGGGTCCCTGGCGCTATAAAAAGCTGCGGCGAACCTAAATACCTACCTGCCTAACTAGCGTCACCTGTGACACTAATACAGCGATCAGAAAAATTATCGCTTATTAGGCTGGGTTCACACTGGAGCGATGCTTGCTGTTCCTCTACTTGGATCCCTGACTTCTGGCCTGGCTGACAACCCGATTTGGTTACTGACCTCTGGCCTGGCTAACTACTCAGTACGGTTACTGGACTCTGGCTATGCTTTGACTACGCGTACTCTATTTACCTTTTTATTTTTTATTAATAAACAAGTGTGATTTAATTGTACTTCTGTCTCAGTCTGGTTCATGGTTTCTGACAGGTTGAAAACGAACGTCCATTTGACCCCAATAACGATTAGGAAATCTAAGGAACGTTCTTAAAATTACATTTTTTTTTTTAAGAAGATATTGTTTTTGTATGGCGAGCATAAAATATATTACAGTTCTGTTTGAAAATCTGCAAATCAGTCTTTAACTTTTTTTTATTTAAAAAAAAAAAATGTGATCTCTGAGTCTGATGATATTTACCAGATTCAACCTCTAATAGTATATACAGTATATGTCTTCTGTCTGTTATTCTCAGGGTGGATGAGAGATTTTGCTCCATAACCATATAGATGGTTATTTATATTTACCACTTCATAGAGATATTTAACCACTTGCTTACTGGGCACTTAAACCCCTCCTTCTGTCCAGACCAATTTTCAGCTTTCGGTGCTCTCACACTTTGAATGACAATATACAACACTGTACCTAAATTATTTTTAGTCCTTTTTTTTCTTACAAATAGAGCTTTCTTTTTTGGTGGTATTTGATCACCTCTGTGTTTTAAATTTTTTGCGCTATAAATGAAAACGACTGAAAATTTTGAAAAAAAAAACAATTTTTCTTAATTTCTGTGATAAAATTTAGCAAATTAGTAATTTTTCTTCATAAGTTATAAGTTTTGGCCACAATTTATACTACTACATATGTTTGGTAAAAATAACCCCATATTAGTGGAAATTATTTGGTCTGTGTGAAAGTTTTACAGTCTACAAACTATGGTGCAAATCATAAAAAATGTATCACATCTAATGTACTGGCGGCCTATCTCATTTCTTGAGACCCTGACAAGCCAGAAAAGTACAAATGCCTCCCAAATGACCCCTTTTGGAAAGTAGACATTTCAAGGTATTTAGTAAGAGGCATGGTGAGTTATTTGAAGTTGTAATTTTTTCCCACAATTCTTTTCAATATTAAGATTTTATTTTTTATTTTAATTTTTTCACAACATTTTAATTGTAATAGCTTATTTCTCTCACATGGCATGTGCATACCACATATGACACCCCAAAATACATTCTGCTATTCCTCCTGAGTATAGCGATACCCCATGTGTAGGACTACCTGGCCACATACAGAGGCCCAACATGCAGGGAGCACCATTAGGTGTTCTAGGAGCAAAAATTACACATCTCATTTTCAACCACCTATTACACTTTTGAAGGCCCTGGAGCACCAGGACAATGGAAACACCCACAAAATGATGCATTTTGGAAAGCTAACACCCCAATGTATAATCTATGTGGCATAATGAGTCTTTTGAATGGTTAATTTTCTTCCAGAGGTTTTTGGAAAATGTGGAAAAAAACGAAAACACATTTTTTTTACACAAAGTTGTCCGTTTATAAGATATTTCCAACACATACCATTTAGATAGCAAAAATGACACCCCAAAATACATTCTGCTACTCCTCCTGAGTATTACGATACCACATGTGTGGGCCTTTTTTACTGCCTGGCCACATACCGAGGCCCAACATGCAGGGAGCACCATCAGGTGCTCTAGGAGCAAAAATTACAGATCTCATTTCTCAACCACCTATTACACTTTTGAAGGCCCTGGAGCACCAAGACAATGGAAACACCCACAAAATGATGCATTTTGGAATGATAACACCCCCAATGTATAATCTATGTGGCATAATCAGTATTTTGAATGGTTAATTTTCTTCCAGAGGTTTTTGAAAAAAAAATGAAAACACATTTTTTTTACACAAAGTTGTCAGTTTATAAGATATTTCCAACACATAGCATTTAGATAGCAAAAATGACACCCCAAAATACATTCTGCTACACCTCCTGAGTATTACAATACCACATATGCGGGACTTTTTCACTGCCTGGCCATATACAGAGGCCCAACATGCAGGGAGCACCATCAGGTGTTCTAGGAGCAAAAATTACACATCTCGTTTCTCAACCACCTATTACACTTTTGAAGGCCCTGGAGCACCAGGACAATGGAAGCACCCACAAAATGACCCCGTTTTGGAAATATAACACCACAACATATAATCTATGAGGCATAATGAGTCTTTTGAACGGTTCATTTTTTTCCAGAAGTTTTTGGAAAATGTGGAAAAAAAATGAAAGCGCATTAATTTCCTCCTGAATTAGGAGGAAGCCACAAGGGGTTCTGATTGGCATAGGGAAGGCTGGCATGGGTCTTTGGCCTTTCTTGCCAAGGTACTGCGGTGCTGGTGGATGGCACTGCGGTGCTGGTGGATGGCACTGCGGTGCTGGTGGATGCCATTGCCTCCTCACCAGAACGCCTTTGTTTGGCGGGCAGAATATCTTCCTCTTCTGAGTGACTTAGTGTTCCACTACTGAGGACTGGCTCATAATTTACGTCCGACTCAGAATCGGAGTTTGAAAGGGAATCCGAAAAAGAGAGCTCCCCGTTGCTCTCGTCAGCCTAGGAAAGTACTTGGTATGCCTCCTTGGCAGAAAAGCATCTTTTGGACATGGTTGCTGGTGGATAATGCAACTACACAGGTGTGTGCTAAGCCTGCACTGATGGGCACTGATAAGGTGGCACTGATAAGCACAGATGGGCACTGAGATGGCACAGAGGAGCACTGATGAGGCGGCACAGATATGCACTGATGAGGTGGCACAGAGGGGCACTGATGAGGTGGAACAGATGTGCACTGATGAGGTGGAACAGATGTGCACTGATGAGGCGGAACAGATGTGCACTGATGAGGCGGCAGAGATATGCACTAATGAGGTAGCACAGTTGTGCACTAATGAGGCGGCACATATGTGCACTGATTACACATATGTGCACTGATGAGGCGGCACAGATGGGCACTGATGAGGCAGCACAGATGGGCACTGATGAAGCAGCACAGATGGGCACTGATTGATTGCACAGATGTGCACTAATGAGGCGGAACAGATGGGCACTGATTTATGGCACAGATATGCACTGATGAGGTGGCACAGATGGGCACTGATGAGGTGGAACAGATGTGCACTGATGAGCTGGCACGGATGGGTGCTGATGAGGCAGCACAGATGGGCACTGATGAGGTGGCACAGATGGGCACTGATGAGGTGGCACAGATGGGCACTGATGAGGCAGCACAGATGGGCACTGATTGGCACAGGTGGGCACTGATGAGGTGGCACAGGTAGGCACTGATGATGTGGCACAGGTGGGCACTGATGAGGTGGCACAGATGTGCACCGATTGGCACAGATCTCAAATAGGCACTGTACTGATGGGGCACTGTTTGGGCACTGTTTTGAACTGTAATTTGTGTTTTAATACTCACTAGCACAGATAGCTGTTAGATCCTCTCTCTCTCTCTCCTCATACATGGTCTCTGTGTGAGGAGAGAGAGCCGGCAATGAGAGATGATCTCATATATTTACATTTGAGATCATCTCTCATTGGCCACACCAATTGCGCTGTAAACGGCTGCTGTCCAAGGGACACGACCAGCGCAGGATTTCCCCGATGCACGCTCGTGAGTGTGCACGGGGAAAGGGGAGGACGTCCTATGACGGCCTCCCGGAAATTGAGGTCCGCGCTGTAGCCATCATTTGGCTATGGCCCGGACCTCAAGTGGTTAAGAATAAATTGCCTTTTTTTTTTAAACTTTACATATTAACTAAATTATACACAGCACATTTTTTAAGGTTATTAACCGATTAATCAAAACAATAATCGTCCAACGAATCTATCATGAAAATAATCGTTAGTTGCAGCCCTAGATCAAACCTCTGTCAAGTCATTATTACTTTTCTGTTCAAGTGACAGACACATTTTTGGTCCTGCTGTCACAGGGGCAGGGAGAGAGCTATCCAACAGTGTCAAAAACAGAAATAGAAAAAAATATATATTAAATTATTTTAAACTGGATCTGGTTAGCCAAAGCCTAGCGTGATATTGTGGAGAATTCAGCTCGTGGTAGTAGCAATTTCAGTGAGTCATGCAAGTCTGAGCTGTGGTTTTAGGGCTTGCCAGCCCACTTTTATTGAACAGGAGAAGTAAAAGTCCTTAAATCAGGCTTCCCACACAGGAATTTCAGCTTCACAGAGCATCAATGTAATACAAATTGTTCAACCTCCTTGCTATGAGTTTCTCTCAGGCCCCCAGCTTTGTCAGAATGCTTCTCCTTCAGGTTAGAACAGACACTCAGTTAGTATCTTGGTCACACGCATTGCTCCCTTGCAGCACTGCTGTTCCACAACACATCACAGTGACCCACACTGTGTTTGTCAGATGTCCCACTTGACAAGGTACTTGTCTACCACACTGGACAGACCTGGACATACACATATGCTGGCCTACAGCCCTTATGTCTCCTGTACAGGGAACCTCCTGGGAGGAGCCCATCTGACTCTTGTGCTGGGACCTCCTGTCCCCTGGCTGGAGACCACACCTGTTTCCTGACGGGAGTCCTGATCTATGCCCAAGCCTATCCTTATAAGGGCTGTGCACACCTAGACACACACCATACTTCAGCAAGACCCGAATACTGGGTTGGAGATTTCTTCCCTCCCAAAGCAGTTTGAAATCTCCAAACAACGGCGTCCAATCCGAGTGTAGTAATTATTCATTTAGGCAGGGAGCTCCTGACAAATTGACTTGCCAGGAATAGTTATCCTGGTTAATTGATAGAGATCTACTGATTTCTCCTCAAGTTTGGCACTTTTTGTTTCTACCACTAGGTGGTCAGGTACTTGGTGGTACTAGACATGAGAAGGGCAACTCAAGGTCAAGTTATGGGTATGTGGGGTATCTCAGCCAATGGGCAGGGGCTTTCTTGAATCCCTTCGCCTGCTGGAAGAACCTATATATTCAGATGGAGTCAGGTCATCTATGTTCTGTGCCACCTGGATGGCTGTCTGGGTAGACATGTGCTGCTAGAAAGGTAGTTTGCACCCCCCCCCCCCAAAAGAATTGGGACTTTAAATTGCCAAAGACACTTAAAATTTATTAAAATATCTGAATTTATTGTACAAATAACATGTAGATTCCATAAAAAATCATCTAAACATGTTGATTGTGAAAACTGACATTGACAAAGACATAATTACCATAAAAATAATAAACACAAAGATATATTATCTTGCAATAAATTAAATGATACATATATAGAGTAAATATCACTCCATTGTCCGGTAGTACTTTCCAGTGTCCGACATCCAGGATAAGTTCTAGCGGTACCCTTGCTGGGCCTATCCCGGGGGCATCTGGCTGCTAGGCTGTGTGAGGGCCTATTCAGAAGTAACAGAGCAGCGAAGGGTTGGGATTGCGGCTTGCAGTCCAACCAGAAATCACGGTTCTGCTGGCTGGAGAACTTGTCAGTGGTCGGAGGTAGAAGGGAAACTGTCGCCACAATGGAACCAGCCCCCTTATTACCAGGGACCACAGTGAGTAACTGATGCATGTACCGGAGCAGTATTCTCATCGAACGGACACGGTGGAGAATCAATCAACTTCAGGCATTGATCAAGCTAGGGACCGAGCCGGTCAGCAGGGGTGAAGCTTGAGAAGTATCTGGAGTGCCAAGCTAGGGACACAGCGAGGAAGCGGGAGTGACGCTTGAGGGAGATACCATAGCAAAGATTGGAGGAGCTCAAGGGATTCAGAGTCAGTGAATCAGAGGGTCTAGTGAGAGACCAGGAGCTCAGTGTTGAAGAACTACAAGAGGCAGTTGTAGTGAAGCTGAAAGAACTGTTACGTTTGAGTTGGGAACTGTTAAAGACTGTTGCCATAGGCAACAGCATTCTTGCATGTGCAGATATGGCACCTTGCTGGGGCTTTTCCCTGCACAGGTGTCCTCTTATTGAAGTCTCAGAGTCTGCCAATTGAATCAATAACTACTTAAGGGTATCCTTGCCCTAACCTTCTTTCCCCCGAAAATACAAAAAGGACTATTAAGAGAAATAAAACCTTTTACATCCAAGAAGTGTCTGGCGCCCAATAACTTTGTCCACCTTGCCCCCACTATGCCTCACAACCCACCACATACAGAAGGATGTCAGCTATCTTTGGCCTGGAAAGTTCTCATTAGACTGGACAAGGCCAGAGACCTTGCTACACAAGAATGCCAAAATCCAGAGAAAGTTCTAAACCCTGCATCCTTTCTACAACCATTTTCACAGTGGCACTGGGCACTGTCACACTAGAAAAACTCTAGATTGTCAGAATAGTAAAGGTCAACAAATAATCAGGAGTCGGTTCACTTAAATGAAATGGCATGTACTAAAAACTGTGTTGGCCCTATTAATTAGATCATTAATTTGTTCATGTTTATGATGAAAGACTACATACACTGAAAAGCTATATAGCGATCTAAGAAAACCTAATTCAAGTTGAATTTTCCAAAACTATTCTTTAATATTGCACTGATGTTTCATATATGCAGACTATACAATTCTATTGTACAATCCCCTTTAAATCTACCATCAGCTATGTAGTGTAAAGGCCTGTATGAGAAAATACAAACTGAATGGATATTTTAGATTTGTGTTACATAGCTTTGGTATATTTAAAGTGGTAGTAAACTATTGGAATTTTCTTATAAACTCTGCAAGGCAATATCATATTGTGCTAGTATGCATACTACCACTTTATGTGAAACTTACCTTATAATGAAGCTCTACAGCGGTATGCTGTCACCACTGAAGGCTCTTCCATCTTCACTCATTTGTCCTTCCGAGTTTGCAGACTCCGGCTGTGTGAGTGGCCAGAGCCATCATTTACGGCACAGGACTCTGAAGGAACGGCACCGGAATGCCGTTCCTTTAGAGCACATGCGCCGATGACGTCACCAGCTGTATCTACAGTAAATATCTCCTAAATGGCTTACCTATAGGTAAAAATCATGCATGGGAGTTTACTCCCACTTTAAAGGGGTCCACATAGGCTTTTTGGCCATCATCAATGCAGTGTATCCTAACTTTTCCTCTGGATTAATGGCTTTCATACTTTATACTGATGATAGCCATAAAGTCCAAAACTGGAATCATTAATCTATAATATTAGGCTATATTTTCACTATACACAAGCAGTTCTGGGTGTGCATCTGGCTGATAGGACATAAGGAATGATCTGCATGGCTCTGACTACTGTCCTAACGTGAGGAATACTATTATTGGAATAAGTGATGAAATTATATGAATACTTTATATTCTATGAAGGATTTACTATGCTAAGTAGAAGAAGCACAAAAGTATTTTCTTTGCAAGGCATAACATCAAACAACAGGGCCCCATAGTAAAATTTTGATGGAGCTACATCTTGCCCAATTTTATTTCTCCAACAGTCATGTTTATCAGAGCCGGTGCTACTACTTCCCCCTAAACACATCTTAAAACCCGACAGATGGAGTTAGGGGCTTCAGAGTAATTCCACATCTTCTGCTTTTTCCTCTAAGAAAATGAACAGCAGCTTTGCCCTCTAGTACTGAGTCTGATTGACAGATAAATCAGCCATCCAGAGCACAAGGCAGTACACTTATCCTGGCTTTACGGAAAGGTACAGCCCCCCGGGAAGCAGAAAGAAAAAGCAAATCCAGTTTAATAAAACTATTTCTGAAGATGGGTTTGCAAAACCATGGTGGGGAACTAATAACACAGGAGGGTAGTGGTTGGTGTACGAAGAAAGGGGTGCCCCAATGGACCCAATGGGCCTGCATTAGGACTAGCAGTTATTGGTATCTATGCCTATTGCTCGTCCTTGCTCCTTTGTAATCTACAACAGTTAGACAAAAAACCTTTGCTTTAATGTGTCATTGTATGACTGCCATTCATGCTTTATATATATATATATATATATATATATATATTTTTTTTTTTTTTGCCACCTGGATGATGTGTATTTTTATTTATTTTTTTAATAAAGAAAAGTTGAATTGCACTATAAATGCATTTAAATTCAGCGGGAGTGGTATTTACATCTGCATACAGAGTATTTTTATCTCCATTCATATGAACTCATTCATTCTCATAACTACGAAAAAATGTAGCTCAGTGACGGCCCCATCTGTCTAATTGTTTTTACTACAAATATATAGTGTATATCCAGTATCAGGGTATGAAGTAATAGCCATTTAAACTGAGATTTTCATCCATCAATAATATCCTTTCTCTAAGAATAAATCTATGACCTATGCTGGCTAAGTTAATCTCTCACACGTATCCTCCTTCTGTATCATATGTCTCCCTTATTAAACTTTAATTGTCCTCCTATGATGTCATTAATGTACTCTAGGTGGTAGTGAATCAAGGTGCACAGGGCAGGCATGCTTACTATATTATATTTATGTCAGTGTCTATCACACCCTCAGAGGTCTGTACAATCAGCCAAGGTCACACGACAAACTTCAAAGTCAAAATCAGTAAAAAAAAAAAATATATAAATATATATCAAAGAATAAAAGCTGAACTCTATTCAAACAGATGAATACATAGATGACATATATACATGAAACTAGTTTACCTGCCAAATGATTTGTATATCTGTCCATCAAGTCATCTAATTACGCAGCACAGCCAGGTGGCTGCTACTACAATGAGGCAGGCAAAACAGTGATGTCCTCTCTTCGACCCCAGACGTCTTACTGGACCTCAAAAGAGTAGCAGCAAACTGATGAGGTCCTCCTTCTGCCCATTCTTCTGTTTGCTCTCATGTCCCCTGTCAGAAAGAAGATAAGCTCCCTTGCACATCGCTGGATCTAGAGGGAGCTCAGGTGAGTATTAGTTGGGCTGGGGGGGCCGCTGCACACAGAAGGTTTTTTTACCATCATGCATATGCTGCACCCTTGTCTTAAACAGGACTGCTGGTAAATTTAGCTTTGCTGGGTTGTATCTAGCGTGGCTGATTTATAGTCTTTGTGATCATTTGGTTTTTCTCCTAAGCCTGATTTAGCTGGGGTCCTCCTTTTTGTCAACAGGTGGCACTGTTGCTTTTGGCAATAGTACGATGAGCTACTGTGAATTCAGGTTATAAATATACAAACATTTCTCAGCCAATCAGTAGGAGTTTCTCTAGCCACTGAGGATGCCGGGAGAGGGTAGATATTTGGAGGAAGTCAGAGGAGAATGCGGCCTGGGGTGGGTATGTGAGGAACAGCTGCAGCTGGGTAGGCCTCAATCCTGAGGCCTAGCCATGTGCTCAGGGCCTCTGTTAGAGAGAGCCTGGTTGCTGCCTAGGGGCATGGGAGAGGATCTGCCAAAGAGCAAGGACCTCTTGTTGCCTGAGGGTAGGTGGACGAGGATGGAGTTCTGAGATTAATTACCAGAGGAGACTCTCCATGAGCCGGGAACTGTGAAGAGGTTTGGCGAAACATCAAGGGGAACTAATCCAAGGAAACTCTGTACAGTACTGAGTAATAGAGTTGCTTTGCTATAGTAGACAGCTGTGGCTATGTAGATACAGAACATTGGGTGCACGCCTAAGGCCCCTGTTCTTTATTGCTGTCTACCCTGTCCTGTGCCTTAACTCTCTCCCACATCTTTCTTCTGTTGTGAGCAGCAAAATCACTTTTGCATTCTAAAAATGACTGGCGCCCATCTTTTCTACAAATGTCCACATCCAACATGCCTAAGAACCCACACCCTGAGGTGAAATGTCAGCCCTTCATGAGGCTGGGGGTCAGGGGAGCGCTACACATAGAATGCATGAAGGTAAAAACCTTGAGCCTTTAAAACCACTTTAAGAGTGGACTTCATCACATTCTGGCTTCTTAAATGGCTTAGATATGAAAAAAAGCAAAACCTACCTACCATAGTTCCCAACTCCTTTAAACTCCATTCCACCTGGTAATGTCTAGATGTTGTCCCATGTGAGTTGGTGCTTACTTCATGCTCTCTATACTGAATCACATAGGAGGGGAAAGGCAGAAGCAGAAATGAAGGTATTTAGAGACCAGCTAGTATTTGGTTTGGAGTGTGTATATTCAACTGCTAGAGCGGTGTGCAACCCTCATGACCAAATCAGATAATGCCTTTAGGAAAAAGAAGGGCCAAAAACTTGTTAATACAGCCAGTGTACGTGCTATTGTTACAACCCACAAGTGGCATTTAAGGATTCTCTCCTTAAATGATAGTGAGGATGAGGAGATACGAGTTTGATATTTCTGATGCTCATCATCCAGTAGGGAAGAAAAAGTATGCCAGACCTCTCATTACTAAGCATAAAAAAGGCAACATGATAGAGAGGATATGGCAGATGGGAAGGTGCATTACCACAAACCCAGATATGTGGAATTTGAAGAAGTAAGGGAGTATACACAAACTGAACTCCATTATCTGGAAAAAATACAAACGGGTCTGATGAACCGATATTGAGTTGGCTCCTGTGTTTGTATGGATGAAGGGGTGGACAGTGTTATTTTGTCAGGCAAAGAAGCAGTGGCTCTGGGAGTATTAGACCATTATATACAATGGCGTCAGGATATACGAAAAGCCAGAGAGTTGACTGTAAATTTTTCACTGTTAGACCCCCATGACAGATGGAATAGTCCAAGTATACGCTAACCCTAGTGATCTGGAAAATATCTACTCGTAGAGCAAATAGGAGAGGTTATTGCCAGGTTTCGTGAGATGGGTTGTATAACTGGATTAACTGCGTTTCCAGAACGGATGGGTCCAGATTTGGAAACCTTTACATTTGCTCTGCACTCTAAGCTGATGAAGTCTGCACCACTCAGCTGTTAAGGACTACTTTATTGTTCCATTGTTGCTGGGAGGCCTGGGATTCAAGAGCAAAATTCATGAAACCACTAACCTTTTAACCACTTCAATGCAGGGCACTTCTCCCCTTCTTGCCTAGGCCAATTTTAGCTTTCAGCACTGCCGCACTTTAAATGACAACTGCGCAGTCATGCAACACTGTACCCATATGCAATTTTTTATCATTCTTTGAGACAGATAGAGCTTTCTTTTGGTGGTATTTAACCACTAGCCGACCAGCCGCCACAGTTATAGTGCGGCAGGTTGGCACAGTTGTGCAAATCGCCATAGCTGTACATCACTCCTTTAACCAGTTCCCAGCCAGCTCACGTCTTTTTTCACGGGGGGGCAGAATAGCTCCCCATGCGCGAAACCCCGTAGAGCCGCCAGAAGGAACACGCGTGCCACCGGAGGGGCATGCGCGCATCGGCTGCGCGGTGGGGGACCCGATACAATGTAAAATTAACAAGGAACACCAACATAGTTGTATCTTTGATCTTAAAAATGATGGGATTATGGTGTTGTGGTAACTTGCCCAAAAAAAAGGGTAATAATATTATTCTTGATATCACTAGAAAATAAAAACCTTTTAAAATAAGTTTGCAATAACTCCATCAGTATCACCAGCAAAACATCTTCATTATTATTCCATTAAAGAAGAAGAGAATGTACGCTGCATTTCGATATTTCATAATTTGCCACGTAACGAATGTCAATTCCCCATTACAAATGCTAGTTTACAAGACCGACCGCTTCTGGCTCGTCTTTACTTCCGAGCATGCATGTTTGTACTTTGGACTTTTGTACGACAGACTTGTGTACACACACTCGGAAAATCCGACAACAGACATTTGTCCATGGAAAATTTAAAGCATGCCATCCAACATTTGTCCACGGAAAATCCGGCAATTGTCCGATGGAACGTACAAACGGTAGGATTTTGTGCCAACAGTCTGTCATCACACATTTCCCGTTGGAAAATCTGATCGTGTGTGCCCCCCCCCCCCCCCCCCACACCATTTCTTAAAAAACACACCTTTTCCATGTAGTCTTCTTGTCAGTTCTTGTCAGTTCCGTGGCTGCATGGGAGATTCCTCTTCTCATTTCTCCGATTTGTGCTCCCGAACTGTCTTGTAGTAAGAGAAAGCACCAGCTGAAGAAATGACAGAATCCAACACTTTTTGGATAGTCGATATACTTCTCCCCTACTAATTTATCCAGGTTTGAAATGTAAAATACCTGAAGACAATAACAATGAGAACCTGCTGTAATGTATGTTCTGGCACCAGGATCTAAGTGTTGTATGCTTTTTTTTTAACATGTGATTTTGGTGTAGAGAGGCTCCTGGCATAGAAAGAGGTGAACAGCACAGCTTTGACCAAAATTAAAAAATTCCCTTTTTATAGGAGTAGGCTATTTACCTACATCATGAACTTAAAGTGGAGGGCCACCCTGAAAAACAAAAACATTTTAAAAATTAGAAAAAAATCTAAAAAAAAAAAAATGAAAAAAAATTTTTTTTTTTACTTACCAGAAATGCCTGTTGCTAGGCACTTTACCCTAATCTTCCTCTTCCTCCTCCGCGGAGATCTTCTGTCTTCTGTCTTCGTCGCGGCGTCTTCTGGGTAATGAGTCGCGCTGTGTTCTGGGAACTGTATGTTCCAGAACACAGCGCGTCCCATTCGGAAAGCGCTGCGGGACTCGCGCATGCGCAGTAGCTGCGGGACTCGCGCATGCGCAGTAGGAAACGGGCAGTGAAGCCATAAGGCTCCACTGCCTGTTTCCCTTACAGGGAATGGCGGCGCCGGGACCCGAGAGCCGAGGGACGGGTCGGCCTCGGGCGGCCGACATCGCGGGCGCCCTGGACAGGTGAGTGTGTTTATTAAAGAGGAAGTAAACCCTGATGGGTTTACTTCCTCTTTTTTTCCCTGCAAAGGTAAAGCATAATGGACTACTATGCATCGCATAGTAGCTCATTATGTGTCACTTACCTGACACAGGAGCCAGCGAAGTCGCCGCTGTCACCTGTAGTCCGCCGCATCCATCTTGGTTGTGGCGTCTCTCGCAGCTCCGACGAATGACAGCGGAGAAGCCGCGATGACGTCACTCCCGTGCATGCGCACGGGAGTCGCGTCTCGGAGCTCCGACGCTGCCATTCGGCGGAGCCGCGATGACGTCACTCCCGCGCATGCGCACGGGAGTCGACAAATTAGGCAAATCCATTCTTGGACTTGCCGCATTTAGTGCGCCTGCGCGCCGCTGTCTACGGCGCATGCGCCGTAGACAGCGGTGCCCATTTTCGGGCAAATATCTCCTAAACCATATAGGTTTAGGAGATATTACTTGGACCTACAGGTAAGCCTTAATCTAGGCTTACCTGTAGGTCAAAGTTGTTTGGAAGGGTTTACTTCCATTTTAAGTCAGCAACTGCAGTGTTTGCAGCTGCTGACTTTTTTATTTTTTTTTATTTTAACCGGCCCTCCTCTTTAATGCAGCTCCCCATCCTGCCTTGTTGCTAGGACATTGCTAAGATACTCCCAGATTTTACCATTCACCATCACACCATTCCAATTCCTCTACCCTGATGAAGTAGCTCTGAGCTCAGATTTTGAGGGCTCACTCCTGTGATGGTGGAGGTGAGCAGTAACAGCTGGGTGTGTATAAATAACATACTAGCAACAAGACAGGATGGGAAGATGCATTATTCAACGTTGGTCAAAGCTGCACAGTTTGTATGTACAGATGCCCCTCATCTGCATAAGCAGTTTTTTTTAATCAAAGGTAAATTATGCCTTCAAGTGTCAAGGAGTTAGACATTAATAGTTCATTTAGATTAAAGTGGTTGTAAAGCCTAAACATTTTTAACCTTAATGCTTAGGTGTCAGCCCCCCCCCCCCCCTTTACTTACCTGAGCCCTCTATCGATCGAGCGCAGTTTACGCCTGCAGCTCTTCTCTCCTCTCACTTCTGGGTCTTGCTGGCTTTGCTGTGGAACCGGGAGCCATTGGCTCCCAGTGCTGTCAATTAAAGCTAGTGACGAAGGAACAGGGGATGAGTCTCGCTGTCTGTGTCAGTGAAGCCCTCATGGGAAGTGGCTTCCCATGGTGACACTGGACAGAGGGAGGGACCAAGAGCGCTGGGGGGGGGGGGCAAGAGGCTCGCCACTGCTCTGTGCAATTCTATTGCACAGAGCATGTAAGTATAGACATGTTTGTTATTTAAAATAAAAAATATTACCTTTGAAATCACTTTAAGGGTTAGGGTTAGGGTTGGAATGTAAAGGGGTATGCTAATGGGTTTACAGTTTAGTGTTAGGGGTAAGTGTTAAAGTCACTCTTCTGCCAGATGAAACATTTTACATAAGGACTACCTGTAAAGAAAAGGGTTAACAGTTACCCGTCCCAGCTCCACCAGTCTTCACCCTGTTGCAGAACCATGATGGCTGAAGAACTTTCTGCATTTGACCCTTGTGAGGGGTTGGCTCGGCAGCGGGTGTGTGTGACCCCCTGGATGGGTTCACAACACAAAGTCAGGCACAGCAGACAGCGGTGTAGGTTCAAAAAACAAAAGATCCGGTTTATTTATGCTCCATGCAGTGATACATATAACAGCCAAACAAAATAAAACAAGAAAATAAATCCTGGTCAGCTTGACCTCTAACTACACACATAGACTCCCTGTCTAACAACTGGGTACAGCCTTGTGCTGTACCAGTCCCTGACTTTGTTGTAAAGGTTTTGCCACACAGGCGTTAACTCACCGCACAGTACAGGTGACACACTCCCCAGTCTATACAACACAAAACTGGTTCCAGGATGGAGCATCTCCCTATGCATGCTGGGGTTTTTTGTAGAGGCCTTAATGAGCCCACTTGCTTCAGCTGGGCTCATTAACTCTTCCCCTCTAATTGTAAAAGTCTGCATAAAGCCTGAATCTAGGACACACATATTTACCATCCTGGATACAACCAGGTGACTTCACCTGCCTGCTGCCACATACCCCCCCCTCTTGTTTCAACCTTGGGGTTGTAACACCAGCAGTCAGACACGCATGTATCCGAGACAAAGCATCCACATTCCCCATTTTAACACCAGGGCGATGCTTAACTGTAAAGTTAAATTCCTGTAGGGCTAGGAACCACCTATTTACTCTTCTATTGGTCTCCTTGTTCTGAGCCATCCACTTTAAAGGAGCGTGATCAGTCACCAGGTCAAAGTGCCTACCTAGCAGATAGTACCGAAGGGAATCTAGAGCCCACTTCACTGCTAAACATTCCTTCTCAATCGTGGAGTAATTTACCTCATGGGACTTTAACTTCCTGCTGAGGTAAATGACTGGGTGCTCTTCCCCGTTCCAGACCTGGGATAACACTGCTCCTAACCCAACGTCTGATGCATCAGTTTGTACCACGAAGTCCTTAGAGAAGTCTGGTGAGTACAACACTGGCTGGCTACATAAGGCTGTTTTTAAGGACTGAAATGCTTCCTCAGCCTCTGGGGACCATTTAACCATAACCGACTCTTTCCCTTTTGTCAGGTTGGTGAGGGGCACAGCCTGAGAAGCAAAATGGGGAATGAATCGTCGATAATAGCCAGCGATTCCCAGAAAGGCTCGTACCTGTTTCTTGCTGTTGGGACGTGGCCAACTCTGTATGGCCTCGACTTTATTGACTTGGGGTTTTATCACCCCCCTCCCAATAGTGTACCCAAGATATTTGGACTCCTCCTGTCCAATGGTACACTTCTTTGGATTGGCCGTAAACCCAGCTTCCCGGATAGAGTCTAGGACTGCTTGTACTTTTGGCAAATGTGAGACCCAGTCTGTGCTATGGATAATCACATCATCCAGGTAAGCTGCAGCATATTTCTGATGGGGCCTCAGAATCTTATCCATTTTCCGCTGGAATGTTGCCGGTGCATTCTGTAACCCAAACGGCATTCTCTTATATTGGAATGCCCCATCTGGGGTTACAAACGCAGTTTTCTCCTTGGCCGACTCGGCCAGGGGAATTTGCCAATACCCTTTGGTGAGATCAAGAGTTGTCATATATCGGGCTGTTCCCAGCCGGTCAATCAACTCATCTATACGTGGCATGGGGTAGGTGTCAAATTTTGTAACTTTATTTAATTGTCTAAAATCGTTACAAAACCGCCAGCTCCCATCAGGTTTGGGCACTAGTACGACAGGACTGGACCAGTCACTCTGGGACTCCTCTATCACACCCAATTCCAGCATCCTTTGAACCTCCCCACGTATTGCCTCCCGTCGGGCCTCTGGTATTCTATAAGGTTTTAGTTTTACCCTTTCTCCTGGC
The DNA here is from genome assembly GCF_037356315.1 of Lithobates pipiens. NCBI lineage: Eukaryota > Metazoa > Chordata > Amphibia > Anura > Ranidae > Lithobates > Lithobates pipiens. The sequence continues at coordinate 49,073,844 of NW_027507686.1, read as the reverse complement.
GGGGTGATAATGTCATGCTCTACGCCAGATGTTTGTCCCGGAAGCTCAGAGAAAATCTCTTTGTTACGAAGTACAAACTCTTTAACCTCCTGTTGTTGGGGTTTCGATAAGGTGTCTGCTATTCCAACCTCAGGAACTAAGCAATCAGGCTGTACTTGTGACAAAGTCTCTGCGACTAGGGATTCCCTATCCCTCCAGGCTTTCAGCAGATTGACGTGATAGATCTGCTCCGGCTTTCGCCTTCCTGGCTGTCTAACCCTGCAGTTCACCTCACTCATTTTTTCAATTACTTCATATGGACCTTGCCATTTGGCCAGAAATTTGCTTTCAACCGTAGGGACTAGCACCAAGACCCCATCCCCCGGGGAAAAAGTACGGGTCTTGGCCCCACGGTTGTACACTCTCTGCTGTGCTAACTGCGCTTGGGTTAAATGTTCCTTTACAATTGGCATTACCTGTGCAATTCTATCTTGCATCAGGGCGACATGCTCAATCACACTCCTGTGAGGAGAACTCTCATTTCCCCAAGTTTCCTTGGCGATATCCAGCAGCCCTCTTGGGTGTCTCCCATAGAGCAACTCGAAGGGTGAGAAACCCGTAGAGGATTGGGGTACCTCCCTAATGGCAAACATCAGATAGGGTATTAGACAATCCCAATTCTTTCCATCTCTATCCACCACCTTCTTTAACATTTGTTTTAGGGTTTTGTTGAATCTTTCAACCAACCCATCTGTTTGGGGGTGATACACAGATGTACGCAATTGCTTCACTTTGTACAACTTGCATAATTCTTTCATAACCCGGGACATAAAGGGTGTACCTTGGTCCGTAAGCAGTTCCTTACAAATACCCACGCGGCTAAAAACAAGAGATAGCTCTTTGGCTATGGTTTTGGCCGAGGTATTTCGGAGAGGAATTGCTTCCGGATAACGGGTGGCATAGTCCAAAATAACCAAAATGTACTGATGCCCCCTAGCAGACTTCATTATCGGACCTACCAAATCCATTGCGATCCTCTCAAAGGGGACCTCAATGATAGGAAGAGGTACCAGTGGGTTACGGAAATGTGGCATAGGTGCCGACTTCTGACACACAGGGCAGGAGGAACAATACTTTTCTATTTCCTTCATGACCCCAGGCCAATAGAATCTCTGCAGTACCCTCTCTCTGGTTTTCTCTGTCCCCAGATGACCTCCCAGAATGTGTCCATGAGCCAATTCTAACACCAACTTCCTGTAAGGTTTGGGCACTACAAGTTGCTCAATGGTTTCTTCTGCCCTTTGAGCCACTCGATATAGCAGGTCCCTTTCCATAGTGAAGTAAGGATAAGGGCAAGTCTTATCTGGGTTCACTAACTCGCCATCTATTTTCACCACATTTTCCCGTGCCTTTATTAGGGTGGGATCTTTTAACTGTTCTGTGGCAAAATTTTCCCTGTGAACCTCAAGATCCGAAAACTCCACAGACGGCATGTTTTCATCTGAGGATGTTGGCTCCTCCCCAGTTTCTCGAGTTTCCCCCGCCAATACCGACAAGGGAAATTCAGGAGAGTCCTCACCACTCCCAGAGGAATTCTGGTCATCTTCCTGGTTTATAGGGGCACCAATGGGGGCCTCAGGACAATCCCAGAGTTCCCAGAATTTTGGAAAATCCCTTCCCACAATAGCATCATGTGGTAAGTGAGCCACTAACCCCACCTGATGAGAGAGGTTACCTTTGGGGGTCTCAAAAAACACTGAAGTTACAGGATACTCTTGGGTGTCCCCATGCACACAAATAACAGCCACCCTGTTCTTCCCAGAGACCTCTGTAGTAACTAATTCAGCTTTTATCAATGTTACCAGGCTACCTGAATCTAGCAACACATCAACATGTCTACCATTAATACACATTTTACATAAATGTTTCTCAGGTCCCCGAATGGCAGTGCATGCAACTGTCGCAAACAGCGACTGACGTCTCTCCCTTATAAAGTCACATTGCATAGGCTCATCCACAACTGGGCAATTGGCTGCAATATGTCCCTCTTGCCGGCAGCGGTAGCAAATAATCTTTTTCGCTGCCTCTTGCAGCATGGGCTTCCTGGGCTGCTCCCGCCAGACCTTAGGTAGAACTCCCACCCTCTCACTCTCTCCACCCTCACCCCTTGGAGTCATCTTACCCGCCACTGGGAATGATCTGGTCTTAGGGGGGAAAGTCCGTGAGTCCCTGGAAGAGGTGGTCAGGTTCTCTGTAGCCAAGTACCTCTCAACCAGATCCACAAGTTTATCTGCATTTTCTGGGTCTCCATGGCTTACCCATTTTTGGATGGCAGTAGGAAGAGCTCTCAGGAAACGATCCATAACCACACGTTCCACAATGTTTGGTGCAGTCAAAGTCTCTGGCTGCAGCCACTTCCTGCTCAGGTGAATGAGATCATACATTTGAGACCTGGGAGGTTTTCCAACCTGAAAAGTCCAGTTATGCACACGCTGAGCCCGGACGGCCAGGGTGACACCCAGCCGTGCCAATATTTCTGCTTTTAGCACCACATAGTCTTTTGCTTGGTCAGGCTCTAGGTCATAATAAGCTTTCTGCGATTCCCCAGTTAACAGAGGGGCCACCAGTCCAGCCCATTGCTCCTTAGGCCACTTTTCCCTTTCAGCAGTCCTTTCAAATGTGGTCAAAAACACCTCCGGATCATCCTCTCCAGTCATTTTTGTCAGTAAACGGCTCACACCAAAGGATGCGGTATTATTGTAACCACTTGCTTCATTGGTCTGCGGACGTTGCTGTATTAATGTCTCTATTTTCTGTTGAAAATTCTGCTCTTGCTTCTGCAACAGGTCTATGAAGCGGGCTTCAGATCGCTGCTGGGCTTGTTGGTGAGCTTCCAAACTCTGCTGGTGAGCCTTCTGCTGATTTTCCAAACTCTGCTGCAAAGTTGCATTTGTCTGCTGCTGGGCTGCAAGGCTCTGTTGTTGAGCTGCAAGGCTCTTTTGTAAACCTGCATTTGTTTGCTGCTGATTTGCATTTGCTTGTTGCTGGTTTGCATTTGCTAGAGCCAGCTGTCTCAGTATCTCCTCCATGCTGGCCTTAACAAAAAAAAAAAAAAATGCCAAAATTCTCCACCAACTGTGAGGGGTTGGCTCGGCAGCGGGTGTGTGTGACCCCCTGGATGGGTTCACAACACAAAGTCAGGCACAGCAGACAGCGGTGTAGGTTCAAAAAACAAAAGATCCGGTTTATTTATGCTCCATGCAGTGATACATATAACAGCCAAACAAAATAAAACAAGAAAATAAATCCTGGTCAGCTTGACCTCTAACTACACACATAGACTCCCTGTCTAACAACTGGGTACAGCCTTGTGCTGTACCAGTCCCTGCCTTTGTTGTAAAGGTTTTGCCACACAGGCGTTAACTCACCGCACAGTACAGGTGACACACTCCCCAGTCTATACAACACAAAACTGGTTCCAGGATGGAGCATCTCCCTATGCATGCTGGGGTTTTTTGTAGAGGCCTTAATGAGCCCACTTGCTTCAGCTGGGCTCATTAACTCTTCCCCTCTAATTGTAAAAGTCTGCATAAAGCCTGAATCTAGGACACACATATTTACCATCCTGGATACAACCAGGTGACTTCACCTGCCTGCTGCCACACCCTCCAAGAAGTGTTGGATACTTCTTCGTCCCTCTCTGTGTACTGCAGTTCCTCCCACCAGCCTCTATGTCACTACAGGACATGGTTAGGGCATAGGGGTTAGCAGATGGAACCATGACATGGTGTAAGGGAATAGGCATCTGACACAGAAGATTCTTCAAAGCAGCGTGGTTGGTAAAACAGGAATATAATATGAACGCTTTTCTTTACAGGCAACCTTTAACATTTTTAGCAACAGAGTTGTTATAAGGGTTTCTTTTAGGTTAGATGTAGGGTAAAGGAGGGTTACGTTTTTGGGTAAAGTTTTATTATAAGGCATATTTTTAAGGGAAGCACTGGGCAGCTATGATATTTAAAATTTTATTAGGTATCAGGAGTCTTGCACCGAAAACTACTAGTGCTAAACTCTGAGAGGGGATAGATCAAATCATATTGGTCATATTACTGGAAGAGTTAATCTTCTAAACAAAACTATCTCATCACATGACCCTGACATTACAGAAAAGGAAAATTACAAATTGGTCTCCTGACACCCTACCACCTGGCAGCCTAGGGGTTAAACATCCATGACCTAAATTCTCGGTCCATTATGCGAGGTTTGGGATTGGAGCTATGGCATGGGAATAGCCCCGGTTTAATGAATGCTACAATTAGAATTTGACTGAATTACACACAAATAGCTCTGCACACAGTTTAGACCTGCCCCTGGGGAGCTATGGGCAACTCAAATTTACCCTCAGGCACTTCAGTATTTTTTTTTTTCTTCATTTTGGAGTCTGCATACTATTCAGTAATTTTCATTTCCGACTCAGTAATATTGAGTTGACCTCAATAATACAATAAAAATACAGAAATGTTAATATACCAACATTCCTTTAGTAAACTTTCTGCCATGTTGTAGGACTCTGGAGGATGGGTTGGGTGTCTCGGAGTCAGTGCTTAGTGGCGACGCTCCCTGGGAATCATTAGTGCCCAAAACCATCTCTGTCTCGTCTCCTCCTGATGGTATGAGTAAATTACAGTGTATTTACAAACAAAGAAAGGCTTTACTACAGAAATGATTTATGGCGTTTCCTTAGATTGGCTCCAGGGCAAAATGATTCCAGTTTGTACATTGCTGTTGACTGTAAGTAGAAAACAAGATGATGTCCTTGGGATCTGTGTGACAAATGCAGGGACCCGTCCCAGGATAAACAAGCAGTTATATTACATCTGTCTGTTATATATTTATAAATAGAATACACACTGACACAACATGACTATTTCTATCTATCTATCTATCTATCTATCTATCTATCTATCTATCTATCTATCTATCTATCTATCTATCTATCTATCTATCTATCTATCTATCTATCTATCTATCTATCTATCTATCTATCTATCTGTCTATCTGTCTATTTATCTATCTATCTATCTATCTATCTATCTATCTATCTATCTATCTATCTATCTATCTATCTATCTATCTATCTATCTATCTATCTATCAAATTAAACAAGAATATATCCCCATGCTACCCCTATATATGATCCCTGAATATTTTACTCTTGAAGAGCAGTTAAAACGTATTGCTAATCACAAAGCAGATATACAATCCACAGATAATAGTGCAGAGCTCCTCCCAATAATTATGTGCAAAAAAAAAAAAAACTATAATCAAATATTACCAAATATATATTTTAAAAAACACACAAATATACTGTATATCCATGCAGGAAAACAATAAGAAAATTAAACAAATAATCTTCAATGTTCCTTATATGAAATCAGTTATGTTCAAAACTTATACAGGTGCATCTAAAAAAAATTGAATATTATCAAAAAGTTAATTTATTTCAGTAATTCAGTTCAAAAAGTGAAACTCAGATATTTTTTTATACAGTACCTCACAAAAGCGAGTAGACCCCTCCAATGTTTGTAAATATTTTATTATATCTTTTGATGTGACAACGCTGAAGAAATGACACTTTGCTACAATGTAAAGTAGTGAGTGTACAGCTTGTATAACAGTGTAAATTTGCTGTCCTCTCAAAATAACTGAACACACAGCCATTAATGTCTAAATTGCTGGCAACAAAAGTGAGTATACCCCTAAGTAAAAATGTCCAAATTGAGCCCAATTAGCCATTTTGCCTCACTAGTGTCATGCAACTCGTTAGTGTGATAAGGTCTCAGGTGTGAATGAGGAGCAGGTGTGTTAAATTTGGTGTTATCGCTCTCACTCTCTCATACTGGTCACTGGAAGTTTAACATGGCACATCATGGCAAAAAAAATCTCTGAGGATCTGAAAAAAAGGAATTGTTGCTCTACATAAAGATGGCATAGGCTGTAAGAAGATTGCCAAAACCCTGAAACTGAGCATGGTGGCCAAGACCAAACAGTAGTTTAACAGGACTCTATAGTAGTTTAACATCTCTTCTAAAGATGATGCACAAGAAAGCCCGCAAACAGTTTGCTGAAGACAAGCAGACTAAGGACATGGATTACTGGAACCATGTCCTGTGGTCTGATGAGACCAAGATAAACTTATTTGGTTCGAATGGTGTCAAGCAGGGCTCGAGTGCTGCGGGAACGCATGGGAACGGCGTTCCCGTACTATTTCCACAGCGGGAACGCCGTTCCCATTAGCTATCTGAGCCGGGCCGGCTGAGGCTATGCAGCGCGTAGTCCGCGCCGCTCCTCAGCCGCCGAGTGACTGTGCGTGCCCACGCCGAAGTCATGTGACTGGTTGCTAGATGCGGAGCGGCCCCTGCCTAGCAACCGGTCACATGACTTCGGCGTGGGCACGCACAGGCACTAGACCGTCAGTGTGACACACGCGCGCCGGACTGTCCTCCCGCTCCCCTCTACCCAGTGCCTCCTGTGGAAACAGCCGCTGCACTTTGAGTTTACTTAGTTCTTCTCCCCCCAGAACAGAAGGGAAGAGAATACCAGGAGGTCAGTCACTAGTAGTGTGTAAGTAAGTTGCATTCTGCAATACCCTGCCAAATTGCCAATACTCATCCATACTGCCAATACTCATCAATACTCTGCAATACCCTGCCAATACTCATCAATACTCTGCAATACCCCGCCAATACTCATCAATACTCTGCAATACCCCGCCAATACTCTGCAATACCCCGCCAATACTCTGCAATACCCCGCCAATACTCATCAATACTCTGCAATACCCCGCCAATACTCTGCAATACCCGCCAATACTCTGCAATACATACCCTGCCAATACTCTGCAGTACCCTATCAATACTCTGCAATACCCTATCAATACTCTGCAATACCCTGCCAATACTCTGCAATACCCTATCAATACTCTGCAATACCCTGCCAATACTCTGCAATACCCTATCAATACTCTGCAATACCCTATCAGTATCAATAATCTGCAATACCCTGCCAATACTCTGCAATACCCTATCAATACTCTACACTACCCTATCAATACTCTGCACTACCCCGCCAATACTCTGCAATACCCCACCAATACTCTGCAATACCCTGCCAATAATCTGCAATACATACCCTGCCAATACTCTGCAATACCCTGCCAATACTCTTCAATACCCCGCCAATACTCTGCAATACCCTGCCAATACTCTGCAATACCCTGCCAATACATACCCTGCCAATACTCTGCAATACCCCGCCAATACTCTGCAATACCCCGCCAATACTCTGCAATACCCCGCCAATACTCTGCAATACCCTGCCAATACTCTGCAGTACCCTATCAATACTCTGCAATACCCTGCCAATACTCTGCAATACCCTGCCAATACATACCCTGCCAATACTCTGCAATACCCTGCCAATACTCTTCAATACTCTGCCAATACTCTTCAATATCCTGCCAATACTCTGCAATACATACCCTGCCAATACTCTGCAACACCCTGCCAATACTCTGCAATACCCTATCAATACTCTGCAATACTGTGCCAATACTCTGCAATACTCTGCCAATAAATACCCTGCCAATACTCTGCAATACCCTGTCAATACTCTTCAATACTCTGCCAATACTCTGCCAATACTCTTCAATATCCTGCCAATACTCTTCAATATCCTGCCAATACTCTGCAATACATACCCTGCCAATACTCTGCAACACCCTGCCAATACTCTGCAATACCCTATCAATACTCTGCAATACTCTGCCAATACTCTGCAATACCCTGCCAATACTCTGCCAATAAATACCCTGCCAATACTCTGCAATACCCTATCAATACTCTGCGATACCCTATCAATACTCTGCGATACCCTATCAATACTCTGCAATACCCTATCAATACTCTGCAATACCCTGCCAATACTCTGCAATACCCTATCAATACTCTGCAATACCCTGCCAATACTTATCAATACTCTGCAATACCCTGCCAATACTCATCAATACTCTGCAATACCCTATCAGTATCAATACTCTGCAATACTCTGCGAATACTCTGCAATACCCTATCAATACTCTGAAATACCCTATCAATACTCTGCAATACCCTGCCAATACTCTGCAATACCCTATCAATACTCTGCGATACCCTATCAATACTCTGTGATACCCTGCCAATACTCTGCAATACCCTATCAGTATCAATACTCTGCAATACCCTGCCAATACTCTGCAATACCCTATCAATACTCTGCAATACCCTATCAATACTCTGCAATACCCTGCCAATACTCTGCAATACCCTATCAATACTCTGCAATACCCTGCCAATAGTCTGCAATACCCTGCCAATACTCTGCAATACCCTATCAATACTCTGCAATACCCTATCAATACTCTACAATACATACCCTATCAATACTCTGCAATACATACCCTGCCAATACTCTGCAATAAATACCCTATTAATACTCTTCAATACCCTGCCAATACTCTGCAATACCCTGCCAATAGTCTGCAATACCCTGCCAATACTCTGCAATACCCTATCAATACTCTACAATACATACCCTATCAATACTCTGCAATACATACCCTGCCAATACTCTGCAATACCCTATCAATACTCTGCAATACCCTGCCAATACATACCCTGCCAATACTCTGCCAATACTCTACAATACATACCCTGCCAATACTCTGCAATAACCTGCCAATACTCTGCAATAACCTATCAATACTCTGCAACCTGTGCCAATACTCTGCAATACCCTGCCAATACTCTGCAATACCCTATCAATACTCTGCAATACCCTGCCAATACATACCCTGCCAATAGTCTGCAATACCCTGCCAATACTCTGCAATACCCTATCGATACTCTACAATACATACCCTATCAATACTCTGCAATACCCTGCCAATACTCTGCAATACATACCCTACCAATACTCTGCAATACCCTATCAATACTCTGCAATACCCTGCCAATACATACCCTGCCGATGCTCTGCAATACTCTGCCAATACTCTTCAATACATACCCTGCCAATACTCTGCAATACCCTATCAATACTCTGCAATACCCTGCCAATACTCTTCAATACTTATTCCTTTTGTGGGATATTTTCTAATGGGCTGTGTAACAGAATTTGGAACAGGGTGTATTTGTGGTAGAAATTCCCTGCGAGGGAAAGATCATCACCCATTGTGTTGATTGTTTTGTTTGACACGTTATTTTGTTTTTGTAAACTGGCACTTTACAATACATGTTGTACTGTATTTTCTGTGAAGTATATATGCATATGAGCGTACCTTTTTTTTTTTTTTTTGGTGGGGGAATGGATCTTGGGTGGGAGTTCCCACACTTTTTTTCCCAGGACTTGACCCCTGGTGTCAAGCATGTGTGGCGGCAACCAGGTGAGGAGTACAAAGTGTGTCTTGCCTACAGTCAAGCATGGTGGTGGGAGTGTCACAGTCTGGGGCTGCATGAGCTATAGTTTATTGCGGGAACCATAAATGCCAACATGTACTGTGACATACTGAAGCAGAGCATGATCCCCTTCCTTCAGAGACTGGGCCACAGTCCAGTATTCCAAAATGATAACAACCCCAAACACACCTCCAAGATGACCACTGCCTTGCAAAGAAGCTGAGGGTAAAGGTGATGGACTTGCCAAGTATGTCTCCAGACCTAAACCCTATTGAGCATCTGTGGGGCATCCTCAAATGGAAGGTGGAGGAGTGCAAGGTCTCTAACATCCACCAGTTCTGTGATGTCCTCATAGAGTAGTGGAAGAGGACTCCAGTGGCAACCTGTGAAGCTCTGGTAAACAAAAACTGTTTTTGTTTGTCTGAGGGAACTCCCATTTCCTGCTGAGGAGCTGCCGGTGTGTGCAAAACCCCATCCACCTGTGGATCCATCCGTCCTGTGGACTTCTCCTTGATATCCTGTACTACTATGGACTGTATGGACTAATTCTTATTAATTAATTTTGGGTATATTTTGTTGCCCCCCCCCCCCATATTATTGATCCCTTAAGATCCACCTTATAGCTGCCAGTGAGCACTGACTCATACACTACCTGACAGTTCTGTGTGATATATTGCTTGTGAAGCTCTGGTGAACTCAATGACCAAGAGGGTTAAAGCAGTCCTGGAAAATAATGGTGGCCATGCAAAATATTAACACTTTGGGCGCAATTTGGACATTTTCACCTAGGGTTGTACTCACTTTTGCTGCCAGTGGTTTAGACATTAATGGCTGTATGTTGAGTTATTTTGAGGGGGCAGCAAATTTACACTGTTATACAAGCTGTACACTCACTACTTTACATTGTAGCAAAGTATCATTTCTTCAGTGTTGTCACATGAAAAGATATAATAAAATATTTACAAAAAAAATACTTTTGTGAGATACTGTATATAAATCTCCAAAAGATGTGTTTGGAGAACAAACTGAGCAGTGGAGAGAGTCCCAGCAAAAATAAGGTGCAGCAGTAGAGAACTCCTAGACTGGAAAAAGCAAGAGGGCAATAAGAGAGGAGGAGAAGGCATACAACCTTTGGAGAACATAGTCTGGAGCATTTACAGAGACAAAGAAATGATTAACAGGCAGGTACAGCAGTAGTGTACAATGAGTTTCATTTTAATCCTAGAAGTGAAATGGCCTCTGTCCTACTGCATTTACTGATTCTCATGGGTTATAAACATTGGTGATCATGGGTTTAACTTTGGCATTATCCCTGGGAACAGAAAACGGAATGTGTTAAGATGGGAGAGACAGGGATTGAGAAGGAATCTCGGGGATAGTTCAGACATCTCCCAAGTTAGTCCAGCCTTGAAATTTCAAGCTAATTACAGTGTAGAAAAGTCACGGCTGACGCCATTGTGACATTATAATCATAGGGCATTGAAATGTGCGAATCAACCAGAAACCAGTACGTTGGAACAGCTCTACAAGCCAAGACTCACTGTCGTAATTATGTGTCCTTATATATGTTACATTTCCCAACAACTCTACTGTCCTATATTTCATTAAAAGCCATACAGAAATATGTCGAAGGGTCAGGTTACCAAGACTGTAATTTCACCTTTGAAAAAATACCGTCAAGCAGAATAAACTAAAGTGGTGACATTTACACCTGGCCTTTATGTCTTTCCAACTATGTCTACCTACTGTGCCCATCTTAAGAGCCTCTTATTCTTCCTGTGAGTTTTTCACAATGAAGAGATTACATGGCAGCATTGGTAGGCAGACCTAGAAACTAAGGCAGTGAGACCTTACTGATGAAGCCTCAAGAGGTACTATTTATAGCCTGGACGTGTTGGCAAGTAGCCATAGGTGCTGAAAGGCCAAGGCTGCTGGGTTTGAATGGAGACCTGAGAGCAGCCATGCAGTAAGATCCAACATACACCAGCCCTTAGAACAAAATTGTCTTAGCAACATGCAATTCCTCTAGCTGCTCCGTTCAGAGTAAAAAAAGGTGCTACAATTTTCTCTCTGTCATGAAAATCACTGGCATCTAAAGAGTAGGCCAGAGCTGGTTTACTGAAATCGAAAGTCTGGTGAGCAGAGGATGTGAAAAAGCTCAGACCTACCAATGTAAAAAATTACATCTTTGGCATTTCCAACAAACAATTCTATATACACACACACATTTCTGGTAAGGCAAGACTTGGTTTGTGTGGTTCGTCTCATGCATAACATGCACTATACACCTATCCTTTCTTAACAGTGTGCTCCTGGGAATTGCATCTATTCTGCCCCTCTTGCATCCCCAAATGTAGAGTGCCACCCCTATGCCTCCATCATCCTTCCTGTAATTCTTCTGTCCTCATCCTCCTTTAATATTCCTCACTGTACTGCATCCACCCTTCACCTCCTGTGTCCCCCTTGGATTGTTCCTCTATTCTACCTCCAGCATCCACCAGTACTGCTTATCTTATCTGTCTCCAGCATACTCCATGTAGTGCCTCTCTGTTCCCCCTCCAGTGCACCCTTATAGTGGGTCTCTCTGGTGTTCTTCCAGGGTATGTGGCATACCAGTTACAAATCAATGAGACCGGGAGATTCGCCTGCCAACCAGTTTAATCAAATCGAAACATCTGACATGTCATGACAACTCAGTGTCTTGACGAACAGCACAGAATACAACTCCACCATTGCCTTCAACTAGAGAAAGTGACACCTTTGTGTAAACTAAGGCTTTTTTTGGCACAGCCAATATAATTCTTGAATTTGCATATTATTGACAAATTTTTGGTACACACCAAAAGAGATCCTACATGAATTTTTTGGAAGAAGTTATTCAAAAATAAAAGGGAGCTGTTACCGGAGAAGAGAGACGTTTCAAGCAGTAGACATATCCACCAACAAATGGCAGGTCATTGCACATATCTAGACTCATCTTGAGTTGACCCTTCAAACACCAAAACTATAACTCTCTTTGTACTCCTCATTACATATACGTACATATTGTATATGGGAACCATCTTACCTGCCAATAGATTTGTAATTCTGATCCGCCTGTCTTATGATCAAGTTACACCTGTCAAACACTAAAGGTGTGTGCAGGCAGTCTATGTTGTGTTATAGGGATCTAGCAGCTGTATGATCACAACCGCAGGTCCTAATTTGACAGATGCGGATGTACAGTCTGGAACACAGGGGCCATCCACCCACACCTGCATACCTGTCAAATTAGGATCTGCAGCTGTGTAGAAGAAGAAGCTGTGTAGGAGAAGAAGCCAGCTTTCAGCTACTGCAGAGATAGACATACAGGGGATCAATTCTCTCCCCCCCCCCCCACCACACTGGTAATCCCCTCTCCTGCCCACATCCGATTCCCTATGCTGCCCTGGGTTCCCCTGCTTGTCTGATACAGGAGGACCGCTGTTACATACTTATCAGTGGCCCCCGGTTGTGACCTCAGCTCGCTTTAGGACTCTGCTTCTCCTGATCAACCATTTATGACCCCGGCTGCACTCCTGACTCCTTTGCTGTTTTCATCCTTATGCCTTCATCCTTCTGTTCATTGCGTATGACCCTGGGTATGGTTCTTCACCAGACCTGGATCCTGACCTCAACTATGAAACTCCAGATTCATCCTGCTGGTCTGATTCTGCCCCATCTTCATCTACTATGAGTATCAACACTTTGCCAACTGCTGAACCTGACCTGCTCTAAAACAGTACACCCTGTGTTCCTGCTGATGGCTTCATACATCTGCCTGACAACTACCCAGCCAGACACCTCCTGGAGCACCAGAGAACTGTCATCACCTCCAGGGGTGCTTGGGCCCTCCTTGTCACATTGGCCTCCAAACAGTTATTTAAAAGCTTGTGGTAAAATTTCTCATATTACCTGCATTCATTCTTTAGGCCAAGGTGCCATACCTAGCCAGGATATTATATATTATATACAACTATATGAGGGATGAAATGCTGGGATGAACATTTTCTGTTTTTATATGGCATGGACTGACTGAGAGATTAAAGTGGTTGTAAACTCTTACAAAACACTTTTTGCTACATGTGAGCCTATAATAAGGCTTACGTGTAGCTACCCAGCATATCTCCTAAACCTGAACGGTTTAGGAGATATCCCCTGTATTTGCATGTGCCGAAATTTTTTTGTCCTAGGGTTTACAACCACTTTAAAGCAGACATCCTCTCAGACTATGCATTCAGTTTGAGGAAGTTATTGCAGCAGCCTTGTCTAAAGCCTCGTACACACTATCAGTTCTTGTTGTAACAGAGCTGCTGTACTAACGATCTGACGTGGCAATTTGTTATGTCTAAAAACACTGTTTTAAATTTTAATGAAAAAAACACAATATATAACCCAATTTTTTGGTAAAATATAAAAAGATGATGTTACGCCGAGTAAATAGATACCTAACGTATCACACTTATAAATCTCCATAGGCAACGCTTTAACATTTTTTACAGGTTACCTGTTTAGAATTACAGAGGAGGTCTAGTGCAAGAATTATTGCTCTCGCTATAACTTCTGGGCATGAGCATGGAGTGCTTTAAAAAAGTGAGGGTTTGAGTAACTGGGGATTACTATGGTGCCAATGACTCAAATAGTTTGCAGTATACTAAAAAAAAATTATACATTTTATTACAGCATACCAAAAATAACACAAACATGTTTGTGTTAATTTATTAATTGTTGATCATATTTCTTCACAATACATTTTTGCTCTTGTTCTAATATTATTTTAGTCACTATATATTCCACTACATATTTGGAAATAATCAAGTCATTCTTCATTTGATCCAATTCGTATTGTCCTCTCAGCGCCCCTGCTTTAAATCTGTTCACTTTTTTTGACTGGGTATGTATCGAGGCCTATCTTTTTGGGACAATTAGAGGCATATGAGCCTATTTTCTTTATCTTAATACTTAATGGTCGCCTTCTGCCCCCTGCAGCAACACTATGGTGTTTTTTTGGGGTGCCACCCCTGGGGTGGACACTGTGCTCACCACACCATGGGGTATTTCGGGGTAGGTACTGGAATCTTTGGGAAATGAGGTTGGTTGACCACCTTTGGGTGGGGTGGGATCTGGAGAGTAGATCCTTTTTTTGCCTCTAAATACCATGTAGCATGTTATATCTCTTTTATGGGATTTATTGTATGTATTGCAATTATGCTATGTTCTTACTGTTTGTTTTTTATATTCTGTAGAATTATTTCTCAAATATTGGTCATTTCCTATTCCCCTGAGGAAGCCAATGCTTTGACGAAACATGTAGGGAAGACCTGACCTGAAAGCATATCAAGGCCTACACCATTCTGGCCCTGTATTGAATTTTGATGTGCTCCCCGAATTTTAATTGTATATTGTGTTTGTGTTATTTTTGTTATGCTGTAATAAAATGTATAATTTTTTTTTAGTCAATCTATTTGAGTTGTTGGCACCGTAATAATCCCCAGTTCCTCAAACCCTCACTTTTGTAACCAATTTTGGGCATGAGGTGCCTTATCTAAATCGGGCCCCACTGCTACTTTTCCCATATATATATATAAATAAAATTACTTCCGCCCTATTCTGGAAGTGACGTCACAATGTCACCCCGTTCCCTCTGGATCTAGATCATAGAGGTGGGGAGAGATGATCTGGTCTCTCCTCACCTCTGTGACCAGCTGATCGTTTCCTGGACTTGCGGGTAAGAACGGTAGACCCGAGAAACACCGGCGAGCATCGGGAGGGGGGGTGACCCCTCATTCTATTTTTAAAATGGATCCAGCGGCTAATCAGAATCTCCTGTGGATAATCCGATTCAGAATAAGAGAATCTCAGGCTGAAAAAAAAAAATATCAGGGTTATGGCTGCTAGCCTCAGCCATAACTCTAGAAAACCACTTCAAAGCTATAGAATATATATATATATATATATATATATATATATATATATATATATATATATATATATATATATATATATATATACACGTATTGCAGTCTTTTAGTGGTTTATTACTGGCCATGCAAGGATTTTTTTTTTAATCAGGAAAAGTAGCATTTACTTTACCTTTTTTTTAGACTGGCCACTTGTGCCTCATCTTCATATGCCCTTGGAGTAGAGTTGTTTCCAACGGTTGTCACCCAACTGCTATTTAATCTCATCAAAGCGTACAGTCTGTGTCCTCATTATATGTACCAAGAGCATAAACGTCCACACTTATTTCATGGCTTTATTTTAGTGTTCTCACCCATTTTGTGTGAATCAAGGACAATGGTAGCTTTTCAGCACCTTTTGATAAAAACCAAAGCAAAACCAGTATCCTAACAAGCTTAATGAGCTGCTCTTTATTTACAGAGCCTTTACGTTAATTGGTGCATGGGGTGAGGTTTCACACATCTGCATAATAGAACATTTGCATACAATTAGCATATATCTGTAATAAGCAACTGCAAGCAGAGACCAACAAGAATACAAAAACATGCAACACGCTGTCCAGCGTTTTCTTATGGCACTAAGTTGCATTTAATGTATGTTAGTATCAGATCAGGGGTCTTCTGTGCTGATCTAAAGTAGTCCAATTATTTAACAATACAAAATTATTCTTTTTATACCTCAAATAATTTTATGATGTTCGAAACAGGAATTTAGCTTATTGCTGAATAAGAATATCCAAGTTTCCTTACCTGTATTACTTCTGTTTTTACTAACGCAAAAAAGGAGAGGAGTTTCTGGTTGGTTATTAAACCATGTTCCATAAACAGTTAAGGAAATGTTGGAAAAGAACTGAAATTAGGGTTTGTATGTCAGATATATTACTCTATAATTCTACCTTTTGGAGATATGGGGGGGGGGGGGGGAATAGGTAAAAGCTGAACCTCAGACGTAGCTGTAACATGTTTGGGCTATAAACAGTGTTTTATATATATATATTTAAAGAAAAGTAATCTTATATAATATGGTGTTTGGATTTAATAAAGGGGCCTTTGGTGGCCATTTAATCTAGACCGTGTGTCGTGTTTCATTGGTAAGGTAAAAATAATTATGGTGGTTGGTTAGTGGGGGGTTTTGTAGGTTTAAGGCAGCTAAAGTATCAGCCTTACACCAGTAAAGGTAAAATACCCTGTGCTGGCAGCACATAGAAGAGTCAGACCATGGCGCTTATGCCCCATACACACGGTCGGACATTCCGACCACAAAATCCATCTGATTTTTTCCGAAGGATTATGGCCGAAACTTGTGTTGCATACACACGGTCGGACAAAGTTGTTGGAAAATCAGGTCGTTCGGAACGAGGTGGCGTACAAAACGTATGATGGGACTACGTAGAGGCCAGTAGCCAATAGTTTTCGTCTCCAAATTTTTTCTAACCATGGGTGGCACTTTGTGCGTCGGAATTCTCTACACACGATCGGAAAAAGTCAGTTCGGATTTTGTTGTCGGAAAATTTTAGATCCTGCTCTCAAACTTTTTCAGACTGAAAAAGTCAGATAGAGCCCACACACGATCGCATTTTCCGACAACATAATCCGATCTGACTTTTTCCGTTGGAAATTGGACCGTGTGTATGAGGCATAACACTCATAAAAGCAGCATTTTTTGCTATAAAATTACTTATAACCTCCAAACATTATACTTTTTTTTTAGCAGAGACTCTAGGGAATAAAATGGTGATTGTTGCAATTTTTCATGTCCCACGGTACTAGCTCAGCAGTTTTGCCAACGTAATTGTTTTGAAAAAAAGACACTTTTATTAATTAAAAATATACAAAACACAATATTTACCTCCAGTTTTGTATAATGTGAGAGATGATGTTAGCCTAAGTAAATAGATACCTAACATGTCGGGCTTTAAAATTGCATATGCTCGTGGAACGGCAACAAACTACAGTACTTAAAAATCTCCATAGGAGACTCTTTAAACGCATTTACCTATTTTGAGTTACAGAGGAGGTCTAGCGCTAGAATTATTGCTCTCAGTCAAATGTTCATGGCGATACCTCACATGTGTGGTGCGAATATGGTTTCCATATGTGTACGCAACTTACGTATGCTATTGCTTCTGCACGTGAGCATGGAGGTATGGGGGCACTTTAAAAAACAAATTTCATCTATTTTGCTTTTTTTTTTTTACTCTGTTCCTTTAATTTTGTTTTTATCACTTTTATCCCTTTTACAATAATGTAAACATCCCTTGTAATAGAAATAATGAAAACAGGTTCTCTTTATGGAGAGATCTTGGGTCAAAAAGACCTCAAATCACTTCTTTACCTTTAAAAGCAAAGGAAAAAAAATTTGATCCTTTGCTTTCAATAAAAATATTTTATAATTTACTTCCAGCCTGGACCAAAAGTGACGTCATTACGTTGTTCCAAACCTCAAAGGCCATGCAGTCGATGAGAGCCTATGAGAGCAGCTGACCGCAGTGTCGGATCATATCTCAGGCGAATCAGCGGAAATGGTAAGCCTGGGAAATGTCCCATCCCGCCGCTTTGAAAACCGTTCCAGCGACTCATGAGCCACTGGACAGGTTCAATGAGAAAGCCGGTCGCCGGCAGCAAAACACAGTATTGGAGTTATGACTTATATCTTCAGCCATAATCCCGGTAAACCACTTGCAAACCGCAACATATATATATTATTGGGGTTGGCAAGTGGTTAATAAATAGCACGGGTTAATTTGGGCTTTAAGTGGCAGATTCTCTTTAGGCCAGTAAATAAGGTTTGCATATGCAGCAGCCTGTGCCATATGCTTATATACTCTATGTCAAGAGATATGCAATTAGCGGACCTCCAGCTGTGGCAGAACTACAAGTCCCATGAGGCATAGTAAGACTCTGACAGTCACAAGCATGACACCCAGAGGCAGAGGCATGATGGGACTTGTAGTTTTGCCACAGCTGGAGGTCCGCTGATTGCTTATCCCTGCTCTATGTGGTCACTGGGTGGACATGACCAAGAAGTTAGCACCCGAGTTAGGGAAATGGCACACAGAGTCCAGCTAATGTTGACTGTTTTTTGTATTTAGAAGTTGAATAGTAGGGATGAGCCGAACACCCCCCAGTTCGGTTTGCAGCAGAACATGTGAACAGGCAAAAAATTTGGAAGACCACACAAACACTGTTAAAGTCTATGGGACACAAACATGAAAAATCAAAAGTGCTAATTTTAAAGGCTTATATGCAAGTTATTGCCAAAAAAAGTGTTTGGGGACCCTGGTCCTGCCCCGGGGAACATGTATCAATGCAAAAAAATAAGTTTTAAAAAGGGATGTTTTTTCAGAAGCAGTGATTTTAATAATGCTTAAAGTGAAACAATAAAAATTAAATATTCCTTTAAATTTTGTGCCTGGGGGGTCTCCTTAGTCTGCCTGTAAAGTAGCACATCTTTCCCATGTTCATATCAGTACCACAGCAAAATGACATTTCTAAAGGAAAAATGTTAATTTAAATATATATTGTCGGATCCCAGGAAGATAGATAAAAATAATTGAAAAACCACCTCAATCTATTACCAGACCCTTTGGGTCTGGTATGGATTTTAAGGGGAACCCCGTGCCAAAACAAAAAAAATGGTGTGGAGGTCTCCCTGAAATCCATACCAGACCCTTATCTGAGCACGCAACCTGGCAGGCTGCAGGAAAAGGGACATGCCCTTAACATGGGGAGGGTGCTTTGGGGTGCCCCCCAAAACACCTTGCCCCCATGCTGATGGGGACAAGGGCCTCTTTCCCCCTCTGTGAATGGGTATCAGGTACAAAAAAAGTGTCAAAAAGTAAAAATGACAGGAGACAGTTTTTGACAATTCCTTTATTAAAAAAATAAAAATAAAAAAAGTGTCCCGCGATGTAAATCCATCTTAAGTCACAGCGTCCAATGGAAAAACTCTGCCTCGATAGGAGGTGTCCCGTCGACTGCAGCCTTTTCACGATGACAGTTGTTATATAGCTGAGGGCGGGGCTACCCTATGACATAACCGGGTGACCCCCCCTTCTGATGGACCTGTGATTAAAGTGGTTGTAAACTCTCCCCCACAACTTTGTCCCATGTAAATCACCATAAAAAACCCTAATGAACACTGCTTGTAGATATCTCCCTACTTGCTTAGTATTGTTGTAATTCTTTTTGTTCATTAGAATGACATCACTGAGCATGCCCAGATCTCCCCTGATTTGCCGCACACTCTCTATCTGCTTGTCTATCTGTTATCAGGACTTCCTACGGCACACCACTGATATCCCAGGAGGCTGAAGAATCATTCAGAGCTTCCTCCTACAACACATTTGACCATGTGACATCACATGCAGTGTAATCCTGGCCATTACTGCAGTCTTATCAGCTGGATATTGTACCCAATATCCAATCACATGGGGGGGTGGGATTTGGGGGCCCCTTTGTTAAAGGGGGCGTCCAGATTCCAATAAGCCCCCCTGCCCGTAAATACCCACAACCACCGGGCAAGGGTTGTGGGGAAGAGACCCTTGCCCCCATCAACATGGGGACAATGGGAGGACACCAAAACATCCTCCCCTTGTTGAGGGCATTTGGGCTGGTACGGTTCGGGGGGGGGGCGCTCTCTCATCCTGTCCCCTCCTTTTCCTGCAGTCTGCCAGGTTGCGTGCTTGGATAAGGATCTGGTATGGATTTTGGGGGGACTCCTACACCATTTTTTTTACATTTTCGAGCGAGGTTCCCCTTAAAGTCCATACCAGACCTATAGAGCCTGCGAATTTAGGTGTTCCCCGAACGGGGCGAATAGCCAATGTTCGGCCCAAACTCATGCTCAGGCCAAACCATTCAGTCAACTTGAATGACAGGCATGCCCTACATTATTGGGGCAGCATGTGCAGGAGGTGTGGCTGACTGACAGGGTAGCGGCATGACACTGGAAGAGGCTAAACAGATCCTATGAGCGGTTCTGGAGACCGGTAGTTGTAGGACATACGGTGGTGTCCCTAACCTCTCCCCACTCGCAGAGGAACCTTTCCCTAAAGCAGTCTCTCTGTCTCTGACAAGCGTGGATCCTTTCTCTACACCAGCCATTCTCAACCAGGGTTCTGTAGAACCATAGGGTTTCTCCAGAAATGGCTAGGGGTTCCCTGAGTTGTGGCTGATTTACCTCCTCTTTGATGGTGCCTACATAGATCTAAGCCAATGTCACTTGGAGGAGCCAGTGGTATGACACCAATGATCTTTATAGCTCTCTGTAAGGGGGCCATTCTTACCACCACTGTAAAAAAGGGCATTCTTCTAACTGACCCCCAAAGTAAGGGGCATTGTTCCCACTGACCCCCAATGAATGGGTTTTATCTGGGGTTCCCCTGATACCTGAAAATTATTTAAAGGTTCCCCTGGGGTAAAAAGGTTGAGGCTGCTCTACACTGTCCAATCCAGCGAGGCACTCATGTTTATTAACCATGCCCATACTAAAGATAAAGATGGCCCCCAAAAGTCTCTCAGTGTTACAGTGTCCAATCAGACAGGTGCTCTCCTGATGACACCAACAGAGTCTGCAAAGAAGCAATGTTTTACCCAGCCCCCACCCTATCTGCACAGCGGCACCACCTACAGGATGGAGAACAAAGTACACCTGCCTACAACTGTGTATGGTCAAATATGTTGCAGAGCAAATGGTGCATGACTTTTGCAAAATTGACATCTACACCACCAACCACTAAGTTTCAATTACCTGCAGCCTTTGGTTGGCCCTTGTACTTCTAAACCTGGGCCAAATGCCTTTTTTTTGCCCATTCATTAAACATCCCTGTCCAGCTTTATTTGGCAATCGAAGGCCAAGCCTTCGATTTACTCTTAACCGTGAGTGCAGACGGAGGCGAGTCCCTTCTTGCTGAACACAGACATCTAGTATGATAAAGCTGTCTGTTAGCCATTGACTTGGAACTTTATTTTAAAATGTAAATCATGTGTATCATTTCTTCCCGCTTTTGTTTTGCAGTCGGATTTGCCAAGAGCGTCTGATATTGAGTTGCCTGCGACAGACAGCCCCTTTTATTTCTTTAGACAGCTTCTGTAAAGCTTGATGTGGAATTTACATAATCGATGAGGTAACCCTGTCACCTTATACATAGAGTCTTTAAAGAGAATAGTTTTATGCAAATGAGATATTGATGGTGTAATGATTAATTGGGGCCTGGGCTTTGTTAATATGCAATTGTTGTAGTGTGCTACGCATTTATAATCATTCCAGTTCAGTCATTTAAACGAGTGCTGGGGAAGAAGTTAGAGACAGTTACGGAACAGTTGGAAAAAGATGGAGATCAGGGTTCCTTTGTCAAATATATTATTGTATAATTCTACCCTTCAGTAAGTTCTCAGTGAATGCAGTACAATTCTTTTATAGTTTACTGCAATATGTTACTGTGTCCTGTTTATTCCTGTTCTCTCTGGTAGATTTCCTCACTACCCTTTGCTTACAAGAAAGTACAACTAAAGGCATTTTTTTTTATAATTTTGGATAGGGTAAGGGAGAGTTATGACCCCTGTAAGCTATCTGTGCCCCATTTGGGAAATTTCTCTACACTTCCTGTCCCATAGCCAAAACAGGAAGTGAGAGGAAATTTGTCTCAAGTCAGGGTAATCCCTGGTTTTCACCAGAGTAACTAGAACTAGTGTCCCCAATGGAAGACTTTCCCTCTTCCTGTTCTGGTAACAACCGAAAAATTTTGGATTGTCTTTCACTTTTACTTATGATGGAAAACAGGACCAATAGAGAAGGTGAATCTCCCTTATTGGGACAATGACAGGAAAAAAAAAAAGAAAAAAAAATGCCTTTAGTTATACTTTAACCACTTGCGGACCGCCCACCGTACATCCCAGGGAGTTCCTCTCAGTGTGCCCGAATTTTTTAATAGCCGGGTTCTTTTTGTTACATGCAGATGGGTCCCCGTTGTCCAGATTGCAATTCATGTCTGTTTTCCATAAATATTTAAGGGCGTTGGGTTTGAAGGAGAAAGAATTCTGTATTGGGGCAGCCACAGAAGGCCTAGTATGGTAAAAGGTACCTCAGTGCATTCTTGAACATACAATAGTTTGGGGTTCCTTCAAAGATCAACGCGATTAGTGACTGATGGGCTTTTGTTTAACGAATGTTCTTTATCGTTTATGTTAATTTAACTTTATTTGTTAATAAAGAGGCTGCTACGGCCAATTTTTTACTCCATCTATTGTGTGGTCTCCATTAATGGGATGGTTGGGATGGAGTATGTGGTTTGGTCTGGCAGCCATTGGCTAAGGATGGAACATCTGGTCTACACTGGTCATGTGCCAATAGTAGAATTAGTAAAAGTGTTGTTAAATGTAATTCTTTAAAACATCATACTTATCTCTTGTAATAATTATCACAGAAAGAATAGACGCAGGGCTTTTTAATCAATATTTAGTTTGGAATAACATGTTTTAAAATGAACAGAGACAGCTGAGCTATTGAAAGTAGCATAAGAACAAACCTCAAGAATACCTGAACCTAAAAAATACCAGGCTGTGATATGCAGACTCCCAAGGATAGGGTAGGGCTTGTCTAAGGGGTTCTCCAGGTAAATTTGTATGTATGTGCACTGTATATACAGTACATTGGACCCTTGTAGCTAATGTATTTTAGACTCTAATTCCACTGTAGGTAATTTTTGAACAGATCATAATAAAGGGTCTATTTAAAAAGAAAAAATCCCCATAATGTGTCTAATATGTATCATTCCTATGGTCAACAGCGCCATCTAGTGGACATTATGCTATATCTTCCTGATACTACATATGTCCACTAGATGGAGCTGATGGACATAGGAAATACACATATACATAGCCACTTGACCTCCGGAAGTTTTACCCCCCTTCCTGAGCAGGCCATGTTTTGCGTTACGGCACTGTGTTACTTTAACTACTTCAGCCCCGGAAGCTTTTACCCCCTTAATGAGCAGGCCATTTTTTGCGATATGGCACTGCATTACTTTAACTTACAATTGCGCAGTCGTGCAACCTTTTTTTTTTTCGCACAATAAACAGAAAAAGACCGACAATTTTGAACAAAAACAAAATTTTTTTTTACTTTCTGCTATAAAACACAAAATAAAAAACAAATTTCTTCATAAATTTAAGCCAATGTGTATTCTGCTACATATTTTTGGTAAAAAAAAATCCCAATAAACGTATATTGATTGGTTTGCGCACAAGTTATAGCGTCAACAAAATATGGGATATTTTTATGGCATTTTTATTTATTTTATTTTTTTACTAGTAATGGTGGCGATCACTCAGCGTATTTTTGCGGGACTGCGACATTGCAGAGGACAAATCGAACACCTAACTGACACTTTTTTAGGAACCAGTGACACTAATACAGTGATCCGTGATAAAAATATGCACTGTTATTGTACTAATGACACTGGCAGTGAAGGGGTTAACACCAGGGCTGATCAAAGGGTTATGTTTGTCCCTAGGAGGTGTTTGCTAACCATGTGGGGGGTGGGTTGATTGGGTGAACACAGAGATCCGTGTTCCTGCTTAGCACTCAGCTCTGTCAGAACAGCGATCTGCCTTGTTTACCAAGGCAGGTTACAGTTCTGCCTCTACGGGAACGATCGCGGTTGGCCAGTGAACATTAGGTTTGGTGGACCCGCTGATTGGCTCCCCCTCCATCCACAGTATCTATTGCACGAAATGACATACAGGTATGTGATTTCACGCAATAGAGTCAACCTGCCGCAGTATATATGTGATAGGTGGTCTTTAAGTGGGTAACTGACATTTGTGCGGTCGTGCGCACTGTGCCTAAATAAAATGTATGTTCTTTTTTTCCCCCCACAAATAGCGCTTTGTTTTGGTGGTATTTGATCACCTCTGCTGTTTTTTTTTTTTTTAAGTAATTTTTCTTTCTGCTATAAAACATATCCAATCAAAAAATAAAAAAAATAAATCAAATGTCTTCATCAATTTAGGCCAATAGGTATTCTGCTACATATTTTTTGTAAAAACAATCCCACTAAAGCCCCATACACACTATCAGATTTTCTGCTGATTTTTGTCTTCAGATTTACTGAAAACTATATAATGAGGTCAAACCTTAGGATTTTCAATTTGTATGCAATCAGGCAGGCCCTTGCACTACATGGTTTTGGTAAATATGAAAATAAAAATCAGCAGAAAATCCGATAGTGTGTATGGGGCTTTAGAGTATATTGATTGGTTTGCGCAAAAGCGAAAGCGTTTACAAACTGAGATTTTTATTTAGTTTTTTTTTTTTTTCTACTAGTAATGGTGGCAATCAGCGACTTATAACAGGACTGCGATATTGACAAGTCAGACACTAACTGACACTTTTAGGGGGCCAATGACACTAATTAAGTGATCAGTGCTAAAAAAAAAAATATGCACTGTCACTGTACTTATGACACTGCCTGTGGTTAACATCAGGGGCGATCAAAGGGTTAACTGTGTGTATAACCTGTGCTTTCACACTGTGGGGGAGATGCTTTTACTATGAGAAGGCATTGATCCATGTTCCTGCTTTGCAGAGACACAAGATCAATACCTTCCCTGCTGACAGAACAGCAAGCTAACTTGTTTACATATGCCGCATACACACGATCGGACTTTCCGGCAGACTTGGTCCGGCGGACAATCCGCCAGACTTTGCAGCGGAGGTCCACCGGACTTTACGAACGAACGGACTTACACACACACGAACACACACGAATGGACTTGACTAGGTCCGACGGACTTCCTGCCGGACTTTTGGCGGAGGTCCGACGGACTTTCCAAATGAACGGACTTGCCCACACATGGACTAAAGTCCGTTCATTTTGAATGTGACTTCAGGTATGATGGGACTATAGAAGGAAGTCAATCTCGCCGCTTCCATCAGTGAGATTGACACCTTGCGAGCCCCGTCACCTGGTATGGGTTTTAAGGGTAACTCCCTATGTCAAAAAAACGGCATGGGAGTCACCCCGAAGTCCATACCAGACCCTTATCCGAGCACACAGCATGGCCGGTGAGGAAAGGGGGGTAGGGAAGAGTAAGTGTCCTCCCCTCCTGAACCATACCAGGCCACATGCCCTCAACATGGGGGTGGGTGCTTTGGGGAAGGGAGGCGCCCTGCGGCACCCTCACCCCAAAGCACCTTGTCCCCATGTTGATGAGGACACGGGCTTCTTCCCTGGCCATTGGTTGTCGAGGTCTGCAGGCGGGGGGCTTATCAAAATCCGGGAGCCCCCTTTAATAAGGGGGCCCCCAGATCCCGGCCCCCCACCCTATGTGAATCTTACCCCTACCCATTCACCTGGGGGGAAAAGTGTCAATAAAAAAACACACTACATAGGTTTTTAAAGTAGTTTATTAGACAGCTCCGGGGGTCTTCTTCCGACTTTGGGGGTCTTCTTCCGACTTCTCCGCGCTTTCCGGTTCTTCTCGCTGGGCTCCTCTGCTATCTTCTGCTCTTTTGCTAGCAAAGGAGCCCAGCTTTCTCCTTCGCCGTCGCCGCCGTCTTCGCAGTCTTCTTCTTCCTTCTTCTGTTCTTCCCATGTTAACACGACGCTCTCTCCCGCTATGCCATGGACATGGAGCTGTCTAATAAACTACTTTAAAAACCTGTGTTGTGTGTTTTTTTTATTGACACTTTCCTCCAGGTGAATGGGTAGGGGTACGATGTACACAATATTCATTTACATAGGGTGGGGGGTCGAGATCTGGGGGACCCCTTATTAAAGGGGGCTCCCGGATTCCGATAAGCCCCCGCCCGCAGACCCCGACAACCAATGGCCAGGGTTGTCGGGAAGAGGCCCTTGTCCTCATTAACATGGAGACAAGGTGCTTTGGGGTGGGGGGGCCGCAGGGCGCCCCCCTTCCCCAAAGCACCCACCTCCCATGTTGAGGGCATGCAGCCTGCTACGGTTCAGGAGGGGGGCGCTCGTTTGTCCCCATCCCCTTTCCTCGCCAGTCGGGCTGCGTGCTCGGATAGGAGTCTGGTATGGACTTTGGGGGGACCCCATGCTTTTTTTTCGGTGTAGGGGGTTACCCATAAATCCATACCAGGTGATGGAGCTCGCAAGGTGTCAATCTCGCCGATGGAAGTGGCAAGATTGACTTCCTTCTCTAGTCCCGTCGTACTTGAAGTCACGTTCAAAATGAACAGGTATGTGGGCAAGTCCGTTCATTTGGAAAGTCCATCAGTACAGCATACAGACGAGAGGACTTCCCTACAGGAGCTGGGTCCGGCGCACTTTTGGCGGAAAGATTTAAAACATGTTTTAAATCCAGGTCCGCTGGACTTTGGGGAAAAAAAAGTCCACTGGAGCCCACACACGATCGAATTGTCCGCCGGAAAGTCTGATCGTGTGTACGCAGCAATAGACAGATCGCTGTTCCGGCTGTGTACTGTATAATATGCGGTGGTGCCGGCGGACATGAAGCTGGGCTCCCTCTGTGTGTGATCACAGCAGCATTGGGTTGCCAGCGACGCGGCGTCTGCACCCCAGACCCAGAAGTATATCTACGGTGGATGGTCGGGAAGGGGTTAACATAAAATCTGATTAAAAACAAAAGTCTTAAAAAAAGAGTTACATTTTACCCTGTGCTAGTGGTGAAGAGGTTAATGGAGCTTTCACGCTCTGCGTTGCATGTAC
The DNA here is from genome assembly GCF_037356315.1 of Lithobates pipiens. Lineage (NCBI taxonomy): Eukaryota > Metazoa > Chordata > Amphibia > Anura > Ranidae > Lithobates > Lithobates pipiens. The sequence goes on along the minus strand of NW_027507686.1, from coordinate 49,046,694 downwards.
TCTACAACTCTAGCGCCGCGTGTGAATCCCCCTCAGCAAACTGCAAAATAAATACTGTTACATTGCCACCACAGCCATGATTAAAGCAATGGTGTGAAGTCGTTCTTAAGAAATTAATATTCATGGCCATTTTATGGGTCTATAAAAAATAATGTATACCAATATTTTCCCATAAGAGGTAAGCAGTGCCAGACTGCACAGTAACATGCTCAGCAAGCTAAAACTGAAACAGAAGTAGATGATGTGCGGCAGGCAACAAGGGCAGAATACGGGGTGATAGGGCATGTCTACATAAGAAGATCCCATCTTTGTTATGCATTTAAATAGTTATTTGTTATGTCAATAGCTACCACCTCTAGAGGTGCCTGCAAGTTTCTTTAGTTATCACCCAAGCACCCAGGGATAGCCAAAACCCAAATGTCCCTCTTTTAAAACCAGCTCTCTGTCCATCCTTCCTCCTAAAATGCCCCTCTTTTAGCTTTAGTGTAGAGATCTGCATAAGTAAATGTACTGTTTCATTTTCAGAGTTGTTTCAGTTACACTAGATTTTTCAGCCATCCTTCAGATTATCACATTTGTTAGTCCTAAAGGCACATGTAAAAGAAAAGTTGCAGTAGAGAAACCCAGTGGGTTTAACCACTTCAAAACTGGGCACTTTTACCCCCTTAACTGCCCAGGCCAATTTTCCGCTTTCATTGCTGTTGCACTTTGAATGACAAATTGCACACTTGACAGACAGAGCGTTCTTTTGGTATTTAATCACCACTGGGTTTTTAATTTTTTGCTAAACAAATTAAAAAAGACCAAAAATAAGTTTCTTCTTCACTAATGTGCGCTGATAAGACTGCTCTGATGGGCACTGATGAGACTGCACTGATGGACACTGGTGAGGCTGCACTGATGGACACTGGTGAGGCTGCACTGATGAGCACTGGTGAAGCTGCACTGATGGGCACTGATGCGGCTGCGCTGATGAAGCGGCACTGATGGACATTAATGTGATGGCACTGATGGGCACTGATAAGTTGCACTGTTGGGCCCTGATGAGGAGGCACTGACGAGGCTGCACTGATGAACACTGATAGGCTACACTGATGGACACTGATTGAAACTAATGGGAATGAACTGATGATCAGTGCCCTGATTAGTAGTGTACATGTGCCCTGTCAGACTTGTGATAGACGCTGTGACAGCGCATGAGGAAAGGTAGGAAATCAGCAGGTTTGTTTACGTGTGGTCAGCTGTGATTGCACACAGCTGATCACATGGTGAAAGGCCACTGTAATTGTCAGTTTTACCACTATCTGTAACTGCTGTGTCCAGGTGCATGCCCAATGTTTGCGCCAGGGGGCATGCTGGAGGCGTGTTCTGGGAGGATATCCTTGGATACCCTCCCAGAACAAGAGAGTCACGCTGTAGCTGTGGTTAACTGACCATTTTTGAATTTTATTTGGCCATTTCTTGCTAAATAGTTCTGATTATAAGTTCCCTTCTTTCCTATCTCAGAAGGTTGGGGGGTAGACCCAAGAGCTCTGAAACCTGGGGTGTGTTATTATGCAAATAATATGTTCAATCACTAAACTTGGAACTCTCTCAATTCTCTCTCACTAGTATGATCACACTTACGTGGATCGACTACGGTCCTTCTCAGTTGGCATAGGTACACAACATGTTCTCTTTTCTTTTTTCACTTTATCTGCTCCTTTTTTCTTGCACCACCCATTTATCACTACTGCAACACTTGTTCACAATTCATATTTTTATTTTTTATCTCACTTAGGTCCCCTTTGGGGTTTCTTTCAATCATTATGTTCACATCACACCCATTGCACTCACCGACTCTGGAGGTGTTCTTGGCGGTTGCAATCATCCATGAAGGCTACCGTGCTACCTGGGGGCTTCACCTTGCGGTCTTTTTTGGCGGTCTTTTTTGGCGATCCTTGATCCCACCCAGATGGTGTGCGGATGCAAATGTAAGTTGGATGCACAGTTTTTCTTTCAATACGGGCTAACACCCATTTTTAGCTCATTTTTTTTTCATTATTTTTCCTTTTATTATTTTTTGCTATTTTTCTTTTTTAGATCTATTCCATGGTACTTGCTCCTGATGAGCGGCTACAGCGCCGTGAAACGCGTAGAGACTTGAATCATTACCTTCTTTTTATTGTAATCATGGAATATCAAGTTTTTACATAATCTGAATTTTTATTCATATTTAGAAATTTTTATTTTGGTCGTTTGGTTAATTTACTTACTAACTAAGGTCTCAAAATTACTCAATATATGTTTATTTATTGAACTGTGATTTATATTGTACGAGGCATGTTGCCCCAAGTATTTTTTAGAGGCCTGTTGCCCAAAATACTTGCAAACAATGTATGATTTGTGAAATATAAATAAATTAAATTTTTTAAGTCACTTGACCAATCCATTTACTGCTGTGTGCTTCACTCAAAGTCCCATCTCCCTCCTCGCCTTATAAAATTCTGGTTATAAGTTCCCTTCTTTCCTATCTCAGAAGGTTGGGAGGTAGACCCAAGAGCTCTGAAACCTGGGGTGCGTTATTATGCAAATAATATGTTCAATCGCTAAACATGGAACTCGGGTCTGTTGCCCGCCAATTAGGAAAGGAGATGAACAATATCCAAGTAAAAAACAAAAAATTAGACAAAAAGCTTTGCAAAGGACACCTATACATATAAATGGTATGGGTCTCTTGGAATTTATCAGTATATCTCAATGTATGTACATGGCCTCCTGTCACGGTGCCCCATTTGCAGAGTCTCCCACAAATATCTAAAACATCATGTTATTATAAGCTGCCGTCTTGTGTCTTTTTCTTACCATCTTGCTATTTACTCCTGTTGTCAGGTGCAGTTAGCTTGCCTGCTACTAGATGGCTCTGTTGTCATTATGGTATGGTAAGGGTAAAGTTATAAGCAGGTGTTAACTCCTCTTTCGGAGAAATCCCCCCTCTAATGATGTAATGGGTGGCGTTAGTGCCCATATAAATGCCAGCTGTAGGTGGAGCCCAATGTAGTCTGGGGTAGGGAGCAGGACACACCAGAGCTGCAAAGATGTAATGCTGTACTGATCTGATCTGGAGAGCACTGTAAAGGGTTGAATTTCCAGATGAGGTGGTGCAGATTGTGTGAGGAAAAGCTATAGTTGCCCTGTCTCCCCTGACATTCTTCTGCAGGTCCTGTAGTGGGGTGTGCAAGGCCTTGGCAGCCTAAACAGAGTTCTCATATGTGAATAGTGGTGGAAGCCAGGGAATCAGTTTTTCATCTGGGAGTGTGACTCGCTGGACAATAGGCTGTAGAAGGGACACTAGCAGGGCTATAGAAGAAACACTAGAAATACATGGGGCATATTAACGAAGGCAGCTTGTTCCCTCTGACCCTGATCTGTGAGTCCTGTAACTTGGTGATGGAAGCTAAATGCTGTGCACCCAAGGAGGAAAGAGAAAAGGGTCTAACTAAGAGGGTTTTATTTGTGCTAAAATGACTGCTACAGGTTTTTAACTTTGCACATAAGGTTGCCACCTCATCTTGTTAAACCCAAACACATGTGAATTACACAGATTTTGAAGCTAATTTAATGCAGATAAAGCACCACATGAGTTTAATTACCAACTTATTCAGCCACAGAACCTGTGTAATTAATATGTGTTCGGTTTTAAAGGGATGAGGTGGCAACCCTACTTGCACATGGCGTTCCACACTGTAGATTCTAGAAATGTGCTGAACGTGTGTGTGTGTGTATGTGGTTCCTTAATTCTGAATATTAAGGCCTCTGATCGAGAATGTTGTGAGCCATGGCCAGTAGACATGTTCAAGATTGTGGCTACAAAGGCAGGGGAGTAGATGTTCTATTAAGGAGGAAGCGGGGTCAGACTGATTCAAGTTGGAACCAACTTCGTTCTGCCCAATTGACAGGTTCCCCTTGCAACCCAGTGCTGGTTATGACTTTATTGGCACTCTCCTGCCCAACATTCTTCCACTGAAAAATTGAAGGAAGATGAACATTTTTCGGACAAACAGTGGCTGTTTGCAATTAGATCACAAGGCACAGAGGGAGGTTTTTTCATCAATACTTTATAGTGGGGGTCACCAAACTGCGGTCCTTTGCTTGCTTTTATGCGGCCCTTGGGGGGAACTGTTTCATCCATTGATACCAACAATGGGACATAATTCCCCCCCACCCACACCAATGAAGGGACACAATTCCTCCCAATGACACCAATGATGGGGCCCAATGACACCAATGATGGGCCCCATTGACACCAAAGATGGGGCACAATTCCTCCCAGTGAGACAAATGATGAACCATTATTTTTTTCTCATCGTTGTGAGGACCTTTTCTACTCCCAATGGCCACTGCCTGGCCCCCCTAAAATTTGAAAGACAGTAAACTGGCCCTTTGTTTAAAAAGTTTGGAGACCCTTGCTGTAAGGCATGGATGGAGGAATCTGAATTATAACAGTGTATGGCCAGTTTCATCCATTGATACCAGCAATGGGACATAATTCCCCCCCCACCCACAGCAATCAAGGGACACAATTCCTCCCAATGACACCAATGATGGGGTCCAATGACCCCAATGATGGGGCCCAATGACACCAAAGATGGGGCGCAATACCTCCCAGTGAGACAAATGATGAACCATTCATTTTTTCACATCAATGTCGGGACCTTTTCTACTCCCAATGGCCCCCTAAAATTTGAAAGACAGTAAACTGGCCCTTTGTTTAATAAGTTTGGAGACCCTTGCTGTATAGCATGGATGGAAGAATCTGATTTATAACAGTGTATGGCCAGCTTAAGAGCTCCTTGGAACAGCAACTAATATGAACCGTTTAATGTTCTCTATAAAGTGTTTTGAAAAAAGAGCCAATGTTATATAAAGTAGAAAAATAAATGAGGTCCATTCACTGCTCATTTTTATCCTGACTAGGTTACTCTTTTAACAATAAGAGAAAAAAGCTACCATTTATACTTTGGTTAAAAAAATTGAATGAATTCCATGCTTCTCTGAGCTGCAGTTAAGTTTGTTTTGAACAAACTGGCATTGTGGCAATTCAAATATATTTATCAAAATTGAAAATAAGATGGAAAGTGCATAAATGCCAAGAAATAAAGGAGCATTCTTTCCATCTATCCCGCAAGGAATGGGCATGTATGGTTCACTCCAAGTTCAGGTATGACTGGAGGAAACACGGTTCCCATAAACGTGGGTGGCAGTCTATTGGAATTCTTGTTAAACTGTAAAACTCTGGGCAGTCAGATCCTAGCGTTAGGTTCAGACAGAACTAAGCCATAACTGTCTGCAGGGAGTATTTATTAAGCCCGACCAAAAATGACACCTTCAAATTGTCATTTAAGAAAGGATACACAGATCTAGAGTGTGCTTCTGCCAAGACTGGCAGATGAGCTGACAAGCAGTGAAGTGGCAGGTCCTGTCGGAGAGAGCGCAAAGCTGAACTGTGCACATCTGAGCCTTTCATGGAAATATGGAAAGGAGAGAAGAGCGTCGTGTAGTCAGGGTTCTATAATGAAGTGTTTGTGACAGAGATGCTGATTGTCACTGATAATGACACCAAAGACACTCCGCTCCTCGCAGCTTGGGAATTCCACTCCGAACCTGGAAATTCACATCTTGCCTTCACTCTTCTTATGCAATTTCTACCAATATTTATCAAATGCAGCAAAGTATGCATGCAAATCTGCAGTAATGAAGCAGGTGGCAGGGATATGCAATGCTATTGGTTGAGTTTAAACTCATTTGAATTCCCTAATTTATTAGTCTAATGCAGTCAGATTCCCTATACAGTATTGCTATGCCATGCTGTCAACACATAGGAGAGTCTCACACACAAGTAGAAATCCTCAGAGCAAGAGTGATGGTAGATTGAAAAATCAATTGGAGGGTAATGTTGGTCTACAAAAGAGTTTGGCCTCTTTCTCACAGGGGGCAATCCACAAAACTTCAATAAAAACGTATCTGTGGTGGTTTGGTTCTCAGAGATGGTTTTCAGGCATTCACCAGACGATACTGGAGCCGTGGTTGCGGTGTGGTCCTATTGACTTCAATAAGTGAGTTTGGCAACCTGCAGTGCATGCCAAACGTGGCATGCCCAGATAAAAATTGCTGTATCATGGCCACAGAAACGAGTGAAGGATCAACTCCTTGTTTTCACTGCCCCTCCAAAAGTTATAGTTATAAGTTATAAAGCCTAAGCATTTTTTACCTTTATGCATTCTTTGCATTAAGGTAAAAAGAATGTATAGGTAGTAGTGTCTCCCCCTCTTTCCATCCAGTGCTCTGCCTGTCTGCAAGAGGAGGTTCAGGGCCGATCTGTTTAACCTCCCTGGCGGTATGATTCAGTCTGGAATAAGGTGCTGAAAGCGGTACAATTATTTTGCATGGAAATCTGGCTTTTATTTTGTAGTCCTGTAATTCTTAGGAATAACGCTCTGAAATCTCTTCAAACCAGGGTCTAGCGGACATCCCGGGTATGATAAAGTTTATAATATAATAAAGAATAATAAAAATTATTCAATAATGTAATCAAATCCCCAAAAAAATGAAAAAGGGACATGTTTTGGTTGCTATGGACAATCTCCAAATTCCAAGCAGTAAAAAACAGTATTTATAATATAAAAGTGCATGCAGGGCATTGCACAAACCACTAGGGACAAAGGGGGTGTGTATTTTTTACTACAGCACTGTAATCTGTAAGATTACAGTGCTGTGTGTGTTTTGTGTCTTTTTACATTTTTGAATTTGCCGCCGTTCTCCGCTCCCGTGCGTCGTAACGTCGCAGGGAACGGAGCTCGGCGGCATTCGGCACTGTGAATCGAGCGCAGGACGGCTCGATCACACAGCGCGGCGGACATCGCTGGATCCAGGGGACAAGGTAAGTAACGTTACCTGTGTCCTCCCCTGCATCGAGCGGTGCAAGCCCGAGTCTGGCTCGGGGTTACCGCTATTGTAATTAAAATTCCAACCCGAGCCAGACTCGGGATTACCGCTAAGGAGGTTAATTCCTGTTTGTTATTTTTATCACTTTAAGGCAGGGGTCTCAAACTGGTGACTGTTGCAAAACTACAAGTCCCAGGAGGCATTGCAAGGCTGACAGTTACAAGCATGACTCTCACAGGCAGAGGTATGATGGGACTTGTAGTTTTGCAACAGCTGGAGGGCCGCAAGTTTGAGACTCCTGCTTTAAGGTTTACTGAACAAAATAAGGTCCGTTGGCGTGGAATGGACCATAGGGTGAAAACTGGCTACAAGGGTGAGTTCAGAGGTTAGTGATAAATGGGGAGTACTCTGAATGGTCAGGGGTGGGTAGTGGGGTCCCCAGGGCTCTGTGGTGGGACCAATCCTATTTATTTTGTTCATAAACGACCTGGAGGATGGGGTGACCAATTTAATCTCTGTATTTGTGGACAACACTAAGCTAAGCAGGGCAATAGCAGGATGTGGAAACCTTGCAAAAAGATCTGAACAAATTAAAGGGGTGAGCAACTACATGGCAAATGAGATTTAATGCAGAAAACTGTAAAATAATGCATTTGGGTGGCAAAAAATATGAATGCAATCTATACACTGGGGGAGAACTTCTGGGGGAATTTAGGATGGAAAAGGACCTGGGGGTCCTAGTAGATGATAGGCTCAGCAATGGCATGGAATGCCAAGCTGCTGCTAACAAAGCAAACAGAATATTGGCATGCATTAAAAAGGGTATCAACTCCAGAGATAAAATTATAATTCTCCTGCTCTACAAGACTCTGGTCCACCCACACCTAGAGTATGCTGTCCAGTTCTGGGCACCAGTCCACTACTCAGGAAGGATGTATTGGAAGTGGAGTGAGTACAAAGAAGGGCAACTAAGCTAATAAAGGGTCTGGAGGATATTAGTTATGATGAAAGGTTGCGAGCACTGAACTTATCCTCTCTAGAGAAGATACACTTGAGAGGGGATATTATTTCAATTTATAAATACCATATTGGTGACCCCACAATAGGGATAAAACTTTTTTGCGGAAAAGAGTTTGACAAGACAACTATTAGATAAGCACCAGAATGACCGCAACATACAGGGATATACAATGTAATACTGACATAAAATCACACACATAGGTTGGACTTGATGGACTTGCGTCTTTTTTCAACCTCACCTACTATGTAACTGCGATGCTGCGTACACACGATTGGAATTTCCGATAAGTTTTTCCATCTGGAAAATTGAGAACATGCTATCAAATTTTTTCTGGCGGGAATTTGGCCAGCTAAATTCCGATGGAGCATACACACGGTTGCATTTTCCGATGAAAAGCTCTCATTTGTCTTTTTCTGGCTGAAATTCCGATCGTGTGTACGTGGCATTACAGATGCTCTCCATCCAGTCTGACAGAGTTTGAGCTATTCTGCAAAGAAGAGTGGGCAAAAATGTCACTCTCTAGATGTGCAAAGCAAAACATCCCCAAAACGACTTGCAGCTGTAATTGCAGTGAAAGGCGGTTCTACAATGTATTTACTCAGGGGGGCTGATTACAAATGCACTCCACACTTTTCACATATTCATTTGTAAAAAATTTGGAAAATCATTTATCATTTTCCTTCCACTTCAGAATTATGTGCCACTTTATGTTGGTCTATCACAGGGATCTCTAAACTTTCTAAACAAAGGGCCAATTTACTGTCCTTCAGATTTTAGAAGGGCCGGACAGTGGCCAGTCTGAGGAGAAAAGGTCCAGATGTCAGTGGGTAAAAAATAATGCCCCATTGTTTCAATGTAATTGCACCCCATTATTGGTCTAAGTGGGAGGAATTGTGCCCTATTGTTGATGTCATTGGGAGGGACTCCTCATTGGGGTCAGTGGGGGGGACCCCAATGTTGGTATCAGGGGATAAAATAGTGCACTAAGGAACAGATAAAAGCAAGGGGACATATCTAGCCCCTGGGCACCATTTTGGAGACCACTAGTCAATCACATAAAATATTTACGTTTTTGGTTGTAACTTGACAAAATGTGGAAAATTTCAAGGGGTATGAATACTTTTCAAGGCACTGTTAATCACCTTTCTCCTCCATTGTGATGTTCGGTTTGAACGTCATCAAGTCGACTTCACCACATCTAGATGCCTAAATATATTGAGTTGCTGTCATGTGATTGGCTGATTAACAATTTTTGTTACCAAGCAGTTGAACAGGTGTACCTAATAAATTGGCGGGTGAGTGTATATTCATTTTTGTTTTTCTGTTTAAGCCCAAAAGAAAAACGGAAATACAAGGGAGCCATTAGCGAGCGCATCACTTCACAGTGAAGCGGTATACAAAGGAAAGTGTTTATCTAATCAGCACCAAATCCTGTCAGAAAGCTGACACATTTTCAAAGTAACTTCCTTATGTCAGGTTGTATCGTCACACAGAATAAGTGAGTTAATTATCTTTGACAATGTTGCCAGATAAGTTCCCATTTTCCTGCACCAAGCCAGGGTTCTCCTTTATCCCTCCTTGTCACAACGCATTTATCAAGTGAACCGAGGCCGGCATTAGGCTGCCATCCCAAGGGGGGTTATCTGTGGGACATCAGTGACATAATTAGAATAGGAAGTACTTTCTCTTATTTTCTATACTTTTGTGTTTATCTTCCTCCATTTACATTGCAGGCTGTGCTCGCTCATGCTAGGTGAGCTGGGAGTGCGCTAGGCAGCCTTGCCCAGCAAAGTCGCAGAACAAGGCACAACAAAAAGCCTTGTTTCCTGTGGAGTCAGTTCATGTTGCAGTGGTATGTGCTTAAAAAAAGTGCGCAGGTTGCATAGCAAAATATAGATGTAGCTCCCTTAAAGAGAAAGTAAATCCTGGTGGGTGTTACTTCCTTTTTGTTTCCCTGCAAAGGTAAAGTATAATGGGCTACTATGCATCGCATAGTAGCCCATTATGTGACACTTTCCTGCAGGAGAAGCCCGCGATGTCCCCATCTTCCTCGCTAGTAGCGAGCATCCATTCTTCACCTCTCTTCCTTCCGGGGCCGCGAACTCCAGTTCTGTGACTGGCCATGAGTCACGTGACGTCACCCCCACGCATGCACGCAGGAGCCGCCTTTAGCGGCATGACCCGAGCTAGAAACAGCACAGCGTGCCCTTTCTAACTCTGGGACATACGCAGAAGAAATCGCCAAATGGTGATTTGAAAATATCTCCTAGATCGTTCAGGTCTGGAAGATATTTCAAGCACCTACAGGTAAGCCTTATTCTAGGCTTACCTGTAGGTTACAGTGGTTGTAAAGGATTTACAACCACTTTAAGTTTAGACGGGGTTGCTCCTAAATTTGCCTGCCAGGTGTAGTTACCTTGGCTCATTGTTAGGGATCAATTGAGTTCACCCTAAGTCTGGAATTGAAAAAATATCAGTGATTGTTTCACAGTGCCAACATCCAAATATATGGGACTGTGGCTTGCAGTCCAACCAGAAGTGACAGTTCTGCTGGCCGCAGAACCTGTCATGGTCGGAGGTGGAGGGGAAGCTGTCGCCACTAGGGATGAGCTTCGAGTTCGAGTCAAACTCATGTTTGACTCAAACATTGCCTGTTCGCCTGTTCACCGAACAGCGAACAATTAGGGGTGTTCGCGGTAAATTCGAAAAGCCGCGAAACACCCTGTAAAAGTCTATGGGAGAAATCTAAAGTGCTCATTTTAAAGGCTTCTATGCAAGTTATGGTCATAAAAAGTGTTTGGGGACCTGGGTCCTGCCCCAGGGGATATGTATCAATGCAAAAAAAGTTTTAAAAACTGCAGTTTTTTCGGGAGCAGTGATTTTAATAATGCTTAAAGTGAAACAATAAAAGTGTAATATTCCTTTAAATTTCGTACCTGGGGGTTGTCTATAGTATGCCTGTAAAGGGGTTCATGTTTCCCGTGCTTAGAACTGTCCCTGCACAAAGTGTAATTTCTGCAGGAAAAAATGTAATTTAAAAGCACTCGTGGCTATAATGAATTGTCGGCTCCTCGTAATACAGAGAACATTGAAAATCATTGATAAAAAAAAAAAAAAAAAAAAAGCGTGGAGTTCCCCCTAATTCAATTACCAGGCCCTTCAGGTCTGGTATGGATTTTAAGGGGAGCTCTACTCCAAATTTAAAAAAAAAATGGTGTGGAGTTCCCCCCAAAAATCCATACCAGACCCTTTATCCGAGCACGCAACATGGCAGGCTGCAGGGGGGACAAGAGAGCGCCCCCCTCCTGAACTTTACCAGGCCACTTGCCCTCAACATTGGGAGGATGCTTTGGGGTCCCCTCCAAAGCACCTTGTCCCCATGTTGATGAGGACAAGGGCCTCATCCCCACAACCCTGGCCGGTGGTTGTGGGGGTCTGCGGGCGGGGGGCTTATCAGAATCTTTAACAAGGGGACCCCCAGATCCCACCCCCCCATTTCAAATGGTAAGGGGGTACAAAACTTTTTTTGCATTGATACCCAGGTCCCCAAACACTTTTTAGGACAATAACTTGCATATTAGCCTTTAAAATTAGCACTTTTGATTTTGAATGTTCGAGTCCCATAGACTTTAATAGGGTTCTAAAGTTCACACGAAGTTTAGGTCTGTTCGCAGGTTCTGCTGCGAACCAAACCGGGGGGTGTTCGGGTCATACTTAATTGCCAGTAAGGGACCAACTACCTTATTACCAGGGACCACAGTGATTAGTGGAGGTGATGCTTGCAGAGCAGCCTTGTTTGCCAAGCCAGGGACCTTGTGGGCCAGTGGGGTGAAGCTTGAGAAGTATCTGGAGTGCCAAGCTAGGGACCTGGGGTGATGCTTGAGGAAGATACTAAAGTCAAGATTGGTAGAGCTTAGGGGATTCAGTGGCAGTGAATCAGTAAGTCTAGAGAGAGAGAGGCTGGGAGCTCAGTGGGTTGAGAACCTGCAAGAAGTGATTGGAGAAAAAGTAAAGGAATTCATTACAATTTGTGTTAGAAACTGTCCTGAGACTGTTGCCATAGGAGACAGCATTCCTACATATGCAGATGTGGTGTCTTGCTGGATGCCTTTCCCTGCATGGCTGTCCTCCTGTAGAAGTTTTGGAGTCTGTCAATTAACATTGCAACTACCTAAGGGTGTCCTAGCCCTAAACTATCTCTCTCACAGTTCTGTTCAAGAGAAATAAAATCTCTTTGCATTCAAGAAGTGTCTGGCGCCCATGAATCTATCTAGCATTATACCCACTATGCCTTACAACCCACTCTATACAGAAGGATGTCAGCAGCTCTTGCCCCTGGAGGTTCTCATTAGACTAAAGGAGGCTTGGAATCTTGCTACATAGAGCCAGGGGTCAATTGCCCCCTCCGAGAATACCGCCAGCTGATGACAGCGCGGCCGGTTCTGCGGGTGCAATCGCGGCCGGTTCCGCGGGTACCAGCGCGGCCGGTTCTGCGGCCAGTTCCACGGGTACCAGCGTGGCCGGTTCCGTGGCTGCCAGCGCGGCCGGTTCAGAGGCCCGTTCCGCGGGTGCCAGCGCAGCCGGTTCCGCCGGTGATTGCGCTGAGTGGACGGGTGAGGGGTGCAGCTGGGCGGCTTAGGAGGGCTGCTGGCCAATCAGGAAGCCAGCAGGCAGGGGAGCAGGGAGATGACATCATCTCTCACTGCCCTGCATCCCTCCAGTTCTGCCCTCACTGTGCGGGAAGCTGTGTGCAGCAGAGAGATTACATCATATCTCTGCTGTATTCACTCTGGACTCAACAAAAGAACACCTTAGCAGAAAAGTGGCACAGTAGGTGACAATCCACAATGTGTGGCAGGCTACGTGGCAAGTGGCAATCCGCAATGTGTGGCAGACTACGTGGCAATCCGCAATGTGTGGCAGACTACGTGGCAATTGGCAATCCGCAATGTGTGGCAGGCTACGTGGCAAGTGACAATCAGCAATGTGTGGCAGGTGACGTGGCAAGTGACAATCCGCAATGTGTGGCAGGCTACGTGGCAAGTGACAATCAGCAATGTGTGGCAGGTGACGTGGCAAGTGACAATCCGCAATGTGTGGCAGGCTACGTGGCAATCCACATCTGGTGGCAGGAGACGTGGCAAGTGGCAATCCGCAATGTGTGGCAGGCAACGTGGCAAGTGACAATCCGCAATGTGTGGCAGGTGACGTGGCAATCCGTAATGTGTGGCAGGTGACGTGGCAAGTAACAATCCGCATTTGGTGACAAGTGACGTGGCAAGTAACAATCCGCATTTGGTGACAAGTGACGTGGCAAGTGACAATCCACATTTGGTGGCAGGCGACATGGCAAATGACACCCTCAGGGCTCCCACCTATTCTGCATTATGGTGAGTTGAACCATTTAATTTTATATTACAATGTATTAATAGAAATAATGCGCTTCAATCATCCTGACACCATAACAACCATGGTGCCGTAATGATTGAAGTGCCAATACCAGCCATTTCCCATATAAATTGCCCCCAAAAAAACATATTTTATAGCAGTGCCCCTCCCAAGACTGGACTCTGGATCCGCCCCTGCATAGAGCTTTATAAAACTTGCATCAGGACTGTTCCTTTCAGAGAACCCCCGCAGCCCCTTAATTGTGTGTGAATGAGGCCTTAAAGGCACCTCCGATAGAAGAGCATTTATACTCATCTCTCCTGTGCCCATTATCTTCAACTTTCCCTTTGTTCCATCGCTGAAACCTCCATCAGTCTCTATATTCTACAGTTCCATGACTAGGGGAATAAAGCTGGCTTGTCTCCACTTGTCTGACAATCACTTTACCCCTTAGCCACTTTCAAATAACCACACACAACACCATCTTGGACTTTAATGCAGCCCTTTATTAAATAAAATAACACATAAACAACATGTTAACAATAAACCCAGTATAAATGGAGCCCCAAGGTCCTAGTAGACATCCAAATAAGAGTACCTGCATCACAAACCACAGATACAACCATACCTCCTGGATTGTAATCTCTAATGAGCAGGGACCTCTGATTGCTCCTGTATTGGATTGGATTGTACAGACATCCCAACCTTATTAATTTTTTAAAATATTTTTTTCATAATGCTTCTGGGGAAGGGGGTATGTGGCAGTGGACAGTGTCAGTAGGGCAGTGGATGGTGTCAGGGCAGTGGACATTGTCAGTAAGGCAGTGGATGGTGTCAGTAAAGAGGGTACCGGCTCCCCCCCTAAAAAATGACATACCAAATGTGGCATGTCAGGGGGTCACCTTCCTCAACCACTTAAGCCCCGGACCATTTTGCAGGCCAAAGACCAGAGCACTTATTGCGATTCGGCACTGCGTCCTTTTAACTGACAATTGCGACGTGGCTCCCAAACAAAATTGACGTCCTTTTTTTCCCACAAATAGAGCTTTCTTTTGGTGGTATTTGATCACCCCTGCGGTTTTTATTTTTTGCGCTATAAAGAAAAATAGAGCGACAATTTGGAAAAAAACGCATTATTTTTTACTTTTTGTTATAATAAATATCCCCCAAAAATATATAAAAAAACATTTTTTTCCCTCAGTTTAGGCCGATACGTATTCTTCTACATATTTTTGGTAAAAAAAATCGCAATAAGCGATTATTGATTGGTTTGCGCAAAAGTTATAGCGTTTACAAAATAGGGATAGTTTTATAGCATTTTTATTAATAATTTTTTATTATTATTTTTTTACTAGTAATGGCGGGGATCAGCGATTTTTATTGTGACTGCAACATTGTGGGGGACCCATCGGACATTTTTGACACATTTTTGGGACCATTGTCATTTATACAGCAAACAGTGCTATATAAATGCAGTGATTCCTGTGTAAATGACACTGGCAGTGAAGGGGTTAACCAGTGGGTGGCAGTGTAGGGGTTAAGTGTTCCTAGGGGTGTGTTACTAACTGTGGGGGGGGTTGGGCTTTCATTTAGTGAACACTGATCTCTGCTCCAATCACATGGAGCAGAGATCAGCGTCACTAGTTGCTAGGCAGAATGGAGAAATGCTGTTTACTCTGCATTTCCTCCATTCGGCCGCTCCGTGAGACGATCGCGGGGATGCCCGCGGCGATCGAGTCTGCGGGTCCCGCGACCGGACTCACGGGGGTCCCGACCAGCGCGGGAGCTGTACGCCAATATGCCTGCCCGTGCCATTCTGTCGACGTACATCGTCGTGCGCTGGTCGGGAAGTGGTTAAGGGGGTGTAGCAAGGGGTGTGTCCTATGCCTGCATACTTTTTCTGATAGGTGTCCCTCATTCCCATCTCAAAAAGTTGGGAGGTATGTAAACTGGAGACCCATACAAGTATAGGGAGAAGCTAAATATTTAAATAGAAACTTTAAAATGACACCACCATGTTAAAGAAAATCTCTGGTAACAGCATGTACTTTCATTTTATAACATTAGCATTGTAATAGCAATACAAACAATAGTTATTTTTTACAACCTTATCTAAGCTTACTTCCTGGATTCTCTGCATTCTTTGCAGCTTCTCCTCTGCTGTTTACTTTCAACTTTTAAGGACTACATATCCCATGGTACCTTGCTGCCTGTAAACAGTGATCCCTGTACTAACTCCGCCTCCTGAAACTCCTCCTCTCAGCACCTCTGTAGTGCAGAAGACAGGCACTGTGAAGGGTCTGACACAGGTGTGCCTAATCACAGAATTCAAGGAAGTAAATTTGTGTGGATCTTCAGAATGTAAGTTTAAAAACGTCAAGATCAATCAGATTATTAGCAATAGGCTAGAAATAATTGGAATACAATGTGGACATTAACTACTCGAGCTCCAGAAGATTTACCCCCCTTCCTGACCAGGCAATTTTTTTGCACTGCGGCGCTGCGTTGTTTTAACTGACAATTGCGCGGTTGTGCGACATTGTATCCAAATAAAATTGATGTCTTTTTTTCCCACAAATAAAGCTTTCTTTTGGTGGTATTTGATCACCTCTGCGGTTTTTATTTTTTTTCACTAGAAACAAAGAACAGCCGACAATTTGGTAATTGCATAGAGGTTAATATATGATTTTACATTTTGACAATAGATACACTTTATACACTTTATAACTTGTAGACTTGAGATTTTAGCAGTTAATTTTACATCTTCTTTAGGGCTCGTTTACATCATATGCATTTTTATGCATTTTATGCAAGAAAAATGATTGTATTTCAATGGATCTAGCTTACACAATTGCAATGCTTTCACATGCATCCAAAAAGAGTAAAGCATGCTGCATTTTTTCAAATGTGAACACTCCAGAAATGCATATAAATGCAACACATTAAAAAAAAAAGTTAAATAATGCCAAAATATGCACTGCAAATGTACCAAAAATGCATGCAAATGCGCATGTGGAACCGTTCCCCAAACCAGCGGCTGGTGTCTTTTTTTTGAGGGGGGGGGCGGGGTCAGTCGGTCCTACGTCACTTACCCCATCTAGGCGGTGGGCATCGGCAGGCATCAGGCAGTGGCGGGCATCAATCAGCAGCGGGCAGTGTGATCCTGTGGTCTTCTCTTCCTCACTTCCGCCCAGCATCTCCTCCCCTCCTCTTAGGCATCCAATATGATAACTTGTCCTTTCAGCCAATCGAGTGACAGGTCTCAAACCCGCTTCCTGATTGGCCGAGAGGAGGATCAGTGTTACAATAGCTATTGCAACACACCTGGGTGGGCTCAGAACGCAATGCTCTGTGTCCGGAGCCCACCCAATTTTGAAGCCTCTGGCTCTAATCAGGTGCTCCCTGATCTGATACAGAAAACTGATTTTGAGTCCAATAGCTATTTATTGTATGTCTCAGAGCAGGTGGAGAGTGAAATTGCATGGCAGGGGGACATAAGAAAAATTTTGCCCAGGGTCCAATCAATATTAAAGACGGCCCTGGTTGGAGCATTCCCATTTTTCTATTCCCCCCCCCCCCCTTTCTTCCCCCCTCTTTCCCCTCTTTTATTTTCTTCTTTTTCCCTCCCTTCCCTTTTTCTCCCACCTTTCAATGTTAGTGCTCACATGTTGGAGCATTCTCATTGTTTCCAACACAGTCTCACTATCACATATTTCTATCACATATTTTTCCTAATTTTGTATTTTTTATTATTTTTTTCATATTTTTCTTATTTTTCACTGATTATCGTTTTTCACTGTTTTAGCACGGGGCTTGCTTCCCTGCTTTTCCGCATGTGCCGCCTCAGCTCCCGTGCCAGATCGTGTCCCCGGCTGCCCACACAACCACTGCCATGCCCTTTCCATTGCCTCACCTGTGAGTATGGGTGGTTGATTCAAGCAAATTCCATCTATCTCTACTTTTACTTTTTATATACAAGACCTACTCATTGTCTGATATAATACTTTTGTTTTATAGACATCCAATTTACATCAGCTCCTGATGAATGGCAAGTAGGGTTGAGCCGAACACCCCCCGGTTCGGTTCGCACCAGAACTTTCGAATGGACCCCACGTTCGTTACGAACGTTAGAACCCCATTGAAGTCTATGGGACTCGAACGTTCGAAATGGAAAGTGCTAATTTTAACGGCTAATATGCAAGATACTGTCCTAAAAAGGGTTTGGGGACCTGGCTCCTGCCCCAGGGGACATGGGTCAATGCCTAAAATGTTTTTAAAAATGGCCGTTTTGGCGGGAGCACTGATTTTACTGACGATTAAAGTGAAAAAAAAAGTGAAATATTCCTTTAAATATGGTGCTTGGGGGTGTCTGTAGTATGCCTGTGAAGTGCCACGTGTTTCTCGTGTTTAGAACAGTCCCTGCACAAAATGACATTAAACGGAAATAACACCATTTAAAACTGCTTGCGGATTTAATGTTATATCTGGTTCCTGCAATATGGTTGAAAATCATTCAGAAAAATGGCATGGGTAGCCCTCCCTGCCCATTACCAGCCTATTTGGGTCTTGTACGCATATTAAGGGGAACCCTGTACCCATATTAAAAAAAGGAAATGCGTGTGGCCCCCAGGCCCTATATACTCAGAACAGCAGTATACAGGCGGTGCAAACAAGACAGGGACTGTGTAGGTTTGTTGTGTTAAGTTGAATCTGTTTGTAATTTTCAACTGGTACATTTTTAAAGTGTAGCTCCAGTCAAAAAAACTATTTTTAAGCTTTTTGGAAAACATAGGGAAGGGTTGTCACCCCTGTATAATTTGTTTTGTCGTCCATCTTTTTTCATCTCGCTGCTGTCTCCTTGCGTTTGCAAGTAGGAGATGTTTGTAAGTTGGATGTTTGAAAGTAAGGGCCTGCCCTATATGCTCTGCAGAAATGGCGGAACAAGGTGTTGGTTTTGCCACAACATTGTAAGCCCTCAAAGTGACTCTTGGTGGGCGCTGGAGCGCCCTGCTGTGAATGATTATATCAAGAATTGTAATTACATGCCATTGTTGAACAGTGGTAGAAAAATTGACCTTTGGTGGTTGTGGTGCTGGTGCCACAACACTATAAGTCCTCACCGTTACTCTGGGTGGGCACAGGAAGGGGCCCTCCTGTGAAATATTATATCAAGAATTGTAATTACATGTCCCTGTTAAACAGGGGCAGAAAAATTTGGCCTTAGGCACTGCTGCTGGTGCCACCACACTGCAACCTCTTCCATATACTCTAGTTTTTTTGCTGGAATTAGCCCTGCTGCAAAGCATTGCATCAAAAATTGTACTTAAACGCCCCTGTTAAACAGGGGCAGAAAAATTGGGCCTTAGGCACTGGTGCTGGTGCCACCACACTGCAACCTCTGCCATATACTCTAGTTTTATTGCAAGAATTAGCCCTGCTGCAAAGCATTGCATCAAAAATTGTACTTAAACGCCCCTGTTAAACAGGTGCAGAAAAATTGGGCCTTAGGCACTGGTGCTGGTGCCACCACAATGCAACCTCTGCCATATACTCTAGTTTTATTGCAGGAATTAGCCCTGCTGCAAAGCATTGCATCAAAAATTGTACTTAAACGCCCCTGTTAAACAGGGGCAGAAAAATTGGGCCTTAGGCACTGGTGCTGGTGCCACCACACTGCAACCTCTGCCATATACTCTAGTTTTATATCAGGAATTAGCCCTGCTGCAAAGCATTGCATCAAAAATTGTAATTAAACGCCCCTGTTAAACAGGGGCAGAAAAATTGGGCTGCTGGCATCACCCAGAACCAAAAATGTTCTTCCAACATATCAGCGGAGGAGGAAGAGGATAGACAATCAACATAACAGGACAGTCACTCAGCATCAGCATAGGCAGTCTTGAAGGGATGTGGTATTTCAAAAAAAATTATTCGGTTACATCAGCTTCAGGTGCTTGGTAGCTGTGGGTGATCCAAGACTGATTCATCTTGATGAAGGTCAGTCGATCAACTGATTCGGTGTACAGGCGCACCCTGTGATCGGTAACAAAGCCACCAGCAGCACTGAAGGTGCGTTCCGAAAGAACGCTGGATGCAGGACAGGCCAGTAGCTCAATTGCATACTGTGCAAGCTCTGGCCAGTGATCCATCCTCAAGACCCAGTAAGCCAGAGGATTTTCGGTGGGAAAGGTGTCCAAGTCTGACCTTGCCCCTAGGTATTCCTGCACCATGTAATTTAGACGCTGGCGATGGGTGCTGGAACCAATCATACCTTGGGGCTGCGGACTAAAAAATTGTCTGAAAGCATCAGTCAGACGGCCACCTTCTCCACCGCTCCTTCTGACCGATGCCTCAGCAACACGTTGTCCAGGACCAGGAGTTTGTAACCTCCCAGTCTCTGGGAACGCGTTGCACAGACCTTTCTGCAAGGCCTCCCGGAGATGTCTCATCCTCTGCTCCCTCTGCGATGGCAAGATAAGGTCGGCAACCTTACCCTTGTACCGTGGATCAAGGAGAGTGGCCAGCCAGTAATGGTCCCTCTCCTTGATCCGAAGAATACGAGGATCCTTCCGCAGGCTTTGCAGGATCAGGGAGGCCATGCAGCGTAGGTTAGCTGAGGCATTCGGTCCGGAGTCCTCTGGGTCACTAAGGACAACATGATCCGCAGCTACCTCCTCCCAGCCACGTACAAGTCCACGTGTTTCTTGGGACTGTAAATCATCCCTATAAGACTGCTGCTGCTGCTGCTGCTGCTGATGCTGATGCTGAGTGCCAGCCTCCACCTCCATGCTGACACAATCATCCTCCTCCTCCTCTTCCTCCTCCTCATCCTCTTCCTGTGTGATGGGTGGCACAGCAGGAACACTGTCTGGATAAAGGGGGCCTTGAGAGGCAAGGAAGTCCTCCTCTTCCTGCCTCTGTTCTGCCTCAAGTGCCCTGTCCATTATTCCACGCAGCGTATGCTCCAAGAGGTGGACAAGAGGTACAGTGTCACTGATGCATGCACTGTCACTGCTCACCATCCTTGTGGCCTCCTCAAACGGTGACAGGACAGTGCATGCATCCCTGATCATGCCCCACTGGCGTGGTGAGAAAAAACCAAGCTCCCCTGACCCTGTCCTGGTGCCGTAGTCGCACAGGTACTCATTGATGGCCCTCTGCTGCGTGTGCAGCCGCTGCAGCATGGCCAATGTTGAGTTCCATCTGGTGGGCATGTCACATATAAGGCGGTTCTTGGGCAGGTTCAACTCCTTTTGGAGCTCAGCCAGCCGAGCACAGGCATTAAATGATCGGCGGAAATGCACACAGACTTTCCTGGCCTGCTTCAGGACATCCTGTAAGCCGGGGTACCTGCCCAAGAATCGCTGCACCACCAGGTTAAGGACGTGAGCTACACAGGGCACATGGGTCAGTTGTCCCTGTCGGAGGGCGGAGAGGAGGTTGGTGCCATTGTCGCAAACCACCATTCCTGGCTTAAGCTGGCGTGGCGTCAACCACCTCTCGGCCTGCCCCTGCAGAGCTGACAAAACATCCGCCCCAGTGTGGCTCCTGTCCCCCAAACAAACCAGCGCAAGCACGGCATGGCATCGTTTTGCCTGCGTACTTGCGTAGCCCCTGGAACGCCTACGGAGCACCGCTGGTTCTGAGGACAGAGCACTGGAAGAGGCCATGGAGGAAGAAGAAGAGGAGGGGGTGGAGGAGAGAGGTGTGTCACAACCAATAGTAGCATTTTGGAGGCGTGGTGGCGGAATAACCTCCAACACTACTGCACCTTGTCCTGCATCCTTCCCAGCAGCCAGAAGAGTGACCCAATGGGCCGTGAAAGACAGGTAACGTCCCTGTCCATGCCTGCTGGACCATGAGTCAGTGGTAATATGCACCTTACCACTGACGGCCCTGTCCAGCGAGGCAAGGACATTGCCTTCCACATGCCGGTAGAGAGCCGGAATCGCCTTCCGTGAGAAAAAGTGGCGTTTGGGGACCTGCCACTGAGGAACCGCACATTGTACAAACTCACGGAAGGGGGCCGAGTCTACCAACTGAAAAGGCAGCAGTTGAAGTGCTAGCAATTTAGCCAAGCTAGCATTCAACCGCTGGGCATGTGGATGGCTGGGAGTAAACTTCTTCCGCCGGTCCAGCAGCTGGGGCAGGGACATTTGCCTGCTATAATCGGACGTGGGTGTACCACTAGCAGAGTTCCCGGAAGCACTTGGCTGTGACACACCTAATTCTACACCTTCATTCCTCTCAGAGCAGGTTTCAGAGAGGACTGAAGGTCTAGTGGGGTTGGAGATGCCAGCTGATGAGGAGCAAGGAGAGGTCCACTTTGTTCTTTGGTGTGGGTCTTTGAGGTACGCTTGCCAACGAGCTGCATGGCAGGTCAACATATGTCTGGTCAAGCATGTGGTGCCCAAGCGGCTGATGTTTTGGCCACGTGAGATACGCTTGAGACATATGTTGCAAATAGCAGCGGTGCGATCTGATGCACTCGTCTCAAAAAAGGCCCACACCAAAGAACTTTTAGAATAACGCGCAGAGGCAGCGCCCTGCACAGGCGGAGCTCTGCGGTGTGATTCAGTCGGTGTGCTGCCCCTAAGCTGGCCCCCAGAGGGCATCCTGCCTCGTTGGACATGTGCCTCCTCCTCCTCCTCCTCCTCCCTCCTTCCAGGCACCCACGTGGAGTCAGTGCCCTCATCATCCCCTCCCTCTTCATCGCTGTAGCAAACCTGGCAGTATGCTGCAGCTTGTGGAACATGACTGCCAGATTGCTGTCCTTCTTGAGCATCCCCTCTCTCTGCGCTCACGCTACTGCCTTCCTCTAGCTGAGTGTCATCATCAGAGCCCACCAAACACTGGGCATCCTCCTGGAGCATGTACCCAACACTGTGCTCAAAGAGTTCAGGAGACTCCTCAGGAGGACGTGGTGGGTCTAGGGAAGGAGTCACTGATGATGACATTGAGAGGAGGGAAGACGATGCGTTGGCAGCTGCTTTGCTACTACCCTGAGACTGGGTGAGAGAGGATGAGGAGGATGAAGAGGGCTTGGTCATCCACTCTACCAAGTCGTTGGCATTTTGCGGTTCAACATGTCCAGCTGCCGAAAAGAAGGACAAGCATGTCCCATGGCCACATGCTGATGACAATGCACCGCGTCCACGACCAGCACTGTTGTCTCTAGACACAGAGCCTGCTTGCCCTCTTTTATCGGCTCGCGCCTGTCTGCCTCTCCTTGCTGGCCTTCCAGACATGGTAATGGCCTGAAGGGAGTTGGGTAAAACAGCAGTTGGGTAGTTTATATTGTGCTGGAGGCACACAACACCCACTAACTCCTGCAGATGCCTTTTTTATAGAACACCAGAGATAAAGGGGTATATACAGATGTATACTGTGCTGTGCTGGAGGCACACACAACTTCCAATAACTCCTGCAGATGGCAATTGGGCTCAAATAGAGAACAGCTATGTAGGTGGATTATAGCGGTATGTACTGGGTACAGAGCACGCAGACAGCACGCACTATCTCCTAACACTACTGACTGCAAGCTCTATTAATAAAGATAGATCACTAGCTATATAGGTGAGGTGAATATCGCGGTGTATACTGCGGTCAGGGCACGCAGACAATAACCAGAAAACAGCAGAGATAAAGGGGTATATACAGATGTATACTGTGCTGTGCTGGAGGCACACACAACTTCCAATAACTCCTGCAGATGGCAATTGGGCTCAAATAGAGAACAGCTATGTAGGTGGATTATAGCGGTATGTACTGGGTACAGAGCACACAGACAGCACACACTATCTCCTAACACTACTGACTGCAAGCTCTATTATTAAAGATAGATCACTAGCTATATAGGTGAGGTGAATATAGTGGTGTATACTGCGGTCAGGGCACAGACAATAACCACTACACAACAGCAAGATAGGAAATCAGCCAAAAACGATCGGTGTGTACTGTGTTGAAGATACACAGAACACCCACTGCTTCAGATGCCAACATACTACATGAGGCCGCCTCAATGGCGGCCTTATATAGTGTGGGGCGTGCACTACACAGCCTGAGCTATGATTGGCCACAGGCATCCTGCCTGTGGCCAATCATGGCTCTCCTCGCTGCTGGCGCTGCGATTGAGCCATGGCAGTGCATTGTGGGCCGTGAGCGCCACGCGAATTTTGACGCGAACGGACCAAGTGTTCGGATTTCGCCGAACGGACGAACAGCCAATGTTCAACTCGAACACGAAGCTCATCCCTAGTGGCAAGTTAGCCACGAAACATGTCGAGCTTCAGATGCCTCTATAATCATGCAGTTTTGTAACATATTCTGTATATACTGTTTTACCTAATTTACTTGAATATCATCATCAATGTGCATTGTGCAATATGCCAATGTATGAATCAATTAATCATGATGGAAGATGCAATATGTACCACTGCTTTTGATGTATTTTACTGTGTAATATTTAATAAATTTAACATTATCAGACCTATACAGCTTCCTTTTTGCTTCCAAATCCGCATGCTTCATGCAAAGTCCCAACCTCTTCTCTCGCTTCGAGAAAGGCTGCTTTAACCACTTAAAGCGGGAGTCCGCCGTTTTTTTTTTTTTTTAAAAGCCAGCAGCTACAAATACTGCAGCTGCTGGCTTTTAAAATAATGACATTTACCCGCCCAGCGCACCCGCGATGTCGGCACCCGAAGCCGATCTCTCGATCGTCTCTCGGGTGCTGCCGCCGCCATCTTCGGTATGGGAGTCAGGAAGTGGAGCCTTTCGGCTTCATTTCCAGGTTCCCTACTGCGCATGCGCAAGTCACGCTGCGCAATAAGGATGGTCGCCGCTGTCTCTGGGATCCGTGTGTTTCCCAGCAGGCAGCGGGGGACTTTCGGAAAGGGGCGTAGATTCTGCGGAAAGGGGCGTACCTTCTGCAGAATCTACGCAGGAAGTGGGTGCAGATACCTGTACTGTACAGGTACCTGCACCCCCTCCCCCCTGAAAGGTGCCAATTGTGGCGTCGGAGGGGGGGAGGATTCCAATGAGCGGAAGGTCCACTTTAGGGTGGACCTCCGCTTTAAATGCCAGGCACTTCTCCCTTCCTGTCCAAGCCCATTTTCAGCTCTCAGCACTTTCGCTGTTTAAATGACAATTGCGCGGTCATGCTACACTGTACCCAAACACATTTTTTTTATAATTTTGTTCCCAAAAATAGAGCGTTCTTATGGTGGTATTAGATCACCTCTGCGTTTTTTATTTTTTGCTAAACAAATAAAAAAAGACTGATTTAAAAAAAAAATAAAAAAAAAGTTTTTCTTTGTTTCTGTTATAACATTTTGTAAATGAGTATGTTTTCTCCTTCACTGATTGGCACTGATGAGGATACACTGACGGGCACTGATTGGCACTGATAATGGGCAGAAATATGCAGCACTGATAGATGGCTTATTGTGATTTTTTTTACCAAAAATATGTAGAAAAATACACATTGGCCTAAACTGAGAAAGAAATTCGTTTTTTTATATATATTTTTTTGAGGATATTTATTATAGAAAAAAGTTAAAAATATTGCTTTTTTTCTAAATTGTTGCTCTTTTTTTATTGATAGCGCTAAAAATAAAAACCGCAGAGGAGAACAAATACCACCAAAAGAAAGCTCTATTTGTGGGGAAAAAAAGGACATCGATTTTGTTTGGGTGCAACGTCGCACGACTGTGCAATTGTCAGTTAAAGCGACGCAGCGCTGTATCGCAAAAAGTGCTCTGGTCAGGAAGGGGGTAAAATCTTCCGGGGCTGAAGTGGTTAACAATTGTCACTGTTGATTGAGAGAGTATAAAGCTCGGCTTTAGGTTTAATTTTGAAACAAAATATGTTTTCCTTCAGTCCCTGAACTTTGTATACTTCCTGGATGGCAGGACCTGACATTATAAATTCCTAATATCCAATGTGGAATTATTTCAGTTTAATAGGCCCCAGCAGAACCTGCATTATGCAGTCTGCCTTTTCTTGTGGTGTTCTCATCGTTTGGGAAAACAGTAATATTAGGGGAAAAAATAGAAAAGCAGATTGCTCGCTGTGGGATCGCAAAACTCTGAGTCACGCTTTAATGCCATAATCCGAACCAACTTAATAAGATCTCCATTTATCACAGTAAATTATGACTCATTGTTGGTCCGAAAAGTGTGAAATCTGTTTCCTACTCTTCTAAGGGTTGTATTTCTGATTGCACGAAACTTCCAAACCGTTCTCGCTAAATGTTCAGAAATGAGCTTGCCAGAACTGCAATGGCAGTAGATAATGCTGGAACGTAAAACTAAATATCTGTTTCTGTTTAAAGAAGATCCCTGTCCTAATGGAAAAACAGAAAATTATTTTAGAATGATGAGCTGTTGAAATCACTAAATATAGCCGATTATTATTTTACCAAGTAAAACTATTTTTCTGCATTATCGGCGTTCAGCCCCTATTTATTTTTAGCCACTTGACCTCCAGAAGATTCACCCCCGCTTCATAACCAGGCCTTTTTTTTGTGATACGGCACTGCGTTACATTGACAATTGCACGGTCATGCAACGCTGTACCCAAAAAAAAAGTAATTTTTTCCCCTACAAATATAGCTTTGTTTTGGTGGTATTTGATCTTTTCTGCGGTTTTTAGTTTTTGCGCTATAAACAAAAAAATCTGACAATTTTGGAAAAAAAAGCAATATTTTTTACTTTCTGCTATAAAACATTAAAACAATAAAAATAAATCTAACTTCTTCATTAACTTCTTCAGCCGCGGGAAAGATTTGGCTGCTGAAAGACTAGGTTCTTTTTTGCGATACAGCACTGCGTCACTTTAACTGACGATTGCGCAATCATGCGGCGTTGTACACAAACAAAATTGATGTCTTTTTTTTTCACAAATAGAGCTTTCTTTTAGTGGTATTTGATCACCTCTGCGGTTTTTATTTTTTGCTCTATAAACAAAAAAAGAGCGACAATTTTGAAAAATACATAATATTTTGTACTTTTTGCTATAATAAATATCCCCATTTTTTTTTTTTTTTTAAAAGCTAATTTTAGGCTGATATGTATTCTTACATATTTTTGGTAATAAAAATCTCAATAAGCGTATATTGATTGATTTGCGCAAAAGTTATAGAGTCTACTATAGGGGATAGATTTATAGAATTTTTATTATTATTTTTTTTACTAGTAATGATCTGCGTTTTTTATCATGACTGCGACATTATGGCGGACACATCAGACACTTTTGACACATTTTTGGGACCATTGGCATTTATACAGCGATCGGTGCTTTAAAAATGCACTGATTACTGTAAAAATTTCACTGGCAATCAAGGGGTTAACTGTGTTCCCTGCTACATGTTCTAACTGAAGGGGGGATGGGACTGTCTAGGGGAGATGGCAGATCACTGTTCATACTTTGTATGAACACACGATCAGTCTTCTCCCCTCAGAGAACTGGGATCTGTGTATTTACACACACAGATCCCAGTTCTTGGTGAGTCAGGAGTGATCGTGGGAGCCCGGCGGTCATCGTGCCCACTGTGCGCACCCCTAGTGGCCACAGGTCAAAGCGGACAGTTGTTTCGCCCAGCCATGCCATTCGGTCGCAGTAAAACAGCGGCCGCTGGTCGGTAAGTGGTTAATTTAGGCCGATATATATTCTGCTACATATTTTTGGTGAAAAAATCCCAATAAGCGTATATTGATTGGTTTGTGCAAAGGTTCTAGCGTCTACAAACTATGAGATATTTTCATTTATTTTGTTTATTTTTTACTAGTAATGGTGGCGATCAGCGACTTATAGTGGGACTGCAATGTCGCGGTGGACATTCTGACACTAACTGACACTTTTGACACTTTTTGGGGACCAGTGACACTAATACAGTGATCAGTGCTATAAATATGCAATGTCACTGTACTAAGGACAATGACTGGGATGGGGTTAACATTCGGGGGCGATCAAAGGGTTAACTATGTGACTAACTAGTGTTTTACTATACTGTGTGAGGTGCTTTTACTAGGGGAAGAGATGAAATGTATTTCCTGCTTTGCAGAGACACATATTCTATCCCTTCACCCCTGTGAGAATGGCGATCTGCCTTGTTTACATATACAGTTCTGCCCAACGATCTGTGGGTGCTGGCAGACATCGATTACCCAGCACCCATCGATCGGCTTCCGCTGTGGGGCTTCAGCCTGGGCACTGAAGTTCCCTGCTGTCCTGTTGAAGGGTATATCTGGAAGAAATAAAACAAGAAGGTAATTACCTGGTTCGGAGCATCAGTGGTGAAACTTTGCCTTCTGAAGGGTGTGCTGGAGAGCTGGGTTGAAACTACCGGCGTGAGTTCTAGTGGCTCATCCAAGAGGTACATGTTCTGCATTGAAGCTGCTCAATAGTCTGAATAGCAAAGAGTGCCGGTCTGGTTTAAAGGTCCTTTATATATAGTATATTGAATGTAAAGAAAGATAATAATTTGCATGTTTGGTCTTTTTGGATATCCGGTGCCCTAAGCCATAAGTTTATTGGTAATATAATAAACTCTGCTAAACTTTGTAAAGTGACTGGCACCCACAAGGGATCAACGATTTCACCCTGAAACACTAGCCTGCTAAGCCCACTAAGCCCAAAGGGGGTGCTACACACATTTCTATATACATATACATGGAGCCACATTATGAATTACTTGTACATGCTTGTCTGAGTTGAAATGTAAATATCCATTAATACACCACATTGTGGTTTTCGTCATGATATATTCCATTATCTGCACACCTCTCAGTAAGTGTAATAAATCTCTCACATGCATCAGAAAATGGATATAGATGTAAGCTCAAAAAGATCCGAAATTGGCATATTACCAATAATACCCATTAACATGCATCCGGTAACGCTTTTTACTATAAATCCAATTTTTCTTTTTAATCTTTCTCTTATTTATTGATTATTGGTTTAGAAGACGGTGAGTTGAACTGTGTTTTGTGGAATAAAGTCATTCATACCTTAAAGGGGTTGTAAAGGTTCAGGTTTAAAAAAACAAAACAAAAAACCATGTCATACTTGCCTCCGCTGTGCAGTTGGTTAAGCACAAAGCAGCCCCGGTCCTCCTCTTCTGGGGTCCCTCCACGGTGCTTCTGGCTCCTCTTCTCAAGTGTCCCGTCTGAGAAACGCTCTCCTACGGGCTCCGGGGCGTTGCTGCAATAAAGAAGGTTTTTCAACCTAATGCATAGAATGAATTAAGGTTAAAAATGCTAAGGGTTTACAACTCCTTTAAAGGCCCGCTATAGTACAAAAAAGTATTCATGAAATCCATAATACATAAAAGTATTCTGGCAACTGTATTTAGTTAAAATGTATTTAAATACATTTTGTGCAAGTGTGCGTTATCAGGAAGTTAATTGACTTCCTGATGATGCGACTGCGTGAAATGCGTTGAGGTTTGAGCCACTGATGTAATTTCCGGATTTACCCCAACGCTACTTCCAGGTTTGTGGAACGCATGCCGGCTTTGGGATTGCAAGTGGCAGTGCGGATTTTCTCTTTCAGCTTCTAAGCAGTATATGTCTGTCAGAGAAGGACTTTGGCCTCCCATGCTCGCCATGCTATTGCGCGCATGTGTGGCAGATTAGCGCTCCGGCGCACGCGCGGGGGGCGATGGTGCGGCGTGCACGTGTGCACGCAGTGACCCACGAGTGTGCGCGATAGTGCACGGGTGTGCGTGATGGCGCACAAGTGTGCTCCGTGGCGTACGCACTATGGCGTGGCTATTTTAGACGGCTCTGGCGTCCAAAGGGGTTGCTGGTTTGTTGTCAGCTTCCCGTTTGTGCCTGTTTCCTGCTGTTTTGCCTGATTACCTGTTTTGACCCAGACCGTCCCTGACTACGTTGATCTCATCCTCGATTTGACCGCTGGCTTGTTTAATGGACCT
Organism: Lithobates pipiens; assembly: GCF_037356315.1. Taxonomy (NCBI): domain Eukaryota; kingdom Metazoa; phylum Chordata; class Amphibia; order Anura; family Ranidae; genus Lithobates; species Lithobates pipiens. The sequence continues at coordinate 49,017,430 of NW_027507686.1, read as the reverse complement.
CTCCTGATCTGCCTTACGGACTCTCTTGCTTGATTACCCGGATCTGACCCTTGGCCTGCCTTACGGACTTCATTGCCTAATTGTAAGGTTTTGACCTCTGGCCCGCTTCACGGATTTGTTACTCGGTTGCCTGATCTCCTGTTACTACCACGCACGAGACCCTCAGTCAGTTCCTGAACTCCAGTAACTCACTGCTCAGCTCCTCAGCCCTCTTCAGGAACTTACACCTGCTGGTGGCCAGTGCTTCTGCATCCGCTCCCTGTATCACCTCCGGGGGACGGGGTGCGCCTAGTTGCAAGGGCTAACCACTCTTGGCATCTCGGCCTCGGTAAGTACTTGTTGTGATAATGTCATTGCCAATTTACTTCATCTACATGTGAGTGTATATGTATATCCTGGTTTTATACGTTCAATAAAATATACTACACTATATATCTCCCTTCATGCTGTTTTGTCTTGAGCACTTCACCCCAGAGTATTGTTGGAAGAAGATTTTACAAAAAAACCCCCATGAGCTGGATCTAGTTCTGAACTGCCTGATGGTCACCTTGCTGGTCGTATTGTTCTGGTGAGCATACATTTTATAAGCACATGGTGGAGCACTTTTTCATAGAAGATTTGGGCACTAAATACTTTGGACCAGCATGGTGATTGACAATATATTACTGCATATTTTTTTTATATTTACACGTCACATATCCAGTATTTGTTCTGTATCTTTATTTGCTTATGAATTGATTATAGTGTTTTGGGTATAGAGCTTTTATATATACACTATATTACCAAAAGCATTGGGACACCTGCCTTTACACATGAACTTTAATGGCTTCCCAGTCTTAGTCTGTAGTGTTCAATATTGAGTTGGTCCACCCTTTGCAGCTATAACATTTTCAACTCTTCTGAGAAGGCTGTCTACAAGGTTTAGGAGTGTGTCTATGGGAATGTTTGACCATTCTTCCAGAAGCACATTTGTGAGGTCGGGCACTGATGTGGACGAGAAGGCCTGGCTCACAGTCTCCACTCTAATTCCTCCCAAAAATTTTCTATCGGGTTGAGGTCAGGACTCTATGCAGGCAGTCATGTTTCTCCATCCCAAACTCGCTCATCCATGTCTTCATGGACCTGGACCTTGTGGATACTCATTAAAAAAGAATGAAATTAGGGGACGTGGCCTGATGCGAGATCCGGATGGTCGCATAATCCCAGAGCTCCGGAGACACAGGACCGAAGCGACAATAAGCAGCCTAATCCGAGACACCATTTCATCCAGACCTACAGCGGTCTAGCCTGGGAAGGTACCGGAACCATGCCCAATAAACGGCAAGGCGATAGGAAGCCTCAGCGGCTCACAGACTTTTACTCCTTAGTCTCTGGCGGAGACAGGCAAGATGGCACCACAGCCAACTCAGGGCCATCTTTAGTATTGACTGGACCCTGGGCAAACATTTTCTTGGGCCCCCTCCTCCATGCAATTTCGCTCTCCACATGCTTTGAGACTGTCAGAGAGTTGCCCGTAGCAGACGTGTCACTGGGCGCGCTGCGGGGCGCCAGTGTGCGCTGGTCCATGCTAGCGCTCCTGTGCACGCACCTGTGCGCGCGGGTGTGCGGGCGTGCGCGGGTGCGCGTTGGCGCTAAGCGGCCTACTTAAGCGTCCCCCGCGGTGTGCTCGGTGCTGTCCGATCTGCAGCTTCCTGTGCCCTGTTACCTGTGACTTTGCTTGTATATCTGACCTCCTGTTTACCCAACTCGTCTCTTGGATTATCCTGTCTGCTGCCTGCCTTTGACCTCGGCCTGTCTCTGACCTTGCATCTGCCTGCTCCTTTGTACCACGCTGCCTGTCTGTTGCCTACCCAGCTTGTGATCCGGACTTGAACTTGCTCATCCCTATACTGCACCATCTGCCTGCTGTCATCTGTGCCTGTGGCTGGACCTGCTCACCATCTTCTGCTTGCATCTGCTTCTGCATCCAGCTGTGAGAGACTGTCTACCTGTCTGAACTCAGCCGTTGGATCTCTTCTCCAGCATCTAACCCGCCAGGCTCTCAAACCCGTCTGCGCTCCAGTGCCTCCTGTCCATCCTACCAGGAGCCGTGAACCAGACCCGTAAGGGACACCTTCCCCTGCTATCTCGGGCTCACCTGTCGGGTACGTGGGGCCAACAGAGACATAAAATAAATAGCAGCTAGACTCAAAATCAGTTTACTGAATCAGATCAGGCAGCGATTGTAATTGGTTGCCAGAGGTTACAGTTTATCATTACCGCTCACTGACTGGCTGCTAGAGGTTACAGCACACATTATGGCTCCCTTTTCTTTTCTAGAGGTTACAGCGCATGACTTCTGCTTGTTGATTGGTTGCCAGAGATTACTGTACATCAATACTGCTCACTAATTGAATGCTAGAGGTTACTAAACATGTATACCACTCACTAATTGGTTTTTAGAGGTTACTGCATATTACTACTGCACACTGATTGTTACCAAAAGGTTAGTGCAAAGCATTCCTGTTCACTGATTGGTTATCAAACTTCAGGGTGCTATGGCATGTTATTTTGAAGAAGGGTTCTACCTAAAATTTGCTTACTTTTGCAGAACATGATGTTAGGCTTAATGACCACAATTGTGGCAGAAATTTCAAGCATGCTCCATTACCTCTACAGTGGGCAGCATTCAGCAGAAGTGATGGTGGATGTGACCTCAGGGGGACATGCTATACATATGAATGCCGCCTCTATTTAATATCAATGCCGTGGTCCACGACTATTTATATATTAATGCCACCACTATTTAAATATCAATGCAGATTATTTACATGTAAACACAGGGCTAGCAGGTGAGCCATCTGTACATGGCAATAGGCCATCTGGGCAGCAGTAGCCGAAGTTTACATTGAGATATCGGGACACAGCACTGGACTAAAACTTCAAAGTATGAGGCAGCTGCTTTGGGCCCCACTACAATGATGGGGCCCAGGGCAGCTGCCCCTTTTGCCCTGCCTTAAAAACGGTCCTGCGCCTACTCTCCTCCAGCCGCCTCCTCACACATGAGGGCCTTAAAAAAAGGTAACAATTACTCCAATTACTCCAGACAACCAACACTCCTACCCTCCCTCCCCATCCACCGGTAGCCCTGCCAAGTCTAAACCCAGGATAGATGGCAATGGATCGAGTCCGATGAGGAGCCAGGCCTCAGATTCAGGGGGAGACACCAGGGAAATATCTGAATCCATTGAAACATTCCCCACTCAGAACCAGCCTGTGCTTCATACTGTGCTGTAAAAAATAAAAGCTAAAATAAATAAGATTTTTTTTTTTTTAAATGTGTCCCGTCCCGCCAAGCTCGTGTGCAGAAGCGAACGTATACGTGAGTAGAGCTCACATATGAAAACGGTGTTCAAACCACACATGTGAGGTATCAACGCGATCGGTAGAGCAAGAACAATAGTTATAGCCCTAGACCTCCTCTGTAATGCAAAATGTGCAACATGTAGAATTTTTTAAATATCACCTATGGATATTTTTAAGGGTAAAAGTTTGTTGCCATTCCACGAGCGGGCGCAATTTTGAAGCGTGACATGTTGGGTATCAATTTCATAACATTATCTTTCACAATATAAAAAAAAAATGTGCTAACTTTACTGTTGTGTTATTTTTTCATTAAAAAAAGTGTATATTTTTTTTAAAAAACTACACTTCTAAGACCTCTGCACAAATACGGTGTGACAGTGTGGAACAATTTTGAAGCGTGACATGTTGGGTATCAATTTACTCGGCGCCACATTATCTTTCACAATATATAAAAAAATTAGCTAACTTTACTGTTGTGTTATTTTTTTATTTTAAAAAAGTGTATTTTTTCCCAAAAAACTGCACTTGTAAGACCTCTGCACAAATACGGTGTGACAGAAAGTATTGCAACGACCGTCATTTTATTCTCTAGGGTGTTAGGAAAAAAAATGTATAATGTTTGGGGGTTCTAAGTAATTTTCTAGCAAAAAAAAAAGTTTTGAACTTAAAACAACATATCTAAAAAAAGAGGCTCGGTCATTAAGTGTTTAAGATCCAGTTATAGGGATGCTGGGGCTGGGCAGGAAGGGGCTAAGTGTAAAAAAAACAAAAAAAAAAACGATTGATCATACCAGAAATTAGAGCTGTCCCGTGTCCTATGTTCACATCCTGTGTTATCTTAAGGAATGCTTACATTTCTCATCTTGCACTGCAGAATAATTAATTCCTGGGCTATGGAGAGATTAGAATTGCAGGGATTTGATCATTTAACAGCACACAACTGGGCAGGGCTGGCACCAATTCTTGCAATTTCAGACCACAAAAATGCATGTAGTATCAAATTCAATCCACAAGAGGAAATTCATGGCTGAATGCATTTCAGGCAGAGTCAACAGGTATTTTTCTGTACTTGCAGGGTCTGTAAAGGCATAACCATGGGGAAATATACATATATTGCAAATGATGTTTCAGAATTTGCCTTGACATACACATTAATAGTCCCAGTTCTTATGCCCCGTACACACGGTCGGATTTTCCAATGGAAAATGTTCAATGGGAGCTTTTTATTGGAAATTCCGACCGTGTATAGGCTCCCTCGGACATTATCTCAAATTTTCCGACAACAAAATCCGTTGTCAGAAATTCCGATCGTACGTACATAATTCCGCCGCATAAAGTTCCACACATGCTCGGAATCAAGCAGAAGAGCCGCACTGGCTATTGAACTTCATTTTTCTCGGCTCGTCGTACGTGTTGTACATCACCACGTTCTTGACGTTCGCAATTTCCAACCAAGTTTGTGTGACCGTGTGTATGCAAGACAAGTTTGAGCCAACATCCGTCAGAAAAAATCCATGGATTTTGTTGTCGGAATGTCCGATCAATGTTCGATTGTATGTACGGGTCATAAGTGTTTTTCATATTGGGAGGAGTAGAGTTCCTCTTTAAAACCTGTGCACAGACACCCAAGCTGGCCAGAGAAAATAAAAGCCACACAATTCAACTGTAACCATCCAATGAGCTGCATAATAATATGCATGCTAAACTCACAAAGTATTCTTGCTCGTGGGCCAAAGATAAGATATGGTTTCTATTGAGTGAAACCGATTCATTGATTCTTGGCTACCTTTCCAGGTCTACGGTTTTCTAACTTGCCGTTCCATGCAAAGTACACCCAGATACGGGCCAGAGATACATTTTTATGGCAGACGGATTAGAATAATAGAGACAAAAGTAATCTTCTTGCAGCTACTTCTTGCTGGCTTTATGTAACAGAGCTCCTTTGTAGCAATCTATATATACAGCTGTGTCTACTGGATGGTGCCCAAGGGGTTGTACATCATAGTTTGCTAAATTTTAATCATGCTAATGTTTGCATTTGTGTGGAGTTCACATGTCCCACAAAGCTCTTAATCCTCGCTTTGCAATGTTAGGCAGTATGCCCAGACTCACTTGGGTCCTCCCTTGCAAATGGCACTTGTTCTATTTGCTGCTACAGAGGGTAATACATTTATACATTTTTATGTATCAGATAAAAGCTCAGCTAAGAGAACTGCCCCATCAGCCTATAAACTTCCAACTAGATGACACTAGCAATTAATTTGCAAATTACTGTGGACTTTCTTTTTGTTCTGTGCTCCCTCAAGGATTCAAATCTGAGGTCCGTAGCTTTCGGATTATATAATATCTGAAAATGATATTTCAAGATTAAATCACTTGCTACAAATTGCATTGAAGGGAATATGGAGGCGTTTCTTAAACACACTCAGGACAAAGCAACAGTTTTTGTGCAAAGGGACCCCCCATTCCACTGTCACTTATACTGCCCCTTCTACCCTGCAGCACCTTCATCAGGGGTTGACTGGTGCTAGGGGAAGCAGTATAGGGATAGGGGATAGGGAATTATAGGGAAGACATAATATTCTCTGTCATGCGACAGTGCTTGGGCCTAGCCATTGGCTGCTAGACTTGAGCCATCCCTCATGGAAAGAGGTCACATCTAGGGTTGCCACCTTTTTTTCAAGCCAAACCCAAACACTTTAGAGGCACGGGGCCAATTTATTTTTTCTTTAGTATACACTGTAGGATTATAAAAGACCTGGGACACCTTTGGGTGCCCCAAGAAGTGTAGTAACTATGCAGCGAACAGTGGTTGTGACCAAACTGCTCCTGCTGACATCATCACCCCGCCCCCCCCAGCGATGCCGAACCTGCCCCCGGACAATAAATTTGTGTCTGATTATCTTGGTTATTTGGGTGAGCCTCAGCCCAGTCTGAATAATGTGTCCGAGTTTCAGGCCGACTGAAACCCGGACACATGATTCAAAACCCGGACTGTCCGTGTGAATCCTGGACAGGTGGCAACCCTAGTCACATCAGGGTTGCCACCTGTTCTGGCATTCACCCGGACAGTTCGGGTTTTGAATCTTGTGTCCAGGTTTAACCACTTAAGCCCTGGACTATTTTGCAGCTAAAGGACCAGGCCCCTTTTTGCGATTCGGCACTGCGTCACTTTAACTGGCAATTGCGCGGTCGTGCGACGTGGCTCCCAAACAAAATTGGCGTCCTTTTTATCTCACAAATAGAGCTTTCTTTTGGGGGTATTTGATCACATCTGCGTTTTTTTTTTGCGCTATAAACAAAAATAGAGCGACAATTTTGAAAAAAATGCAATATTTTTTTACTTTTTGCTATAATAAATATCCCCCAAAAATATATAAAAAAAAAATGTTTCCCTCGTATTCTTCTACATATTTCTGGTAAAAAAAAATCGCAATAAGCATCTATTGATTGGTTTGTGCAAACATTATAGCGTCTACAAAATAGGGGATAGTTTTATGGCATTTTTATTAATAATTTTTTTTTTTTACTAGTAATGGCGGCGATCAGCGATTTTTATTGTGACTACAACATTATGGCAGACACATCGGACAATTTTGACACATTTTTGGGACCATTGGCATTAATACAGTGATCAGTGCGATTAAAAATGCATTGATTACTGTAAAAATGTCACTGTCACTGGGCTCTTAAAGGGCAACGTACCTGTACGTGCTTGTGCCCAGCCGTGCCATTCTGCCGACGTATATCGGTGTGAGGCGGTCCTTAAGTGGTTAAGACTGCCTGAAACCCGGACACATTATTTAGACCGGACTATAGCTTCCCAGCAGGTTTGCTGGCTGCAGTTGTCTAAGCCAAAAGTGTGTTAAACTCTCTTTCACCCTGCCCAAAGCCAGCACTAACATTCCCCCCCCCCCCCCACACACACACACAGGAGAGGAGAGAGGGCTTGATCTGCTCCTCTTCCTCCCGGCCCTAGCCCTCTGTGTCTGCCCACCCGCCACTGTGCCACCCAGCCCATCCATCCCTGCAGGTGACTGAAGTCTCCCCCCTCCCCCTTCTCCTCCCTGCCTCTGAGTGATGACACTAAGGTACATCAGGGTTCTCAGAGCACCCCTTACATCAGAGGGCAACAGTGTTGCCCTTTACATCAGAGTTCTCAGTGTTTCCTATTAAATCAGGGTTCTTAGTGCATCCCTTATGTCAGAGACCCCAGAGTTCCCCCTTACAGTGTAAGATGTAAAAGGGGAACTCTGTGGACTCTGATGTAAGGGGGAACTCTTGTAAATTGGCTTCATATGATTAGAAATGTTATTTAATCCCAAGATATATGTATAGTTTATACCAGGGGTCTCCAAACTGTGGCCGGGGGGGTGGGCAGATGCGGCCCTTTGCCTGCCCTTATCTGGCCCTTGGGGAACTATTCCTCCCACTGATACTGAAGGGGCACTATTCTTCCCACTGACACCAATGATGGGGCACAATTTCTCCCCCTAATACTAAAGATGGAGTGCTATTTACCCCCATTCATGCCAGGAAATGTTCTACTCCCACTGGCTATACTCTGGTCCCCCTAAAGTCCAAAGAACAGTAAACTGGCCCTTTGTTTAGGAAGTTTGGAGACCCCTGGTTTATACTGTAAAAAAAAAAGATTCTGTGTGCCGCTAAAGTGTTCGGGTTGGACTTGAAGAAAAGGTGGCAACCCTAGGTCACATGCTTATCCATGCTTGGAAGCACTGTTTTTTTTTGGCAACTGTGGCAGCAGTAAGATCAGCAGGGATGCAATGCCAAGGTAAGTATCAGACACTATCACTTGGCCCTGAATAGGAAAGGGGGGCAGTGTCTTATTTTACAGTAAGTGTCTCTTCAAGAATGAAAGAATATAGAGATTGACGTCTACCTTTTGAAATAATAGGTGTCTGACGGTGATGCTGATCGAATGGTCTTAATAATTTCTTAAAGAGGAACGTCACTGAGTGTTCTAAAAATTAAATTTCAAGAACTACAAGTACTGTGGGTGTGACATTTAGGAAACAAGTACTTGCCAGCCTGTGGAGTTTATAGCTGTATTCCTGCAGCCGATTCTTCTCACCATAGCAGGATCCCTGTCACCGCCATCTTGGATTTGTGCTCCGGCTGTGACTTCTTGATGAATGACCGCCAGCTCCGTACCAGGAATGCTCAAAGAGAATGGTCCTGAAACCTCCTGGGATGTGTGACATGTTCCAGAAGGTTAGGAGCAGGGAGGGGGGGCAGGGTGGGATTAAGTCATCCTTGCATAGGTGGGGTTCGAGGAAGGGGGGGTACTGACAAAAAAGGTCTCCCCCCCCAAAAAAAAAAACCCTGCAGCCCAGTGCAGCTCCATTTTAAAGATAAATTCCAGGTATGGTTTCTTTTTCGTAGTTATATTGACCTAGCTTGGATCAATGTAATTATGTATATACCATACTTGGCTGGTGCCCTGGGAAGCTGGAAATCACTGAAGTAGACACCTCTACTCCAGTAATTTCTACTTGTATCAGGGTCCCATGCTGAGTGGACAGCCTGATGCATTGTAAACACAGGAGGTTGCACCCTCAGCACAGGTGCCAATCGGAGGATAAATTTTCTGAATGAATGCATAGCATTCTCTGATTGCACAAGGTGGAGAGCACAATGTAACGTTCAACATTTCATCATGGTTACCAGAAATGGACACAGCAAAAAACAAATTGACTTGGGTTTTAAATCTTTCCTTCTTTACCCAGACTAAAGCCTCGTACATACAATCAGATTTTTGGCCAACAAAGAATCAGACTTTTGTCCAAAGGGCATGTGCCTGGATTTTGTCTTGCATACTAACGGCACACAATTGTTGGCCAACAAACATGAATGTAGTGACGTACTACATGGAATTTCAGCTCTTGAGTGCCACCCTTTGGGCACCTTCTGCTAATATTGTGTTTGGTGAGCATTGAGCATTCTTTTTTGTACTTTTGACTTTTGTGTGACGACTTGTGTAAACATGATAGGAAAATCTGACAACAGACTGTTGTCCGCCGAAAATTTACTAGCCTGCCACCCAACATTTGTTGAATGAAAGTTGGACAACAATTGTCTGATGAAGCGTACTAATGGTCTGATTTTAGGCCAACAGTCTGTCATCACACAATTCCCTGTCATCACACAATTCCCTGCCGAAAATCTGATTGTGTGTACGAGGCTTTAGAAGAAATGTTTGGTTTACAGACACACTTCAAATGAACTGCAATATTTTGCTGGAAGATGGGCCTCTTAGATGAGACCTTCAGTGAGCTACATGGTAAGTACTGATCTTTTAGAGTAATGTAGGGATTTGCAACACAGTTGGATCAAAGCCAATATGGCATATGACTGCTTATGTGTACAAAGTGGTAATTTAAAAGCTGCACTGGAACATGAATTGTAAAAGGGACAAGCCAGGGAAAGCTGGTTCATAGTTCATAGTCAATCATAAAACAGAATGTGCCCAGCTAAACTGTGTCAGTCTGCTAAAATGGCAGGCACTTTAAATTTTATGAGCACTTGGAGTACTTACACCTATCAGAATGACTGTAATTCAGGTATATAGACCAAAGACAAATGTAAGAGACAAGGGAACATTTTCTATAAAAGTATAAGTTGGAATTGACAGCAGATGTAAAAAAGACCACTGATAAGGCAGTACAACTGGTCCTGTTGTACCGGGCCCAGGCAGCTTTATAGTTCAGTTCTGCCATAAAAAAATAAAATAAAAATATTGCTTACTAAACTACACCATCCTACTTGCTTAGGGGTGTGTATAATTACATTTTCCTGGGCCTCATCGGGTTGACAAAGGGTACCAGAAGGTGAGAGCAGGGGAAGAACTTTTTCTTCTTTTTTGGGGCGCAAGTAGCACTGCTCACTTGTAGGATGCCTACTGGCTCTCCTGGCAGAGTGATCTCAGTAAACATGCCCCGCTCCCTCAGCCAGGTGCGGAGAGTGATGTGAGATGGCTGACAGGGAGCAGACAGTTTAATCGCAGCGGTGGCGGGTGGAAGCGTGGCTGCACTGTGAGTGGCACTAATACTTCTTTAGAGTCCACATAATCCTCACTGTGCTTATGACTGCTGTATAAATGACAATGGCTTAAAAATGTGTCAAAAGTGTCCGATGTGTCCGCCATAATGTCGGAGTGATGATAAAAAACGCTGATCGCTGCCATTACTAGTAAAAAAAAAATATTAATAAAAATGCCATAAAACGATCCCCTATTTTGCGCAAACCAATGAATAAGCGCTTATTGCGATTTTTTTTTACCAAAAATATGTAGAAGAATATGTATCGGCCAAACTGAGGACATTTTTTTTATATATTTTGGGGGGATATTTATTATAGCAAAATGTAAAAAAAAATTTTTTTTTTTCCAAATTGTCGCTCTTTTTTCGTTTATAGCGCAAAAAATAAAAACCGCAGAGGTGATCAAATGGCACCAAAAGAAAGCTCTATTTGTGGGAAAAAAGGACGTCAATTTTGTTTGGGAGCTACATTGCACGACCGTGCAATTGTCAGTTAAAGTGACGCAGTGCCGAATCGCAAAAAGTGCTCTGGTCAGGAAGGGGGTAAAATCTTCCGGAGCTGAAGTGGTTAATCCTGGTTGTAGAATCCCCCTGTAAAAAAAATTACAAACTCTTGCCACACATGGAGGAAGGACTGAGACCCCAATGAAGAGCAGATCAGGCCTGATATAATATTTACCTGTGTTGTCAGTGGATAAACAGGGCTGCATATCACATGATCTGTGAGCAGCTGGCTAGGTCTGATCGCTTAATATACACATCCACAGGAAATGAGGTAGTCATCTCCAGTGAAAAACAGGAAGTTTCAATTCCTTCAATGCATTTTAGTAATATATAGGAAGGATAGGGACAAGGAATGAAAAGATGTAACAAATTGCAGCTGCAATTTATCCTGCAAAGATATCCCTCTTCAAAGTTCGGACGTATATCAGCGGAAGTGGTTAAAATATCAACTGTCAACAAACTTCAGCCCGCAGGCCGGGCCTGATTTTAACTAGTCCTTGGGGCACAATTCTACCCAATGAAACCAATAATGAGACACCATTCTTTCTGCTGACTTCAACAGTTAGGTTTTATTCCTCTCATTGACACCAATGATGGGGCGTAATTCCCCCCAAGGACACCAACAATGGGGCACTATTCTTCCCACTGAAACCAATTATAGGGCACTTTTCCTCATCCTACTGAGGACAGGCGTTATCTAGTTTTTTTCTCTCCTACTGACCACAAAACCTAAGGCATTGCTTACTTCCACTGTGTTGGGGAATTTTCTACTCCCCTTGGCTACAGTCCTAGCTCACCTAAGGTCTGAAGGAGAGTAAACTTGCCCTTTATTTAGTGACAGCAACTGCCAATGTAATATGCCCAAAGCCTCCAATGTTGGGTGGTGTACTGCATTGATTTTATTAAGATTATGTCACTTTTTATTCGAGAAGGACTGGAGCGTCTAAAATATTAGTGTACGTAAACCTCATGTGGTGTGCTTAACTATTGTTAAAGTACAGTATATACAGGCCAAATCACTTAAATCTTCATGTTAGAGTAATTTCAAAAGTAATTTTAATTATTTTTAAATCTACAGCTTTAAATAAAATAATACCTGGAAATCTTGTCAAGAAGGTTCTTTGTTCAGGCACTTCTTGTTCTAGTCCAAGACTCTCAGTTGTGTTCCTGCATGCCCTGTCACACTTGGTGTTCAGTGAGAAGAATGTAATTTTTTACAGTGGTGGTAAGAATGCCCCCCTTACAGAGAGCTATTAAGATCATTGGTGTCATATCACTGGCTCCTCCAAGTGGCATTGGCTCAGAACTATCTAGGCACCATCAAACAGGAGGTAAATCAGCCACAGCTGAAGGAACCCCTAGCCACCTTTGAAGGAACTCTAGGGTTCCATGGAACCCTGGTTGAGAATGGCTGATTTAGACATATTCCCCTTTTAGTTTTGCCTGCTTCCCAATATCTTCTGCCTTTTACCAGCTCTTGATTTATGGTAAGGGAAGTTTCAGTCACAAGGCAACTGAAATGAATGCACAACAGCTTGTTAGTTCTACAAAGTAAACGTGGTAGGTTCAGTCACCTTTTCTAGAAGAAATATTAAACCAACCCGTAACTTGTTCCAGTTCTTATGTAATTGTAGTTATATCAGCTAACGATGTTACTAATAGGTCCTGGTGTAAAATGTATTACATATTAACCATACTCAACTAGGTGCTTTAAATTTCAGAGGATTACTAAACTTTGCACAACAAGGTAACGTCATGAACGTGCAGACAACGTAGTTCATTCTCACCAAAGTCTTCAAAATAAAACAATCCAAGCATGAAAAAATATTAACACCTTCTTTACAACTGACATTTCATATTTCCTACATATGTATTTACACTTATGGGATTAGGCAAATATGCACATATAGTTTTTCCCATAGAGCTGTTACTGGATAGTAATCACCTGATATATCTGGGATGTTTAAAGTAGACCTAAGGTCTCAAATTTAAGCCAGTTGGCCCATTGGGCCAATCATTGTTAAGGAATCATTCCTGCCAAAAGTGTTTTTTTTTATTTATAGTTGATGAACTAAGTAATCCCCTGGCCCATCTGCCTTTGGTCTTTGATCTTTCTATTTCGGACCAGTGTGGTGCTGGAGTGATCATACTCATGTGGTAGATGCTTTTTCCCAATGAGTTGTGTCAATCCAAACTGTATTTTTAGGGCATGACAGCCCACTTTTTCTAACTAGTTTAAGTACGCATACACATCAGTTGCCCATGCAGGGGCTTCTATCATCAACAAAAAATAGATAACTGAAAATGCTGAACCACCTAGCTGCCTTGTCAGAATCACTGCTGCTCTTCTTTCCAGACCCTCATACTGTGTTACCTAGCTCTCTTGGTTCACTTGGCTCTCTTAGCCTTTAGTCACAGCACCCTGCTGCATCACCCACTCCTGGCGTCTAGATTGGTATTCTCCTGACACCCCAGTAGGAGCCCACCTGACCTTCTGGCTGTTGGCTGGGGCACCTCTGATCCCTAGTGATAATTCCTGTCTCTTGACTCCTGGCTGGGGCTCATTTGACCCCCTGAGTGATACCTTCTGTCTCTAATATGGGAGCAATCTCCAAACTGGGAGATGTCTCCAGACTGGGAGCCCTAAATTATCCTCAGGCTTGAGTATATAATAACTGACCCTGCACACCTGTATTCTCACAGAGGGTACAGGAACCTAGTAAAAACCAGACACAGGATTGAAGGTTCCGTCTTACCCAATACAATTTGAAATTTTCAAGCTCCAGATACGGGACTACAGAATCCAGAGAAATCCAAAAACACGGTTTTCTCTGCTCAGAAACGATAGTCTAGAACTTCACATTGGTCCCTAATGCGAATTCTTTGTCATATTGTCCTACATTTTCACAGTGGACAGTCGCACTGCCACACCACGTAGGAGTTTTGGCTGTTCTTGTTCATTTTTGCATGTTCCAGCACTTCTTGTATTCTCCATAACATAAAATAAACTAGCTCTTAAAAAAAGAAGCACTACATTGCTGTTAACAGGCTTGGGTTCTAACCAAGCCCAACAGACATTGACTTCCTTTCTGCTTCTGTCCATCACCGTGATCAAACAGGAATGGATTGGCTGACTTATTGAAACAATGATCTTCAATTTTAGCTGATATCTCAAAATTTCTAGAAGCGGAAAATACAACAAAATGCAAGGTTTGCTTATTTTGAAGACCCCCACTTAACATGCCAGCTTCCAGTGAGCTTGCTGTTCAAAAATGATGTCACTGGGCTTGCTCCAGTATCCAGGAAAAACTGAGGACCTCAATTCTCATAGAAATTTGCTTCACCACAATGCTGGAGTACCTTACCATGGGATTTGTGATCCTTATCTTTCCCAGGACCAGATAAAAGGCCCAGTGGCACCACCCAAGCATAGAAGACAGTAGCGGCTGGGGAAATTTTAGGATGGGGGGGTGCCAGACCCCGCCCTTCCTTTTTGACCACCCCTTATAGAATTCACCCACACCGTCCCCTGTATTCCACTTGCTTCCACCCATAGTGTCAGGAGTATACAGCTCAGCATCACAGATACGGTATATGGCTCACCACCACAGATACGGTACATAGGTCAGCACCACAGATATGGTATATAGCTCACCACCACAGATACGGTATATAGATAAGCACTACAGATACGGTATTTAAAGCGGTCCTCCACCCTGAAGTTGAAGTTCCGCTCATCTGATCCCTCCCCCCCTCTGGTGCCACAATCGGCACCTTTCAGGGGGGAGGGGGGGTGCAGTTACCTGGATAATCCAGGTATCTGCACCCACCTCCGGGACAGACCGCCGCAGATGCCCCGCCCTCCCCGTTGTGTTCTGGGAAACACACAGTTCCCAGGACACAGCAGGGACCAGCAGAGATGCGCAGCGCGACTCGCGCATGTGCAGTAGGGAACCGGGCAGTGAAGCCGCAATGCTTCACTTCCCGATTCCCTGACAGAGGATGGCAGCGGGGGAAGCAGAAAGACGAACGATTGCTCGTCATCTGCCGCCGACATCGCTGGACCCTGGGACGGGTAAATGTCAATTTATTAAAAGTCAGCAGCTGCAATATTTGTAGCTGCTGGCTTTTAATATATTTTTTAAAGGTGCAGAACCCCTTTAAATCAGCACCACAGATAGTATATAGATCAGCACACACAGATATGGTATATAGCTCACCATCACAGATACGGTATACAGATCAGCACCACAGATACGGGATACAGATCAGCACCACAGATAGGGTATATAGATCAGCACCACAGATATGGTATATAGATTGTTTAGGGTGGAGAGGCAAGGAAGGGGATTTGCTTAGGGTGGAGAGGCAGGGAGGGGGTTATTGTTTAGGGTGGAGAGGCAGGGAGGGGGGTTATTTTTTTGGGTGGAGAGGCAGGGGGGGGGGGGGTTTAGCGTGGAGGCAGGGAGGGGGTTATTGTTTAGGGTGAAGAGGTAGGGAGGAGGTTATTGTTTAGGGTGGAGGCAGGGAGGGGGTTTATTGTTTAGGGTGGAGACAGGGAGGGGGTTTATTGTTTAGGGTGGAGACAGAGAGGGGGTTTATTGTTCAGGGTGGAGAGGCAGGGGGTGTTTTATGGTGGAGAGGCAGGGTGGGCATTTTAGGATGCAGGAAAGGGGGGGTTTGGGAACCCCACAGCTGCCAGTCACTGCCCTGCACCACAACACTCAGCAGCCCCACCCTCCTCCTCCATGAAGCTCTGCAGCAGGTGAGAAAAGTGAACAGAAATGGGGGGAGGGGAGCCAGGCTCATGGCAGGACACACTACACAGCAGGTAGAGGAGTCACTCACTCTGCAGAGGAGTCTGAGGGCTCGGGGGATGGGGAAGCATGTTGCGGGGAGGGAGAGACATGCAAAAATCCCCTGTCATTCACACTGTGAGTGAGATCACCTCTGATCCCTGCACTCAGTCACTCACCTTCTGCTCTCTACACCTCACTCGGGCTCAGCTCTGCAACCACCCGTTGCATCTGTGAGCTCCCCGCCTCACATTACAGGGTCCCGGGTTACACCTCACTCTGGCTCAGCTCTGCACCCACCCGTTGCATCTGTGACCTCCCCGCCTCACATTACAGGGTCCCGGGTTGCAGTAAAGAAGTCTCTGCAGTGACCGCACTCCACTCCGACTCCAGGGAAACTGGAGTGACACCGTAGTGCTGAGAAAGCACCGCCCAGTCGCCCTCCAGTCCTGGCCAATGAAAAAAAAAGAAACAAGAGCCAGGGACAAATCACTGGAGAGTGGGAGTGTGTGCTGGCGCACGGCTTGTGCCCTGCACACTCCCTAAACATGGGCAAATCAGCTTCCCAGCTTGCAATCAGCTGATTGCAAGCTGGGAAGCTTCCCATAGACCGCCGTGTGTCCTCTACCTGGTCACTCTTAAAGTGGCTTTTTTTCCCCAAAAGCTTGGGGGGGGGGGGGGGGGTGGCGCCTGAGCGCCCCCTATGGACAGGCTGCCACAAAGAAGCAGCCTGGAGGCGATCTGTTATATGACATTTACCTACTTTTATCTATAACAGAGGAGTCCAAACTTTTGACCTTCTACGGCCACTTTGAAAGAAGAGGAATTGTCTTGGGCCACACATAAAATATACTAACAATAAGGCTAGCTGATGAGCAGAAAAAGTAGGGCAGATAACAAGTTTATAATCACTGATATAGATAACGTACCCATCTGAGTAATGAAACTTAGTTTTTTGGTAATATTTTTTATTATAAAAGTAGAAGTGGGCAACACAAAAGTATTGCAATATTTGATAAACTAACACATCAATATCTGGCTTGATAGATGTAGTAGCAATTCTCAATCAATTCATAGGGTGCTCATTAGATATTTTAATTCTAATTTTGCCCTTCATTTGCTTCATCCTTGAAAATATTTTCTCACAAATATAGGTGCTGCCGAAAACTGATGACATGAATAAAGTGTGATTGTGACAAGTGAGACATTTTTCCTTGGGAAGATAAAGCTTATAAAAGTCCAGTAAAGAGACACTGTCAATTTCTTTATCGTACATCACGGGACACAGAGCCATAGTAGTTACTATGTGGGTTATAGGCCACCTTCAGGTGATGGACACCCTAAGACAGGAAGTCCACTCCCTATATAACCCCTACCACTACTGAGAGTACCTCAGTTTTTTCGCCAGTGTTGGTCACAAGTAAAGATTTGCTATGCTTAGCTCCACTGAAATATTCTTTGCTGGGGCTAGCCATGCAACCTGATCCATTAAAAGTGTCTTTTCAGGCCGAATAGAATGGTATCTGGGCCACAAGGTTTAGCCCGTAACACTTCTCTTTTTAGAGAGCTGGACCCCGGGAACCAGTGCTTTGGCTTTTTCAGGAATAAAGTTTCCTGGCAGGGTGTTTTATGGGTCCAGGAGTGTAAAAAGGGACCCAGGTTCCTTAAGGTTTTTTGACGGAGCCCACCGTAAGGGGTGAAGATTGGGTCTGTTGGTTTTACCACAGAATCCCTGTGGCGGGAAAGGTAAGTGGAGATTTCTAAGGAATTTTAAATTCTCTTATTAATTGTCTCCTTTAAAAAGTAAATGTTGTCATGCTAAAAGTCACCACTGGGGGCTGTGTAGAGCATGTACCTTGTCATGCTTTCCTCAGATCACGCTGTGTCAGCAGAGGCTGCAGACTTCCCTCCGGCGAGTAGTCTCCGGTAAGATGTTGGGGGGGATCTTTTTCCAAAAACACCCCCCACCTGGGTAGAAGCTCTCCCCCTCTCCCTGTATAGGGGGAGGCGGAACGATCGGCGATGCTGCTCCGGTCATACAACGCCACTGTACGGCGGTTTGTCACCAGCTCCTCCTCGCCATCCCCCCCACACACATGCCGATCCTGTTGCATTGGAGGGCCGCGCCCGTGGGGGGAAATGTTATTTCAAAAAGAAAGGGGGGCGCAATGTTATGGAGGGGGCGTGGCTTAGCGCTGCGTTGGCGTGCAGCAACTTCCAGTGTGGGAGTATGTTTTAAAAAGCTCAATTTTGCTAGCTGCAGCTGTCGGA
Source organism: Lithobates pipiens (assembly GCF_037356315.1). NCBI lineage: Eukaryota > Metazoa > Chordata > Amphibia > Anura > Ranidae > Lithobates > Lithobates pipiens. The sequence continues at coordinate 48,999,456 of NW_027507686.1, read as the reverse complement.
GGCACACAAGAGCAAAAGGGGACATGTAAGTGGTGACACAGGCATTTTTCTTCTGCCGCATGTGTTTGCTAATTGCAAATGTATTTTTACTAAATATTTCCCTTCCCAAAAAAAAAAATTCCAAATTTTTAAGTAAATTAAAATTTTTGTGTTCGGCTGGATTCATAGCCATCTTGGGCTGCATGCGACCATCGGGCCGCAGGTTTGACACTCCCTGATCTGTAAGATCATTTTAATGCAAGGACCGCTTTAAGCCCTTGTACACACGTTCGGACATTCCGACAACAAAATCCGTCGGATTTTGTCCGAAACTTGTGTTGCATACACACGGTCCGACAAAGTTGTCGGAATGTCCGATCGTTCGTAACGTGATGACCTAATTAAGTTACGACGGGACTACGTTCAGGCTAGTAGCCAATAACTTTGGTCTAGGAATTTTGATCTGAGCATGCGTGGCACTTGTCTGATCGGAATTCTCTACAAACGATCGGACTTGGTCCGATCGGATCATGTTGTCGGAAAATTTTATAGCCCAGCTCCGACGGAAACAGTCCGATGGAGCCCAAACACGGTCAGATTATCCGACAACACGGTCCGATCGGACATTTTCCGTCGGAATGTCCGACCGTGTGTACAAGGGCTAAGAGAGACCAAGTAATTGAGCTAAGCCACTGAAAGCCCCCTCTAGTGGCTAATCTACCACCTATGCATTTGTTACAGTTACAAGTCACTGCAAAAATTACTTTAGCCAAAATGGTTGACAATAATATTTCCAAATACGCGCTTGGTGAAAATTTGCAGTACTTTCCCTTTAATGGACAGTAAACAAGTAACACTGGCCGGTCTGTGCCTGCTAATGTTACTTTAAAGACAAAGCATCTTGTCTTAGCAGACACATTATTTTAGAATTCGGGATGTAATAGCTTTGTGACTGACAGTAATGTAAGGGGAGAGTGCAGCCTGGGATCCCATATTGAACCGAACATCAGCAGCCCTCATCCTGGAATTGACAATATTGAAGCCAAAGGGTTTGAAATATTGAAGGAAGAACAACCTGATTCAAAGTACTTGGGAGACAATAGCTTTTAATTGCGTACAATCCATAGATTACCATTTCCTCTCATTATTACAGTGACTGCCATTTGTACCAAATGATTTTTTTTTTCTAGAGGATCTGTACAACAGAATTCCTTTTTATCGAACAAATAGGTACACTTGCTTCTTCAAAAGACATAATGATAAAAAAAAAAAGAATTACATTGTCTGTAAAACAAAATAGGATTAGATATAGTTACATAATTACGTAGGTTGAAAAAAAGAAACCATCCATAAAGTTCAACAAAGTCCAGCAATTTTGGTTCAGAAGAAAGATAAAGTAAAAAAAAATATATATATATTTAGTACATCTCTTGAATCGATGCACATTCCTCCATGTTTATCCCTTTCAACATGCTGCAAGTACAGAAACAATACTGTTGATGTGCCAGAAATATAGTGTGCTCCTTCCTTCCTCTTTCACATGACAACACAACTTTGAATTTCTGTCCACATGGTGTCACGCTGCCTACTATATGTTTAAATGGATTACAAATAACACAGACCTCTCCTTATACCACCACCCCATTTCCATAATCCATCCTCATTTCCGCAACCATTCCTCATCTCCATAGCCCATCCCCACCTCTATAACCCCTCCTCATCTCCATATCACCTTCCCATCTCCAAATCTCCTCCTCATTTCCACAACCACTCCTCATCTCCATAAACCCGCCCCATCTCCATAACCCCTCCTCTTATACCCCTACCCCAATTCCATAATACATCCTCATTTCCAAACCATTCCTCATCTCCATAACCCCTCCCCACTTCTACAACCCTTCCCCACCTCCACAACCCCTCCTCATCTCCATATCACCTTCCCATCTCCAAATCTCCTCCTCATTTCCACAACCACTCCTCATCTCCATAAACCCGCCCCATCTCCATAACCCCTCCTCTTATACCCCTACCCCAATTCCATAATACATCCTCATTTCCAAACCATTCCTCATCTCCATAACCCCTCCCCACTTCTACAACCCTTCCCCACCTCCACAACCCCTCCTCATCTCCATATCACCTTCCCATCTCCAAATCTCCTCCTCATTTCCACAACCCCTCCTCATCTTCATATCACCTTCCCATCTCCAAATATCCTCCTCATTTCCGCAACCACTCCTCATCTCCATAACCCCTTCCCATCTCCATAACCCCTCCCCATCTCCATAACCCCTCCCCATCTCCATAACCCCTCCTCACCTCCATAACCCCTTAAGGCTATATCTCCACCCCCATCTCTATATCTCCTCCCCATCTCCATATCCCCTCCTCACTTCCACAACCACTCCTCATCTCCATAAACCCTTCCCACCTCCACAACCCCTCTTCATCTCCATACCACCTCCCCATCTCCAAATCTCCTAATTTCCACAACCACTCTCATCACCATAAACCCTGCTCATCTCCATATCCCCTCCCCATCTCTATATCTCCTCCCCATCTCCATATTCTCTTCTCCCTTCCACAACCACTCCTCATCTCCATAAACCCTCCCCATCTCCATAACCCGTCCTCACCTCCATAACCCCTCCCCATCTCTATGTCTCCTCCCTATCTCCATATCTCCTCCTCACTTCCACAACCACTCCTCATCTCCATAACCCCTCCCCATTTCAACAACCACTCCTCATCTCCATAAACACACCCCATCTTTATATGTCCTCCTCATCTTCATAACCCTTTCCGGTGGGGCACATGAACTTAGAGGCTCACAAGACTTCTGCAAAATCAACTGGTGTTTTTTTTTTGCACTTACTGAACAGATATCACAAAACTATTTCAATGATATAAAAACAGACCAAAAAAATTTAAGTTTATTGTTAGGGTTTACATACACTTTAACAAAATCCTCAAGTGTGAACAAAATGTATCTTGTATATAGACAGAAGGATGAGACTTCTCAAACCACTCTTCAATAATTATAACTGTGCAAATCTGTAGTTGTAATAAAATCTTGTGGTCCTTTTATAACAGTCCGTTATTGATTGTGGCATCCCTCGTGTATGATTGTTCCCCAGCTTGAAGTGTATGTTTTGGAAAAATGAAGCAAAATTTATTCAGCAGAACTAATGAATACACGCACATTTCTTCATGTTTTATCCTTCTTTTTTTTCTTTTTGGCCGTCATATGACGTCCTTGGCTTCTCGGCCATCTAGGGGGCACAATTGCGTCACTCGGGAGCTGATGCGCGTGCCCGGCGGTCACGATGTCCGCTAGGCACCCGCGATTGCTTATCACAGAGCAGGGATGTGGATCTGTGCGTGTACCACCTGAGAATGTAATTTAATATTATACTTGGGCAGGCCATACATGGGTCGAATTTTGAAAAATCTTATCTAAAATTTTTTGTTTGAATTTAGCACCATAAGTGGCTACAGCCGATTTTCTTGTGGCCATTGATTTTGAGTAATCGGGCATGTTGGAAATTTTTGGAAAATGGAACAATTTTCTAATCAATGATGGGAGAACCGTGCGAGAAGTTTTCTAGTTTATCCTATACAAAATTGCTGTATTCAGCTTATTAGTCTTATTGAATCTCACAGTTAGTAGAGGAAAGAGATGCACTGATGAGTTTACACAATGCTGATTGATATCTTTGACAATTAGCTAAAGGGAATCCATAGCCTTTTGTAATGAGAATGTGATTAGCCTAATGTACTGTAGATCAACATGTATTAATGTTATAAAAAGCATGTTTTTCATATGTACATATGTATGACATACCGTATATACTCGAGTATAAGCCGAGATTTTCAGCCTCTTTTTTGAGGCTGAAAGTGCCCCCCTCGGCTTATACTCGAGTCATCGCTGTCTGCCCGCTCGATCAGCGTGTCGAGCAGACAGACAGCGGCCATTCTATTCAAAAGCCGCGCCTCCGGCTCCGCCTTCGCCTGTGATAGGCGGAACACTGAATTTCCCAGCAGCCTGTGTTCCGCCTATCACGGACATCGTATCATCCTCGTACTACGGACGAGGATGATACGACGTCTGTGATAGGCGGAACACAGGCTGCTGGGAAATTCAGTGTTCCGCCTATCACAGGCGAAGGCGGCGGCGCAGCTTTTGAATTTTACAATGGCCGCCGACGAAGAGGGCACGGGACGGAGGCAAGGCAAGGCAAGGCACGGCACGGCACGGGACGGGACGGGACGGGGGCAAGGCAAGGCACGACACGGGACGGATGCAAGGCAAGGCACGGCACGGGACGGAGGCAAGGAGGCAAGGCACGGGACGGAGGCTCGGGACAAAGGTAGGCTGGACACACACACACACACACACACACACACACACAGATGGATGGAGACACACACAGGGATGGATGGATGGATGGATGGAGACACACACACACAGGGATGGATGGATGGATGGATGGAGACACACACACACAGGGATGGATGGATGGATGGATGGAGACACACACACACAGGGATGGATGGATGGATGGACACACACACACACAGGGATGGATGGACGGACACACAGGGATGGACGGACACACAGGGATGGACGGACACACAGGGATGGACGGACACACAGGGATGGACGGACACACACACAGGGATGGACAGGCATGTCTCACCCTCGGCTTATACACGAGTCAATAAGTTTGCCAGTTTTTTTGGGGGTAAATTGGGGGCCTCGGCTTATATTCGGGTCGGCCTATACTCGAGTATATACGGTAGTTACATACAGCAGGTAGTATGGTTGAAAAAAGACACAAGTCCATCTAGTTCAACCAAAAGGGGGAAAAAAAGTCAAACAATCCCATATGCACAATCCTATACCCACAGTTGATCCAGAGGAGCCGAAAAACCCCAGCAAAGAATGATCCAATTTGCTCCAGCGGGGGGGGGGGAGCTCTTTCCTAAGCCCCTGAGAGGCAATCATATATTCCCTGGATCAACATTACCTATAAATGTTAGTATCCAGTTATGTACAAAAAATATGACAAGATGGCCATATTTGCTCAGTATAAGGACACACTGTGCTTCTTACATTAGCATAATATGGATCAGCCTTTCTCAACCTTTTCAACATAGAGGAACCCTTAAAATAACTTTTCCGTCTCAGAGAACCCCTGCTAAAAATTCCTATATCTACAACTCATGATACATTAGTGTGATGGTCAGTGGGAAGAACTACCCCCTTACAGATAGCTAAAAAGATCAATAGTGTCAGTGGGAACTTATCTGAGAGACAGAAATTGCTCCTTGCCCATAGAATCCCTAGCAACCTCTAGAGCAGTGATGGCGAACCTTGGCACCCCAGATGTTTTGGAACTACATTTTCCATGATGCTCATGCACTCTGCAGTGTAGTTGAGCATCATAGGAAATGTAGTTATGAAACATATGGGGTGCCAAGGTTCACCATCCCTGCTCTAGAGGAACCCTGGTTGAGAAGCCCTGGTATGGACAAAATCTGTCACTAGAATTTCACAAAAAATCACATAATTTGTAGACTGCTAACCCTATGGTTGATTTTTTTTTGTGCAGCAGCCAATCAAGACAATACTGACTTAGACAATTGCATTATGGTGATCCTAGAACACCGTAAGTTAAAAATCATGTTGAAAGCAAGACCTGTAAAGCATGCAAAAAATTACCTTTATGCCTTCCTGCCAGCCCTGGTCTCCCTTAAAAGAGTTCTTAACACCCAGGGGTGGGAAGGACTGGTGATCGTGTATCCACTGTTACAGTGGTCACATGACGGAAAGCTAGCTACTGATCTTTATGCCAAACAGCTCGGTCTTTGTGCGTGTAGTGAGCAGTGAGCATGATCTTAGCACATAAACATTGGCTGCACAATGATGCATATATGCGGCATATGGGCTTTAAAGCTCACCCTTTTTTCAACACATATATGTGTAAAGAGGTTAAAGGTAGCTGCCCAAATTATTTATTTATTTATTATTATAACACTAGGTTAGGTGCAAACTGGAAGCGACTATTATAAATTCACACAGAATATATACCACAAAAGATCAGGTAAGAGCTTAAACAACACATTATCCTAAACAATGCAAACTGTAAACAGTAATATCAGTGCATCTAATGAACAGCTAACATAAACATAAACAGTAAGCTAATTAACAACTAGTCACTTAGACAAGCCTAGGTGTCAGTGTCTACCCAGACAGTTTGGCACTAGTATTCAAGAAGACTTTTTACATACATTTTCTCACTTATGCCGCGTACACACGATCAGATTGTCCGGCGTACTTAGTCCGCCGAAACGCATTTCAACGGACAGTCCGATCGTGTGTGGGCTTCAGCAGACTTTTTCAGCGTGAAGTCCGGAGTACTAAGAAGGCCGGTTTGCACACCAATCTTCCCGTCGTACTTTGGTTTCAGCGGACAATACGTTCGTCAGTATGCTAGTCCGACGGACTAAGAATGGCGCATGCCCAGAAAGGATTTACAGGGCGGAAGCGCTCTGTCTTGTAAAACTAGTGTTCGTATTGAAGCTAGCATATTCGTCATGCTGCTAATTTTGTGATTTTTTAATATAGCACATTCTTTTCTTCTTCATAATGAGAGAAAAGTGAAGTTGCTTTGCTGCTTATATTCACACAGAGTTATCACAAATGTCTTTATTCATCCTCATCTTATGATTAATATTCCAATTCGAGAATAAATTAAAAAAAATAACGGACGAATTAAGCTGAAGTCTGAAAAGCGCGAATCGTCTCTAACCAAACTTCCACTAACGCAAAGTCAGCAGAAGGAGCCCAAAGGGTGCTTTGCTGTGTCTTGGACTTCCTATTTCTAGTCCCATCGTACGTGCTGTACGTCATCGCGCAAGCTTTCATCGGACTGTTTGTGTATCCGTGTGTGGCCAAGTCCGTTCAGTAGAAAGTACGCCGGATTGTCCGTAGGATTGTATGATGGACTAAGTACGTCATACAATTTGATCGTGTGTACGCGGCATTAGTTTTAAGTTGTCAGAGACCATCATGGCTTCCTTGACTGTTAAATGTGGTAACGTAATTTTCCATTAAATAACAGGACATCTTCCTGAATACTTGTAGCTCCCTCAAAAGCCAGGGCCCATAGTCAGTAGGCAAGAGCCTACCCTGCAGTCCCCTCCAAAAGCCCCTGTCCCGGTTGGGTCTGTCACAGTCCCCACTTCCACCCTCAGGCATAACAGATAGGAAATATCCTCTAAAATTAAACACTTAAGGACCAGAAGGATTTGCCCCCTTAACGACCAGGCAATTTTTTGCAATACGGCACTGCAACGTTTTAACTGACAATTGCCCGGTCATGCGACATTGTACCCAAACAAATTTGACATCCTTTTTTTCCCACAAACAGAGCTTTCTTTTGGTGGTATTTGATCACCTCTGCGTTTTTGAAAATTTTTTTTTACTATTTGCTATAATAAATATCCAAACAAAAATTTAAAAAAAAAATAATTTCTTCATCAGTTTAGGCCAATATCTATTCTTCTACATACTTTTTGGTAAAAGTAATCGCAATAAACGTATATTGATTGGTTTGCGCAAAAGTTATAGTGTCTACAAAATAGGGGATATATTTATGGCATTTTTATTATAATTTTTTTTTCTTTACTAGTAATGACGATGATCTGTGATTTTTTGGTGGGACTGCAACATTGCGGCGGACAGATTGGATACTTTTTACACTTTTTTGGGACCAGTGACATTTATACAGCGATCAGAGCTATAAATGTCACTAGCAGAGAAGGGATTCACACTAGGGGGGCAATCAAGGGGTTAATTGTTCCCTGGGAGGTGTTTCTAACTGTGGGGGGAGTGTACTGATAGGGAGCAGAGAGAGCGCTGTTCCTGATCACTAAGAAAAGCAGATCCCTCTCTACTTCCCTGACAGAACGGGGATCAGTCTGTTTACATTGACAGATCCCCGTCTCTCTCTGGTGGACATCGTATGCAAGCCCCCTGAGATGTAAATGCAGACGCAAGCTCCTAAAGCGGCTGACGTACAGCTACGGTGATACACGCAGCTGTGCCAACCTGCCACAGTATAACTGGGTCGGCATGCGGTTAAGGGAAGCCCCTCCTCTGGCATTGGAAGATTCCCCGTTTACTTTGATTCTGGTGACAACTCATACTTTTTAGTTTTCCCTTTTCTTTCTGTTCTAGTGACAATCCTAGGATAGGGAAACGGGCAGTAATAAAAACATTACAGAGGTTCTAACTCTTCCCCACTCCACCAAAAACATACAAAAAAGTTTAAGATGCCTGTCCACGCTAAAGATCTTTTTCCACTGTTGAGATTTTAAAAAAAAGTGCATTTTGCTTCCAGTTTGCATACGTTTTGATTTCACTTGGCATCCAGTTTGCATGCAGCTATTAAAAAGAAGGTAGGTATGCATCTTCTGAAAGCCAAAGGGAAAATCCTGCTGGCTGCATTATATTAAATCACATCCTCCAGAGATGCATGAATGGAAAGGTTACCATTGAAAAGAATGGCACAGTTTTTCTCTGTTGTTTCTGTGTGGTTGGCTTTTCACTTTAACTACATCAAAAGTCCAAACTTTTTTTTTTTTGGTATTTCATTTTAAAGAGGAGGGCCGGTTTAAAAAAAAAAAAATGTAAAAGTCAGCAGCTGCAAACACTGTAGCTGCTGACTTTTAATAAGCACACTTACCTGTCCAGGGCGCCCGCGATGTCGGCCGCCCGAGGCTGCCCCGTCCCTCGGTCTCGGGTCTTGCGGCTTCACTGCCCACTTTCTACTGCGCATGCGCGAGTCGCGCAGCGCATTGTGAATAGGGCGCACTGTGTTCTGGGACACACAGTTCCCAGAACACAGCACGACCCATTACGCCGCATGGAGGAGAGAAGACCAGAAGATCTCCGCGGAGGAGGAAGAGGCAGATTAGGATGATGTGCCTAGCAACAGGCATTTCTGGTAAGGTAAAAAAAAAAAATGTTTTCATTTTTTTTTCAGATTTTTTTCTAATTTTTAATGTATTTTTTTTTTTAGGGTGGCCCTCCACTTTAAGTGTATTAGGAAAGGTTTAAAATCAATGCTTATTTATTTATTTTTGTTCATGAACATTTTTTAGAAGGATAGCGCAGGAATCATATGGTTATCCTAAAGTTGGGGAAGGATAAAGGTATATTAAGTCTGGATTCTTAGGGCTGGCAGCTTCTCATGGCCAAAGGACTTCCACGATCTCCTTGGTTTGTAACTGAGGAAATCTGAGATTGGAACCCTACACCAAAATGTGATTGTCCAGATACAGATTTATTCCAAGGCATGATAAATCCATAGCTCCCAACTGACCTTAATTTGGTCCCTCATTCCTTCTCATTTGTCCCTCATTTTGGTCTGATCTATATAGTTGTATATAAAATGCATTTTTTATCTTTCAAAAAGTGTTTCCCAGTTTTAAACCTTTCATCCAAATTCTAAAAACCAATATAAAGGAATAGTAGTGTTAAAAAAAAGCCCTTGTGGATTTAATTAACCTCTTTTTTTTTTTTTTTTTGGTTAATTCTCCTTTAAGGGGGTGTGGCAGGAGGCGTGTCCTATGCCTAAATACGTTTGGTAGTAGGTGTCCCTCATTCCCATTTCAAAATGTTGGGAGGTATGTAAATGTGAGACTGCATATCAGTTTTACTTATTCATATATCATTTTTAATTGTGTTGCTGTATCGTTGTAGCCACCATGAAGAGGGTGTTCTCTGACCCCCAAAACGCATTGGCAATAGAAAGAAAAAGCAATACAAATTTGAAATAGAAAAAAAAAAAAATGAAAATGGTTGTAAACCTCTAATATGAACCAATGAATGCATCTCTCTATAGTGTGTGCTTGTCTCAATCCAGTCACTTCTGACCAGTGGCAGCTGGGGTTTTTTTTATTTATTTTTTGGGGGCGGAGGGCAGCAAACAACCACCCATCCCCCCGAGAGGCGCCCACCCCCCTGCTGTTTGCACTTACTCCATCATGGCAGGCAGCGGGGTGCAGTGGCTCAGCTCCTCCCCTCCTCCTCCCAGGCGTCCAAAAGGATTGCCAGTCCTTTCAGACAACTGGGTGACCATTGTCAAAACCCGCTTCCTGATTGGCCGGGAGGCCGGGCTGTGTTACAACAGTGAATATTGATTCGCTGTGGTAGCACACCTGGCTGGGCTCGGAATGCACTCTCTGCAAACCGAGCCCATCCTATATTGAAGCCTATTAGAGCCTCTGGCTCTAATCGGTGGTTAAAAAAAAACACAAAAAAAACAGCTCCTCCGCATTGCAATCCATGCACCAGATGCATGGATAGGGGAGGCGGCAATGGGAGGGTGGTGGCGCCCGTGTGTCCTTAATGGATGGGCTGCACCTGCTTCTGACAAGTTTTCCTGACACAAAGAGATAAAAAGTGACAGGCGAGGGATCTCCAGCACACAGCCTGTCATTGACAGTCTTAGCTCTGTTCCTGTGTGCTGTGTGATAAAGGGGGCCAAGGGGGTTGTTCCTTGCCTCCAATCACCTCTCACTGAGATCTGTAGAGTGTAAAACCTTCTGCTTTCTGAAAGCTCAGACAAGCTGTAAAAAATTCTGCACTTTGAAGGGCTGTAGAGAAGAGAAGACTGCAGATAAACAAGTACAACGCATGTAGGAGGATTTGTTCCTCTTTGGCCCTGAGGCCAGTCACTTCACTGGGTACATGTAAAGATTGCCCAGTGTTTATGTTGTGTTTCTATATATATTCTATATATATATATTCTATAGTGTATAGTATAGTCTATCTATCTATCTATCTATCTATCTTAAATATGTCTTCACTATAAAATATTGATATGTAGCAAAGTCTCTTACCTCTTTGGTCTAATGAGGACCTCCAAGGCCAAAGATAGCTGACATGAGGCATAGTGGGTGCAAAGATGGTGAAAGTCATTGGGCGCCAGACACTTCTTGGATGTAAAAGAGGTTTTTATTTTTGAAAGTCCTTTTTATATATTTTGGGGAATGAGGGTTAGGGCCAGGACACCCTTAGATAGTTGCAAACTCAATTGGCAGACTCCAAGACTCCAATAGAAGGACAGCTGTGCAGGAAAAGTCCCCAGCAAGAAGCCACATCTGCACTTGCAGGAATGCTGTCTCCTATGGTAACAGTCCTTCAACAGTTCCTAACTCAAACGTAACAGTTCTTTCAGCTCCACTACAACTACTCCTTGTAGTTCTTTAACAATGAGCTCCAAGTCTCTCACTAGACCCTCCGATTCACTGACTATGAATCTTTTGAACTCCTCCAAGGTTTGCTGTGGTATCCCCTCAAGAGTCACCCCTGCTTCTCTGCTGGGTCCCTAGCTTGGCACCCCAGATACTTCTCAAGTTTCACCCCTGCTAACTGGCTCGGTCCCTGGCTTGACTCACAAGGCTGGACTGCAAGCGTCTCCTCCGCAGATTGGGTACCTGACTTGATCACTGCCTGAAGTTTTCCGATTCTCCACTGTGCCCTTTCGGTGAGAATAAGGTTCCGATACTTGCTTCAGTTACTCACTGTGGTCCATGGTAAAGGCGTCTGGTCCCTTTGTGATGACAGCTGCCCTTCTACCACTGACAGGTTTTCCAACCGGCAGAACCGTCACTTCTGGTTGGACTACAAGCCGCAGTCCAAACCCTGCACTGCCCTCTTACTTATGGATAGTCTCTCACACACACCCTGGCAACCAAATGCCCCTGGGATAGGCCCAATCTCTGGCCTAGCAGTCCGGGGCAAACAGCACATGTCTACCCAGACGGCAGTCCGGGTGGCACAGAACATAGATCACCTGACCTCGCTCAAATACATAGGTTCTCCCAGCAGGCCAAGGGATTCAAGAAAACCCCTGCCCATTGGCTGACATACCCCATATACCCATAAGCTGACCTTGGGTTGCCCTTCTTATATCTAGTACCCGGCCACTTAGTGGTAGAAGAGAAAAGTGCAACAAGGCCAAACTTAGGGCAAAATCAATTTTATCTTTATACTTTTAAGTTTCCTGGTGCATCATGGCAGCATACATATGGGGTTCTGACTCCGCCCCCACAACCTAATAGGACTGGTTAACTATAAATCAAAGACAGACCCGGCTCACAGCATTCTCCTTTTGTCCCCTGACCTGAAATCGCGAGGTAGCCCTTACCGTTTGTCGCCCCAGCCAGGTTCAGCCTCTCCTGGGTGGAAGTCCTTTCTGTACAGTCTCTAAATGAGCCTATATGGTTGGAGCCCCATTCTGGTGGTCTGGGGGGCATATTTCAGCCTCTCCTGGGTGGAAGTCCTTTCTGTATAGTCTCTAAATGAGCCTATATGGTTGGAGCCCCATTCTGGTGGTCTGGAAGGTATATTTCAGCCTCTCCTGGGTGGAAATCCTTCCTCTAGAGTCTCTAAATTAGCTTTATGGTTGGAGCCCCATTCTGGTGGTGCAGGCTTCTCAAAGAAAGCTTTAAACAAGCTTTGACATAAGTGACAACGTTTCCTTGTGCTTTACATATGCTTTTTACTTACTTTCTCGGTCTTATGGTTGTTTGCCATTCCCAAGATGAGTGCAGCAGCGCAAGTACGCTCTGAGCATGAGAGGCAGGTGATGTGGCTTCTGTGTTTCCTGGCTAGAGCTTTTTCCAGGATGGTGATCTGAGCATGCTCAGGCACTGATATCATCACTAATGGAAAATGTGAGTTCTAAATGGTTTTATGGCATTTTTGGGCAACACATGGTGGAGTGCTCTACTCATGCATGCTGGATGCTTATGTGGTCATTATTTGCAGGTATGTTTCCCTTTTTATGGCCTTCATCTGTATTTTTCCTATCTCCTTCCCAGTGTTGTTCTAGGATAATTGTGCTCTTTATGGCATTCATATGGGCTCTTCCTATCCCTTTTTCAATGCTTGCTATGGGGTCACTGTGTTGGGCTCAGTTTCCACTAGTGCGACTTTTCACTTCAAAGTTGCATGACAAGCCACACCCCATGATTTCCAATGAGTACCATTCATATCTGTGTTCATAGACCTTAAGAATACACAGGCATTGCTTCAAGTTGCATCAAATTTGCGGCAAAATCATGCGACTTTCAGGTCACAATAGTGGAGACTTAGCATTATGCCGTTTTTCATTTCAGTCTGCTGCTTTGCTCTGTTTCTATAGGGAACATTGTCCAGTCAGACCACCCATTGCTTTTAAGGTATAGGGATTAGGTAAATATTGAAGATTAAGATTATTTTTTGTATATTAGGTGCACAAGAAACTTAAACTCCAGTTGGAAAACTTCTGGCGTTTGATTTTTAATAAATTTGATGTTCAATAAATTTGGCCTCAGCTCTCCAACCACTCTCGTCACTGCCAGCACTCCAGCCACCTCGTAGTCCTCCTCTGCCTTCTGCTGCCCATGGCATTCCACATGCTGGTGGAGGAAAGGGTTGGCATATGGCCCTTTGTGAAAAATAATGGAGGCTGGGTACCTGACACTGTAGTTTGGCAAAGCTATCATTAATAGGTGGTGTGTGTATATTTATAAGAAAAGGGGAAGGGGAGGGGGGGTCCACTTTACCGTCTATTTAACCACTTGCCTTTTGGGCACTTATACCCCCTTTCTGCCCAGGCCAATTTTCAGCTCTCACACAATTTGAATGACAAATGCGCGGTCATGCCACACTGTACCCATATGAAATAGAGCTTTCTTTTGGTAGTATTTAATCACCACTGGGGTTTATTTATTTATTTATTTTTGCTAAACAAACAAAAAAGACCAAACATTTTGAAAAAACAAACAACATTTTTCATAGTTTGTTATAACATTTTGCAAACAGGTAACTTTTCTCCTTCACTGATGTGTGCTGATGAGGCTGCACTGATGGGCACTGCTGAGGCGGCTCTGATAGGCGGCACTGGTGGGCACTGATAGGCTGCACAGATGAGCACAGCTGAGGTGATACTGATAGGCTGCACTGATAGGTGATGATAAAGAACTGATTAGCAGCACTGGTGAACACTCATTGGCAGCACTTGTGGGCACTGATTAGCAGCACTAGTGGGCAATGATTGGCAGCACTGGTGGGCACTGTTGGGACTGCATTGATAATCAGTGCCCTGATTATCAGTGCCAATGTCCCTGTAGTCATGGTGTTCACACTACTGACAAACAACCGCCAAATAACCCCACTGCCAGACTTCATGCATCCTTTCCAGAGACAATGAACAGTCTTTTGCAAGCTTTGTTTTTGTTGTTTTATTGGGGGGTACTACTTGGATAGGGATATGGGATGCCCATGGAATTAATCATTGCCATCATATTTAAAGATTTTAGTACACTTTGAATAAAGTTAGAGCCTGAAGATTGAATGTGCATGTTAGACTAGATATAAATCTTCTCCTGCATCTCCATGCAGACTGTTACTCCTCCTGCATCAAAACAAAATAGGAGGACGCACTGACCTAGTGCATTACCATAGACAGAGCTTTATTCAAAACCAAACATATAGCGAAATGGCTACTCACAAATGAGTATTGATAAAAGGCATAATCAATACAGCAGGGTCCACCTCACCGAACATCAACAAGCCCTGGATCTGATGTCAAGTAAATCGACCGATACCCCAACACAATGGCTGACGCGTTTCAGGGGAGAACCCCTTTCCTCAGAGCCTAGACAGGCAATGGTTTCTCGCTAGAGGATACCGTTGTATATATACATGTAAGGCCGCGTACACACGCGCGGACTGTTGGCTCAACTTTGTCCGTCCAACAGTTTGAGCGAACAGTCCGCTCAAACTTAGCATGGACGGACATGGCCACACACGACGAACGAACAGTTTGCTGAAACCGTGCGCGATGACGTGAACGGCACGTACGACGGGACGCAAAATACGACGTCCTATACACTGCAATGCAACCTTCCGACGTGGAAATCCTTTCTGAGCATGCGCGAGACTTAGTTGGCCGAACAAGCCTACACACGAGCGAACAGTCCGCTGAAACCTTGTTTCAGCGGACAGTTTTTCGGAATTTCCGTAAGACCTTGTTCATCCAACTGTCCGCTGAAACTGTCCGCTGAAGCCCCACACACGAGCGGACTGTCCGCCCAAACACTGTTCAGCGGACAAGGTTGGGCCAACAGTCCGCGCGTGTGTACGCGGCCTAAGTGTGTGTGCGGGTCTCTAAATGCATGTGGCCAAACTACCACAGAGCTCCACCCAAAACACTCCCACGGGCCACACCCAAAGAAAAAAAAAAACCTTTGATTTAATTTTCAAACCCATTAGATATCTATCTATACTACTGAAAAATCGTAATAATAATATGTCTCCGACACTCATCTCAATGGGTCACATCTGCCCATAATACTAGTAAAAAAATTGTAATAAAAAAAAATTATAATATAATAAAAATGAAAATGATAGTGGTGTGATAGCAAGAGACTTACACTAAGTGAAAAATTCCGGGGATGTATCTGTTGGAGGATTCAAAATCTAGCCCACACACCAGGATAAATCATAATAAAACGCCAGCCTAAGCTGGACTCACTGAGAGGGTCGATTGATTAGCTGGAACGCACGCAGCCTCGTAGAACAGGAAGTGCGGGTGGAAATGCGTTCCACCCACACATTCCGGCCGCCCCATACAAATTGCTTCTGGTCCTGCGCACACTAAAGTCGCTGGAGCGCAAGCTGTAACCAAAAAACAGGAAGCTGGAGTGGAGATACACTCCACACGCAACTTCCGGCAGCCTGATACATCCCTTCCGCTCTCGCGCGCGCAAGCCAAATGCCTGTGCGTGAGAGCGGCACAGCGTCTATGAAAATACACGCCAGAGGTGCGGCCCAGAAGCAAAAAAACAAGCGCTTCATCCGCCCCATCCGGCCAACCTAAAATACCCAAAGAAGGGGGGTGGCAGGGCTGTCCGCAAGTGAGGACAGCGTCCGCCCATAGAAAAAGTCAGACACCTATATCAAATTCACAGATTTAAGATGTAAATGTAAATAAAATTGAAAAAAATAATAATAATTTAAATGTATTTTCTTTTTGATAAGAATATTCTGTAACTCTATAGCATTATGCTTATTGGTCTATGCCATTGGTTCCCAGATTGGGTGTACTCCTGTGGCTGTCTAGCACTCCATTCTTCACTTCACCCAGCCGACTTCACCTCCCAGTGACATGTGACCTCAGCTCTTATAGGAGGCCTGCCCCCTGCTAACACCAGATAGGTATTGGTCAGGGCTACCACATGAGCTGTCTGCCACTCCAGCTCTAGGCCCAGCCTCTCCTCCAGAACATTCTTCCTGGAAGCAGGGGAGGCACCTCAGAGCTATAGCACAGGTGGCCACACCCACTGCTACTCTGACCACTCCCAGACCCCCAGATAAAAACAGACAGGCCTAGCTTGCAGCATAAGCCTGCCTAAATTTGCCTGTGCTGACAAACCCTAGTAATATAACCCTTACTAGCACCTACCTACTGGTAGAAGGTGCTACATCCCTTTAACAGAAGCCGGCTATTGGCTTTGTTCTTCTCTCCTTACATTGTCAGCATGAGGAAAGAAAAGCTGATAACCACCTTGTGTCTACATCCTGTGATAAACTGTCATTGGCTGACAGCTGATCATGTTGTAAAGGGCTGCTGTGATTGAACCTTTACCCCGAACTTTGATCAGCTCAGCGATCACAGAGTGCACCACCGAGCGGCGGATGCACGCGCAATGCGATTACAGGAGGATGTCCATGTACTCCCTCCGGACAAAGGAAGCTCTGCTGTAGCCATCTTTCGGCTATAGCACGGGCATGAAGTGGTTAAAACTACATATCCATTCAAGAATACCCTTCTCCACAGGAAGACAACAACTGCAGCATTGTCACCCTATTACAGGAAGTAGAAAAAAAGCAATGCCTACTATCAAGGTCAACCAGTAATAAAACTATATTACCGGGAAGGGACTCCGGAACACAAACACAGACTTGTTAATGCTATTGACAGACCACACCAGTTTTGTACAAATGAAAAAAAATGACATAATTCCACCTTAACTGCAGGCAAACTACAAAAGGGAACCCAAGCCCTCAAGAACGCTTGTAGGAAGCAAAGCATAGTAACTGAAAATTAGGATTTTGCAAGTTTAGAGCAGTTTCCGGTTTATCTTGTTCTCATACTCTCATCCATGCTCTGCTTTTTCTCAAGCCTGTAACGTATTTTCAATCTGCAGGTGATAGTTAAGCAATTTGTTTTTTCTGATGGGCCACGTCATTAAGAGAATTCAGAAGACAATTTCTTTCACTTGAATGATTAACAGAGAGCCAACAGGTCACTCTTGTTTTGCCTTTGATGAGTTTGGCTTTAGACCAGAGCCAACTAGTAGCTTTTGAACTCCAGGAGACAATAATCTAGCTCATCTTTGGCATTGTCACAGAATTCTACTACGAGCAAAAGAAAATTGAAAATTCATCAATGGAGAAATCTCTGACAGCTATTTAAAGGGCCACTGGAGATTGGTAGCAGAGAGTCCTGAACAGCGAATAAAAAATAGTGCATACCGACCTACATCTGTATATACCAATCAGAGTTTATAGATGTAGCAACCTGGTGTTTAGGCAGGGTTGCTCACAAATTTAGTTTGCTAGATAGTTAATGTTATGCTTAATTGTTAGAAGATCCACTAATCCCTGTCTAATTCTGGAGTTGCTGCACCTTTTCTCTTCTGTCACTGGGGGACACTGTTGCTGGTGACATTTGCTCGACAAGGGCATAGCAAGGTCAGATTATGAATGGATGGGGCATCTCCCCCAATTAGCAGGGATCTCTTTAGTCCCTTGGCCTGCTGGGAGAGCCTATTTATTTGGATGGAGTCAGGTGATCAGTGTTCTGTGCCACCTGGGCGGCTGTCTGGGTGGACGTGTGTTATGTTGTCCTGGCTTGTTATGCCAGAAGCCTCGGCCTATACCGGGGACACCTGGCTGCTAGGATGCCTGAGGCCTACCCAGGAGCAGAAGCAGCATAGGGTTGGGAATGCAGGATTGAAGTCCAACCGAGTTATAGAGGTTGGACGGGGAACCAGTCGTGGTCGGAGGTAAAGGGGAAGCAGTGGCCACTAAGGGACTATCCACCTTATTACCAGAGACTACTGTGAGTAAGCCTAAACAAGTACCAGAGCAGTATTCTTACCAGCCGGGTACGGTGAAGAACTGGGAAAGCTCCAGCAAGTACCAAGCCAGGGACCCAGCGGGTTAGCTGGGGTGATGCTTGAGGAGTATACAGTGGGTTAGCTGTGAAATAGATCTGGAAGTCTAGTGAGAGACTGGGAGCTCAGTGATTGAAGACCTACAGTGGGAAACTGTTAGATAAGAGAAGAACCGTACTCTGTTGCCAAGTTCTATGTGTGAAGATCTTTGGAAACTGTTAAAAGCTTAGTTGCCATAGTAGACAGTGGTCCTGCCAATACAGAAGTTGCATCCGGCTGGAATCTTTGAACTGTACAGCTGTCTGCCTATTGTGTCTCGGAGTCTGCTAATTGTCATTGCATCTACCTAAGGGTGTACTGGCCCTAACCCTCTCCCCCATAGTTCTTGTTAAGAGACAATGAAACCCTTTGAATTCAAAAAGTGACTGGCGCCCATCCTTTCATCTTGAATTACACCCACCATGCCTGGTAACCCACTATAAGCCCTTGTACACACGGTCGGACATTCTACCAACCAAATCCGTTGGATTTTGTCTGACTGATTTTGTCCGACGGATTGTGTCCGAAACTGTTGCATACACACGGTCGGACCAAGTTGTCGGAAAATCCGATCGTTCAGAACGTGATGACGTTATTTAGTTACGACGGGACTACGTTCACGCTAGGTGTAGGAATTTGATCTGAGCATGCGTAGCACTTTGTCCGATCGGAATTCTCTACACATGATCGGACAAGGTCCGATCGGAGCAGTTTGTCTGAAAATATTTCCAACAAGTTGGAAAATTGGGTCCGACGGATATTCCGACGGAAACAGTCCGATGCATACCACACACAGTCGGATTATCCGACAAAATGGTCCGATAGGACACATTCCATCGGGATCTCCGACCGTGTGTACAAGGGCTTAGAAGATGGATATGGATTTCAGCTCTCCCTGACTCTGGAGGTCACCATCAGGCCTCTAGAGGTCCGGGAGGCCACTACATATAGTTACGAAGTTGGTTCTTAGTATGATACTTTGGGCACTAATTTATTAGGCACACAGGATATGATGCATTGTTCATCATTACATTTTTTTAAAGGAGAAGTAGGGTCAGAGATATTTTGGCCCTACTTCTCTTGTGGGTAACAGCAGTAGACCTAATTCTGTACTCCTGTGGCCCATATTCAGCTGACAGTGGGTTAAAGTTGGGTGTCAGCTGACGTCATTCAGCTGCTCTAGACTCTGGAGAGATCCTGACTTTAATATTGGGATCCACCCAGATGCCTGAGGGGTATATGGTTCAGCCTCTTAGTGCGCCAATGAGAGCCAGAGCCAGACATTCCCACCCCCTGCACAGCCTGGTGCTCCGGTAAGCACCGAAGGGGTAGAGCAGAGACCGGTGACTGACAGTCACTGGCTCTCTGCTCTCTGAAGTCATTGAAGTCTTTCATCGCTCAGTTCTCGATCTTAAAGCTGGTGGGGACAGATGCAGCACCAAAGTATGAATGTTTGTTATTTAATCCCGCACATCTTGTTTAAGTAGAATTTCAGGATTCTTATCAGTGTTATAGTCCAGTTTTGTGGTGCTAAAACTTTTTGCCATGTTTAGCTTTACTGGATTATATTATAAAGTGACCCTTTCCTTTGCTCATGAAGGGCAAAGTAAAAGGACCACCTCTAGCAGTACATACTCAAATTTCCTCACTTTTGTACTGCTCTGTTTGGCCACCAGGGAAAAAAAGCCCAGTGCAAACTCCAAACTGATCTTGAGCTCATACAGGGCTGTGGATACCTTCCTTGACCCATGTGCCCTGCTGCGCCAATCAGGTGTTGAGTTGAGTGCTCACTTATACCCAGATGGGTTAAGTATTTCATTCTGGTCCCTGTGACCGCACAAAATGGCATGGAAGGGAGCAAAGGTGCCAGGTTTGAAGCAGAACTAAACCCCCTATCCTTTACAAGCCAAGGAAGCTGCCATCTTAGCCTCTGTTTAATCTGCGGTTGTTATGATACTGCACATGTGATCAGTTATGACAGCAGCCATGTGATGGTTTAACAGTTCAGTTGAGAGCATAAGCAACCTGTGTTGGGTATCATAAATGGCATGTCTTAAATGTAACTGGTTGGGTTTAGTTTAGCCTTTAAAGCTGGGCAAAAGATTTGCTGTTATTCACTGTGAGCAGGCAGGCTTTTCATTGGCAATGTCTACTGCAATATAACACACCTTTCTGCATACTCACAGCAGGCCTCAGTATGAAATTGAGCTGCACATGCACATCTCAGCTTATAGTGGCTAGTCCGACCCCTGTGTGCCAGGAGGACTAGATCCTGCACATATGCAAGAGTAACATCATTCTGATGACCTGATCCTGATGGCCAAACCAGCACACTGGGACAGGACTCGAGGCCATCCTTCATATTGATTTGACCCTGGGCAAACATTTTCTTTGGCTCCCAATTCTGAGGCATACAGAAAAAATAGCAGGTAGACTCAAAATCAGTCTACTACAGCAGTTCACGCAGTGATTACAATTGGTTGCCAGAGGTCACCGCCTACCGCTCACTGACTGGTTGCTAGAGGTTACAACACATAGTTTCTACTTGTTGATTGGTTGATAGAGGTTACAGCACATCATTACTGCTAACTGATTGGTTGCTAAAGATTACAGCACATCACTATTGTTTACTTGTCAAGAATTGGGAATTCTAAGGATATTGGGGCAGTTGCTGAGGCTGCTCCCTTGATATCCACACCCAAAAATGTTTGTTGAGGGGACTATTGCGGTACTAAATAAATCATAAAAAACTTTGTTATAAAAAAATTACAAGTAATTTAATAAGGACAAAAAAAAAAATGAAATCCATCAAAACTTTCATATTGCTAAAATCATATACACCACAATTTAATAAACTACCGACGGGTAACCCCGTAAGGTTTCTATTGAAGAGGGGTACAGAAACGTTTCCTCTACCGGTTTCGCGGCGAACCGCTTCTTCAGGAGGATAGTCTACAGAGTAAATAGAAATATTTGCAAATAATCAAATAGCAGCGAATCATATAATGACATAACAGAAGAGTTACAGTAATTTAAATAGCGAGGGGATCAGCTCACCCACAAAGGAGGAAGCAGTAGATCACAGGACCCATCGGTTTCCTCCCACGGCAGATGCGGGGGGTTGTAAAGGACTCTTCAAATTTAAACAGATATATATGATATGAGAGTTAAAGTGAGATGAGACATTAACCTATACACACCTAAAGAGCGATATATAGGTGAAAAGGGATGGAAAATAGACACAGTCTATTTTCCATCCCTTTTCACCTATATATCGCTCTTTAGGTGTGTATAGGTTAATGTCTCATCTCACTTTAACTCTCATATCATATATATCTGTTTAAATTTGAAGAGTCCTTTACAACCCCCCGCATCTGCCGTGGGAGGAAACCGATGGGTCCTGTGATCTACTGCTTCCTCCTTTGTGGGTGAGCTGATCCCCTCGCTATTTAAATTACTGTAACTCTTCTGTTATGTCATTATATGATTCGCTGCTATTTGATTATTTGCAAATATTTCTATTTACTCTTAGACTATCCTCCTGAAGAAGCGGTTCGCCGCGAAACCGGTAGAGGAAACGTTTCTGTACCCCTCTTCAATAGAAACCTTACGGGGTTACCCGTCGGTAGTTTATTAAATTGTGGTGTATATGATTTTAGCAATATGAAAGTTTTGATGGATTTCATTTTTTTTTTTGTCCTTATTAAATTACTTGTAATTTTTTTATAACAAAGTTTTTTATGATTTATTTAGTACCGCAATAGTCCCCTCAACAAACATTTTTGGGTGTGGATATCAAGGGAGCAGCCTCAGCAACTGCCCCAATATCCTTAGAATTCCCAATTCTTGACAATTATCAATTGGGATGATGGTACTGTTATATGTATTACGTATATTATTGTATTTGAGGCTATACTCAGTCTATGACTATTGTTTACTGTTTGGTTGCTAGAGATTACAGCAGATCACTATTGTTTACTGATTGGATTCTACAGGTTACTGCACATCATTACCACTCACTGATTGGTTGCTAGAGGTTACAGCACATCATTACTTCTCACTGATTAGTTGCTAGAGATTACAGCAGATCACTATTGTTTACTGTTTGGTTGTTAGAGATTACAGCAGATCACTATTGTTTACTGATTGGATTCTACAGGTTATTGCACACCATTATCACTCACTGAGCAATGGAGCAATCCCAAATAATTAAGGAAGTAAAGCAGCACATTAATACACATACTACAGGAGACGGTCAGAAACTGCAGACATACTACAGCAGATGGTCAGAGACTGCAGACATACTACAGGAGACGGTCAGAAACTGCAGACATACAACAGCAGATGGTCAGAGACTGCAGACATACTACAGAAGATGGTGGACATACTACATGAGACGGTCAGAGATGGCGAACATACTACAGGAGATGGTGGACATACTACAGGAGACGGTCAGAGACAGTGAACATACTGCAGGAGACGGTCAGAGACAGTGGACATACTACAGGAGACTGCAGACATAATACAGGAGACTGTGGACATGCTACAGGAGACAGTCAAAGACGGCAGACATACTACAGGAGACGGCGGACAAACTACAGGAGACAGTCAGAGATGGCAGACATACTACAGAAGACTGCGGACATACTGCAGAAGATTTCAGACATACTACAAGAGACTGCGGACATACTACAGGAAACTGTGGACATACTACAGGAGATGGTCAGAGATGGCAGACATACTACAGGAGACTGCGGACATACTAAAGTAGACTGTGGACATACTAAAGGAGACTACGGACATACTACAGGAGACTGTGGACATACTACAGGAGACAGCAGACATACTACAGGAGACAGTCAGAGGCGGCGAACATACTATAAGAGATGGCGGACATGCTACAGGAGACTGTGGACATGCTACAGGAGACAGTCAAAGACGGCAGACATACTACAGGAGACGGCGGACAAACTACAGGAGACGGTCAGAGATGGCAGACATACTACAGAAGACTGCGGACATACTGCAGAAGATTTCAGACATACTACAAGAGACTGCGGACATACTACAGGAAACTGTGGACATACTACAGGAGATGGTCAGAGATGGCAGACATACTACAGGAGACTGCGGACATACTAAAGTAGACTGTGGACATACTAAAGGAGACTGCGGACATACTACAGGAGACTGTGGACATACTACAGGAGACAGCAGACATACTACAGGAGACAGTCAGAGGCGGCGAACATACTATAAGAGATGGCGGACATGCTACAGGAGATGGTCAGAGACTGCAGACATACTACAGAAGATGGCGGTCATACTACAGGAGACGGTCAGAGATGACGGACATACTACAGGAGATGGTCAGAGACAGCGGACATACTGCAGGAGATGGTCACAGACAGCGGACATACTACAGGAGACTGCGGACATAATACAGGAGACTGTGGACATACCACAGGAGATGATCAGAAACGTCAGACATACTACAGGAGACAGCGGATATACTACAGGAGATGGTCAGTGATGACGAACATACTACAAGAGGCGGTCAGATACGGCGGACACACTACAGGAGACTGCGGACATTCTACAGGAGATGGCCAGAGACGGCAGATATACTACAGGAGACTGTGGACACACTACAGGAGATGGCGGACATACTACAGGAGACGGCGGACAAACTACTGAAGACGGCGGACATACTACAGGAGACTGTGGACATACTACAGGAGATGGTCATATAAGGCAGACATACTACAGGAGACAGTGGACATAATACTGGAGATGGTGGACATACTACAGGAGACAGCGGACATACTACAGGAGACAGTCAGAGACGGCGGACATACTGCAGGAGACTGCGGACATACTACAGGAGACGGTCAGATAAGGCAGGCATACTACAGGAGACAGCGAATATACTACAGGAGACGGTCAGAGACGACGGACTTACTACAAGAGACAGTCAGATACGGCAGACATACTACAGGAGACTGCAGACATTCTACAGGAGACTGCAGACACACTACAGGAAACTGCGGACATACTACAGGAGAAGGCGGACATACTACAAGAGACGGCAGACATACTACAGGAGATGGTCAGAGACGGCAGATATACTACAGGAGACTATGAACATACTACTGGAGACTGCGGACATACTACAGGAGACGGCGGACATACTAAGGAGATGGCGAACATACTACTGGAGACGGCAGACATACTACTGAAGACGGCGGACATACTACAGGAGACTGTGGACATACTACAAGAAACTGCAGTTATTACTACAGGAGACGGCGGATACACTACAGGAGACAGTCAGAGACTGCAGACATACTACAGGAGACTACGGACATACTACAGGAGACTGCGGACATACTACAGGAGACTGCGGACATACTACAGGAGACTGCGGACATACTACAGGTGGCTGCGGACATACTACAGAAGACAGCGGACATACTACAAGAGATGGTCAGATAAGGTAGACATGCTACAGGAGATGGTGGCCATAATACTGGAGATGGCGGACATAATACTGGAGATGGCGGACATAATACTGAAGATGGCGGACATACTACAGGAGAGGACAGACATACTACAGGAGACGGCAGACATACTACAGGAGACGGCGGACATACTACAGGAGACTGCGGACATGCTACAGGAGATGGTCAGATAAGGCAGACATACTACAGGAGACGGCGGACATACTACACTGCCCCTGTATGTGCAATAAATTCCTTTTCATAGCATACAGGCCCATTCATGAAGGATGGACCACTGTGTTATGTTTATAAAAGACACCTGTCTACATATTTTCTTTCTTCCATTCAAACCTCACTATGAAGGGCAAGACCAAAGAGCATCAGAGACAAGATTGTAGACCTGCACAAGGCTGGAATGGGCTACAAGATCATCAGCAAGAAGCTTGGTGAGAATGAGACAACTGTTGGAGCAAATGGAAGAAATACAAAATGACCATCAATTGCCCTTGGTCTGGCGGTCCATGCAAGATTTTGCCTCATGGGGTAAGGGTGATCATGAGAAAAGTGAGAGGTCAGCCCAGAACTACATGGGAGGAGCTTGTGAATGATCTCCAGGCAGTTGGGACCACAGTCCCCAAACAAAGCATTGGTAACACAATAAGCAACCATGGATTGAAATCCTGCAGTGCCCACAAGGTCCTCCCCCTCAAGAAGGCACATGTACAGGCCTGTCTGAAGTTTGCCAATGAACATATAAATGATTCAGAGAAGGATTGGGAGAAAGTGCTGTGGTCATATGAGGCCAAAATTGAGCTCTTTGGCATTACCTCGACTTGCCGTTTTTGGATGAAGAAAAGTGGTGACTATGACCATAAGAACACCATCCCTACAGTTAAGCACAGAGGTGGAAACATTATGCTTTTGGGCTGTTTCTCTGCTAAAGGTACAGACCGACTTTGTCGCATTGAGGGGCCAATAGACAGGGCCATGTATTGTAAAATCTTGTATTAGAACCTTCTTCCCTCAGCCAGAACACTGAAGATGGCTCATGGATGGGTCTACCAGCATGACAATGACCCAAAACATACCACCAAGGCAACAAAGGTGAGGCTCAAGAAGAAGCACATTAAGGTCATGGAGTGGCCTAGCCGGTCTCCAGACCTTAATCCTATAGAAAGTTTATGGAGGGAGCTGAAACTTTGAGATACCAAGCGACAGCCAAGAAACCTTAAAGTGGTTGTAAAGGCAGAAGGTTTTTTATTTTAATACATTCTATGCATTAAGATAAAAAGCCTTCTGTGTGCAGCAGCCCCCCTCATACTTACCTGAGCCCCCTCTCGATCCAGCAATGTCCACAAGCTCCTCGGCCTTCCAGGACTCTCCCTCTTGATTGGCTGAGACACAGCAGTGGCGCCGTTGGCTCTGGCTGCTGTCAATCAAAGTCAGTTAGCCAATGAGGAGAGAGAGGGGGCTGGGCCGAACTACGGCTCCATGTCTAAATGGATACACTGAGCTGTGACTCAGCTCGGGTGCCCCATAGCAAGCTGCTTGCTGTGGGGGCACTCAACGAGAGGAAGGGGCCAGGAGCACTAAAGAGGGACCTGAAAAGAGGAGGATCCATGCTGCTCTGTGCAAAATAACTACACAGAGCAGGTAAGTATAAGATGTTTGTTATTTTTATAGAAAGAAAAAAAACAAGACTTTACAACCACTTTAAGGATTTAGAGAAGATGGAAAGAAGACTGGATCAAAATCCCTCCTGAGATGTTTGCAAACTTGGTAACCAACTACAAGAAACATCTTACCTCTGTGCTTGCAAACAAGGGTTTCTCCACCAAGTACTAAGTCATGTTTTGCTTGGGAATCAAATACTTATTTTACTCACTGAACTGCAACTCGATTTATAACATTTGTATTGTGCGTTTTTCTATCATTTAAAAAACACCTATGATAAAACTTATATGTTCTTCTTCATTTCTTTGTAAGTGGGCAAACTTACAAAATCTGCAGGGGATCAAATAATTATTTTCTCCACTGTCTTTATCAATGTGAAATCTAGTAAAAACTATATTGAACATACAACAAAAATGTGTAAAAAAATATCTATACATAAGTTTATTTTGTTTTATTTGTAGCATTACCTACCCGCCGTAGGAGCTGCTGAGTGTTGTGGTTTGTCTGTCACCCTGCCCAGCCAGGCACACACTTCTCACTCGCTCAGAGATATGAAAGCAGTCCTTGCACTTGTTTTTAGGTTTTATTGAGGGTGATTAAACTTGGATGGGGAATGGGAATGTATTAGATGCCCAAGCGATGAACAGTCACCGTGGAGACTACTATATACAGTCCAGTATCTATACTCTCCTCTTCTGCACATCGCTACCTGATTGTCACCCCTCACTCCTCCTGCATATCGCTTCCTCAATGAGTGTTACTCCTCACTCCTCCTGCACATCGCTTCCTCTCATGCATTCTGAAGACTTGCTTGCACTGTAGGCCTGACACTAGCTTAGCCAGGCCCAAAGTAAAGACCCTTTACAGGCAGGGACCGCAGGCCCCCATGGTGTAGCAAAATAGAGAAAAGTCCCAGTGCTAGCTGTCCCTGTGGCTACTGCTCCCAGTACCACCTCTTCAGGCACTGCCAGCCCTCCTAACTGCAGCGGCCTCTCTCAACTGCCTGTGACGCCACCATCCTCCAGACTGGCTGTGTACCCATCTCAGACTGCTGCAGCTCAGTCCTCTCAGGTGTGCCTCTCAGTCCTCCTTACGGTGTGCTCACTCACCAGCCCTCCTGGCTGCCTCTGTGGGACTCCTGGAGACTTGCCTGGCAGTGTTCTCCTGATGTCCTCTCTTGCACCTCCTGTGCCTCCTTGTCAGGATACTTTTGTGGGTTTTGAGAGGATCCAGTCTGCACCCGAGTCTAGGCCCAAGGCAACCCCCCAGACTGGGGAGTTCCCTCAAAGGCCCGACAGCCTAACTCTCCATCTCCATCTTCCACCAGAAAAACTCCTCCCCAGCTGGGCTGACCCTGGGTATTTAAGGAGGCCTGCCCTGTGCCAATCCAAGTTGGGGATTGGTAAGGGCTCCCCAGAATACCCCAGGTGGCTCCACCTCCCCTCTCCACCTCTCTTTCCAGAACATTCTGGAAAGAAGTGGGAGGTCCTAGTGGCACCACCTGAGTCACCCAGCACTGCTCTAGGTCACTACCAACCCAGATCACAAAAACACACCCAGGCTTGGCTGCCAGCCAGGCCTGGAAATTTACCTACTCTAAACAAAAACCTGCACTATTCCTGCTAGCACACTAGAGGTTGCTACATATTAAATGTTCAATATATTTTTGTTAATTGTATTTCATTTGCATATATATATCTAATGAATTGTAGATGGTTTGGGAATCAAAGTTGGCAATCAGTAGATGCACTTGTTGTTTAATTCAACTATAACTGAAAGTTCATGAACCTGGACCTACATGACAGGATCAACAAGTAATATTTTAATAAAGGCTGAAAATTTAAAAAGATTGAAAATGGCTTAAAGTTACATCATCATGTTAAAGATTAGAAATTGTAATAAATTGGTTTACATACAGCATACTTTAAATTGACCCTACATATATTAGACTATTATCTATAATAAAACTCTTCATAACTTACATTGGCTCAAAGCTCATCCATCAAAGCTTTTTCGCTTGCTCCAATCATGTTTTTTCTTTTATTCAACTTAAAATAGCTTTGTAAAGAGGGAATTCCACACTCTGGAAGTGTTCCTACAGTGTCAAGCTGAGTGGGCCTCAAGAAAACAGGGGATGTCTAGTCCTATCTGCACAACACTGATATGAGTCCCTCCAGTCTCTCTTACCAACTATTCTCCAGGTATTGTAATTAATTTTTAGAAACCAGATAAGACCGTGGAAAGTATGAAGTCATGCAGCTCACATGGATGAAGCAGAAGTAGTTTCATTCTTTTTTTATTTTTCCTCGAGACCTGAAAGTCTTAAATTAGTCATAGTCTCTCCTTGCTCTCATTTCTTTGTTCATTAGCATGTCGGAAAACCTATTAAAAGAAGAAAGCAAAATTAATTTAATTTGCAGGCCTGCCGTCTGATGTTGTGTGGCTTGAAATTGAGAGGCATAGCTCATCGTGTAAGTTAAAGGTAGTCCTTCGCGTTTTCGACTTTAAAAGCTAAATCGTTTTTGTTTTAGATCAAATGACAAAAAAAAAAAAAAAAAAAAAAAAACCTTTTCTATATCAGCAGCACTCTATTTAATAAAATGGCAACTTGAAAGAGGAGAAAGGGGTAATTATGCTGTTACATTAAAAGAATGAAAATTGCTTTATGGAATAAAAAATTGTGGAATTGAGCATTCTTTGACTTCAATGAATCCAAATGAGTGTCCCACCGAGTGGAAGGCTTTGTGAGATGCGTGTTATTTTTCTGTGCAATTTTATGGTCAAAACGGTGTCAAATTGTTTCTTATCCAGGTCATATGCTTTTATTGCTGCTTTTGTATTATTATTATTATACACTTGCAACCATGTGTTTAAAACTTAACCACTTAAAAGCCTTGTGGAAGTGAATTATGTTGAGCTATCACTTCTGCAGCGTTCAGTAAATAGTACAAACCATATTACAAAGTCTGTGTAGATAGCCAGAGCAGACGGAGGGCCTGTAGCTTTCCCAAAAATCCATAAGCCAAAGTATATGTTGCCAGCAAACCATGGACACTTGAAAAAAAAATCCAAGTGTTTATTCGGTAATCACATCACAGTGTTAAATGCAATGTTTTGGGGCCACGCAAGACCGCTTCAAGATCACATGCCTGATAAAGGGGTTCTGTGTGTCCCCGAAATGTTGCACTTAATGCCGTGATGTGATGACCAGATAAACGCTTGGATTTTATTTCAAGGATCCTTGGTGTGCTGGCCACATATATTTTGGCTTATGACTCCAATCTGTAGCTAACCGTTGCTGCAGCACCCACTTACTTTCTTGCCTTTGCAGAAACGTGTGAGATGGAAATATTAAATGGATCCCAAAAATCCAGAGACATAAAGATGAATAACTACAGTATTGTACAGTACTACAGTATATAAACACCTGGACAAAACTTTGTGGGGCACCTGCCTATCACACCTCTATGAGTTTATTGGACATCCCATTACAAAATCATGGGCATTGATATAGACTTTCCCACCACCCGCCTTTTAAGGCTATACCAGCCTCAGTATTTCTGGGAAGGCTTTCTGTGAGATTTTAAAGTGTCTTTGTAGGAATTTGTGCCCGTTCAGCCAAAAGAGTATTTCTGAGGTCAAGCACTGATATTGGTCGAGAAAACTTAGCTCCCAATTATTTCCAATTCATACCAAGGGTGTTCAGTAATAATAAGGTCAGTGCCAGGGATGTTTGAAATCAGTATGTATGAAATCAGTGGGTTTGTGTGCAAGATCATAGGTTGGGACCAATTTCTTGACCTGGTGTGCTTAGTACAGTGTGGGCATGGTTTTGTTTGTACAAGTAACTTAACTAGTGTAGCGCCCTGTGGTTTAGTCAGGGAGCTCCTCACCAAATTCCTTGTCAGGGGTAGCTACCATAGTTAAATTGTTAGTGATGGAGGATGCATTACTGTGCAGGTCGCCATCTTGGGTACACATGCTGAGACCTCGTGGACTGAAAGGAGACATGGCGCACTTGGGAGCCCCAAGGCTCAAAGTCCCTCAACCCATGTTGGCCGAATATGATAAATGTTATCACTACGGTGAATGCTACAAGAGGAATCATGATTCTGCCCGGCCTTGGGCTCTAATAGCAATTGTTATGGATATGCTACAGCTAGCTCGCTGGGGAATATAAGTGTGCACCTGTGGAGTAAAAGACACTCTGCTGAAGTTACTCCAGTGTCTTTATATCAAGCTCTTGAAAAGAGAAGTACCTCTCAGTGTTGAATGTCTGGGGCTACAGCCGTAAAAGTAATCTGGGCAGCGTAACTATTTGTAAATAGTCTTATTCCTTATTACTGGTGAATTCTTATCAAATATGGTTTGTGTGATGTCTAAGAAGCTCTACTGACAGTTACCTTGCACACCCATTTAAAATATTATTAATGGGAATATCCTAGAAAGCTGTAATGCCAGGACTGCGCTGGACTGAAGGCTGCCAGCAGTTACAGCAAGCGATCACCTGAGCCCTTTGGCTAAAGATTAAAGTTATTGGGGATGTTTCACCCTGAAGAGCGATCTGTGAACTTTAGTAGGTTGTTGGTTTCAAAAGAACGACAAAAGTTTCTGTTTTGGCTGCAATGTGGGCAGACTGAAGATGTCTTTGCAAGGGGGCCGGTGTCCTGAAGTGTGGTCTCTTGCAATTTGGCCTGACTGTTTGTTACTTGAAATGCAGTCATGCCTTGTGCTCAGAGTTTCCTTTAAAGAAGAAAAGGAATTGCTGGGAAATGTAGTCCATTTGAAGTAAAGTTAATGGACGGGAACCAGTCATGGACTTTTGACTACTGCTGATGAAAGGGGGTGGCATTCTTACAGAGAATGGGGCCTGCTTTCAAAAATATAAATAATGTATACATATATATAGGATATTCTCACGTTTCATGCTGCCCTCGGCTGAGGACCAGTTTAAATCACTGTGTACATATTGTACAATGCTCTAATAGGATAGAATGCTTTTGCATTGTTTGTTTTCTCTCTTTCAGGTGTTGCTGAGTCAGTGCATCTTCTTTGGCCATGGAGAGACAGGGATTTAGCCGGATAACAACAATAACCATTTGTATATTGTTACAACTGTATATATTAGATAGATAGTCAGGGAGCAATTGCCTTACTGCCTTTAAAATGTCAATAAACATTTTTGATACCTAAATGTCATACGTAACTATTTCATGAGCGATAATAATGTTTATTCATGTGGTACACCACATACATTTGTTATCTTGTTATACTGTTAATCCTGTCCTGTTTTCCCGACCTATCCCAGTTTTGCCAGGACAACCGCTCTCAGGCTTGGAAGCTCAAATTGCTTTGCAAACATTGAGACGTAGTTTCTTGGGCAGGGGGAGGATGTAGCGCCCTGGGGTTTAGTCAGGGAGCTCCTCACCATATTCCTTGTCAGGGGTAGCTACCATAGTTGAATTGTTAGAGATCCATTAATTTCTCCCTAAGTTTAGCCTTGTTGTACTTTTTTCTTCTACCACTTGGTGGCCGGGCACTTGGTGGTACTAGATATGAGAAGAGCAACTCAAGGTCAAGTTATGGGTATATGGGATATCTCAGCCAATGGGCAGGAGTTTTCGTGAATCCCTTGGCCTTCTGGGAGAGCCTTTATACTTGGGTGAAGTCAGGTGGTCTAGGTTCTACACCACCCGGACTGCTGTCTGGGTGGACGTGTGTCGTCTGCCCCAGGATGCTAGGCTGGAAATTGGGCCTATCACGGGGGCATCTGGCTGTCAGGCTGTGTGAGGGCCCATCCAGAAGTAAGAGGGCATGGTTGGAACTGCGGCTTGCGGTCCAACCAAAAGTGATGGTTCTGCTGGCTGGAGAACCTGTTGTGGTCGGAGGTAGAAGGGAAGCTGTCGCCACTAAGCAACCAACCACCTTTACCAGGGACCACAGGGAGTTACTGAAGCAAGTACTCTCACCAACGGACATTGTGTTGAATCTGAACAATTTCAGGCGGTGATCAAGTCAGGGACCCAACCAGCGGAGGTGGTCTTATGTGAGCAGCCTTATGTGTCAAGCTAAGGATTGAGTCAGTCAGCAGGGATGAAGCTTGAAGGTATCTGAAGTGCCAAGCTAGGGACCCAGCAGGGAAGCATGGGTGATGCTTGAGGGAAAAAAACACTGCAAAAGCCTTGAGGAGCTCACGGTATTCAAAGTTTGGGTTAGCTGGGTTACAAAATATACACATTAAAAGTTTAAAAATTAGACATGCCCATGTAAGGGCAAATACTCAACGTGGACTGACGCGTTTCAGGGGAATTTCCCTCTTCATCAGA
The DNA here is from genome assembly GCF_037356315.1 of Lithobates pipiens. Lineage (NCBI taxonomy): Eukaryota > Metazoa > Chordata > Amphibia > Anura > Ranidae > Lithobates > Lithobates pipiens. The sequence continues at coordinate 48,966,692 of NW_027507686.1, read as the reverse complement.
GCCTTGCAAAAAAGGAGAACAATCTGTATAGTGCAGTAGACCAACATAAAGGGCCAGCTAGTTGGGAGGTATGTCACATGGTGAGTGATCAGTTTTCCTATGCTCTAGACCTGTCCACATCCCAACGCTCTACCTGTATGGTGTAGAGAGATGTGTATTTCTCTTTCTGTGTGGGTCTGTCAATAGTACCTGCATCCAAGAATTGTAAGGGTGCTGCAGCCTGCATGCATCAGCGAAAAAACAGGAGGTAGATACTTCTAAAAATGACTGAAGAGCCTCTTGCCAGAGAGTGCCTTCAGCTTAGGGAAAGATTTCAGAGTTTCCAAATGTCTTCACCCTGAGGGACATTTTTTCTTTCAAAAAAGGCCTACCATGGTATATCAATAACGCCTTCAGGAGTGCAGGAGAAATTCTTTCTTTGTTTACCTAAATATTGTGCGGGGGCAGGAGGGGCAGGGGTACATTTGCAAAGTTCTGGGGAGCCTACAGTGCACAGAGACATTCTTTCCATATACCCCATTCAGCAGTGCTGTTAATTGATAAGGTAAATAGCTCACTTCTCCTCGTACAAGCTTACAATTTCTGGGCACAACTTGCTTCACACACTTCGTTTGCAGCTGACAGGTGCAGATCACAAAGAATCGAACCTCAAATAAAATCTGTGAAGGAAGACTTCCTCTTCTATGCCCTCTTCTGTCATCGCACATATGTGCAGGGACACCCAGGGGCAGTAGCACTGCACACTAGTCACGGACATACAGCACAGCACTGGTAACTAAGCTCTGCCCCCAGAAGTCACCGGCTCCTCCACCTCTGAGCTGTTAAACAAAAAATTTTAAAAACTGCATCGTTGATCGCTGCTACCACCTCTTGGGCCCTTCTTATTAATATCAAAGGCCCATGGACCAACTTTTACATACTCTATGTGCAGTGTCTGTCAGGGCACAGTGGGCCCCCCTTCCCTGGGGCTGGTGTGCCCCGCACAAACTGCATACATGGATGATACGCTGCTCACCGGTGCTATGTGCAGGCCACTTAAAGTGTTACTGAACCCAGGACCCTGGATTCACTATATCTGGTCTCCCACAGTATACAGAACATGGAAATGCAATAGTTATAGTAAATATAAATGGCTAAATAAATTTTCACATCAGCAATATATAGCAGTCTTGTGACTTCTATCAGTGTCTGCAGGGTGCGCACGGCGTGCTCTATGATCAGCGAGTCTATGAGACTCGGCTGATCACAGATCGGAGTAAGGGGTCGATCCCTAACCCCTTACCACGTGATCAGCTGTCAGCCAATGACAGCTGATCATGTGATCTAAACAGAGCTGGTAATTGGATATTTTTTCTCCTTGTGCTGACAGCGTGAGGAGAAAAGAAAAATCACTGGCGGCTCTCAGTGGGACATCGGCCATCTCATCTGTGCCCACCTGTGCCACCTGCCAGTGCCACCTACCAGTGCCCACAGTACCACCCATCAGTGCCCACAGTGCCACCTATCAGTGACCACAGTGCCACCTATCAGTATCACCAATCAGTGCCTCATCAACAGTGCTGCCCATCAGTGTCACCTACCAGTGCCCATCAGTACCACCCATCAGTGTCACCTCTCAGTGCCATCTATAAGTGGTACCTATCGGTGCCCATCAGTGCCCATCAGTGCCACCCATCAGGGCCCATCAGTGCCATCTTATCTGTGCCCATCAGTACTGCCTTATCTGTCCCCATCAGTGCTGCTTTATCTGTGCCTATCAGTGCTGCCTTAACTGTGCCTATAAGTGCCCATCAGTGCAGCCTATCAGTGCACACCGGTGCAGCCTATCAGTGCCCACCAGTGCTGCCTCATAAGTGCATATCAATGAAGGAGAAAAATTACCTGTTTGCAAAATTTTGTAACAAACTATGAAACATGATTTCTTTATTTTTTTCTAAATTTTCCATCTTTTTTTGTTTGTTTAGCAAAAAATAAAAACCCCAGCTGTGATTAAATACCACCAAATAAAGCTCTATTTGTGTGAAAAAAAAATGATAAAAATTTAATTTGGGTACAGTGTTATATGACCGTGCAACTGTCATTTAAAGTGTGTCAGCGTTGAAAATTGGTCTGGGCAGGAGGGGGTTTAAGTGCCCGGTAAGCAAGTGGTTAAACAATAATTAGACCAAAAAAATGGACATCCTTTAACTTAAGTCATATACTACAGTACAGTCCATTACATGTCTGTTTCAGACCTCTTTAAGATACGTGGTCTTTACCCTCTTCTCTACAAGTGGTAAGCCTCTTTGTTTCCAGTATTTGCATAATGAGCTTGAAGTAACAGATATCCTTTTATTTGATTGAGACAAAAACACCTTTCCAGTTAAAGAACGGGATCTCTTTCACCATGACACGTTGGGAAAGGTAAAACCAAAGACGAAACAGGTTGGCTGAGCTCTGTTCACCTTGTGTTAGGAAACACAACTACATGCACAGAAATCACAATTTTGCATGGTCCCCAGTTGCTGGCAAATCATTTCTTTATTATTTTATGAATGATCTCATTGATTGCTTTAAAATGTCCATTCAAGGCTCTTTTGAAAAAAAAGGTTTGTTGATTGGAAATTTCATCTTATTGGTTAGAGTATAAGCGTTAGACATTTCTGCAGTCCCATGTGGGAAAAATTACTACCATCCACCATATAATCTTGGTTTATGATCCACATTAATAATTTGTTTAATAGAAAACCAAGATGTTAATGGAGAAGGATGCCCTTGTTAATGTGTAAGTGTTCTGTAATGGTCCTGTACTTTGAATCCTCTGACAACACCCAGGGCGTAACTGCACTAGCTGTTTTTCTTGAAGAAGTAAACAAGTGATAAAGTCATAAATAGATTAACTAAGTTCAGGCCTTGGCATCTGAAAAAAGTTCATGGAAATGATGGCTAATTTGAGTATTTATCGAAGAACTCAAGCCATGTTGGTGGGTTCAATCACCCTGCAATGCCTTATACCGCCAGAGAACTGCATGTACCTAATGTGTGTGGTCTCCTCTCCCATAGTAAAAAATAACAGTTGCATTTATAATCATATATATTTTTCAGGGATTTATCAGAATTAACTATATGTGATAGAAGACTGAAGTATTAATGGAGGATATATGCATTTTAAAACAGATGTCTTCTATTGAAACCAAAATAAGCAAAGGAAATTGGTAGAATTTTTAAAGCTTAACCCCAGGCATTTTACTCCATGAAGTTTAATGCAGGTTTTTGAAGGGGATAATATAAAACGAAGTATCACTTATCTAAAACCATGGCCCTGTGTTCTTCCTTCATAGTTGCAGTTGCAGTTGTGATGGCCAGTTCCCTAAAGCTTGTAGACAGGTGCAGTCTACTTTCTCCACTGTAGGTGGCGTTCTTCCGCAGTCAAGAGGAACAAGATTCCTCTTTGGTTTCCAGGGTCACTGGGGAAGCTATCCCATTGGATGCCGCTGCCCCATATATCTCTAGCAGTCATCTGGGATCAGACAGAGCCTTTTTAAGGCACTGACTCCCATTTGGAGAACATATTGTGAGTTGGTAGAGTAAGGACAGGTACCCCGCCTGGTAGGGACAGAACTAGCGGCAGAGAAAGGTGTCTGACGAGTATTATTTTACTATTATTATACAGGATTTATATAGTGCCAACAGTTTATGCAGCGCTTTACAATATAAAAGGGAGTCAGTACAGTTACAATACAATAAAATACAGGAAGGTTAAGAGGGCCCTGCTCAGAAGAGCTTAAAATCTAATAGGGTATGGCAAGTGGTGCAAAAATTAGTTGGAGGCGTGATAGGCTTCCCTTAAGAGATGAGTTTTCAGGGATTGCCCAAAGGCATCCAGAGTAGAAAATAGCTGGACAGATTGAAGTAGAGAGTTCCAGAGGATGGAAGGGGCAGCAGCATTCATGATAGACTGAGGAGGGGGTAGTCTCTGGAGAGATGGAGAGGTAGGCCTATGAGGAGGGAGTTGCAATAGTCAAGGCGAGAAATAACAAGGGAGTGAATGAGGAGCTTGGTGGTTTCATTAGTAAAAAAGGGGCACATTTTAGAGATGTTACGGAGGTGAAGTCTACAAGCTTTTGACAACGATTGCATTTGGGACTAGGGACAAATAGGGAAAGTGCAGGGATCACAAGTTCTATGGACATCTGCCTGCTTGGGCACAAGATGGCTAGGCCATAATCTACCCCTCTCTACAGGCGCTGTCAGTTTGACTGTATCCTGCACTTTATATGATGTTGGAACTGTGGGTGATCCTCACTGAGCTCCTTCCCCACAACGTTATTTGTGAACTGTTTCTGTAATATTTCGATACAAGTTTTTTTATTGCCGCCGCACCATGCTGCATCCCATTTACAAGCTGCTTTTATGTTGGTTTTGTTGTGCATGATGACGATGAAGTATCTTCTCACAACAAATCTCTGGAGGTAAGACTGCACCGCTAACTATTAAAGTATGTATTTCTCTGTTATCTTATCATCTAGAACAAGGGTAGGCAACGTGGGGCCCTCCAGTCCCATCATGCCTCTGAGAGTAATTGTTATTGCCAGCCCTGCAATGCCTCATGGGAAATGTAGTTCCACAACAGCTGAAGGGCCCCAGGTTGCCTACCCCTGCTCTAGAACAGGCATCCCTAAATGGCAGCCCGCAGTTCAGGTCCGGCCCACGTCACTGTTCCATCCGGCTCACCGTGGTACCGCCATTCAGGAGCCGGTTTTTCACCTCAGCTGCGATCACTGCTGCTGTGAGTATCACAGCAGGCTAGATGACTGGGAGGCACAGCTGCTTTGAATGGAGGGCAGGCGCAGGAGCTGCCGGAGTAAACTTTTGAAGTTAACCAGCCGGTGATTGGTTATTAGAATGCAGGGTGGTCCCAGCAACAAATCACCTGATGATTAACTTGAATGCTGGGTTGATGATGTAACAAGGGGAGGTGGTCGGCCGCTGGCATCTTTGGGTAACTCCGCCCCTTACAGGCAGTCGGCAAGGAGCCTTTGACAAGACTTTTTTCTTTTTTGGGTTCGGTGCGGTGGGCGGCGTTAGGGGCCATTGTTTTTTGTTATTTTTTTTTCTTAATAAGGGAATTGTCAAAAATTTGTGTACTGTCTCTCTTCATTTTGTACACTTATTTGGTGAATGGGTAGGGGTACTATGTCCCCAATACTTATTAACATGGGGGGGCAGGATTGGGGGCTCCCTTGTTAAAGGGGGCTTCAAGATTCTGATAAGCCACCCACTCACAGACCCCTACAACCACCGCCCAGGTTTGTAGGGAAGAGGGCCTTGTCCCCATCAACATGGAGACAAAGGGCTTTGGGGTGAGGGCAGCAAGTGGCCTGGTATGGTTCAGGAGCTCACCCCCCCCCCCCCTTTATAACCTGCTGGGCTGCAAGCTTGGATAGGGGTCTGGTATGGAATGTGGGGGGGGGGGTCCACCCTGTTTTTTTTTATCAGAATGTTTGCTGGCATTCTTTTGTTTGCATTTCAGCTGTTAAGCATGCGGCGGCTGTCTTCCCAACCCGCTACTTAATAAACAGCTATTCTTCACACAGAATTTGAATCAGTCGATCATTTTTCAACCGATCCGAATTTGAATTGTTCTCAAAGTTTGGAATTTGTTACAAAAATAATGATAGAAACTAGATTTAACGAAAACTAAACTAAACTAAATGTATTCCCTTTTGTATTACCTTAGTACCACCACCCCCTCCCTTTAGAATGTAAGCTCTAGGAGCAGGGCCCCCCTGTACCTTTTGTATTGTACTGTAATTGTGTTGTCCCCCCTATACATTCTAAAGCACTGCATAAACTGTTGGCGCTATATAAATCGTGAATAATAAAAATAATAATAATAATATTCCAAAACAAATCAACAAAACAAAATGAGTAACATAACTAACCTATCCGAAGCAAAACAAAACAATTTTTTTCTGTTCTGCACATGTCTAGCAGCGACTCGGCCCACCTTCTGCGCTCCCTCTTCCCTGCCTCCTCCTGACCCCCATCTAGGGTTGCCACCTCATTCCCTTAAAACTGAACACATATTAATTACACAGGTTCTGTGGCTGATTAAGGTGGTAAATAAACTCACTTGGTGCTTTATCTGCATTAACCGCTTCCCCCTGCATGTGCCGTCGTAGCTATATGTTGGCTTGCGGGGTTCGGGATAGCAGGCACGCACACACACCTGCTCTATGGCGGGAGTGCCGATGCCCATGGCTGACAGTCACGTTGACTGCCGGCAACGAGTGATCGTGAGCTGGAGACACAGAACAGGAACGAGTGTGTGTAAACACACACACTTCCCCGTTCTGTTCTGACAGGAGTGACAGATCGTGTGTTCCTATTATTTAGGAACCACGATCTGTCACTTTCTCTAGTCACTCCCCTCCCCCTTCAGTTAGAATAATCTCCCAGGGAACACAGTTAACCCCTAGGTCACCCCCTAGTGTTAACCCCTTCACTGCCAGTGACATTTTTACAGAAAGCAGTGCATTTTTATAGTATTGATCGCTCTATTAATGCCAATGGTCCCAAAAATGTGTCAAAATTGTCCGATGTGTCCGCCATAATGTCGCAGTCCCGATAAAAATCGCAGATCACCACCATCACTAGTAAAGAAAAATAATAATAAAAGTGCTATAAATCTATACCCTATTTTGTAGACAATATAACTTTTGCGCAAACCAATCAATATACGCTTATTGTGATTTTTTTTTTTTTTACCAAAAATATGTAGAAGAATACATATCGGCCTAAACTGAGGAAAAAAATTAGCTTTTTAAAACACAAATGGGGATATTTATTATAACAAAAAGTAAAAAATATTGGGGGTTATTTACTAAAGGCAAATCTACTTTGCACTGCGAATGCAATTGAAAGTGCACTGGAAATAAAGTCATTGTAGATCCGAGGGGCATATGCAAGGAAAATAAAAAAGCATTTTAGCCTGCACATGATTGGATGATAAAATCAGCAGAGCTTCCACTCATTTCAGATCTACCCCTTACATTTAGAGTGACTGCACTTCCAAGTGCACTTTGTAATTTTTGTAAAAATTGTCAATATTTTATGGGGATATTTATTATAGCAAAAAGTTAAAAAAATTTATTTTTTTTCAAAATTGTCAATATATTTTTTTGTTTATAGCGCAAAAAATAAAAAACGCAGAGGTGATCAAATACCACCAAAAGAAAGCTCTGTATGTGGGAAAAAAAAGGACATCAATTTTGTTTGGGAGCCACGTCGCACGGCCGCGCAATTGTCAGTTAAAGCGACGCAGTGCCGAATTGCAAAAAGTACTCTGGTCAGGAAGGGGGTAAATTCTTCCGGGGCTGAAGTGGTTAAATTAGCCTTAAAACCTGTGTAATTCATATATGTTAGGGTTTAAAGGGATGAAGTGGCAATCCTACCCCCATCCCAGAATGAAGCTCTGCTGCAGATATGCTCTGCTCAAATTCTAAATCCAAAAGTGCATTGAAAGCTCAACGTACATGAAAAATCATATCAATAAACAATGGAAAAGCACGTCAATGCCTGACAATGCAACCGCCTAAAACTACGAAAAAACACACATCTACGCACAGACATAGATATAAAAGGGCACTTCAAAATTTCAGTCTCTGTGTGTGAAAGTCTAAGGATTAGACATTAGGGGGCAGTGTTTTTCAAAGCTGACACATTCATTTGAAATTATTAAACAAATCAAGTGATCATTCATTACCGGTTTGCAGGAATTCCCAGGCCTGCTGTCTCTTTGGGACTTCAGTCGTTAACCCTTTCTTGCAGTCGCAGTGCCAAGCAGTGAAATGTAGGGGTTTACAGCTCTTAGTTTTAAACAAGAGCTTAATAGAAATGTAGGAGCTAGTTATTCAAACAGATTGTATAAACTCTTGACTGCTGAGAAGCATAGGCTCATTTATGACCAGCTAATAAACCAATACCTTGCCCCTTCAAAAAGCCACCGAAGCTGATTAAGTTGGAGCTTAAAGCCACAGCTTTATTGAACTTTTCAAAAGTAGAACTTTCCAAATGTACCAAACAATGGCAGTCACAGTATACCGCGAGCATCCATCAACATAAACTCACATAGACTTAAAGAGGAAGTAAACCCTGATGGGTTTACTTTCTCTTTGCTTCCCTGCAAAGGTAAAGCATAATGGACTACTATGCACTTCATTCACTAAGCTAAGGGAAAATTTCCTTGCAAAGTGCAGATTTACATGCAAAGAGAAGAGTTTATTTGCCTTTCGTAAATCAGCTTAGTGTCCATGTTTTTTTTGTTTTTTTTTTAATGTTTAAATTCCAATTTGTAAATAATTAAAGGGTTCCATCATCTAAAATTGATGTGATGTCAGTTTTGGATGAACACCCAATGTCGGGACAAGGCCATCCAGTGCCCAGGGCAAAGATGCCAAACTGCGCTCCCATCCCAGACATCCCGACCTGCAAAAACTAATTTTACCTGCAACCCTAACCCCGCCAAGGCAAAATATTTTTAAATCACTTTTTCAATATTTTTTCACAGTGCTTCTGGGGAAGGGGGTGGGGTTGATAGGTATGTGGCATTAAACAGTGTCAGTAGTTTTTTTTTTTTTTTAATAATTTATTTTTTACCATTTAACCACTACAATACAGGGCACTTTCACCCCCTCCCTTCCCAGCCCAATTTTCAGCTTTCAGCGCTCTAGCGCTTTCAGTGACAATTGCGCGGTCATGCTACACTGTACCCAAATGAAATTGTTATCATTTTGTTCGCACAAATAGAGCTTTATTTTGGTGTTATTTATTCACGACTCCGTTTTTTTTTTTTGCGATATAAGCGCAAAAATAGCGGAAATTTGGAAAAAAAACAATATTTTCTTTTTTCTATTTGAAAAGAAATCCAATAAAATCAAATTTTGTCATAAATTTAAGCCAAAATGTATTCTGCTACATGTTTTTGGTAAAAAAAATTCCGTTAAGTGTATAATAATTGGTTTGTGTGATCACGGACATATGTACGCAAATGATCATGTACATATGTGTGCAGGTGATCGCGTACATATGTGTGCAGATAATCATTGGGACATGTGATTTTAGTGGGACATATGTGGGGGACATGTTTTTATTATTAGGGACATGTGTTTTTATTATTTGGGGACATGTATGTTTTGGGGACATGTGTGTTTTGGGGACATATGTGGGGACTGTGTTTGTACTGTGTGGTGTGTTGTGTGTTTACACTACACTGATGATCAGTGAGTAAAAAGCTGTAAAAAGCAGCCCATACTCACTGATCATCAGCCGGCTGCAGCGTTCTGCTCTCCTCTCCTCAGCGGTGACTTCCGTGTGAGGAGAGGAGAGCCGATAGCCTAGCAACCGGCTGTTTGTTTACATCACATGACGGCCGTGATTGGACACGGCCGTCATGTGATCAGGAGGGCCAATCACAGAGCCCTCCTGCCGATCTGAGATGTGCCGTGTCCAGGTGACACGAGCACATCGGGATCGCGCCGCTGCGCGGGCGCGCGCGCGCGCGCGATCCCGCTACTCCTGAATGACGTTCCTGAACGTCCTATCAGGAGTAGACGGCTCCCACCCGGCCGTATATATGCATTGGCCGGGTGGGAAGTGGTTAATTTGTTTTAAAAAAAAAATCACAATGCTTTTTGGGGTGAGGGGGTTGGGCAGTGGACAGTGTTGGTAGGGCAAGGGAGAGTGGTGTCAGTAGTTTATTTTATTTTTTTACATGTTTTCATTTTTTAGAATTTTTTTTTACAATATTTTTTTTATATATTTTGGGGGGCTTTGGTGAGATGTCAGGGGTCTAAACAGACCCCTGAGATCTCCCCTTTGAGACAGACAAAGGGACTGAGGACTCAGATTCCCCAGTCCCTTACTCAGCACTGAAGATGAATGAACAGACAGAGGCTCCTGTTCATTCATATACTGAGCAGAGTAAACACAGTTTATTCTACACAATTATCAAAGGACACAGGAACGATCTCGCTCACTGTGTCCAATTCCTGACAGTCCGTCCCCGTCCCCCCCACAACCGGTGGGAGAGGAGAGGAGGGGAGCCGGCTGCGGGGGACGGAGGAGGAGGACAAGAGGGCTGGAGGAGAACAGGCGGGTGGAGAAGAACAGGGGGTGGCGGAGGAGAAAGGGGGGTGGAGAAGGACACAGAACAGCTGGGAATGCTCGGTGCGGCAGGAGGGACAGCTTTGAACACCAATCTCCTTTTTTTTGACAGCCGCGGGAGGGAGAGAAGGAGAAGTGGCTGTCAGCTAAAAATCTTTACAGGGAGATCAGCGTTCACAGCTGTTCCCTGCCGCATTGATCATTCCCAGGAGATTGGGAGGCACTTGCGGGTGAGCGGGAGCCGCCGCAGAAATGCGGAAGACTCCCGCACCTCGTGGGAGACTTGGGATGTCTTCTATTCCTTAGGGTTAGGGTCAGGGCGCCCACATCCCTGCAATAAACCATTGCGTCCAGGGCAGCCTTCCCCTCTTGCCCACCACTTGCCCCAGCCCTGTGGACACCCCCAGGGTCTTTCCCCAGCTTCCTATAACTCTCTGTGGGAGTGTATTCCTCCCAGCCTCCCAACTCATCGCCACACATTGAAATCTTATCTTGCTCCTCTTTAGGGGAAGCAATGGTGTCCTCCTGACTCCTTGTTGTAGATTAAGTTGCATAAATTATGGACATAGGGATAAATTGATGGTGGGACACCGCAGTGATTTTGGGAAGATCTTGCTATTAATTCAATATATAGTTATACATTCTGCTCTTTCAATCTTAGGCCTTGTTTACACTTTTAGTTGGGGGCAGTAAAAATGGGTTTAACTGCATATCTTTACCACCCTCCGCAACTGCTTCCCCTTAAGCTGCAAAAACAGCAGGGGGTACACATATTTAAGTGCACAAACACAACCCATTTAACTGAATGGGGGCACCCCAAAACTGTGTGCAATGCACGCAGATGCAGTGCACTGGTGGGGGGGTTTAAGGGGTTGGAACAGGTGGTGAGGAGGCGATGTATAACGCCTCCATGCCCATCAAATGTCCTCTGGAGAGCGGTCCAATGTGGTCCATGCATGTATAAGGCTGAATTCACGCATACTGCAAAGACAGGCATTTCACCACATTGTAAAACGTTTGTCACCGCAAAGACGCACAGGAAACGATTGTTTGTTATGTGTCCCATTCACACTGCAATGCAACCTAGAGCTGTGCTGCAGCGTTTCGCAATGAAATGCAGACAAGCTGCATTTTATCGCAGAGCACAGTGCCAAACTGCATGGCTATGTACAGCAACGCAGTGCAACCCCCTGCTGCTAATTGCTATGAAGTGTATATTTTGTACACTTCACATAAAGCTTGTACAAAAAAAACTTACTCGACACCCTGCCTCCTACTGCTGCCGGGAACAGAGAGCTGCCGGAGCGATAAAGAGATCTGGCAGCTCTGAGTTCCTGTGTGAATTCACCCTAAAGGAGGCCTTACAATGTAAATATAGCTTATGAAGATGCAGTGGGATTGATTTACTAAGACCCCTTTCACACCAGGGCGTTTTGCAGGCGCTATAGCGTTAGAAATAGCACCTGCAATCCGCCCTAAAGAAGCTGCACCACTACAGCGGTGCGCTGGCACGACGTCAGAGAAAAGTCCTGCCAGCAGCTTTTTTGGAGCGGTGAAGGAGCGGTGTGTTTACCGCTCCTCCACCGCTGCTCCCCATTGAAATCAATGGGGCAGCGCTGTAATACCGCCGGCAAAACGCTGCTATTGCGGCGTATTGCCGGCAGTTTTAACCCTTTTGCGGCCGCTAGCGGGGAGTAAAAGCGCCCCGCTAGGGCCCGAAATGCGCCGCAAATCCGGCGGTAAAACGCCGCTAAAAATAGCACCGTTTTACCGCCGACGCAATGGGTGTGGTGTGAAAGGGGTCTAAAGGAAAATAGAGGGGGTTGCATAGCTCCCAACTGTCCCTGATTCCGAGGGACTGTCCCTGATTTGGAGAAATGTCCCTCTGTCCCTCATTCCTCCTCATTTGTCCCTCATTTTGGTCTGATCCATATAGATGTATATAAAATGCACTTTTTATCCATCAAAAAGTGTTTTCCAGCGATAAACCTCTCATACAATTTCTAAATTGCTGTATTTGTAATATCCAAAAGCCAATATGAAGGAATATTAATGGTAAAAAAGCACTTGTGGGTTTAACCAATCTTGTGTTTTTTTTGTACAATTCTCCTTTAAGGGGGCGTGGCAATGGGTGTGTCCTATGCCTGCATACTTTTGCTGATAGGTGTGCCTCACTCCCATCTCAGAAAGTTAGGAGGTATGGGGGGTTATTTACGAAAGGCAAATCCACTTTGCACTGCAAGTGCACTTGGAAGGGCAGTTGCTCTAAATCTAAGGGGTAGATCTGAAATGAGGGGAAGCTCTGCTGATTTTATCATCCAATCATGTACAAGCTAAAGTGCTGTTTTTTATTTTCCTTGCATGTCCCCCTCGGATCTACAGCGACTTCACTTCCAACTGCACTTGCAGTGCAAAGTGGATTTTCCTTTAGTAAATAACCCCCATGGGGTTGTTTTACTAAAAGCAAAACAACTGTGCACTTTGCTCCAGAGCTTAGTAAATGAGCAGAAGCTCTGCTGACTTCCATCATCCAATCATGTGCATTTTCCTTGCACGCGATTGGGTACTTTTTGCAAAGTGAAGCGTTACCTCATTTACTAAGCTCTGGAGCAACTTCCCTTTGCCAAGTGCCAAGCCTATTTGCCTTTGGTAAATCAACCCCAGAGTGTCCATTTTGCAAGGGAATTTTCCCCAGAGCTTAGTGAATGAGTCTCTGCTGACTTTCATCATCCAATCATGCAAAAGTACAAATGTGTTATTTTTTTTTTTTTTTACTTTCCTTGCCTGTGATTGGGTATTTTGAGAAAAATTTAATTTCAGTACATCTACAAAGTTCTGGGGAAAATTCCCTTGCAAAGTGAACAGCCTATTCGCCTTTATTAAATCAACCCCTGTATTTGGGAGTTGGAGCGCTACTCAAACAAAAGTCACCAAACGGCATCTGTTTCCTTTATAATATTATTCGTTTTATAGGCCTGCCTTGCACAATCGCTGCTACATTTATTAGTCAGGTTAATAGATTAAAGGCCATTTATCTTTAATTCCCATCATGAATGAATAAATCTAGCAAATTAATTACTGGGGAAAGTTCAAGGATATTGTACCCTGTTCCTTTAATCTGGGATTGGCTGCCGTCCTGTTCTTCTAGACCTTCATTCCTCAGCTTCTCATAGTCACCTTCCATATGATTGTGGATCTTATTTGTGGAGTATAAATTAATTAGCAATATGTGCAAATCGCAGTCATTGCAAGCATCCATATACATTGTGTTACATTACAGATATATTATTGTTAGGACCATACTGCTTCACAGAGGTATAGAATTAACCGTCCAAGTATGTACTTGCATTATTGTACATGCAATGTTAATACAAGAAGGTAAAGGTACAAGCACAGGTACATGGAAGGAAACGGGAGGAGCTACATTAACCACGGAGGATTTCGCTGGCCAAAGAGCAGAGCAATTTTTGCGATTCGGCACTGCGTCATGCGCGGTCATGTGACGTGGCTCCCAAACAAAATTGACGTCCTTTTTACCCCCCACAAATAGAGCTTTCTTTTGGTGGCATGTGATCACCTCTGCGTTTTTTATTTTTTGCGTTATAAACAAATAAATAGCAACAATTTTGAAAAAAACACATTTTTTTTTTTACTTTTTGTTATAATAAATATCCCCAGTTTAGGCCGATACGTATTCTTCTACATATTTTTGGTAAAAAAAAATGGCAATAAGCGTTTATTGATTGGTTTGCGCAAAAGTTATAGCTTCTACAAAATAGGGGATAGATTTATGGATTTTTTTTTACTAGTAATGGCGGCGATCTGCGGTTTTTATTGCGGCTGCGACATTATGGCGGACAGATCGGACAATTTTGACACATTTTTGGGACCATTCACATTTATACAGCTATCAGTGCGATTAAAATTGCATTGATTACTGTGTAAATGCGACTGGCAGTGAAGGGGTTAACCACTAGGTGGCGCTGTAAGGGTTAAGTGTGTCCTATGGAGTGATTCTAACTGTGCAGGGGAGGGGCTGTGTGTGTGACACATCACTGATTACAGGGAGAGCTGATCAGTGACAGTGTCAGCAAGCAGAATGGGGAGATGCTTGTTTACATTAGCATATCCCCGTTCTTCCTCTCCGTGAGACGATCGCGGGTATCCCCATGGGCATCGAGTCCACGGGACCCGTGACCCGACTCACAGAGCTCCCGGCACGCACGTGCCTGCTATGCAAGCCCCGCAAGATCACATAGTATAACGTGATTTCGCGCAGTGGAGCCAACCTGCCACAGAAAAACTGTGGCAGCTGGTCCGCAAGCAGTTAAAGTGTAACTCTACTTTAGGAAAAAAATAATTTTTATAACATAGCATATACAATTGCGACACAAGTAATCAGGAGTTTGTATTTTTCCAAGTTACCTTTTCCTTTCAATCTGCAGCTCCGTAATTCTCTGTAATGCAATATGGCTACCTGGAGGTATTCCGTACACATGTGGTGTTAGGGACACCCCCCCCCAGAAATGTAATTTCCTACTTGTGTGATTGGCTCACTGATTTTCCCAGAAGTCTGCACTAAGATACAAGTCAGATTTTGGGCATCCCCTGCAACAAAAAAAGTCACTTTTGGTGAGCTACTTCCTAAAGGGATGCAGACCCTGCCACTTTCCTCATTAGAACCCTGCAAGTGCAGCGGCTCAATAATTATTAATCGCTCCTATTCATATGCACGTGGACACAGACAAACAGCTATTTCTTCAGAATAACAAAAGGTTGGCCTTTGCAACACAGTTTGTTAAAATCTCTGCAATGTACATAGATCACCCAGAGGGGAAGGTTTTTTTTTTCTCCAACAAAATTGGAGTCTAAAAGGTTCTGTTGTACACTGACACTTGGGTGTGGAAGGTTCTGCTGCCCCCTGACACTTTGTTCAGAGAGGTTCTGCTGCACACTTACACTTGAGTCTGAAAGGTTCTGCTGTACACTGGTACTACGGTCAGGGAGGTTCTGCTATACACTGGTACTACGGTCAGGGAGGTTCTGCTGTACACTGGTACTTGGGTCAGGGAGGTTCTGCTGTACACTGGTACTTGGGTCAGGGAGGTTCTGTTGTACACTGGTACTTGGGTCAGGGAGGTTCTGCTGTACACTGGTACTTGGGCCAGGGAGGTTCTTCTACACACTGACACTTGGGTCTGGAAGGTTCTGCTGTACACTGATACTTGAGCCAGGAAGGTTCTGCTGTACACTGACACCTGGGTCTGTAAGGTTCTGCTTTACAGTGACACTTGAGTCAGGGAGGTTCTGCTGTACACTGTTACTACAGTCAGGGAGGTTCTGCTGCACACTGACAACTGGGTCTGGAAGGTTCTGCTGTACACTGACACTTGGGTCTTTTAAGGTTCTGCTACACACTGACACTTGGGTCTGGAAGGTCCTGCTGTACACTGACACTTAGGGCTGGGAGGCCCTGCTGCACACTGACACTTGGGTTTGGAAGGTCCTGCTGCACACTGACACATAGGGCTGGAAGGTTCTGCTGCACACTGACACTTAGGGCTGGAAGGTTCTGCTGCACACTGACACTTAGGGCTGGGAGGTTCTGCTGCACACTGACACTTATGGCTGGGAGGTTCTGCTGCACACTGACACTTATGGCTGGGAGGTTCTGCTGCACACTGACACTTATGGCTGGGAGGTTCTGCTGCACACTGACATTTAGGGCTGGAAGGTTCTGCTGCACACTGACACTTAGGGCTGGGAGGTTCTGCTGCACACTGACACTTATGGCTGGGAAGTTTTGCTGCACACTGACACTTAGGGCTGGGAGGTTCTGCTGTACACTGAGACTCATGGCTGGGAGGTTCTGCTGCACACTGACACTTATGGCTGGGAGGTTCTGCTGCACACTGACACTTATGGCTGGGAGGTTCTGCTGCACACTGACACTTATGGCTGGAAGGTTCTGCTGCACACTGACACTTAGGGCTGGGAGGTTCTGCTGCACACTGACACTTATGGCTGGGAAGTTTTGCTGCACACTGACACTTAGGGCTGGGAGGTTCTGCTGCACACTGACACTTATGGCTGGGAGGTTCTGCTGCACACTGACAATTATGGCTGGGAGGTTCTGCTGTACACTGACACAGAGGGACCCTGCTGTACAATGATGCTTTGTGGATCTCAATGTACACTGCTCATACAGACAAGCACTAAAGTCTAGGTAATGGCAGAAAGAAATCTTGGTAACAGAGCTTTAGTATTTTAGATGGCAGACCTGCATGCAGGCCAATACCTGGGCACCCACTAATCTATATTGGCAGTCAAGCAGCGCCATACTGATACAGAGGCTGGTACACAGGAAGACATGATGCCTACCAACAGATGTGGCCGCAGGAAGGTACAAATGCTGCTGTCCGTGTATACAGGGGAATGGACAAGCTGATATTCGGCAGAATTATAGAGACATGGCGGTTGATAAGCGGAGACACTCAAACATAAAGGCTCATGTACACGGACACTTGGAGACACGCCGGCTAATATCCAGGGACATGTAGAGACATGCAGGCTCATATCCCGGAAAACAGAAAGACAGGCAGGATGATACGGCCGATATGCTCTGACACAAAGAAACACACACAGTGCCACTGACATCCACAGACATGAAGGACACACAAAGAGATCCAGGGATTTACCTACATTCATTGTCCTCAGCTTGTGATCAGTTCCAATAATCAATCATATTCAGGGAAATGTAAAAAAATAAAATGAAATTTTTCCTGGACATTAGAAGTGAGCACCACGCAGGGAGAAACATTCCTGTTTAGTAGATCATCAGAGAGCGCACAAACCTAGAGCATTATCTTTGTGATTGCTTTATTCATATGAGTATAGATGTATATTCACAAACATCAAATAGACACATAACAGTCCACGGTAAGCTCCGAACAGTCTCATCCACTGGGCAAGTCTTAAAACACAAGAAGATGTCCAAACGGCTGACGTGTTTCGAGGACAGACACCCCTCTTCCTCAGAGCCCAGTGGACGAGACTGTTCAGCGCATTTCGTGGACTGCTATGCAGTGGCGTAACTAGAACCTTCAGGGCCCCGATGCAAGAAACTATGAAGGGCCCCCCTGAACCCCAGCCAGGGCCCTTCCCTCCGAGTCCGGTGGTGGAACTCCAGGGCGTGGTCACAGGTATGACCTTTGTGAGCCCTGTAATTCCACCACTGGCATCAGTTGTTTTTTTTATTATTATTTTTTTTTAATTTTTAGGTGCCCAATTGAGGGACTGTCCCTAGGCAGGATGGGGTCCCCGTCCCCAGAAGAGATGAGGAGAACAGACATCAGACTGAGCGGCAATGCATGGAGCAGGAGAGGGGTACTCTGAGGAGCCGGCCGAGGACACAGGTCATGCGGGGAATGCACAACTAAAGAGCAGCCAGTGCGATAGTTGAGCATGGAGCTCTGCTAGTCACCCTCCACCTCCAGCCACCCGTGTGCATGGTGCACTGGTACCCCTAGCTGCCTATGCTGCTGCCGGCCATATGTAGAGGGGACTGCATGGGCCCCCTGCATCACAGGGCCCAGTTGCGGTCGCGACTGCTGCACCCCCTATAGTTACGCCCCTGCTGCTATGTGTTTATTTGATATTGACGTTTGTCTTTTCTTTGCAGCCACTCAGGGGGCAGCAAAGCCAGCACAAATATTTGGTGAAAACTGAACTTTGCCTTTTGCCTATACATTCCTTTCGAGGGCAGGGGCTACATCAGTTTTCTCTGCTTGATTATATTATTCTGGTCTGTAGTCAAGAAAGAGAACAAAGGATCTGAGTATCAGCAACGCCTACCATAACCTACCAAATCCTCACAACCTGTATAGCATTTTTTCTCAACTGTTTAAATAATAATTCCAGGTATGGATATTTTATACATATCTACATTAGTTGGCCCAATGTAACTATGTATAAACCATACCTGGCGAATGCCCTTGGAAATCAGAAATAACTGATGTAGACACTGCCACTCTAGTGATCTCCACTTGCTGCAAGGTCAAGGCTAAGCAACTGCCCTGCTAGTGTGCCTAGAGGCGATTCAGTTTGCATTGTGCGCTATACAAGTATTTCATTCATTCATTCATTCATTCATTATGATCAGAGTAGGTCAGCTGCTCAGCACTAGTGCCATTCAGAGTATGCTTTGCATTTTCTGAATTAATGCAAAGCGTTCTCTGAATGGACGAGTGTTCTCTGCAAAGCATTCCCTGATTGAATGACTCTACCTTATCCAATCAGAGAATTATTTGGATTGATTCAGAACTTGTAAAGCATTCTCTGAATGGTGCCCGTGCCATGAGGCTGACCTCCTGTATTCAGAATGCATCAGGGCAGCTGCATGGACCCAGAAGCCAGTGGAGATCGCTGGAGTAGCAGTGGGCCACCACGGCTCTAATTTAGACCAATTCAACAGGATTCAGCTGAAATTCATGTAATCTATGGCCAGCTTTAAAAAAAAAAATGCTTAATACCTATCCTGCTGATCATCTGCTACAGAGTCCTAGGCATCCTAGGCGGTGTCATCCAGGGCACTGTACGCTGTAATGGGCAGGGCCCTCTGATTCCTCCTGTCAGTGCCGGGTTAAGGTCATCTGGAGCCCAGGTCGAACATGCCAAATTGAGCACCCTACTCCCCCAAGATGTATGAATATGTGTCAACAAAAATGCCCCCCCCCCAAAAAAAAACGAGTACAAAACTGAATGCTTGCCCCTTAAGCATAAATTCTCCCTTCCTCCCAGTGTAAATCCATCCCCCTGCTGAAATCCCCCCTCCTGGTGTAAATTTTGCCCCCCCATCCCCACTCAAGCTCAAATACTTTCTCTCCCCATATGCCCCCAGCACAAATTCCCCCCCCCCCCCCGTATCAAAAATTATTGTAAAGGTACTGTCTGACCTCATGTTGGTGCTATATAAATCCTGTATAATAATAATAATAATTTGTCTGCACTGCCCACTTGGCATGGACACTATTCAGAGAATGCCTCGCATTTTCTCAATGAATGCAAAATGTTCTCTGATTGGATGAGGTTGAGAGATGGGGAGGTAAAGTCATACTCTGCACCTCATCCAATCAGGGGACATTGTGAATTCATTGAGATTGTGCAAAGCATTTTCAGAATGGTGCACATGCTGATTGGCCAACCCCCTATGGGCAAAGCGTCTCTACCTCGTCCAATCACCATGCTTTTAAATAACTCAGAATAATATGTTCTCTGAATGGTACCCGTGCAATGTGGTCAACCTCCTATGTTCAGAATGCAACAGGGCAGCTCCTTGGTACAGGACCCGGAAGCTAGTGGAGATAATTGGAGTAGCGAAGCCTACTCCACTGATTTCCAGCTTCCAGTACAGTTACAGTATATACATAATTACTATGGTCTAACGGGACCAATGTAACAATTTTACAAAATGCCATACCTGGAAGTTTTTTTAACCCCTTCACGCCAACGTAACACAAATATGCGGCCCCATTAGACTTGGATTTTTCAGTTAGGACACATATTTCTCCCTTTTGTACGGCACACTCCCAGCAGAGACCGGGGTCTCACATTTTTTGGTTGTTCTTTGGTGGAAGATTATGATCATAACAAGAAATAGTAACAAGAAAGTACAGCTAAATTTTTTTTTTTTTATTTATTTTTTTTTTTTACTATTTTGGGCAAGTTTTCCTTTGATAATGAAAAAAAAAATCAGGAGATTTACATTACCATTAACCACTTGCTTACTGGGCACTTAAACCCCCCTCCTAGCCAGACCAATTTTCAGCTTTCAGCGCTGATGCACTTTGAATGACAATTGTGGGGTCATGCAACACTGTACCCAAATGAAATTTTTATCATTTTTCCCCCCAAATAGAGCTTTCTTTTGGTGGTATTTGATCACCTGTGCATTTTTTTTCTTATTTAAATTAAAAAGACCGAATTTTAAAAAAAAAACATTTTTTTTTGTTTTTTTGTTTTAACATTTTATAATGGGTAATTTTTGTCTGTCATTAATGTACGCTGATGAGGCGGCACTGATGGGCACCGATAGGTGACACTGATGGGCACTGATGAGTGGCAGTGATGGGCACTGATGGGTGACAGTGATGGGCACTGATCAATCACACTGATAGCCAGCACTTCTAGGTGGCACTGATTGGCACCACTGGTGGGCATTGATAGGTGTCACTTGTGGGCACTGTTGGACGGTATGAATGAGGCATAGTTGCCTCTTCCTCTTAGGGACCGATGTCCCTTTAACATAAGCCTGTGATCGGCTTTTTTTTTCCCCCTCCACTGTCAGCATAAGGAGAAAAAAAAACGATCACTGAGCTTTTGTTTACATCATGTGATCATTTGCTGACAGCTGATCACATGGTAAGGGGCTGGGACCGGCCCCTTACTCAGATCAGTGATCACTCGAGTCTCGGTGACTCGGTGATCACAGCGCACGCAGAGTGCGTGCACAGGGGAGGCCGTCATATGACGGCCTCCCGGGAATTCACATCCGCGCTGTGGCCATCATTCGGCCACAGTGTGGATGTCAGGTGGTTAACTACCAGATGAAAGCCCAATTTGTCCTGAAAAAATGTGGTATAATCCACCTGGATACACAAAGTAGTTGTGATGATATGTATGATTTTACACATGTCAAAGTTGCAAAATTTTGCTCAGGCATTAACATTTGTTTTACCCTTAGGTGTGAAGGGGTTAACCTTCCTTGCGCTTACTAAAACTAAAAAAAAAAAAGATATTAAATGAGATATTATTATTTTTATTTTATTTTTTGCATTGAAATTTCACTGCGTACACATGGCAACTTTCATTTACATAGAATAACAGAGTAATTCACTCACTGTTGACATTTTGCAAGTACAGTACATGCAGGATATTCTGTAATTTAATTTCTGAAATTCAACTCTACCTCTGCAGACTTCACTCTTACTAGGATTATAAAGGAAAGAAAAAGATCATATCTTTAAGATCAAAATGACCTAATTTGTATCTCTTAACTTTGATAATGCTTTGTTCTTGGAAATATCTATTGCCAAAGTCTACAGACTGAGCACAACAATAAAACACATTAGATTAGAAAGCAGTTTGCACTAGTTACTACTGTACAAAGTTTTACACCTTGTAAAGTGAAAAGTTTCTTTAACCCCTTTAGATAGGTAGGCAGAAAAATACATCATGCATCTGTGTCCTTTACTGCTTCAGGGACAGCAACAAAATGTAAGATGAGCAAAAATAACATGGTAAAAAAATATATTTTTTTTTTCAAAAGAGAGTCAACACGTTCCCACTGTACAAGCAGAAATTACAATACACAACCACAGACCCTAAGAGGGGTAGTGTATGTAGCCCATTGCAAAATAGAGTAACAACTAGTACAGTTCTCCTCTATCAGAGAATAGGGGAATGGGGGAAAAATGAGTCCTCAGGAAAATAAGCAGTCCCCCTCTCGTGTAAGCTCTGAAGTCTTCTCGCCAGTACATGTAAGGCAAAGAAGGGCGAGAGACAGCGCCAATCTCTGAGCATAGTATACACTATATTGCCAAGAATTGGAATGCCTTTACAGGCACGTGAATTTTAATGGCATCCCAGTCTTAGTCCGTAGGGATCAATATTTAGTTGGCCCACCCTTTGCAGCTATAACAGCTTCAACTCTGGGAAGGCTGTCCACAAGGTTTAGGAGTGTGTCTATGGGAATGTTTGACCATTCTTCCAGAAGAGCATTTTTACAATCAAGCGCTGCTGTGGACAAGAAGGCCTGGCTCAGAGTTTCCTCTCTAATTCATCCCAAAGGTGTTCTATCGGGTTGAAGTGCAGGCCAGTCAAGTTCCTCCACCCCAAACTCTCTCATCCATGTCTTTATGGACCTTGCTTTGTGCACTGGTGCGCAGTCATGTTGGAACAGGAAGGGGCCATCCCCAAACTGTTCCCACAAAGTTGAGAGCATGAAATTGTCCAAAATGTCTTGGTATGCTGACGCCTTAAGAATTCCTTTCCCTGGAACTAAGGGGTCAAGCCCAGCCCCTAAAAAACAACCCCACACCATAATCCCCCCTCCACTAAATTATTTGGAGAGGTGGCACAATATTTTTGGTAATATAGTGTGGATGAGTTTGTTTGGGGTGTAGAAACTTGACTAGCCTGTACAGAGTCCTGACCTCAACCCGATAAAACACCTTTGGGATTAATTAGAGTGGAGGCTGCGAGCCAGGCCTTCTCGTCCACATCAGTGCCTGCTCTCACAAATGCACTTCTGGAGGAATGCTCAAACATTTCCATAGATACACTCCTAAACCTTGTGGACAGTCTTCCCAGAAGAGTTGAAGCTGTTATAGCGGTAAAGGGTGTGCCAACTCCCAAGTCTATGGACTAAGACTGGGATGGCATTAAAGTTCATGTGCGTGTAAAGGCAGACGTCCCAATACTTTTGATAATGTAGTATATGTGAGGATACGGGGAAAGAAATGTCAGAAAGGTAAGTGTCACACTCACATGCACAAAGATGAATACAGCATGTGGGTGTGCTTGATAAAGGAGACTCTGCCCCGAAACACGTAGCTCTGCTCCCATGTGTGACATCATCAGAACCTCACTTCCAGTCAATATCACACTTCCTTGCTGTCCACTGCTGCCTTCCATCTGACTGCACATTTTTCCTCCCGTAACACACACATATTCCTACCTTAACCTACCATCATTCACACATGGCAGTGTTTCCATTTGGGATACCAGCATTATTGTTGAGCAGCTGATGAGTCACATGTGGATTTCAATGAGAAACAATATGATCTGAAGCATGCACAGTGATGTGCCTCTATCCCTAAATGTTCTCCGTGACCTGTCCCATCACCATTATGATTATAACATTTATACTCTCTTTGCCATCATTACTGTGCACCTGAGTATACCTGAGTATTCCCTATTTACTTTTGTTGGGTTCTCCCCTTTCCCACATCTCTTCATATATGTTTTATTAATAAACCCAGGGAGGGAGTGGGTAGTTGTGTAAAAATAAAAAGTTTAGCCTTTCTCACTTGGCGGGGACACCGGGATCACCTTTTACAAACACCTTGCATTATAGATTAGTTTGGTCTACGCGTGTTTTCACCTATCACGGAACTGAACTTGATGTCCTTATATGTCCTTTCACTGACCCCTTTCCCTCCCTTTTGAACGGTGTGGGACGGTTGCTTTGGCGCTTTCACTTCCCTCTAATGCCCCATACACACGGTTGGAAATTCTGACGGAAAAGGCCTGATCGGTTTATATTGTTGGAAAATCCAATTGTGTGTGGGCTCTATCGGACTTTTCCTGTCAGAATTTCTGACGGAAAAAGTTTGAGAGCTGGATCTAAAATTTTCCAACAACAAAATCCGATCTGACTTTTTCAGACGGAATTTCCGACCGTGCGTATGGGAATTCCAACAGACAAAGTGTCACGCATGCTCAGAATAAATTACGAGATGAAAGCTATTGGCTACTGGCCCCTTTATAGTTTGGTCGTACGTGTTCTACGTCACCGCGTTCTGAATGATCGGATTTTCCAACAACTTTGTGCGACCGTGTGTATGCAACACAAGTTTCGGCCAAAATCTGTCAGAAAAAATCCAACGGATTTTGTGGTCGGAATGTCCAGCCGTGTGTACAGGGCATTAGATGCTGGGTGTATTTTCGATGCTGACATATATCTTTTTGCATCAAGCTCCCGATGAGTGGACAGGGATCCACGAAATGCGTAGAACCCCAATAGATGCCTAGATATACCAATCAGAGATCAACCATTTCCTTTTTTATGAAATATTACTTAACCATTACAATATGAATTGTATTAGTATATCAATCTCTTTGCGTCAGTTCTTTTTACATATGTCTGCATTATATCTGGAAATAGATTTTAGATATTTGTGTCAATTATGGAACGTGCAATAAATTACCATTTTGATTTTCCCCAGTGTGTATTTCAGTAAGTAACCTGCCTCATTTAAAGTCTCATGACCACTGTTCTATGTTTATATGTAAGGATTTCTGCCATCGTTGATGTATCTAAAGTTAGCCATATATGGGAAAATGTATTCTCTTTCACTTGCAGGCTGTGTAAGAGAAAATCAGTAAATTTCCCCATTCATGCTGCAGTAGCTGCCAGCTATTGTACTCATGCAGCTATAGCATCTGTAGCTACCTGAATACAATGGTGGCTCTAATGAGTGACTGCTTCTATTAGGATGTGGGCTGGAATTCATTGCAATTTTGAGGTTGTTTAACAGGTGGTGAGGCAGCATTGTGTCACCTCCTCATTGTCTGTTTTAACCCCTAAAAGTCCACACCACTGCATTACATGTGTATACCCCAATATGGCTTTTGCAGCTTTAGGGTGGGGGCAATTAAAACAAAGCTAAACCATCTGTTTTTACCTTTTGGTCAGATTTTTACTTCAGTCTGTGACTCTAGTAAGATTTCCCCCTTACTTATGGGTGTAACATTGACATAACAAATATCGTGCAACCCCTTTCACTGTGCTGAAAATGTTTTTATTTTTCCCCCAATGGAAAGTAGACATGGGCGCTGTCAAAAAATTAGTTTTGTTTCGTTCCATTTCGTACAAATTTTTTTTTCGTATTTCGTAATTTGTGTACGAAATTCAATTCGGATTCGTATGAAAAAACGAATTTTCGTTAGGTTCGTAAACTTTTCGTTAAAATAACGATAGTTCATTATGATGAATTTATCATTATGCGGGGCTCCCACCATCCCTGTGTTGTGCTGACTTCCTGGGTTTTTATCCTTTAGTTTAGTTAACTTTTCCTAAAAATAGCGACAGTTTGTTATGATGAATTTATCATTATGAGGGGTTCCCACCATCCCTAAGCTGTGCTGACTTCCTGGGTTTTTAACTTTTAAGTTTGTTAACTTTTCGTAAAACAATTACGAATGTTTGTTATGATGAATTTATCATTATGAGGGGTCCCCACCATTCCTTTGCTGAGTTCCCAGGTCTGTACACCTGCTGTGTGTCCATTATGAGGGGTCCCCACCATTCCTCTGCTGAGTTCCCAGGTTTGTACACCTGCTGTGTGTCTCCATTATGAGGGGTTCCCACCATCCCTGTGCTGAGTTCCCGGGTCTGTACACCTGCTGTGTGCCCATTATGAGGGGTTCCCACCATCCCTGTGCTTTGCTGACTTCCTCTGATTGGTGAACAAAAGACCAGTCACAACTTTGTTATTTTGAATCTGAAATTCTGAAATTCATTAACGAAATTTCATATTTCGTATAAAATTCGTAAGCAGAGAAATTCCCCATAGGGTTCCCACCATCCCTGTGCTGACTTCCTGAGGTTTTAACTTTTAGGTTCATTAACTTTTCGTAACAATTACGAATTTTCGTTATAAATTTGGATCCTAAATTCGTAAACCAAATTTCGCATGGAATTCGTATGCATAAAAATTCGTATTTCGGATTCGTAAGAATTTCCAGGTAATTCGTACAAATTGCACATGTCTAATGGAAAGATTTTCTTTCATGATCTGTTGCTTCTCCATTCTATCCACAACTAAACAAAGTAACATTAATTTACTAAAACTGGAGAGTGCAACATCTGGTGCAGCTGTGTACGGTAGCCAATCAGATTCTAACTTAAGCTTGTTCAATTAAGCTTTGACAATAAAACCTGGAAGCTGATTGGTTTCTATGCAGAGCTGTACCAGTTTCTGTGCTTTCCAGTTTTAGTTAATCGACCCCAGTGTGTAGGCTGGAGTCGGGGATTAAAGCATGCAATGTGTAATTACAAATTCTCCTTCTCCATAATAAACCTCCATTCTTTCCACCAATATTTAAGATCATGCTGATAGTGAAGCTCCCTACACAGCAGAAAGTATATACAGTAGATGCCTTAGGAAACCACAGCAAACGCAGGGTCACAATGGAAGTAAATCTGCCCTGGTGGGATCTCTGTGCTGTAATGCAGCCTGCCTGATTTTAACTGCACTGCTGTTTGCTTTACAGGCCCATAGAAATGAATAGCACTGCACTAAAACCCATGTAGAGGGCATTTGCTGCATATGAATGCCATGCACCCAGCATACAGAGATTTTTGTTTTATTTTCTCTAGGCAGAAGCCTAAAAATATCCGAAGGGTCAAACATAAAATGTTTTTCTTGTACCATAACAGAACAAACATAACAAACAATTTTCATGTAATTAGTATTGCATTTGTATGAAAAATATCGAGTGACCAAGACCATGCGTGCTCAATAATGAAAGAATACAATACAATACAATACATCTCTTCCAAAGTTATATTCTGTCTTATGAGAATTTTTGTACCTTTAATAACCTAAGTGACTAGCATGCAAAAAAAAAAAAAAGAACGAACGATTATTCGTCTGATATTCTCATCGTGTGTACTAGGCTTAAGAAAAGTGGGTGGGAAACATCTTAATTAATTAGGTTTCAAACACTTTAAAACTGTATGCCTGTTAAAAAAAATGCCATAAGACCAGTTATTAGCACCCTAAATTAAAATGCAAAAAAACTGAAAAATGCTTAGGAATTTCTTCAGAGTAGAGTTGATTTTCTTCTTATTTACAATGAATTGGTAAGATGCCCTCCACCAAAATTGATGTATTATACAAGTTGAAAATGTATGAAATATGTTTGTTTATCATTCTCATTCAGGTCCATTAGGTTTTAAATGTACAGATATTGATTTACCTGTTTGATTTATCTACCCAGGTGTGGTACCAAATATCTCCTGAAGAAGCTTAAAAATTGGTGAAATATGTTGGGATTGCTACACCATGACAACCATTTGTAAATAATGTTATTGTGGACATCGAATCCGAAATGATCAAATGTTTTTAATCATATCCTATATCTTCTTAAAAGAGGAGTTCCGCCCCCCACAACAAAATTAAAAGTCAGCAGCTACAAATACTGTAGCTGCTGGCTTTTATATTAGGACACTTACCTGTCCAGGGTTCCTGCAATGTCAGCATCCCTGACGATTTTTGGATTGGCTTTCGGGTGCTGCCGCCGCTATTCCTGTTAAGGGAAACCAGCAGTGAAGCATTTTGGCTTCAAAGCCAGTTCCCTACTGTGCATGCACAAAGTGCACTGCACTTTCCAACTGGCCCATCGGCTAAGGAAAGAGGAGGGGGCCCAACTTTCAAAGGACAGTGTTGCAGCGCAGTCTCTCACAGTGGCGGCCTCTCCATTAGGGCCGCAGGGGCACTAACCCCAGCCAATCAGATCTCAGGACCCAGTTCATGTTCAGCCGTGAGGTGAAGCAACGGCCCCTTGGCCAGCTGGAAAGAGGAGCATCATCGGAATGATGTAATCTCTGTAACGAGAGCTGCATGAGAGGGAAGAGATGGAGCGAACAGATGCAGAGATTGCCCTGATTGCAGATGGGAAGAAGAGCGGAAACTGGAGTGGAGAGTGGGGAGCAGTGTGGGTACTGAGCCTGGCCTATACACCGGGGGGGGCAGGCAGTATGTGTGAGCGAGGGGGGGAAAGGTTAGTTTGCCGTCCCTCCCCCAAAATATTGAGTACCAGCTGCCATTGGGCTTCTGGGAAGTGGGGAAGGGTGCCAAATATGGCACCGGAGGGGGGGGGGCGCGGCGCAGATAAGTAGAAGTTTCAATTTTGGGTGCAACTCCGCTTTAAAGATTTTGAGTATGAATTCAATAAACTATATGAATTTTATTTGATGTTGTGGCACAAGTTACTGGCACAGTAAAGATTTTGAGTATGAATTCAATAAACTATATGAATTTTATTTGATGTTGTGGCACAAGTTACTGGCACAGTAAAGATCACACTTTTTTTTTTGTTGAGAGCGTTCCTTCCTGTCTATTCTCAACAAGAGGTAAAATCACTTTAAACTAGCAAGCCCGCACTCTCCATTGTATCTATAAGTGTAAGGCTGCAGGTCAGCCTGTGTTTGTAGGAGGGGTCAGAAGTCGGGCTGCATAAAGCCTGCTCTCCTCTGCCTCCTCCTCTCGTGGACGCTGGCTTGCATGCAATGTCACGTTTCTCATGCAATGTTACGTTTCTCTTGTTTTCCAGGTTTCTCTCGTTTTCCAGGTTTCTCTTGTTTTCCAGGTTTCTCTTGTTTTCCAGGTTTCTCTTGTTTTCCAGGTTTCTCTTGTTTTCCAGGTTTCTCTCATTTTCCAGGTTTCTCTCGTTTTCCAGGTTTCTCTCGTGCCCCCCCCCCCGGGTTTTCTCTCGTGTCCCCCCGGGGTTTTCTCTTTTGCCCCCCGGGGTTTTCTCTCGTGGTTCATCATTTCACGCTCTCATGCAACCTGCGTTCCCTGGGTAGGTCGGCCAGGAGTTGCGCTATGGTATGGAATTGGTATGGTATTGGTTAGTCAGCCTATTGCTGCTCAGCAGCTTCTACTGGCTCAGGGGCTTTAGTGGATCCTGGGGCCCTCTCGGGCCCGGGCCAGTATCGGTAGGCTCGGGTCTCGGAAGCAGGTACCAGCGTCGCACTTTCTCTTCAGTTCCAGTTTGTGGTAGATTGATTTCCATTTGGCTTACGTAGCAGCCTTGATCAGTAGGTTTTGTTTTATATACCAGGAAGGCTCACGACACTGCTTGGCATGTTTTCTAGGCTTTCCGGGCTAGGTTTCCAGTCCTGTTGGTTAACATCCAGTTCCTATTTTGGCTTTTCTGTTTTTTTTTTTTTTTTGCCTCTTCCAGCTTGTATCGGCCCACAGCACTTTCAGGGCGTATCGAGTTAAGTCTCAGCATTTCATGTTGAATGACCCATCAGGTTGTTTTGTTTTCTGCACTTTCGTTTGAAGCCGTCCAGGGTTCCAGTGGAGTAGACTCCCTGCTGTGCTCAGCTGATTTTCCATTGTGGGTCTTGTTTTCGTGACGTTTGGCATACTCTCAGGTCTCCTTTTGCGTTGGTTACCAGCTCGGGGCTCAAGACGGTACCATAGCTGGCTTTTGTGGTGTCTAAAGCCGGGGGGGGGGGGTGCTTCTGGCCAAGGGTCTCACTTACTTTGGTCAAATCTACTGGTGGGCACCCTGGCCTGTTACATCTGCATGCTCGCAAGGTGCAGAATTCGTTCTTGGAGCCTGGCTAGGTGTGGTGCTTGGTGTTGGTTTTATACCAGCTTGTTAGTGTTACATTTGTCAAACCTTGGATGGTCCTCTACTGCCTTTCCTAGCGCTTCCCTTTCTGCAGCTAAAGACATACCTCATTGCTGCCACCCCAGTTTAGACGTTAATTCACTGTGTCATCTGGTTGTTATGCTTTCATCCTACTGTGTTATTTTTGCCCCCTTTTAGGCATACTGACCACGTGATCCGGGCGCATTTCAGGTCTATGTTCTTTGTTGCTCTTTGTTCCTTTCCTTACTATCCACGGATTGACTCCGAGTACAAGTTTAAGGCTGACCGCAGGTCAGCCTGTGTTTGTAGGCAGGGCCGTCTTTAAGGCAGGGCAAAAGGGGCAGCTGCCCTGGGCCCTGTCATTGTTGTGGGACCCAAAACAGCTGCCTCATACTTGCCAACTATCCAGGTCTAAATTCCCTTGTCCCTTGAAGTTTTATTCCTGTGCTGTGTTCCAATATCTCAGTGTGCAGTGCTGGTACTAATGCTGCCCAGCTCTGCCCTATTGTTGTGTGCAGATGACTCACCTGCAGATCCTATGTTTACATGTAAATAACCGGCATTCGTATGTAAATAGTGGCGACAATACTAAGTAAATAGCTGCGGCCAGCGGCATTGGTATGCAAACAAAGGCGGCATTCCTATGTATATTATGCTTCCATGCTATAGATAAAAGATACGTATAGATATAGGCTAATGGTCTATTTACATTTTTTTCTACATACTCAGAGAGTGCCACGTCCCAGTGAAAATTATACAAGGAAAGGGGATAAGAGACAAAGTCCTCCAGTCCCTTTTGTCTCTTATCCCCTTTCCTTGTATATGCTTCCATGCTGTGAGGAGGTGATGTGCTGTAACCTCTAGCAACTAATCAGTGAGCCGTAATGTGTGCTGTAACCTCTAGCAACTAGTCAGTAAGCAATAATGATATGCTGTAACTGCTGGCAAACAATCTCAATTGCTGCCTGATCTGATACAGAAAACTGATTTTAAGTCTAGCTGCTATTTATTGTATGTCTCAGAGTAGGTGGAGAGGGAAATTGCATGGGGGGACCCCAAGAAAATTTTTGCCCATGGTTCAATCTATACTAAAGACGGCCCTGTTTGTAGGAGGAGTCAGGAGTCGGGTTGCATAAAGCCTGCCCTCCTCTGCCTCCTCCTCTCGTGGACGCTGGCTTGCGTGTCCCACCCACCCACCCATTCCCTTTTTCTTTTCATTTCATTCATTATATTTTCATACTTGGGTATGCCCCATTTTAGGCATACTGACCACGTAACCCCGGCACATTTCAGGTCTATGTTCTTTGTTCCTTTCCTTACTATCCACGGATTGACTCCGAGTACAACCATTGTGGAGAAATTAAAGCTGAAGTAAAGCTAATAATAAATATGGTTTTCTCTACAGCTTTAGTTACATTACTTATTTCTAATGAAGTATGTGCCATAATATGCCCATGTGTTACTGTGCCCATCATATACAGCCAACTGTGTCCATCATATGCAGCCAACTGTGCCCCATCATATGCCATTGTGACTATTCATTTGCTTTTCTAACACACCTGGGTGGACTGCGAGCGCAATGCTTTGTACTCCAAGTTCACCTTTTTTGAAGCCTACAAAACAACTCCGGCGCTGGAATTCTGGCGCCCAGTGTCCGAAAAGGGACCACATGTCTGAATAGGGGGGTGGCAGCAGTGGCCATGGATAGATTCATGCTACGCTTGAATCTATCCATGATACATAGAAGGGGATGGCTGGAGAGAGAGGGCAGCGCCCACGCGCCCTTAATGGAGGCAACGCCACTGGTAATATGTATACAGTATATTTTATTTAACCTGACTTTTTATGTTTTGTTGACTGGAAATTTTCTGTAACCTTATGTTTATTTTGCCCCCATTTTATGTTTTATCAGTATAGTTATTTGCCTTGAAGACACAGCTGGCGCACAAAGAGTTATCCGACTCCTAAAAGACATTTCTGATGGGCGGAAATGCGCTTCAACCTATATTTTATGTGTTTTTTCTCGCAAACACAGGACCACTTCCAGCACTTTAAACCTTTTTATTTGAAGCCATCTGACACTCCATAACAATTTATTACATTTCATATAAGTTAATAAATGGCCCTCACTATGATTTAATCTCATTTAAATTTTTATTTATTCTCCTCAAAGCTATTTCTGTTCATTGTGGATCCTGAAGATTACATTTATGGTAAAAAGAAAAAAAAATAATTATGAACAAGGATTTGGCGATTTCCCTGCTGATGCCGCACTTACGAATTCCCCGGTAGAGAAGACATCTATTTCAATCAGTTGCGTTCTTTTATTTTTTCTTCGCTTTTAATTAAAAGCTCCTTTGGTGAGGGGAATAAATAGACAAGCCTTTTTAAATATTTATTGGTCACTGGCTTTCGAACCGTAAGCAAGAAACGATTGTCAATGCTCTTTGGGGTAGAACATGCTCTATCAAATAATACTATTTAATGGGATTGTCTATGTGTTGTAAAAATCATTGTGCCATCTCCATCCCTAATATATCAGTCAATACAATTATTTTGACATCCTTCTTCGGGTTTCAACAAACCAGAATAAGGATATTAAAGTTGAACTCCAAGTATAGATTTTATTGCATAATACTTCACCACTACAGTGATCACCGTTGTCTTCCAGGTCCTGTTCAGCACCAGCGCCGTTCATGGAATGCCTTGCCCTTTTCTCAATGAATGTATCTGTAAAATGCTGGGTTGATGGCCGCCATACCATTAGTACAGTCTGTGAAGTTTATAGAATTTAGACAGAGAGCTAGCACTTTGAGCCAACCTTAACCCCTTACCATCTGTACACATATACTGTATGTGGCCTTGCTGAAGTAGCTCTTCTTCGGGGAGGCCGCATGTATGCATACATATGTTTGTGCTGGGACCTAACTCTCACTGATCGGGAAGCAGGAGACCCGGTTTACGATCACCTGATCACTGCCAAAGCATCAGTCACTGTACAGCCTGCTCCACGGGTGCTTTTTTCTATGAATAGGGAAAAAGATATTCTGTATCTTTTTCTCTTTGCCAGAGAAGAAAAATGTATACAAACAAAAGTGTGTGAATAAATAAATAAATAATAATAAAAAATAAAGATAAAATAGCCAGATCAGGGTTTGATCTACGTCAGTGTTGGGGGTCAGGGTCAAAGGTCAGCGTATTTTAGGAAGGATTAAAAAACAAGATTTTTATTTTTTTCTAATTAGTAGCAGTGCTAGTTAGTTTCAGTGTCGGGCCTTACTACGGGTACAAACAACAAATAACATACACATATGTGTTATCGCTGCAATCGCCAGGACTCATGAGCCAAAAATGTTTTATTTTGGGTTGTTCTTGGTGGTGGTAGATTATGGTAATAGGTAGAAATATAAAGCTAAATGAAATATATATATATATATATATATATATGGCCAGGAGGTATCCATTACCATTTACCACCAAATGCCCAAAGCCCAATTTGTCCTAAAAAAAAAAACAAGGTATAATTCACTTGGATACACTAAGCACTTGTGATAAAATGTACAGTTTACTAACATGTTATATGGTTTTGGTAAACTGGTAGTAAGTATGGGGCTTTAGGTCCTTCTTGCACCTATCAGAAGGTTAGCATACTCTCTATGAGAAGATTGGGAGGTATGCTCTTGATCCTTTTTTCACCTACCAGAAGGATGTGACTTGGGATGTATGTTCTTAGGGAGGTTTGCCACCCCTACCCCATCAGAAGTTTGGGAGGTATGCTTTTGGTCCATCTTTCCCATACCAGAAGGTTGAGATATGCTGTTGGGGAGGGGATAGCATACTCCCCTATCAGAAGGTCGGAAGGTATGCTTTTAGTATATCTTTCTCCTACTATAGGGTTGGGAGGTATGCTTGGGGTCTGTCTTTTCCATAGTAGAAGGTTGGAAGGTATGTTTGTGGTTTGTCTTTCCCATACTAGAAGGTTGGGAGGTATGGGGAGGGGGTATCATACTCCCCTATCAGAAAGGTGAGAGGTATGCTCTTGACTTCACATCAACCTAGGTTGAATCCTATAATGGAATCCTATTCTATGATGGGCAGCTTTGTGTGGCTACCTTTGCTTCCTTGGGCTGAAGTCATACGTCAGTCTTATGGAAATCAGCCACGTGAATGTGAATGAGTGGTGCAATGAAAACCTCTTTTCTGCTTTGCTGAAGATAAATAATATGTTTGAGGCAATATTGCAATATATATTTGCACTAGTTTATGTGACCGATAGCTCTTGCACTGACTTTTTTTTATATCTGGCTCATTCCCAATTTTGCTTTGTGGTGTTCACTGAGCAGAATAATCTGTAACGAAGCTGTGATAAACTCTCTGCTGGACCTTTAATCTGTGTATGGCCTCAGTCTGCTGGAAATGTGGAGACAGGAGGAATCATGCTGTGAGTGACTACAACTAGTGAATGGAAAGTTGAAAAGATCATAGTGGTAATACCATAAAGGAACAGGATGATGTAATAGAATTGTCTCCTGCTTTTCACCTATTCATTTACAACCATATAAAGGTTCTCACTGTGATGAGATAAAGCAAAGTCCAGCTTAGCCTGTAACAACATATAGGGAGATGTGTTCTGGGTACAAAGGTCACTGTGGTTACGCTCCAGTAATAACATGTTCAACCGCATTTGGTTTACTGCATGCAATCCCTTCTAGAGCCATGTAGGACAGCTTGGCCCCAAACTGAACTTTTCTAGCTGTGTTATAATTGGAATTCTGCAATCTTTATTACACCTGTTGTCATAAACCATTAACATAACTGACTACAGTTTAAAATAATTCAGATAAAGCTAAGCCACGTTCTCCATGTTCAATAATGGTAAGAGAGTCCAGCCTCCTTAGGTATTTTTTATTTTTTTTTAATTGGTATCTGCATTCATGTTAGGTTAAAGTGACCCTGTCACTACAAGGTCAAAATAAAACTGAAACTTTCCTATAGAAAGAAATGCTGTATACCTACCTTTCCGGTACCTGTGGTTCCCCCTGCTGGCTTGTACTACGCGCTGTAGTAACCTAGAAGCCAGCAGGAGAAACCACAGAGGGTGGAAAGTGGGATCCCCCTGGGTTCTGTCCTGGGACCAATCCTATTTATTCATAAACGACCTAGACGATGGGATAAACAGCTTAATCTCTCTATTTGAGGAAGATACTAAGCTAAGCAGGGCAATAACTTCTCAGCAGGATGTAGAAACCTTGCTGGAAGATCTGAACAAATTAATGGGGTGGGCAACTACATGGCTGAGGATTAATGTAGATAAATGTAAAAATAATGCACTTGGGTGGCAAAAATATGAATGCAATCTACTCACTAGGGGGAGAACCTCTGGGGGAATCTAGGATGGAAAAGGGCCTAGGGGTCCTAGTAGATGACAGGCTCAGCAATGGCGTGCAATGGCATGCAATGCCAGGCTGCTGCAAGCAAAGCAAACAGAATATTGGTTTGCATTAAAAAGGGGATTAACTCCAGAGATAAAACAATAATTCTTCCGCTCTACAAGACTCTGGTCCAGCCGTACCTAGCGCATGCTGTCCAGTTCTGGGCACCAGTCCTCAGGAAGGATGTGCTGGAACTGGAGAGAGTCCAGAGAAAGGCAGCAAAACTAATGAAGGGACTGAGAAAGCATTGATAACTTCAAGAAACTATTAGATAAGCATGTAAACGACCACAACATACAGGGATATACAATGGAATACTGACATAAAATCACACACATGACTTGATGGACTTGTGTCTTTTTCAATCTCGCCTACTATGTAACTTTGTAACTATGACATCATAGGCCATATACACACTCCAAAAAATTAAAGGAATACTTTTTAATCAGAGTATCGCAATTAGTCAATTACACTCCTGGGATATTGATCTGGTCAGTTAAGTAGCAGAGGTGGTTGTTAATCAGTTTCAGCTGTTTTGCTGTTAATGAAATTCACAACAGGTGCACTAGATGGGTAAAAATGAGATGACCTCCAAAACAGGAATGGTTTTACAAGTGGAGGCCACTGACTTTTTATCCCTCCTCTTTTCTGACTGTTTCTTTCACTAGTTTTGCATTTAGCTAAGGTCAGTGTCACTACTGGTAGCATGAGGCAATACCTGGACCCTATAGGAGGTTGCACAAGCAGTCCAACTCCTCCAGGATGGCACATCAATACGTGCCATTGCCAAAAGTTTACTGTGTCTCCTCCAGTCTCAAGAGCATGGAGGAGATTCCAGGAGACAGACCATTACTCTAGGAATGCTGGACAGGGCCATAGAAGGTCCTTAACCCATTATCATGACCGGTATCTGCTCCTTTGTGCAAGGAGGAACAGGATGAGCACTAACAGAGCCCTACAAAATGACCTCCAGCAGGCCACTGGTGTGAATGTCTCTGACCAAACAATCACAAACTGACTTCATGAGGGTGGCCTGAGGGCCCGACGTCCTCTAGTGGGCCCTGTGCTCACTGCCCAGCACAGTGGAGCTCGATTGACATTTGCCACTGAACACCAGAATTGGCAGATTCAACATTGGCGCCCTGTGCTTTTCAAAGATGAGAGCAGGCTCACCCTGAGCACATGGGACAGGAGAGGCAAGGACACAGCAGCCCCACCCATCTGCAGGCATGAAGCATGCTGTAGGTAAATGCAGTGCAGTGTCACTACATAGAGTCCTAACTTGCCCTATACCACACCAACCCACCCTATACCACCCCAACCTGCCCTGTGCCACCCTAACGTGCCCTTTATCACCCCAACCTGCCTTGTATCACTGTACACTGCAACTTCAACCTGCCCTGTACCACCCTACCCTGCCCTGTACCACCTCATTCTGCCCTGTACCATCCTAACCTGCCCTGTACCACCCTAACCTGCCCTGTACAACCCTAACCTGCCCTGTACCACCCTAACATGCCATATACCACCTCAACCAGCCCTATACCACCTCAACCAGCCCTATACCACCTCAACCAGCCCTATACCACCTCAACATGCCCTGTACCACCCCAACCTGCCCTAAACCAACTAAACCTGCCCTGTACCACCCTAACTTGCCCTATACCACCCCAACCTGCCCTATACCACCCCAATCTGCCACTATACCACCCTAAGCTGCCACTATACCACCCTATACTATCATTTACAAGCGGCAGTTTGGGGTGCGCCATGATTCTGTGCTGCCTGCAGGGTGCTGGGCAGCCTAGACAGAAATGGGGGTTGACACCATGTTTTATTGCACCAGGTGACACCAAGCCCAATGCCGCCACTGCCTACACTGTTGCAGTGGGTCCTGGGTTCCTCCTGGGGCGCGACAATTCCCGGCGTCATGTGGCGAGACTATGCAGCCAGTTCCAGGAGGATGAAGGTATTGATACAGTTGAATGGCCCTCACACTCGCCCAAGCTAAATCCAATAGAATATCTCTGGGACATTACGTTACAGTCCATCCGACGCTGCCAGGTTGCATCTCAGTCTGTTCAGGAGCTCAGTAATGCCCTGCTCCAGATCTAGGAGGAAATACCCTAGGATACCATCCGTTTTCTCATTAGGAGCATGTCCCAACGTTAGGCATGCATACAAGCACGTCGGGGCCATACAATCTACTAAGTACCATTTTGAGTTGCTGCAATGAAATTTCAGCAAAATGGACGAGCCTGCTGCATCATTTTTTCACTTTGATTTTCGGGGTGTCTTTGAATCGAGGCCTCTTGAGGTTGATATTTTTCATTTCCATCAAACGATGTGTCATCCTTTCGTTCCTAACACATTACCCAGTCCATATCGGTATAGATATCCAGCAGATATTTTTCCCCATTGAGATCTGATGTGTTTTCAGAGTGTTCCTTTTCCTTTTTTGAGCAGTATATATATAAAACATTCATTAACAAATAGTTGTTAGTGTACATTACATATTTATGACAGTCATCAAGCTAAACATTTACTGAAAGCATGTTTGACACACTGTACATGACTGCTGGGGAGCATAGGTGTAAAGATCCAAACATCACCATTCACCTTGCCCCCCCCCCCCCCCCACAAAAAAACACGAAGACCAATTAAGTTGGAAAGGGCAAGGCCACATCTTTATTTAAATTTTCCAATGCAAACAATTTCCTCTGTAAACACTTAACCAGTGGCAGTCATAAAGGGCCTGTCTTTACATGAGTGCTGGACAGACTTTAAAGTGACCCAACTTCCAATCAAGGGCATTGCCCATTAAGGCAACTTTTAACGTTGGCAAGGTCACACGTGCTGTGATCACCCGAGTGACTCGGGTGATCACAGATCGGAGTAAGGGGTTGACCCCAACCCCTTACCACATGATCAGCTGTCAGCCAATGACAGCTGATCACGTGATGTAAACAGAAGATCGGTAATCTTTTTTTTTTCTTCGCACGCTGACAGCGTTAGGAGAAAAAAAAAGCTATCACCGGTTTCTGTTGAAGGGACATCGGTCCCGAAGAGAAAGAGGTGAAACCGCCTCATATGTGCCCATCAGTACCGCCTGCCAGTGCCACAAATCAGTGCCCACCAATCAGTGCCCACCAGTACATCAGTGCCAGCAATCAGTGCCACTTATCAATGCCCACCAGTGGTGCCAATCAGTGCCACCTAGTAGTGCTGCCTATCAGTGTTACCTACCAGTGCCGATCAGTGCCCATCACTACCACCCATCAGTGCCCATCACTGCCACCCATCAGTGCCAACTATCAGTGCCACCTATTAGTGCCCTTCACTGCCACCTATCAATGCCCTTCAGTGCAGCACCTAGCAGTGCTACCTATCAGTGTCACCTACCAGTGCTGATCAGTGCCCATCACTGCCACCCATCAGTGCCCATCACTACCACCCATCAGTGCCAGCTATCAGTGCCACCTCTCAATGTACACCAGTGCCACCTCATCAGTGCCCACCTGTGCCGCCTATTAGGGCCCATCAGTGTCACCTTGTCAGTGCCCATCAGTGTCGCCTTATCAGTGCCCATCAGTGTCACCTTATCAGTGCCCATCAGTGTCACCTTATCAGTGCCCATCAATGCAGCCTATCAGTGCCCATCAGTGTAGCCTCATCAGCGTACATCAATGAAGGAGAAAAATTACCTGTTTGCAAAATGTATTAACAAAATATAAAACGGTTTTGTATTTTTTTTTTTTTAACAAAAAAATAAAAAACCCAGAGGTGACCAAATACCAACAAAAGAAAGCTCTATTTGTGGGGGAAAAAAGATAAAAATGTAATTTGGGTACAGTGTTGTATGACCACACAATTGTCATTCAAAGAGTGACAGCGCTAAAAGCTGAAAGTTGTTCTGGGTAGGAGGGGGGGTTTAGGTGCCCAGGACGCAAGTGGGTAAAGATTTCTGTAGCTGCCAGCTCTTCCTACTTTTGGGTTATTCACCACCCTTGCTCTATCTAAAATGAAAAAAAAAAAATTGCCTATAGTTTTACTTTAAAGAGGAGCTGCACCTAAAAAAAAAATATTAAAAGCCAGCAGCTACTAATATTGCAGCTGCTGACTTTTAATAAAATCACACTTACCTGTCCCAGGTTCCAGCGATGTCGGCGGCAGATGACGAGCGATCGCTCGTCTCGCTGCTGCCACCGCCGCCATCCTCTGTCAGGGAATCGGGAAGTTAAGCATGACGGCTTCACTGCCCGGTTCCCTACTGCGCATGCGCGAGTCGCGCTGCGCGTCTCTTATGGTCCCCCGCTGTGTCTCTGGGAACTGTGTGTTTCCCAGAACACAACGGGGGGGGGGGCGGAGCGTCTGCGGGGGTCTGCGGCGGTCTGGCCGGAAGTGGGTGCAGTTACCTGGATTATCCAGGTAACTGCACCCCCCTCCCCCCTGAAAGGTGCCGATTGTGGCACCGGAGGGGGGGAGGGATAAGATTAGCGGAACTTCCCCTTTAGGGTGAAGAACCGCTTTAATAACACTTTAAGGCATTTTTTCTAAGTAGGTAGCATTCTTTGTTGGATAGAACTGCCTTATGTGCAATGACTTAGGTGTCCAGAACGCAATGGGGTTTATTTACTAAAGCTGGAAAGTGCAAATATCAGGCTCACTTCTGCATAGAAACCAATGAGCTTCTAACCCCAGCTTGTTCAATTACGCTTTGGTAATAAAACCTGGAAGCTCATTGGTTTCTATGCAGAAGTGAGCCTGATTTTGCACTTTCCAGCTTTAGTAAATAAACCCCAAAGAAACCAAGCACTGTATTTACCATTGGATATCCCTTGTCTAAATTTGCAGTTTAGACTTTCAAACCTCCATACAGTACATGGTGCATCGATCTTACACATCGAACAGATGCACGGTCTGAGCAATCACATGCCGCTCAGTTATGAATCTGATATTACACTTTGTTTAAACTGTATTGTATAATCTCATCGCTGACATTTCCGTAGGCCGCCTGCTCTTCTGCTGATTTTCCAGACACTTTGTAGAATTACATGAAATCCTCACCGCGGCACGGAAAGCAGATTCATGTCGATGCTAATTTCTGTCTGCGTTGTTCTTATCATTTATGATAATCTCAAATGTCAACTCATTTGTAACACATTTAGCAATGCATCGATCAGAAAATTCAATACAGTCTATATTCTGCATAGTGTTTGTCATACAGGCAGTTCTATCCCGGAACAAGATGAAGAATCGCTCATCTGCCTTAGGACAGTTCTCTTTGGGTGTTTGAAACTTAAAGCCCAACTGAACTGTCGGGTCAAATCAGCTAAATACCTTTCATGTGTATCAAAACAAAATGTGTGCAGAGTCTTAAAGAGGAACTGCAGTCTGCTCACATCATTTGTAATAAAAACATCTTTGGCATTCTGAAGCTTCCCTCCAACCACTTTGTATATTATTTTATATATATTCTGTGATTCTGTACTTGCCAAATATGCTGCAGAAATCTCCTTCCACTAAGTCTGGCTGCATCCATTTTAACTGTGGGCAGCTGAAGCTGCTGCCTGTTCACTTCCTGGATTTACACCGACACACAGAGGCACACCTCCAGCTCTGCAGCTCTCAGTGGCCCTCTTATGACTCCCCCTCCCTTGCTGGCAAACTCTCACAAGAGTGAAAGAGAAAGCTGTGCATGCTGTTATAAGCCTAGGCTAATGACCAGACAAGAAACAGGAAGTGGGCTGTATAAGGGATTTACTGGCAGGAAAAAAATGTTTTACTGTCCAAAGTTAAAACAGGGGGAGGGATAGATTCTGTGTTTCTGCAAAGCAGGGACTAGAATCCATTACTTTACCTAGTAAAAGCAGCACACATATTAAACACAAACACTGGCTAGGCACACAGTTAACTCTTTGATGGCCCTAGATGTTTAAACCCTTCCCAACCAGTGTCAATATTACAGTAACAGTGCATATTTTTAGCACTGATCACTGTATTAGTTTTATTGGTTCCTGCAAAGTGTCAGTTAGTGTCCGATTGTCGTCTGCAATATTGCAGCCCCACTATAAATCACTGATCACCGCCATTACCAGTATAACAAAATAAATAAATATACATTTCATAAATAAATCCCATAGTGTATAGTGTTTGGTTAGTTTAAAGGGAATGTATAGAGGTTTTTTTACTGACAGAAAAAAAAATGTTTTACTGTCTAAAGTTAAAACAACAAGAGAAGAAGATTTAATAGATGGAAAGTTGAAAAAAATGACTGAAGGTCTGCTTTAAAGACAGTTTTCTTTAGTCACAGCTTGATTAGAAAAGTCTGTCTCCTGTCAGCATTTTGTAAATTAACAGCTTGCTGACCGCCTTAACCACTTGCCGACTGGCACACGCTGATGTACGTCAGTAGAATGGCACGGACAGGCAAATGGGCATACAGGTACGTCCCTTTAAATTTGTCGCCATGCCATTGCGTGCACGCCGCTCATGGGTCCCATGGACTGGATCGCCGTGGGGATACCGGCGATCGTCTCACAGGGAGGAAGAACGGGGAGATGCTAATGTAAACAAGCATCTCCCCATTCTGCCTAGTGACACTGTCGCTGATCTCTGCTCCATGTGATCGGAGCAGAGATCAGTGACGTGTCATACACAGCCACGCCCCCCACAGTTAGAAACACGCCCCTAGGACACACTTAACCCCTACACTGCCACCTAGTGGTTAACCCCTACACTGCCACCTAGTGGTTAACCCCTTCACTGCCAGTGTCATTTACACAGGAATCAGTGCATTTGTATAGCACTGATTGCTGTATAAATGACAGTGGACCCAAAAATTAGTCAAAAATGTCCGAAGTGTCCGTCATAATGTCGCAGTCACAATAAAAATCAATGATCGCCGGCATTTGAAAAAAAATTATTAATAAAAATTCCATAAAACTATCCCCTATTTTGTAAATGCTATAACTTTACCAATCAATAATCGCTTATTGCGTTTTTTTTTTACCAAAAATATGTAGAAGAATACGTATCGGCCTAAACTGAGGAAAAAATTTTTTTTTTTTTAGATATTTTTGGGGGATATTTATTAAAGCAAAATGTAAAAAATAATGTTTTTTTTCAAAATTGTCGCACGTTTTTTTGTTTATAGTGAAAAAAATAAAAACTGCAGAGGTGATCAAATACCACCAAAAGAAAGCTCTATTTGTGGGGAAAAAAAGGACGTCAATTTTGTTTGGGAGCCACGTAGCACGACCGCGCAATTGTCAGTTAAAGCGACGCAGTACCGAATCGCAAAAAGTGCTCTGGTCTTTGGCCTGCAAAATGCTCCGGGGCTTAAAGTGGAAGTAAACCCTTCTATCGTTTTCAGTCAAGGAAGCTGCCATCTTGGCCTCTAATAATTCTTCAACTGCCATAATGCTGCACATGTGATCAGTTATGACACCAGCCATTGGATGGTTTGAAAGTTTGGTTGAGAGCACAACCAATGTAAAAGTTAGCATTTCCGGCATGCCAGGAATGTAAGTGTTTTTTGAAACTGGCTTTACTCCCACTTTAAGTGGTTAAAGCACTTTTACTGCTACAGGGCGGCAACTGTGCGCAGGATCACACAAAAGTGAGTACACCCCTCACATTTTTGTAAATATTTTATTATATCTTTTGATGTGACAACACTGAAGAAATGTCACTTTGCTACAATGTAAAGTAGTGAGTGTTGTATAACAGTGTACATTTGCTGT
This sequence comes from Lithobates pipiens, assembly GCF_037356315.1. Lineage (NCBI taxonomy): Eukaryota > Metazoa > Chordata > Amphibia > Anura > Ranidae > Lithobates > Lithobates pipiens. Next base: position 48,924,196 of record NW_027507686.1, on the reverse strand, counting down.
CCCCTCAAAATAACTCAACACACAGCCATTAATGTCTAAACCGCTGACAGCAAAAGTGAGTACAACCCTAAGGGAAAATGTCCAAATTGGGCCCAATTAGCCATTTTCCCTCCCCGGTGTCATGTGACTCCTTATGCCGCGTACACACGATCAGACTATCCGGCGGACTTAATCTGGCGGACAAACCGCCGTAAAGTCCACCAGACTGTCCGAACGAGTGGACCTACCCACACACGTGACTTTTATTATCCGCCGTACTTTTGAAATGAACGGACTTGCCCACACACACGGAGGAAAGTCCGTTCATTTTCAGCGCGGCTCCAGGTAGCCGGGACCAGCGAAGGAAGCGTCGCTGGCCCCGGTCACCTGGTATGGAGTTAAAGGGGAAGCCCTACGCCGAAAAATCGGCGTGGGGGTCCCCCCTAGGTCCATATCAGACCCTTATCCGAGTATGCAACCCGGCCAGTCAGGAAAATGGGTGGGGACGAGCGAGCGCCCCCCCCCCTCCTGAGCCGTACCAGGCTGCGTGCCCTCAACATGGGGGGGTGCTTTGGGGAAGGGGGGGCCGCACGCCCCCCCCACCCCAAAGCACCTTGTCCCGTGTTGATGAGGACAAGGGCCTCTTCCCGACAACCCTGGTCATTGGTTGTCAGGGTCTGTGGGCAGGGGGCTTATCGGAATCCGTGAGCCCCCTTTAATAAGGGGGCCCCCTTATTACATGCAGTGGCCCGGTCTTCTATCGCCGCCGCCTTCTGTTCTTCTGTTCCCATCTTCTTCTAGTAAAAGCAGCACACATAGTAAACACAAACACTGGCTAGGCACACAGTTAACTCTTTGATGGCCCTAGATGTTTAAACCCTTCCCAGCCAGTGTCAATATTACAGTGTCAGTGCATATTTTTAGCACTGATCACTGTATTACTTTTATTGGTTCCTGCAAAGTGTCAAAAGTGTCAGTTAGTGTGCGATTGCCCCTTAGTGGCATGGGGCCCTCGGGCAGTGCCGAGAGCCGAAATGGTCAGTCCGCCCCTGGACACTAATACAGTGATCAGTGACAATACTGTACACTGTACTAATGGCACTAAGGGCTGACAGGGGTGAGAAGGGCAATCAAGGGGTAACGGTGTGCCTAAAAAATATATGTGTGCTGCTTTTACTCAGAGGATCTGGCTGTCTTTCTTTCTGAACTCAGAGTTGATTTCAGGGAGAAGAAACAGCCAGATCACTGTTCCTTGCTTTGTGTGTTTGTAAACACAGAACTCTGTTTTGCAATTGTCTACAGCCGATCAGCAGGTATACAGACAAAATCATTGTATGTAATGTGCTGACAGACTCATGCTGTATCCAATCACAACACAGGTCAACAAGGGGCGTCCGTATGTGTGACGCTTAACCAGGAGGTTCACTGCGACATACGGTTATGTCGTGATGCCTGGGAGAGCTGTCCATCAGCAGTAAATGTACTCTTGGTGAGAAGCAAATGGTTAAAAAAGTGCAACCGAATACTGGGAATTCTTACAACTGCCATTTACAATGTCCTACCCATTGTACAGTATTTTTTTCCGATGCTTTTTCTGGTGGTAGGTCCCTTTAAAACTACCAGTGCCGAGTTGTAAGCAAGGGTCCCTTACCTTATACAAGAGCTCTGTCACTTGACCTCAAACTAGCAGGAGGAAAGTTTACTGAAACAGTAGTTGTTACTTGTTAGTTGTTACTTGGAATACACTTCCAGTAGAGGAAGTGACTTAACCAACAGTAAGTGTATTCAAACATGTTTGGGATCTATACTCAGACAAAAATAAAATAAAAAATAAGATAACATTTTAAAAATGGGACAGACTCAATTAACCATTTGGCCTTTTTTCTGCCATGACTTCGCTCTGTGTTCTACAGGGGTTGGACAAAATTAAGGAAACATCAGGTAAAAGAACAAATTAGTTACCTAATATGGTGTTGGACCGCCTTTCGCAGCCAAGATGACCTAAATTCTCCTGGGAATGGACAAATATAAGTCTTCCAGACCTTGCAAACATGCCAGAGGCGGAAAACAAGCCCGAACCTTGTTGTCTAAAATTGACCATAGTGGCTCTATGATATTGAGGTCTGGCGACTGCAGCGCCCAGGTAAGGTGTGAGACTTCTTTGCATTCTCATCAAACCACGATTTGAAAACATAATCTGTGTCAATCAGAGAATTATTGTCTTGGTAAATGGCAGTGATTCTACCTGTCAAAGGTGATGATGGGGCCTGCAGAGTACCAAGATATGGCTGCCCAAACCATGATTAAAGCTGCCACCATGCTTTACCATTGGCACAAGACAGGTTGGAAGCTTAGGACATGTCCTCTACATGTAATCATGTCTGGTGGTTGGGAACAGTGTGACGTTCGATTAATCGGACCATATGACAGTCTTACATTGATCGATAGTCCGTGATTTATGGGCGTTGGACCACTCTCTCTTCTTCTGAGCATTAATATTGGTCTTTAGTGGCTTGGCAATTGCAGCTTGCCCATGAACTCCCTCTGCACAGTTTTTGTTGATGGGCTTTGGAATACTGAGCTCTGAAGTCACTTTTGCAGCAGCTGTTTTCCTATTCTTATTTCACAACTTTCCTCAATGTCCTTTTGTCTCTTTCGGTCAGTTGACCATGTCAACCGCGCTTGTTCTTATCAGACTACGTTTTCCCAGAAACTGTATATGCCCATCATAACCTTTGATACTGTACCTCAGGACACTGCAAATAATTTGGCAACTTCAGTCACAGAGGCACCAGCTAAGCGGGCACCAACAATCTGCCCTCTTTGAAACTCGGTAAGTTCTGACTTGACTTCGTATTGCTAGCAGTGAATGACGAAAGTGAGGCTTCCCACCTGTTAGGTAGGTGTCTCATCAAGCAGTGGAAGCAAATTAATGTTACATCACTTGCACTTTCAAAGCAAAACATGTCATCACTTTCACACCTGCAAATTATGTAGTGTTTCCATATTTTTGTCCAAACCCCTGTACATCTCTTCCTATGGTTCTATCATTTTCCCAGTACATTAAAGTGGTTGTAAACCCTTACAACACATTTTGACCTACAGGTATGCCTAGATTAAGGCTTACCTGTAGGTCCAAGAAATATCTCCTGAACCTACACGGTTTAGGAGATATTTGCTGAAAGACAGGCACCGCTGTCTACGGCGCATGCGCCGTAGACAGCGGCGCGCAGGCGCACTGAGCGTGGCACCAGTCAACAGCGATATGCCGCGCGTGGCGGCTCCCGTGCGCATGCGCGGGAGTGACGTCATCGCGGCTTAGCCGAATGACAACGGCGGAGCGGCGAGACCCACTGAGAAGATGGATGCGCCGGACTACAGGGGACAGCGGTGACTTTGCTGGCTCCTGTGTCAGGTAAGTGACACATAATGGACTACTATGCAAAGCATAGTAGTCCATTATGCTTTACCTTTGCAGGGAATGAAAGAGGAAGTAAACCCATCAGGATTTACTTCCTCTTTAACCTAATGTAAGGCATATTAGCAAAGCAGATGTGATTGCACTGCTGGTTTTGTGTCATGACTGCATTTATAACCTAAACATCCAAGGTCTAAGAATGAAGCTAACATGAAGAAGAGCAAATTAAGAGTGGAGAGTCACAAGTCTCGAATTTGTAGGTAAATTGCACAGTGGGGTAATACGATAGAAAATCCATAGCATTCCCTTATACTTGGCACAAATGACAAAAGGAGACGTTTAAGGATAGTATGCCTTTAAGCAATCAAGCCTTGTCAACACAGTTGACTTGTCCTTAGGAAGCCCCCCTTCGGACATCGTGTCACCTCTAATCCATTTATCTCTTCCTTGGGTGTATTGTATTTATGCTTTTTAGATTTGTTTTGCTTCTGGAGTGCTGATCCGGCACCTTTTTGCAGCATCTCTTCAGAAGCTTCCGTTATGATAGGTTAGCAATTCTGGGAGTGGATGGCGAGCAAAGGAAAGGACTGCAGTACAGTTAGAATCACGGTGTCATTTGAGAGCTGCAGAGAGCTACAAGTTCACAAAAGGACAGTATCATCTCCCATTTGGGGTCTAACCACAAATAAAAGGCACTCTGGAGAGGAAACACATGTAATGAGTAGTGTTTTTTTTTTATCGTGGTAGGCCATTTAAGATGGCTGACTGTGACATTTTTTGAACATGTCTGAAATTGCATGTAATTACATCTTGCGAACAGGAAACCACTTAATTGAAATTGTAGAAAGGTGTAGAAGGTGGTCGTCACTGTAACACTCTAATTTCAATGTACAATCGCTTCTGTGTCCTCTGGAAGTTCTCTTGTCATTCAGACGATGAAGGTCTGAACTTTACACACAGAAGAGTTGCTTCCCAAAGAACCTACCATTTTTTTGGGAGAGTTTACATTCTGCATTAAAACTCACTGTGGTTTTGACGTTTTACTTGCTTGTTTCATAGTTTTATGGTCATATTTCTTATAAAAACTTGCACATGATTCGTCTGTCTACCCATATGTTTATTTATTGCAGTTAGCCCCTTTTAAAGACTGCTGAGAAAAAAGTACTTAAAGATAGTATTGCGTTTAGCGAACAAACCTATCCATAGATTCATGCTGCGATAAGAATACATAATCACTGGGCATTGCTATAGCTGACATCAGTATTTAATACATTTAATTTAATACATATGGATATACTGTACATATTAATGCAGGAGAAGACAGAAAGCACCACCATTGGCATGCGGTGCATTAGAGAGTGAGGGAAAGATGAGTGTGCTAAATGTGTGCTTAGATTGGGGGAGGGGGTTCTATTTCTATTTACTGAGATGAATTAGGTAGTGTACTTTGCAACTGCCACAGCGGTTGACCTCTGCAGCAGCCCTCATATCCCACCAGTTGTCCTCTGGAACATCCATCATGCCACACTAGTTGACCTCTGGAGCAGCCCTCATTCCACATTGGATGACCACTGGAACATCCCTCATGCCACACTGGTTGACCTCTGGAACATTCCTCATGCCAGATTGGTTGACATCTGGAACATCCCTCATGCCACACTGGTTGACCTCTGCAGCAACCCTCATGCCACACTGGTTAACCCCAGGAACAGCTCTCATGTCACATCAGTTGACCTCTGCAACATCCCTCATGCCACACTGGTTAACCTCTGGAACAGTCCTCATGCAACACCAGTTGACCTCTGGAATATCCCTCATGCCACACTGGATGACCACTGGAACATCCCTCATGCTACACCGGTTGACCTCTGCAGCAGCATTCATTCCACACTGGTTGACATCTAGAACAGCCCTCATGTCACACCAGTTAACCTCTGGAACATCCCTCATGTCACACCAGTTGACCTCTGGAACAGCCCTCATGCCACAATGGTTAACATCTGGAACATTCCTCTTGCCATGCTGATTGACCTCTGTAACATTCCTCATGCCATACTAGTTGACCTCTGCAACATCCCTCATGCCACACTGGTTGACCTTTGGAACTGCCCTCATGCCACACTAGTTGACCCCTGGAACAGTCTTCATGCCACACTAGTTGACTTCTGGAACATCCCTCGTGCCACAATAGTTAACCTCAGCCTTTATGTCAAACAGGCTTATCACATGCACCTACAGTATTTATCTAGGAAATTAAAAAAAACTTTAGCTTCCCCCTGCAAAAGCTGAGTAAACAGTCTCTTCGGCAGCTAACTGGAGAACAGCTAATATGAAAGCTTTGCACGCCATATGCATTTAAAAATAAACCTCCCTTGTTCAAAACTTTTGAGCTTACATTGCATGAAAATGCTAGCTGTCTTTGGCTTGAATAATGTTATCACTTCAGGTGTGCATGTAGCAAGGGGAGCCTGATCTACTTACCTGTTCCACTTCACCAATACCTGCCTATACATGTCTCTTGCCAGATTTCCTTTACGGCCTGGTTCACAGTTACAGTTTTGCAGAAAAACACTTCAGTCAATTTAACGTGTTTTCCTATTGGTCAAGTTCACATCTATGCATTTTATGGAAAGGGCCAGGGACTTTTTTTTCTGTTTTTTGGTTCTATGGACTTCAATGGATCAAAAACGTGTATTTTAAAACGCAAAATGCACCTGGAGTATGAAAACTGCAACCTGAATAGGTATGAACCAGGCCTAAAGTTCTAGGCAGATATAAAAACAGATAATGCATTTATGGATTTATTAAAACATTATAAAGGGTATTTTTTATGCAACCTGTGCAAGTACGGTACCTGAATTTCAGCCTCTTGTCGAAACCTGTTGCATTCAGACTGGGAGAGAAAGTAGCAGTCTTTAAAGCCAATCAGGTGTGCTGCTGTCCAATCCCAGGCTGGGTGCAAGGAGTTGACCAGGTTATATTTCTTAATTCTGTAGATAAAGCCAGGTCACCAACTGAGTTCTGCTGTCTGGCAAGGCTGTATACATCTCCACACCTCCCAACTTTTTGAGATGGTAATGAGGGACACCTGTCAGCAAAAGTATGCAGGTATAGGACACGCCCCTTGCCATGCCGCCTTAAAGGAGAATTGTACAAAAAAAAGTGCCTTTTTACCACTAAAATTCCTATAGGCTTTCAGAATTTGCAAATGCAGCAATTTAGAAATCAGATGAAAGGTTTAGCACTGGAAAACACTTTTTGATAGATAAAAAGTGCATTTTATATACATCTATAAAGATCAGACCAAAATGAGGGACAAATGAGGTGGAACGAGGGACAGAGGAACATTGCTCAAAATCGGGGACAGTTGGGAGCTGTGCATCTCAGGACTGGATGGACAGAAATACAAATCCTTTTGCAGATAAAACAGCTCCTATATGTGTATTGCAGCAATATATTTAGGTGTTTGCCAGGAGCTCATCTTTAACCAATTGCCGACTGGCTCACGCGGTTATACTACGGCAGAAGGGCACGTACAGGCATATTAACCGGTTCCCGACCAGCGCACGACGATGTACGTCGACAGAGTGGCACGGGCAGGCATATTGGCGTACAGGTACGTCCAATCTTCAATGCCGCCCTGCCATCGGGAGCGCGCCGCCGGCGGCGCGCTCCCACGCTGGTTGGGACCCCCGTGAGTCCGGTCGCGGGACCCGCGGACTCGATTGCCGCGGGCATACCCGCGATCGTCTCACGGGACGGCTGAATGGAGGAAATGCAGTGTAAACAGCATTTCTCCATTCTGCCTAGCAACTAGTGACGCTGATCTCTGCTCCATGTGATTGGAGCAGAGATCAGTGTTCACTAAATGAAAGCCCAACCCCCCCACAGTTAATAACACACCCCTAGGAACACTTAACCCCTACACTGCCACCCACTGGTTAACCCCTTCACTGCGATTTTTTTTACCAAAAATATGTAGAAGAATACGTATCGGCCTAAACTGAGGGAAAAAAATGTTTTTTTATATATTTTTGGGGGATATTAGATATTATAAAAGAAAGCTCTATTTGTGGGAAAAAAAGGACGTCAATTTTGTTTGGTAACCACGTCGCACGACCGCGCAATTGTCAGTTAAAGCGACGCAGTGCCGAATCGCAAAAAGTGGTCTGGTCTTTGACCAGCAAAATGGTCCGGTCTGTAAGTGGTTAACGTACCTGTACGTTGCCCTTTAAGAAGCTTTTTGCAGGCGAGTGTGAGTGTGATCACAGGTCCCGCAGACTCGATGTCCGTGGGGATACCCACGATCGTCTCACAGAGAGGAAGAACGGGGAAATGCTAATGTAAACAAGCATTTCCCCGTTCTGCCTAATGACGCTGACACTGACCACAGCTCCCTGTAATCGGGAGCGGTGATCAGTGTCGGGTCACACATAGCCCCCCCCCCCCCCGCAGTTAGAATCACTCACTAGGACACACTTAACCCCTACAGCACCCCCTAATGGCTAACCCCTTCACTGCCAGTCACATTTACACAGTAATCAATTAATTTTTAATTGCACTGATCGCTGTATGAATGTGAATGGTCCCAAAATAGCTCCAAAAGTGTCCAATCTGTCTGCCATAATGTCACAGTCACGATAAAAGTCGCTGATCGCTGCCATTAATAGTAAAAAATAAAAATGATTAATGAAAATGCCATAAAACGATCCCCTATTTTGTAGACGCTATAACGTTTGCGCAAACCAATCAATAAACACTTATTACGTATCAGCCTAAACCGAGGGGAAAAAAATAATTTATATATTTTTGGGGGATATTTATTATAGCAAAAAGTAAAAAAGAATGTGTTTTTTTTTTCAAAATTGTTGCTATTTTTTTTTTATAGCGCAAAAAATAAAAACTGTAGAGGTGATCGAATACCACCAAAAGAAAGCTCTATTTGTGGGGAAAAAAGGACGTCATTTTTGTTTGGAAGCAACTTCGCACGACCGCGCAATTGTCAGTTAAATCGACGCTGTGCCGAATCGCAAAAAATCGCTTTGGTCTTTTGCCAGCCAAATGGTCCGGGGCTGAAGTGGTTAAGGGTTAAATAGTTTTGTGCAGCATAGCACGAGCCAAACTTCTTTTTTTTTTATTTATTCATAAACCAAGCTTTGGTATCAAATTGCATTCTATCAATACTGGGAAACACAGGAAATGAAGATTTATTATTGAAAATATGCTTTTATTTTCAGTGAAAATAATCAAACCCAGTGCTTGGCCTAAGCTGAGGGAGCCTTGGAAACAAGGATAAGACATTCCCATCAAAGTGTTGCCATAACCCACACATGTCCTTGTAAGATAACAATTCTTCCTAGTGGCTGTGAACATTGTCTATCTCCCACGGGACCCCTCCGCACCTACTCGGGGCTTGCAAAAAAAAAAAAATTGCAGACCAGCTTTTCCCCACAATCTTTAGCTGGGGTTAAGTGGCTTAGGCACAATTTCCACTTTCCATATTCTGATAGAATTTCTCCTGTTTAAGTACTACATGGTACTGAGATGAAATAAGCAGGATTTTTTGCTCACATGATCAATGATGTTGTCTATTTAAATTACTAAAATAGTTGTCACCCATCTGCTTTGTGTTATTGCTCGAAGGTGGAAAGCAGAATGCTTAAAAGGGAACCCTATTCATAAAAACGCAGTTCTAAAGAATACTGGAAATATTAAGTGCAGCACTAATCCATATTGTGTGTATATATTAGAAAATTGTGCAAGTATGCAAACAGTAAGTATAACACATCGACTGTGCAAAATAAAATAAAGTGCTAGGGGCAAACAACAATAAATTAATATAAATACAATTCATGAATTGAAATCACTAAAAAGTTAATATATGTGAAATGGCATTGTGAATAAATAACACATAAAGGGGAAAAAAACAGCCCAAACAGGTGAAATTTAATTATAAGTGTTTAGGTAGAAATCAATGTTGAAATTGAAGATATATTCAACCTCTGAAGGATAGGCCTCCATCCAGTAAGAAATCACCATAGATTGTGAATCCACCACCGATTAAAAAAATTGGATACATGAGTCAAATTTTTTTTTACATTTCTTTCTAAAATCTTATCTATTTCGCACCATTAGTGGGCTGCAGCAACAGCCGATTCATGCGGCCATCAAATTTGAGTAATCGGACACGTTGGACATTTTTGAAAAATGAAGGATTTTCTAATCATTGATTGGAGAATTGTGCGAGAAATGTAATTGAAAAAGAAATGCGCATGTGCGAGAAAAGAAAATTCCTGGAAACAAAAGAAGGTTCCCAGCCACAAAAAAAAAAAATTCTGTAGCAATATGAGTTGAAATTGAAGGCTTGGTTGGTCCAATTTTGAAATCAATGGTGGCACCATCAGATCACAAAACACACAAATTTTCAGATTTTCAAAAGAAAATTCTTTTGAAATTCGACCATCTATGGCCAGTCTTACCGGACTCAGTGGACCCAATGCCATCAGCATGGAGAGAGTCAAACAAGCATGGAACAGGGAACGTGGTCACTCTCAGAAAACAGCATGTGCGGTCAGCTTCTGTTCAACCTTGTCACCGGACCCAATTGTGGACTCCACCATTCATAAAAGAAAGAGGTCGCCACATAGTGTAAAACCATCAACTATGGGTTTTATTTTAAAAGGTAGAACACTTACATCAATGATGATATAAATGGGCGAGATAAGGTATGTGATCACAAATACATCCAAGAAGCGCAGTAACGTGGAGCTAGTTCAGTCTACCCGACCGGTTTCATTCAATAGAATATCATCTGGGGCATGAGGCATTAGGTATAAGTAATACTACTTAGACCCCTTTCACACTGTGGGCGTATTTCAGTGCGCTGGCAAAGCATCAGAAAAAGTCCTGCCGGCAGCTTCTTTGGAGCATTGAAGGAGAACTCACCGGTCCTCCACCGCTGTTCCCCATTGAAATCAATGGGGCAGTGCTGCAATACCCCTGGCAAAACGCCGCTCCGGCATAATTTTGCAGGCAAATTTAACCCCTTTCCGGCCACTAGCGGGGGTTTAAAACCGCCCCGCTAGCGGGCGAATAGCGCCCACAAAATGTCTGGTTGACAAACGGCTGTTCAGAAATGAACCGAAAAGCGATAAATGAAAAATGCGAAAAGAAATGCGCGAATCAACACTCACCAAACGTCTACTAAAACGAAATTAGCAGAAGGAGCCCAAAGGGTGGTGCTAAAGAGCTGAAAAACCACATAATATGTCTAGGCCCTTGTACACACGGTCGGAGATTCCAACGGAATGTGTCCGATCGGACCGTTTTGTCGGATATTCCGACTGTGTGTGGTCTCCATCGGACTGTTTCCGTCGGACAAAGTGCCACGCATGCTCAGATCAAATTCCTACATCAAAGCTATTGGCTACTAGCGTGAACGTAGTCCCGTCGTAACGAAATAACGTAATCACGTCGGATTTTCCGACAACTTTGTCCGACTGTGTGTATGCAACAGTTTCGGACAAAATCCGTCAGACAAAATGCGACGGATTTGGTTGTCGGAATCTCCTACCGTGTGTACAAGGGCTAGTACGTCGCTACTTTCATAATTGTTGGCCAACATTTGTGTGACCGTGTGTATGCAAGGCAAGTTTGAGCCAACACCCTTCGGACAAAATTCCACGGTTTTGTTGTCAGAAAGTCTGATCGTGTGTGTGAGGCTTAAAAATAAAAATAAAATTCAGTGAATAAAGGGGGGGGGGAGGAAGGAGGGTGGTAAGATTCCACAATGTCTGCCATCCTCCAGCTAAAACTTTCCTGGGACCCTCCTGCTTACAACCCCCTGAAGACCCCACCTGTTCCTGTCCAGCCTCACCAAACAGATTAGTACACTCACCTCTTAGCATCCTTTAAAATTACTAAAACTTCTCACATGCCTATACTCCCCCTTTTACCAAGTCATGCCGTGCTTCTGTCTACGTCTTGTTGGCTTTTCCTCTTGTCTTGACTTTCCCTATATTACAATAACTCACACTGAATGCTTTGTATTTTATATTCTACACCACTCTATTCTAACCACCCTCCACAGCACCCTCTACTGTCCATTATAACCTGCCTTGGTAATTAGAATGTTATACAAAGGTGTTTGATTTCTCCTGGTATGAGGGGGCTAAACTTGAACTATGGGGTTCCGGAGATTTCTAGTTACTCCCCTGTTCAACAGGCTCCTAGTCCAGGCTATTTATAATATGGGGATACCTTTAATTATGGAGACCTAGCTAACAATGAGCACAATCAGAATTCCAGAATAAAAATAAAATCCACATCACTGGAGGACTGTATTCCCTAGTCAGTGTAATTGCAAAATGTTCACTTTCGCTTGACTACACCATAAATAAAAATCATTTGGAGAAAAATCATCTTTTTCCTGTTTAGAGTCTGTTACTTCAGAAATGAAAGAAATAATAATTATATTGCAGCTTTCCTTTGCTATTTAAAACTGGTCCCCATACCGGCGTTGAACTGGCATGCCAGCAGGCCTGGCATTGCGCACATATTGTAGAACGTAATAACCAACGCATTCAGCAGAAGTGTCTCTTGTAATCACATGAATCCTTTGGATTGGTTTCTGGCTTCATTCATGCACAATTTGCAGAGCTGTTAATATTCATAAAGCAAAGTCGGACTCTACCGATACCCAAAGGCATTGTCACTGCAAATGCCACAATGTTACTGTGCAGAATGGTGAAAAGACGTCAGTAAATGTGCCTGCTCTTAAGGAAAGGAAATGTTCATTATATGTCTCTTACTGATCATCTCTTTACTGCAAGACTTGCAGAAATACTAGCCAGCTGACCCATTCCCGGGCAGTAAGCCTATCCTCTGCATACGCCGCCAGCATGATGCTGAGTTGTACAATAAAGTGTCTCCCAGCAGCAGCCAATTGGATTTGAGTTGTCTAGTACAGCCAATCAGATTTCAATTGTCTTGTATGGCCAATTGGATTTCAGTTGTTTATTATGATTAATCAGATTTTAATTGTCTTGTACAGCCAATCAGATTTTAGTTGTCTAGTATGGCCAGTCGAATTTCAGTTGTTTAGTATGGCCAATCAGATTTCCGTTGTCTTCTATGGCCAATCAGATTTCAGTTGTCTAGTACAACCAATCAAATTTTAGTTGTCTTGTACAGCCAATCAGATTTCAGTTGTCTATCATGGCCAGTTTAATTTCAGTTGTTTAGCATGCCCAATCAGATTTCAGCTCTTTAGTATGTCCAATCAGGTTTCAGTTTTCTCGTGTGGCCAGTCGGATTAAAGTTATCCAGTATGACCAATCAGATTTTAGTTGTCTTGTACTGCCAGTCAGATTTCAGTTGTCTATTATGGCCAGTCGAATTTCAGTTGTCTAGTACGCCCAATCAGATTTCCGTTGTCTAGTATGGCCAATCAGGTTTAAGTTGCCTAATATGGCCAATCAGATCTTAGTTGTCCTGTACAGCCAATTTTATTTTAGGTGCCTAGTATGGTCAGTCAAATTTCAGTTGTCTAGTACAGCCAATCAGATTTAATTAGTTAAATACGGCCTATCCGATTTCAGTCTTCTATTATGGCCAGTCAAATTTCATATGTCTAATACAGCCAATCAGATTTCAGTTGTCTTATATAGCCAATCGGATTTCAGCAGTCTAGTCTGACCAGTCGGATTTTAGTTGTCTCGTACAGCCAATCAGATTTCAGTTGTCTGGTACGGTCAATCAGATTTCAGTTGTTTAGTATGGCCATTCAGATTTCAGTTGTCTAGTACAGCCAATGAGATTTCAGTTGTCTAGTACAGCCAATGAGATTTCAGTTGTCTAGTACAGCCAATGAGATTTCAGTTGTCTAGTGCTGTCAGTCAAATTTTAGTTGTCTAATATGGTTAATAAGATCTCCATTGTTTAGAAAGACCAATCAGATTTCAGTTGTCTAATAATGGATAGGATATTGATGCTGCACCTAGTTACGTTGGCGTGATAGCTTTTAAGTAATACAGAATGGTTGTGCTTTATCGCTCTTTCTGATAATCCATGCCTAAGGGGTTGATTTACTAAAGGAATAGAGTAGAGACTCTTCACTTTAAAATGTGAATATTCACTGAACTTAGTAAATAAGGTAAAGTTGTGCTTGCTTCAGTTGTCCAGTCATATGCAAAGATTTTTCCCCCCTTTCATATGAATGTTTATTCAAATTAATTAAGGCTTTACTTTATTTTTTAAGCTCATTGAACATTCACCTCACTATGTTAAATGACTCTATTATTTTACAAGGTAAGCTCAAATAATTCTCACAATGGAAAGCAGTCATTGGTCAGTGCGACCACCTAATCGTACTGACCAATAAGAAGAAATACGAATTTCTATGCTTCCGAATTGTATACGAAATACAAAATTTCGTTGACGAATTTCGGATCCAAATTCCGTTACAACGGAAACGTGACTGGTGTTTTGTTGACCAATCAGAGGTTTTCTTCTGCTGCTGAGTGAGGGTTGGGAAAATGACCTTTTTTAATATGGGAGTGGGAGACTGGTACTGGTAGTCAATGGGATATTCAGAATCGGACAAAATAAGAATGTTCGTTAATATCGTTTTATCATTGTCATAATAATTACGATTATTCGTTATGATGAAGTTAAAACCCCAGGAAGTCAGCACAGCACAGGAATGGGGGGAGCCCCTCATAATGAGCACAACACAGGGATGGTGGGAGCCCCTCATAATGAGCACAGGGATGGTGGGAGCCCCTCATAATGAGCACAGGGATGGTGGGAGCCCCTCATAATGAGCACAGCACAGGGATGGGGTGAGCCTCTCATAATGAACATAATGAGTGGATGACTGCCATATTGAGAAAGGTTTTTATTGCTTTTTAAATTCATCATAATGAACGTTCGTAATTGTTATGAAAAGTTAACGAACCTAAGGAAAATTTGTATTTTGTACGAATCCAAATTGAATTTCGGACACAAATTACTAAATACGAATTAACAGCTAATACAAAATGGAACGGAACGAAACAAAACAAATTTATTGGCGGCGCACATGTCTACTTCTGGGACAGATTACTGGAAAAATAAGTTTTAGATGTACATCTCATTAGTCAGCACGATCACATGGCTGCAATGACCAATAACAGCTTACCATTAGGAACATTATGATGATGGGGCTGTGTATTACGGCGTACGGCGTGTTACACCAGCAACACTACTATGTGCAGCGGGGTCCGGAGGGGGACCCAGGGTATTTGAAGTTAGCTCACCTTTATAATTTTTCATGAAAATTTCAACTTTATTCTTCTATAAAGCTGATATCTTATTTCAACAGTTATTACGAGAGTAATTGCACAGAGGCACTGGGAGCTCCCTCTAGGGGCTAATAAATATATTACAAAAAATGGAAGAGCAAACATTTTGATGAAAGTAAATATTGCAATAAGCACTTCCAGTTTGTATTTGCTGAAAATACGTTCCCTTTAAATGTTCTGCCTATTGTTCTTGCAATAGGAGAATTTGAAGCTAAATAGCTGACTATATTGAAACATACCAGCATTATTAAAAATAAAAAAATTATAAGAGATTTAAGGGTTTTCATTAAACCTGTAAAAGTTAGTAATCATCACCGTCCAGGGCCAGGCACACAGTAGGTTTGTTCTCTTTCCCTCGTTATAATGCTACAGCAGTTAGCACTTAGCAAGTATTCTTACTAACACTTGGCGTGTTTGTTTGTATGGGATTCAGTAATGACTTGCAAAGTAATTGCTAAAACCTTACACCTACAAATATGGTCTTCAGGTTTTTATTAAATTCCGTAGTCTTAATAATGATAGTTGCTCCGACTCAGCAAACTATATACAAATATATTTAAAGTATCCCTATGAGCAGGGCTTTTTTTTTAGCAGGAATGCAGGGGAACACAGTGCCTCCAGCACTAGATGTATGCAATGGCAAGGGGAGCTGGTATGTACTGCAGGGTCTATTGATACTGGCTGCTGGGGGATCTATTGTTACTGGAGGGGATCTATTTTTGCAGCGGGGGTCTATTGTTGTTGGGGAGGTCTGTTGTTGCTGTTAGGGGATCTATTGTTGCTGAGGGTAAGTCTTATGTTTCTGGGGGGTCCGTTGTTGCTAGAAGGGATCTGCTGTTGAGGGAGGGGTATATTGTTGCAAGTGGTTCATTGTTGCTAAAGGGTTCTGTCTTTGATGGAGGGGGGGGGGGGTCTATTGTTGCTGGCTGCAAGGGATCTATTTTATTGCTTTTCTGGTAATCTTTGACAAATTCCATATAAATTACTTAGCACCAAAAATGTTATTTGGTTCTGTATTCTCTAAAAAGGGTGGTACTGGGAGGTGGGTAGGGGTTGGAATCAAGGGATGGTGTTCAGAGGTGGGTAGGGGGTGGAACCAAGGGATGGTGCTCAGAGGTGGGTAGGGGATGGAACCAAGGTATGGTGCTCAGAGGTTGGTAGGGGATAGAACCAAGGGATGGTGCTCAGAGGTGGGTAGGGGGTGGAGATGAAGGTTGACTTTGAAAGAGAGTGTTCCTGCATCTATTCTCAGAGAAAAAAAGCCCTGCATATGTGTATTCTGGGAGTTGCACTGTCACTGGCAATGTGAAATAAAAGTAAAGGGTTCCTATTTTAAAGAATTTTACTTTTATGCTTAAAAGAGAAGTATGGGAATCGTTATTTTTTATTTTCTTTCAAAACCATACTTACCTAGGTGGATGTAGCATCAGTCCGATTCTGCATCCAGCCCCCACCGGCTCTACGACTGAGAACAGAGCAAATCAAACACCACCGATTGCTCAGTTCTCACAGTTTCCCGAGCAGAGGGCCAGTGTATGTGAGGCATTGGCTCTCTGCTCGCCCCCCCGTGCTGTGGAGGGGGTGGGAGCGTCCGGCTCGCTGAGAGGCTGAGCCGGGTGTTGGTCCAGGCATGTGGGCAGCACCCAACCATATGGTCGCAATTAGTGATGGCCGAACGGTTCGCCCGGCGGTCGTTTCGCGGCGAATTTCCGACATTCGCGGTCCGCACGTTCGAACGCCTTTTTCCGTCGTTCGCCGCGGCGGACTTACGTGTTTAATGTATACAAGAACTTTAACCTTTGGTGACACGTTTATCATGTGATACAGGACAGCCAATTGAGACATGACAGCACATGGACACTTGTACATTCCCCCTAACCTATAAATACACCCGATCCGGTGGCCATTTTACATTCTTTCTTCTGTTAAGATAGGGACAGGTTCCTGTGTGGAGTAGGGAGAGATAAACCACTAGCTATTTGGTACACAAAAGTTCTTTTCAGGACTGGTATAGGTGTTAGGTGTTGATAGGTTTGCTGTGCTGCTGATTCTTGCAGCAGCCTGAGTGTCTTTTGTTAGTTTAGAGAAAGGGAAAGGACGGTGTATGCTACAGGGACAGCCAGATTAGTCTTTCATCATCATCATCATCATCATCATCATTAGCTGTTACTATCAAGGTCCACAAAAGAGCTGTTCCAGTAACCACTAATCGTTCTCTTTTTTTGCCAATTTGTATAGGGACAGGAAGGAAGCAGTGTTGTCAGGCAGTGAGGGTAATTTTAAAGACTTGCTGTTATTATTAGTTCCACAAAGGTTCTTTTCAGGACTGGTATCAGTGGTACAGTAATAGGCTTGTACATGTATAATATTCTTTCTTCCAAATATAGAAAGGATATTATACTTGACTGCTGCCCTTCTGCTGCAGTCTGCTAAACATTCACAACTCACTTGTTCCACAAAAGTTCTTATAAGGACTGGTAACTTGGTATAGGGTGCTACGGTACATAGGCTTGAGTGCGGTACAGTCTGCTGTTCTGTAAGGACCGCTATCGGTCCACAATAGATAGGGTTGACGTGCACCACTGCTGACCGCTGCCCTATACTGCAGCAGTCCTTCAGCGGTATAGGGACTGACGTACAGTCTGCTAATCACTAACACACAACCTGCTTGTTCCACAAAAGTTCTTATAAGGACTGGTAACTTGGTATAGGGTGCTACGGTACATAGGCTTGAGTGCGGTACAGTCTGCTGTTCTGTAAGGACCGCTATCGGTCCACAATAGATAGGGTTGACGTGCACCACTGCTGACCGCTGCCCTATACTGCAGCAGTCCTTCAGCGGTATAGGGACTGACGTACAGTCTGCTAAACACTAATACACAACCTGCTTGGTCCACAAAAGTTCTTATAAGGACTGGTAACTTGGTATAGGGTGCTACGGTACATAGGCTTGAGTGCGGTACAGTCTGCTGTTCTGTAAGGACCGCTATCGGTCCACAATAGATAGGGTTGACGTGCACCACTGCTGACCGCTGCCCTATACTGCAGCAGTCCTTCAGCGGTATAGGGACTGACGTACAGTCTGCTAAACACTAATACACAACCTGCTTGGTCCACAAAAGTTCTTATAAGGACTGGTAACTTGGTATAGGGTGCTACGGTACATAGGCTTGAGTGCGGTACAGTCTGCTGTTCTGTAAGGACCGCTATCGGTCCACAATAGATAGGGTTGACGTGCACCACTGCTGACCGCTCACCTATACTGCAGCAGTCCTTCAGCGGTATAGGGACTGACGTACAGTCTGCTAATCACTAACACACAACCTGCTTGTTCCACAAAAGTTCTTATAAGGACTGGTAACTTGGTATAGGGTGCTACGGTACATAGGCTTGAGTGCGGTACAGTCTGCTGTTCTGTAAGGACCGCTATAGGTCCACAATAGATAGGGTTGACGTGCACCACTGCTGACCGCTCACCTATACTGCAGCAGTCCTTCAGCGGTATAGGGACTGACGTACAGTCTGCTAATCACTAACACACAACCTGCTTGTTCCACAAAAGTTCTTATAAGGACTGGTAACTTGGTATAGGGTGCTACGGTACATAGGCTTGAGTGCGGTACAGTCTGCTGTTCTGTAAGGACCGCTATCGGTCCACAATAGATAGGGTTGACGTGCACCACTGCTGACCGCTGCCCTATACTGCAGCAGTCCTTCAGCGGTATAGGGACTGACGTACAGTCTGCTAATCACTAACACACAACCTGCTTGTTCCACAAAAGTTCTTATAAGGACTGGTAACTTGGTATAGGGTGCTACGGTACATAGGCTTGAGTGCGGTACAGTCTGCTGTTCTGTAAGGACCGCTATAGGTCCACAATAGATAGGGTTGACGTGCACCACTGCTGACCGCTCACCTATACTGCAGCAGTCCTTCAGCGGTATAGGGACTGACGTACAGTCTGCTAATCACTAACACACAACCTGCTTGTTCCACAAAAGTTCTTATAAGGACTGGTAACTTGGTATAGGGTGCTACGGTACATAGGCTTGAGTGCGGTACAGTCTGCTGTTCTGTAAGGACCGCTATCGGTCCACAATAGATAGGGTTGACGTGCACCACTGCTGACCGCTGCCCTATACTGCAGCAGTCCTTCAGCGGTATAGGGACTGACGTACAGTCTGCTAATCACTAACACACAACCTGCTTGTTCCACAAAAGTTCTTATAAGGACTGGTAACTTGGTATAGGGTGCTACGGTACATAGGCTTGAGTGCGGTACAGTCTGCTGTTCTGTAAGGACCGCTATCGGTCCACAATAGATAGGGTTGACGTGCACCACTGCTGACCGCTGCCCTATACTGCAGCAGTCCTTCAGCGGTATAGGGACTGACGTACAGTCTGCTAAACACTAATACACAACCTGCTTGGTCCACAAAAGTTCTTATAAGGACTGGTAACTTGGTATAGGGTGCTACGGTACATAGGCTTGAGTGCGGTACAGTCTGCTGTTCTGTAAGGACCGCTATCGGTCCACAATAGATAGGGTTGACGTGCACCACTGCTGACCGCTGCCCTATACTGCAGCAGTCCTTCAGCGGTATAGGGACTGACGTACAGTCTGCTAAACACTAATACACAACCTGCTTGGTCCACAAAAGTTCTTATAAGGACTGGTAACTTGGTATAGGGTGCTACGGTACATAGGCTTGAGTGCGGTACAGTCTGCTGTTCTGTAAGGACCGCTATCGGTCCACAATAGATAGGGTTGACGTGCACCACTGCTGACCGCTCACCTATACTGCAGCAGTCCTTCAGCGGTATAGGGACTGACGTACAGTCTGCTAATCACTAACACACAACCTGCTTGTTCCACAAAAGTTCTTATAAGGACTGGTAACTTGGTATAGGGTGCTACGGTACATAGGCTTGAGTGCGGTACAGTCTGCTGTTCTGTAAGGACCGCTATCGGTCCACAATAGATAGGGTTGACGTGCACCACTGCTGACCGCTGCCCTATACTGCAGCAGTCCTTCAGCGGTATAGGGACTGACGTACAGTCTGCTAAACACTAATACACAACCTGCTTGGTCCACAAAAGTTCTTATAAGGACTGGTAACTTGGTATAGGGTGCTACGGTACATAGGCTTGAGTGCGGTACAGTCTGCTGTTCTGTAAGGACCGCTATCGGTCCACAATAGATAGGGTTGACGTGCACCACTGCTGACCGCTCACCTATACTGCAGCAGTCCTTCAGCGGTATAGGGACTGACGTACAGTCTGCTAATCACTAACACACAACCTGCTTGTTCCACAAAAGTTCTTATAAGGACTGGTAACTTGGTATAGGGTGCTACGGTACATAGGCTTGAGTGCGGTACAGTCTGCTGTTCTGTAAGGACCGCTATAGGTCCACAATAGATAGGGTTGACGTGCACCACTGCTGACCGCTCACCTATACTGCAGCAGTCCTTCAGCGGTATAGGGACTAAGAGTTTTGTCACAGGGTCATTTAAAAAATGACATGCAGAGGAAGAGGCAGGCCCTTCCGCAGGGGTGGTAGGGGTAGGGCAGGAGCAACAGGCTTGAGCCAAAGTGGGAAGTTGCAGAAGGTGCGTTCAATTACTTTAAAGGATGCACCAGACTTGGTTGAGTGGCTCGCTCAGCCTTACTCTTCTGCACCCTCCTCATCCTCTCGATCTGCACCCTCTTCTTCACTCTCTGCTATGTGCACCCCCAAAGACACTACCACCAACAACACGACCACCACCACCACCACCACATACCTTCCGCTTGAGTCACTGGAATTATTTTCCGATCCATATCAAGAGGACATTTCTGATGCGCAGCCACTCTTGGTATTGGATCAGGAAGAGGAGGTAGCAACAAGCGCTACTCAGCAGTCTGACGCCAGTACCCAGATCAGCCCAAGGAGGAGGTTGGTCCCCGGTGTTGCTGCCTACTCCGAGATCTCTACTTATAGCGGTGGGGAAGGTGACGTTGATGATGACGTGTCTAGTGATGTCACGTGGGTGCCCACAAGAGAGGAAGAGGAGGGGAGTTCAGAGGGAGATATGGACCAGCAGATAGGGAGGAGAAGCAGCAATGACTTACATTGCACAGCAGGGACAAAGCAGACTGCAAATGTATCAGGAGCGAGTCATCGACCATGTACGGTCACATCTGGCGCTCCCAGGACACCGGCACATGGCTCCGCAGTGTGGGCTTTTTTTAACGTGTCCGCTGCTGACAATAGCGTTGCCATCTGCAATCTTTGCAGTCAACGCGTTAGTCGCGGTAAGCCCAATACTCACCTAGGGACGACCGCCTTAAGAAGGCACATGAGCAGCCATCACCGAGCCCAGTGGGAGCAACGGAACACACAAAGCCACACTGCAGGCTCTCACCGTCCAGCCTCGTCTTCTACTTCTCCTTCTCCTCTCTCCTCACAATTGTCCTCCACTCCACCTTCCATCACGCCAAGCTCACATTTTTCTGCAAAAAGGCAGGCTTCCGTGGGCCTAATGTTTGAGCGTAAAAAAATGATGATGCCGGATAACCCTCTTGCCCAACGGTTGGCGGCTGGCTTGTCAGAACTCATAGCCCGCCAACTACTGCCATATAAACTGGTGGACTCGGAGGCCTTTCGCAAATTTGTGGCCATTGGAACACCACAATGGAAGGTCCCAGGAAGGAAGTATTTCTCAGAGAAGGGCATCCCAGAGCTATATGGCCATGTTCAGCGGCAAGTGAATGTATCTCTGGCACACAGTGTCGGTGCCAAGATACATCTGACCACAGACACGTGGTCTAGCAAACACGGGCAGGGAAGGTATATCAGTTTTACTGCCCACTGGGTGAACCTTCTGACGGCCGTCAAGCATGTAACCCGTGGCACCCGTGTAGATTTGGTTTTACCGCCACGGATTGCATGCAGGCCTGACTCTTCTTCTCCTCCTCCTACTCCATCCTCCTCCCTCTCCTCCTCAGCTGCCTCCTCCTTTTCCGCTGCTAGCGTCTCTTCCACTGCACCGCCCAAGCTCCCCAGAACCTATTCCACATGCCAGGTGAGACGTTGCCATGCCGTGCTGCGTCTGTTGTGCCTGGAAGCAAAGAGCCACACTGGCCCGGCACTCCTTTCAGCTTTGCGTTCACAGGCAGATGAGTGGCTAACACCGCTCAATTTGACAGTTGGTAAAGTGGTGTGTGACAACGGTGCCAATCTGCTTAGCGCATTGAAACAGGGCAAAATCACGCACGTGCCGTGCATGGCACACGTCTTAAACTTGGTCGTGCAGCGATTCCTTGTCAAATACCCTGGGGTCCAGGACATCTTGCGGCAGGCAAGGAAAATCTCGGCCCATTTCAGAAGATCTTACACGGCCATGGCTCGCCTTGCTGACATTCAGCGGCGACACCATCTGCCGGTCAGACGTCTTATTTGCGATTGCCCGACGCGATGGAACTCAACCTTCTATATGCTTGATAGGCTGCTCCAGCAGAAACGTGCAGTTAACGTCTACCTGTATGAACTCTGCGAAAGAAACGGTTCTGGGGAGCTGGGTTTTTTTTCACCGCGCCAGTGGCTGCTCATGCGCGACACATGCAGACTTCTGCGGCCATTTGAGGAGATCACCAAACTGGTCAGTCGCAGCCATGGCGCCATCAGTGACATGGTACCTTATGCCTTCTTTCTGGAGCGTGCATTGCGTCGTGTCATTGATCAGGCTGTGGAGGAGCAGGAGCGGGAAGATGAGGAAGTCGCAATGCTGGATGAATTCCCAGGGGGGGCTACTCTATCTGAGACAAGTCAACAACAGGAGTCTGATGAGGAGTCAGAGGAGGATGGTGCCGGGGCGGATGAGCAGGAGCAAGAAGAGCATGCTTTAAACCTTTCTGGGATCCCTGTTGTGCGAGGATGGGGAGAGGAGAATGAAGAGGACGACATTATCCTGGATGATGAGCAGGAGCCAGGCCACCACACCGCTTCCACTTTAGTGCAAATGGGGGCCTTCATGCTCCAGTGTTTTAATAGGGACCCCCGTATAAAAAGCATGAGGGTCAAGGACCAGTACTGGGTGGCAACGTACTTAGACCCCCGGTACAAACACAAAATGGCGGAAATGTTACCGCCGTCGCAGAGGGCTGTCAGAATGCAGCACTTCCAGGCCTTGCTTCGAGAAATGCTGCATTCTGCTTTTGCGTGCGCTGGCAGAGGAGCAATTCCCACTCCCAGAGAAGGATTTGCGGGTACCAATCCAACAGCGCCTGCAAGAAGAGGCCGGTTTGAAGATGTGTTGGTGACTTCGGATATGAGGTCATTCTTTCAGCCGACCCATCGACAGGTGTCATCCGGATCCAGCATCAGGGAACGCCTAGACCGTCAGGTGTCCGACTACATTGGGTTAACGGCCGATGTGGACGCTCTGAGGAGTGATGAACCCCTAGACTACTGGGTGGGCAGGCTTGACCTCTGGCCAGAGCTTGCCCAATTTGCAATCGAACTGTTGGCTTGCCCCTCATCCAGTGTCCTGTCCGAAAGGACGTTCAGCGCAGCAGGGGGGATTGTGACCGATAAGCGTACTCGCCTAGCTCACCACAGTGTTAACTACCTCACATTTCTAAAAATGAATGAGGCATGGATCTCGGAGGAATTCAACACATGTGACCAGTAGACCATGTATATGTCTATAAACTATTTTTTTAATCAAGCACACAGACCTTCTTAATTCATTTGGCTCACTTCCTTGACCCAAAAAAGCACACCGTACTATATGCCCCTACCCTCCTCTTTGAAGAGGTTGAGCGGTGTCATATTTCTACTGGGGCTGCTTATGATATCCCTGTGCTGTGCTGACTTCCTCCTGGGGGTTCTTATTATGAAGGGATCACACTATCCCTGTGCTGTGCTGACTTCCTCCTGGGGGTTCTTATTATGAGGGGATCACACCATCCCTGTGCTGTGCTGACTTCCTCCTGGGGCTGCTTACGGTGCTGCTGTCAGTGCTGTATGTCACGGTGCTGCTGTCAGCGCTGTATGTCACGGTGCTGCTGTCAGCGCTGTATGTCACGGTGCTGCTGTCAGCGCTGTATGTCACGGTGCTGCTGTCAGCGCTGTATGTCACGGTGCTGCTGTCAGCGCTGTATGTCACGGTGCTGCTGTCAGCGCTGTATGTCACGGTGCTGCTGTCAGCGCTGTATGTCACGGTGCTGCTGTCAGCGCTGTATGTCACGGTGCTGCTGTCAGCGCTGTATGTCACGGTGCTGCTGTCAGCGCTGTATGTCACGGTGCTGCTGTCAGCGCTGTATGTCACGGTGCTGCTGTCAGTGCTCTGTATTACGGTGCTGCTGTCAGATGCCTCTATCACGGTGCATGTGTCATTCCGGTATGTCACGCTGCTGGTGATCATCTCCTGCACCCTCTTCTTTGCCTACCCTGGTCCCTGACCTTCCCTCTCCTCCATTGCCTTCATTAGCTCCATAGTCCTGAATTGTTAGAACAATTTCCCAAATAAAATAAAAATGCTTGTAGTTATCGATCCCAAATTCACCTCATACATGTATTATGTCATTGTCCAGATGGTGGGACTACGTTTTACCCCCTAATAATTACCACGTGGCCGCAAATTCGACATGAAGGTTTGCAAAGTTCGCCTCCCATTGAAGTCAATGGGGCCCGCGGCGAACGGTCGGTTTCGCGAACGTTTGGGTCCGTTCGCATTTCGCGTTCGCGAAACGTCCCGTCGGAAGTTCGTCCATCACTAGTCGCAATCTTACCTGAGCCTTGACCGGCTCTGTGATGTCACCCATCAGCTGAAAACGTGTCACAGGAGGGCAGAACGAACTGCACTCTTGTGATCCACAGGAGAAGTACAGCCAAATGTGCTTTGGCTGTACTTCTCCTTTAACCACTAGCCGACCAGCGCACAACGATGTACGTCAGCACAATGGCACAGCTGGGCAAATGGGCGTACCGGTACATCCCCATTAAATCACGACATTGTGGACGCATGCCCGCAGCGTTCTCCGTGACCATGCCCATGGGTCCCACAGATTCGATGTCCACCAGGGGCCCGCAACCGTGTCACTGAGCGGAAGAACAGGGAGATGCCTTTGTAAACAATCTATTTCCCCGTTCTGCCTAGTGATATGACAGGAATCTACTGTTCCCTGTCATCGGGAGCAGTGATAGCTGTCATGTCAGTGGTAGCCCATCCCCCCCACAGTTAGAACATCTCCCTAGGACACACTTAATCCCCTGATCGCCCCCTAGTGTTTAACCCCTCCCCTGCCATTGTCATTTACAAAGTAATCAGTCCATGTTTATAGCACTGATTGCCGTATAAATGACAATGGTCCCAAAATGGTGTCAAAAGTGTCAATGTCCCTCTGTCCTTCTTTTCCCCTCATTTGTCCCTCATTTTGGTCTGATCTATATAGATGTATATAAAATGCACTTCTTATCAATTAAAAAAGTGTTTTCCAGCGGTAAACCTTTCATCTGATTTTTAAATTGCAACATTTGTAAATTCCAAAAGCCAATATAAAGGAATAGTAGTAGCAATAAAAGCACTTGTGGGCTTAACCAATCTTGTTTTTTTTTTAGTACAATTCTCCATTAAGGGGGTGTGGCAAGGGGTGTGTCCTATGCCTGCATACTTTTGCAGATAGGTGTCCCTCATTCCCATCTCATAAAGTTGGGAGGTATGACCATAGTCTTTGCTAGCTTTGAATTTTTGCACTCATAGTTGTACCGGTAATGTTATATTAAATGCATTTATTATTATAATTATATAATAACTGAGGTTAACTTGCTATCAGCAATGCAATGATGAGTGCAAAATATGCTTAAAGTGGGGTGCCCCTAAGAAAAAACAATTAAAAGTCAGCAGCTACAAATACTGCAGCTGCTGACTTTTAATAATCGGACACTTACCTGTCCCAGGGTCCAGGTCCCAGATGACTATGCGGCGCGAGGGGAAGTGATGTCACCAGCCCGGGCAAGGAAGAAGGCAGACTATGAGGGACCCCCTTGCAACAGGTATTTAGAGGTAAGTAAAAAAAAAAAAATTCCAATTATTTTTTATTTCTTTTTTTAAGAATTTTAAGCACTTTTTTATTTTTTGGTGGCAACACCACTTTAAATGGGGCCAATAAAAAAAACACATTCATATTTACATATACTGAAAAATAAAGGTGACTTATAGTTTCAGTGTGATCTATGTCCTTCATGGCTTGTTGATGTCTCTGATATGTCTGGGCTGTAGTATGTTGATTTCAGCTGCATTCAGCTTCTGAACTATCTGTTGTAAATTGGCCCTGAAGCATTAGGCCCCTTTCACACAGGCGCCTCCATGAAGTGGAATCCGCTTGCTCAGCAGGGGATCTCTCCGCTGATGCCCGCTGATCGGGCAGATGAGAGGTCCGTATCTGTACTGCATAGCCACAGACACAGTCCCGCTCTCCTCTATGGGGCAATCAATCTAATGGATGCGATCGGGTCTGGGGGGGGGAATAGGACCACCATCTATCTGTTTTTGGTGGACAGGATTGTATCAAATGGCGGTGGGACATGGAAGAGACTGAACGTCCGATCAAGTCAGTTTTTCAGGTGGACCTGATCGGATCACCTGTGTGAAAGGGGACTTACATCAAAATATCAAATCAGACCCAATTCCTACACCTTTAGGCTTTGGATAAGCCTCAGTGGATGAATTCACTTCAAACCTCAGATCAGCCCCAATTCCTGAAGCTTCAGACCTCAGATCAACTCAAACCCATATCTCAGATCAGGCCCAAACCAAACATTTCGGATGTCAAATTATCCCGCATGTATACATGCACTTACCTCCTCAGGTCAACTGCTGCACCCCATACTAGCACATTGTAGGTGGGATGCAGCATGGTGCCGCAGCAATGATTCACTCAGATGGGTGGCACAGTGGTGTAGTGGTTAGCACTGTCACCTAGCAGTAAGAAGGGTCACTGGTTCAAATCCCAACCACGACACTATCTGCCTGGAGTTTGCATGTTCTCCCTGTGCCTGCATGGGGTTCCTCCAGTTTCCTCCCACAATCCAAAGAAATTCAGGTAGGTTAATTGTAGACACTCACTCAGGTTGAACTAGATGGACTGGTGTCTTTATTCAACCTTACTAACTATGAAACTAAGTCAGTTGCAATATAAAATTTGTACTGAAGAATTGAATAGGGCACACTCACAGTTTTCAATAACATGAAGAAGCAGGTTCCAGCTGAACTGACAGCATCTGTTGAGAGGGGACGGAATGCAGCCGTCTCATGCCCAATCAGGAAGGTACTCAGAGAGATGCAGTGGGTAGCACTCTGACCTAGCAGTTAAAATGGGTTGCTGGTTTGTACCCCAAGCACGACACTACCTGCCTGGAGTTTGCATTTTCTCCCTGTGCCTGCGTGGGTTTCCTCCGAGTACTCCAGTTTCCTCCTACACTCAAAAGACATGCTGGTAGGTTAATTGGCTTCTGTCTGAAATTGGCCCTAGTATAATTGTGAGTTGGGTACCTTGGATTGTGGGCTCCTTGAGGGTAGGGACTGATGTGAGTGTGCGATGTATGTGTGGAGCTCTGCACAAAATTGACGGCGCTATATGGGTACCTTAAGTAAATAATAATATAATAGAGGAGCATCCTAATGAGACACAATGTACAGGGATATGGACAAATGTAGACATGCACCCACATTCATTTAGGCTCGGTTCACACAGGGGCGACACGACTTCAGGGCGACTTTGTGAGGCAACTTGGAGACGATTTGAACACGACTTTTAGACAAAAAAAACGGCGTGGGGGTCCCCCCAGATCCACACCAGACCCTTATCCGAGCACGCTACCCGGCCGGCCAGGAAAGGGGGTGGGGACAAGCGGACGGCCCCCCCTCCTGAGCCGTAGCAGGCCGCGTGCCCTCAACATGGGGGGGTGCCTTGGGGGAGGGGGGGCGTGCGGCCCCCCCACCCCAAAGCACCTTGTCCCCATGTTGATGAGGACAAGGGCCTCTTCCCGACAACCCTGGCCGTTGGTTGTCGGGGTCTGCGGGCGGGGGGCTTATCGGAATCTGGGAGCCCTCTTTGAGGGCACGCGGCCTGGTACGGCTCAGGAGGGGGGGGGGCGCCCGCTCGTCCCCATCCCCTTTCCTGGCCGGCCGGGTAGCGTGCTCGGATAAGGGTCTGGTGTGGATCTGGGGGGACCCCCACGCCGTTTTTTTCGGCGTAGGGGGTTCCCCTTGGAATCCATACCAGACCTAAGGGCCTGGTATGCTCTCGGAGGGGGAACCCATGCCAATTTTTTTTCAGAAATTTGGCGTGGAGTTCCCCCTTCAGAGCTAATAATTCTGTTAAATTCGCCTCCGTATAGACAGAGATCCGACTTGGAGGCGACCTCCATTGAAATCAATGGGTGCAAGTCGCCTACAAGTCGGATTCAAGTAGTACAGGAACTTCTTTTGAAGTCAGAGCGACTGTCAGTAGCGTGCATTAAGACAGCTCTCATTCACTTACATTGATTTTTAAATGTTGTCCGACCTGAGGCGACTAGGGGCGACCTGAAGTTGGATCGGAGTCGCCCCTGTGTGAACCGAGCCTTAGGTTGAACTGGATGGACTGGTGTATTTATTCAACCTTACTAACTATGTAAGACTTCCTCTCCCTCTGCATTGCCACTGCGGTTTAGCGCCACCTGCAGTGGAGTCAGCAGACTGCACCTGCTTACAACATTATGACATACTTCCCTTAAAACTAAGCCCTCCAGCAGGGCACCGTCACCGCTGTTTGGGCTTCTGTCTTTGCCTGGTCTTCCTTCTGTGTTTGCAGGCTTCAACCATTTGAATGGCTGAGCCTTCGGTGACGTCACTGCCATGCATGCTGTAGTATAGAGCTCTGAATGGATGCCACTGTTGATTCAGAGGTCAGTGCGTGTGCACCAGTGATGTCACCTGCTGCTACTACAGTAAAGATTTTATAAATGGCGCATGTTTACAGGGTTACCTGTAGGTACAAATCAAAATGCTGTCATGAGTTGGGGCGATTTAAACAATTCTATTGCCGGAAGTGGGGTGCAACTTGTAATGCGATTTGTAACTCATGTCGCATAACAAGCATAAGCGTAATAATGTCGCATAACAAGCCACACGGGTGTGAACAGGGGCTAATACTGCTTTAAGCCCATTCAAATGTATTTATACTTAATAATGAACTTTCTTATATTAAAGTGGTTGTAAACCCTTACAAACCACTTTGACCTACAGGTAAGCCTAGATTAAGGCTTACCTGTAGGTCCAAGAAATATCTCCTAAACCTGTACGGTTTAGGAGATATTTACCTGAAGCCACCGCTGTCTACGGCGCATGCGTTTTTTTTTTAAAAGCCCATAAACTCCACTCTATGTTAGCCTATGTGTCCATGCACACATGGACGTTTTTCAGCTTTAATGAGCAGTGGAGTTTATGGGCTTTTTTCTGAACGCCAGAAATTCGCGTTCAAAGTGCTGTTTTTCACCGCTAAAAAACGACAAACGCTGATAAACGCTCATAAACGCTTATAAACGCTCATAAACACATGTTAATTAGTGTTCGGGAATTCTATTTTTTCAATGCATTGTGGGAGTTTGGAATGTACTGTGGGATTTTTGGAGTGTCCTCTGTGTATTTTTATTGAAAACGCCCATAAACGCTAACGCTAATAAACGCTCATAAACGCTAGTACAAAGCAAGTTTTTCAACCAGCGTTTTCTGCCAGCAATCTGGCGTCCAGAAAAAGATTTTTTGAGCTTCAGTGTGCATGGAGCCTTAGGCATTCAGAAAACAGCCCATAAACTCCACTGCTGATAAATGTCCAAAAACGTCCATGTGTGCATGGGCACATAGGATAACATACAGTGGAGCTCATGGGCTTTTAAAAAAAACGCCCAAACTCCAAAAAACTACCATTTATGATCTCCAGTGTGCATGGAGCCTTAAGGTGTAAGTTTGTTATTTTTTACAGATAAATATGGATCTTTAGATATTTTTACAGATCACAGTAAAGAGCATAGTGCAGAGTACAAATAATCTCTACATGCAATCTCTTCCCTGAAAATGGTGAGTGCTTTGATTCCATGCCGCGACTTCTGGTCTCATTGTATCACATAATGGTGTGTAACCTTATGAGACTCATTGATTTTAATAAAAAAACACAGACCCAAAAAGCGAGCAGCTAATTGTTGGTGGTGGGCAGGCTGCCAGTTCCTGCAGGTGTAAGATGACTGGCATTTCTGTGTCTCTGGTATTTCTGGCTGCGGAGCGGTTAAACCTTTTATGCGGCTTAACCCATCACAAATTCCGAGTTAAAACCCTCTTGAATATCTCCGGTATTCTCTAATTATTTATTCATGCACAGACAGATAATCCGAGGGTTCCCCATAATCCTCACTTGGGGATCAGAAAGGAAATTTTGACTCTCGTTTTCCATTGTCTGCTACTGGATGTTTAGGAGTTTTGGGCTTTTGAATGAAATAATGAAGTGCTATATAAACATTGGAAGAGGGTGATGTGTGTGTGTATATATATATATATACATATATATATATATATATATATATATATATATATATATATATATATATATATATACATACACACACACACACATATATATATATATATATATATATATATATATATATATATATATATATATGCAGTATATTCTCTTGATTTTATATTTACAATAACCCTCATTGATACAATTTGCTTTTGCATTATAGATATATATATATAATGCAGACCACTTTTTTAAGCTGTGTTCGTGAAAATAAAGCGTAGGTTGTATTTTTGTTAAACCATTTGACTCCTCTATCATATTTCAATTATTTATTACAAAATATCACAAAACCCAATGTCAGGCACCACAAGGTGAATCATTTAAGTACAAGACTGTATAGGCTAGGCTGTATAGAGTTGCTGGAGCTGGGGCTGGGTTTCTGCATGTGGGTTACTGGATTTGGAGTAGAGTGGGAGCTGGAGATGGAGTAGTGGTTGAGCTGGGTTGCTAGATCTTGGAGCTGGGTTACTGGAGCTGGAACGGGTTGCTAGAGCTGGAGAAAAGCTAGAGCTGGTTGATAGAGCTAGAGCAGTGGTCATCAACCCTGTCCTCAGGGCCCACTAACAGGCCAGGTTTTATGTATTACCTTGGGTGGATGCAGACTAGAATACTGCAATCACTGAACAGCAAATGATATCACCTGTGATGTATTTCAGTTATCTTGCAAACCTGGCCTGTTAGTGGGCCCTGAGGACAGGGTTGATGACCATTGAGCTAGAGAACATCTGGAGTAAAGCTGGACCAGGGTTGTTGGAACAAAGCTATAAGTAGTTGATGGAATTGGCGTAGACTTGGAGTTGTTTTGTTGGAGTTGTAGTAGAATTAAAGTGAAATTCCAGGAAAAAATGTATGGCTGGTTTGCTTGAAACAGAGCTGGGCTGCTGGAGCTGGAAGAAGAGCTTGGTCTTGGTTATTTGAGCTGGAGTAGAGCTGGAGCTTGAGTTACTAAAGCTAGAATAGAACTGCAGTTGGGTTTCTGGAGGTGGGTTATTGAAGCTGGAGTAGACCTGGAGCCAGGGCTGCTGTTAGAAATCATGAGGCACGGAAGCCTTCCTGAGGGCTCCCCCCCCCCCCCCAACTTATGACCTCCAATACTTAATACACTATACCTGACCCAAGATGGATGCTAGAGTCACATGGTGCACCAACGTCAAATCGGACGGCTGTCTACTTGTGACTGCAGAAAGTCATAGTGAAGTCAAGTTCCTCACAACTACTTTTACCTTCTGCATTGTAAAACGCCACCCCTCAAAATGCACCTTAAATTTGCCAAATAGTTTGAATACAATATTTACTTGTTCCAGAGAAGTGATTATTAAGGACAAAGCATTCATGCAACTTCCACTTCCAGGAGAAGAGACCACAATGGCTGCCTACATATTTCTTTCATGACAGGTTTTCTTTATTGACCAGACTGTGTAGTATATGTGATGCGAAGCGTTGCTTGTTCCTGCACACGTTAGGTTGTGTTTTGATAAGATATTGTAGAAATGACCCGTCTGCAGTTCATGCATTTCAAGTGAAATTCACCCGAACGTTTATTTTGGATGGCTGGATTAGTGATATTGTTGGAGCAGATTATCTGCCAGACATAATTACCATCTTCCCCACCTGACTCCTGAGTGTGAGTGTGTTTACTCACTATGTGCGGTACAATTGTCTACCTCTCGACAAGCAGGAAGACAGCTGCTTCCTACTCGACATATTTGATAATGAAAGGGAAACGAGAGGGTTCTCTTCCGTTCCAGGGCTGGTGTCCTCATTAGCTGAAGAGTGAAATATACCACAGCCACGTCTCTGCTGTCTGCGCTATTGCTAATGCCTGGCTCTCTGATGACAGATCGCTGTTGAAAATAGTTATATAACTCCAGTAAGCTGTTCAGAGTCCAAGAGCCTGATTTACTAGAAGCAAGTTGACACTGCCGCTTTGCTTTCACATACACAAAATAAAGCCTTCTGGTTCAATCCATTGCATGTGCAATTGTGTGGGCAAGTACTGTACAGCCATAAAAAAATGAATGATCTCCGAGCGTATTAAAGATAAAGTGGTATTAACCACTTGCTTACCGGGCATTAAACCCCCTTCCTGCCCAGACCAATGTTCAGCTTTCAGCGCTGTCACTCTTTGAATGACAATTGCGCGGTCATGCTACAGTTTACCCAAATGACATTTTTATCATTTGTTTCACACAGATAGAGCTTTCTTTTGGTGGTATTTAATTATTGCTGGGTTTTTTATTTTTTGCTAAATAAAGCAAAAAGGAACCGAAATTTTGAAAAAAATTAAATAAAACGGTTTCATAGTTTGTTATAAAATTTTGAAAACAGGTAATTTTTCTCCTTCACCGATGTGCGCTGATGAGGCTGCACTGATAGGCACTGATTGGCACTGATAGGCTGCACTGATGGGCACTGATAGGCTGCACGGAGGGGCACTGATAGGGGGCACTGATAGGCAGCACCGATGGGCAGTGATAGGCACTGATAAGTCAGCACTAATGGGCACTGATAGGTGGCACTGATGAGTCAGCACTGATAGGTGGCACTGAGAGGTGGCACTGGTGGGTGGCACTGATGGCACTGATGGGTGGCACTGCAGGGCACTGATAGGTGGCACTGATAAATGGCACTGATAGGTGGCACTGATGGGAGGCACTGATGGGCACTGATAGGCAGCACTGATCTGTGGCACTGATTATTAGACAGTGATGGGCATTGATTGGCAGCACTGGTGGGCATTGATGGGTGGCACTGTGGGTACTGGTAGGTGGCACTGTGGGTACTGGTAGGTGGCACTGTGTGTACTGGTAGGTGGCACTGCAGGCACTGGCAGGTGACATTGGTGGGCACAGCCACAGCTTTCTGAGTGAGGGTCCCATGTCCCTCTGACAGAAGCCGGCGATCGTCTTTTTTTCTCCTCACGCTGAAAGGGTGAGGTAAAAAATATACCGATCACCGAGCTACTGTTTAGATCACGTGATCAGCCGTCATTGGCTGACAGCTGATCATGTGGTAAGGGACCGAGATCGACCCCTTACTTGGATCTGTGATCAGCTGAGTCTCATAGACACGGTGATCACAGAGTACATTGCGGTGTCAGTGTTTTGTTTTGTTTTTTACCTTTTTTGTTTTCAGATTTTTTTACAATTAATTTTTTTTTATATATATTGTTTTTTCATCAGCCCTGTTGGTGGGCTTTGGTGAGATATCAGCGGTCTAAACAGAACCCTGACGTCTCCCCTTTGAGACGGAGAAAGAGGCTGAGGACACAGATTCCCCAATCCCTTTCTCATCATTGAAAATGAATGAACAGGAGACAGAGTAAGGTTTACACCTTTTCTTTAAGCCAAACCCGAACATTTTAGCGGCCTGGGACACCTTTGGGTGCCCCAAGGAGAGTAGAAATATGGTGCACATAGCATGCAGCAGTGAACAGTGGGTGTATCCAAATTGCTCTTGCTGACATCATCGCCCTGCCCTCCAGTGATGCCAAATATACCCCAGACAGCTGCCCGCAGCTCCTGGGTGGCAACAGATTTGTGTGGGACTATCTTGGTTACTCGGGGAGCCACAGCCAGTCTGAATAGTGTTTCTGGGTTTCAGTCTGCCTGAAACCCGGACACAAGATTCAAAACCCGGACTGTCCAGGTGAATCCCGAACAGGTGGCAACCCTAAGACAGAGGCTCCTGTCCATTCATAAACTGAAGCTGAGCAAACACAGTTTACTATGTTCAGTTATTACAGGACACAGGAGCAATCGGTAGCGAACGCTCTCTATGTCCCATTTAGAAAAGGAAGGGACCGGTAAATAAAATATTTACTGGTCCCTTCCTTCTCTCTCTATCCTGACAGATCTCCCCCAGCAGCTGGTGGGAGAGGAGAAGAGGGGAGCCGGTTGTGGGGGATGGGGGGGCAGAGGAGGACACGGAGAGGGGGCAGGAGGAGAACAGGTGGGGGGGCTGAGGAGGACACGGAGAGGGGTGGAGGAGGACATGGAGGGGGGGCGGAGAAGGACAGGGGACCAGAAGAGCGGCTGGAGGAGGAGCACACAGGGAGCAGCTGGGAATAATTGGTGCGGCGGGGAACAGCTGTGAACAGCGATCTCCCTGTATAGCTTTTTAGGATAAAGTTTTGGGATAAAGGTTTTACATAAATGAATACAAGCTGACCACTGTAAGCACCCCTGTCAGTGTAAAATGGTTTGTACCAGAATTCTAACTGCCACTTTTGTTGGACAGCTTGATCTATTAAAATGAAACTAAACCCTCCTATCTTTTTCAGCCAAGGAAGCTGCCCTCTTGGTCTCTGATCTTCAACTGCTATGATACTGCACATGTGATCAGTTATGCCACCAGCCATTTGATGATTTGACAGTTTGGTTAAGAGCACAGCCAATGTGACACTCACTTTCCCGACACGTGGCGGGAATGTAACTTTTTTGAAACTGTTAAATCGATGGGTTTATCTCCACTTTGTTGTTGAAAAATAACAGATTTACTGGCTGAATCACCAGGTGAAAGAAAAAGAAAAGAAAGCCTAAAAAAAGGAAATGATCACAGCCACCACATGTAAGAATTGATAAGTTGCAATATTAAAGAAGTGCAACCAAAGTTCATCGTTCTGCACTCCTGCGACCCATCTTCAGCTGTCGGCTGACGTCATAGAGCCAGTCCAGGCTCGGGAAGGATCGTGAAGAACTTTTGTGTTTGATGGACTCTTTTATTATACTTCTTATAAGTCACTATTTGTATGCATTTTTTTTTTGTTGTTTTTTTGGTGGATTAATATGCATATCCCATATGCTTTTTGATGTTTGCGCATGATAAAAAAATATATATTTTATATATAGTGTTTTTTATATATGTAGTCAAGCCCCCATAGGGGTAGCTGAATATAGTGGTTCACCTGTCATCCTGCCCAGCCAGACATCCATCTTTCAGTCACTCAGAGACATAGAGCAGTCCATAAACATTAAAATAAAACTTTGTTTTTGTCTTTTATTGAGGGGATTAAACTTGGATGGGAAATAGGAGATTATAGGATACCCAAGAAATTCAGTGAAACTTGCTTGGGAATTCTATTGACACTTCCAGTAGATACACTCCAGTCATCTCTCCAGCACAACACTTGCTTAAGTCCTTTTATCCTTCACTCCTCCAGCACTTCCTTTGCTGCAGACTGTCACTCCTTGAGACTAGCTAGCACAGCATGGTTAGGCCTGACACTACTTCAGTTAGGCCTCAGTAAAATGCCTTTTACAGGCAAGGACCTCAGGCCCCTGTGGTATAGAATAGTTCATTTGCCAGCTGTTCTTTATTCAGCTACCACTCCCAGATAGCTCTCTTCAGGCCCTGCCAGCCAGCCTAGCTGCAAATACCTCTTGTCGCTGCCCTTCCCCCAGTCCTCTCATCTGGTTCTGCACCCATCTCAAACTGCAATCCCCACTCCTCCCGACTGTGCTCACTCCTTGAAACTAGCTAGCACAGCATGGTTAGGCCTGACAATACTTCAGACAGGCCTCAGTAAAATGCCTTTTACAGGCAGGGACCTCAGGCCCCTGTGGTGTAGAATAGTTCAGGTGCCAGCTGTCTTCTATTCAGCTACCACTCCCAGATAGGCCCCTCAGGCCCTGCCAGTCAGCCTAGCTGCAAAGACCTCTTTTCACTGCCCTTCTCACAGTCCTCTCATCTGGTTCTGCACCCATCTCAAACTGCAATCCCCAGTCCTCCCAACTGTGCTCACTCACCAGCCCCCCTGGTTGCTAACAGTTTACCAAATGTCCTCCCTGGAGACTCTTATGCCGCGTACACGCGATCGGAATTCTCGTCGGAAAAAGCTCTGATGGCTTTCCTAACGGAATTCCGCTCAAACTGTCCTGCATACACACGGTCACACCAAATTCCGACCGTCAAGAATGCGGTGACGTACATCACGTACGAGGGGACTAAAAAAAGGAAGTTCAATAGCCAGTAGCCAATAGCTTCCATCTCGCAGTTGAATCTGAGCATGCGTGAGTTTTTGGGTGTTTGCGAATTTCCGATAGGAAGTTTTTTCGTCTGTAAAATTGAGAACATGCTATCAATTTTTTGCTGGCGGAAATTCGGACAGCTAAATTCCGATGGAGCATACACACGGTTGCATTTTCCAATGAAAAGCTCTCATCTGTCTTTTTCTGCCCGAAATTCCGATCGTGTGTACGTGGCATGAGAAGCGTTCTTTCCCGCTGTCCTCTTACTTGCTCTCTCATGTGTCTTTCCTTCCAGGATCTCTTCACTCCTCCTGGATGCACTCGAGCCCCTGCCCAGGGTCACCCCCCCAGACTGGAGAGCCCCATGGGCCACAACAGCCTCCACACTCTCTCACTCAAGCTCTTCCTTCTGACAACTCCTCCCCAGCTGGGCTGACCCCAGGTATTTACGGAGGCCTACCCCCTACCAATCCAAGGTTGAGATTGGTCAAGGCTCCTCAAGATACCCCAGGCAACTCCACCTCTCCTCCCCTTCTCTCCTCCCAGCACTTTCTAGAAGGAAGAGGGAGGTGACAGTGATGCTACCTGTGAGTCACCCAGCCCTGCCCTGAGCCACTCCCAGCCCAGAACGAAAACGAACAGGCCAAGCCTAGAGGCCAGCTAGACCTGCCTAAATTTTCATACTCTCAGAAAAATCCTCACTTCAGCACCTACCTAGCTAGAGGGAGCTACATATACATTTGGTCATTTATACCGCTGCACATTTTTTTATTATTTATTTTAGGGTTGGTATCATAACTCTGATGCCCCATACACGCGGTCGGAAATTCCAATGGAAAATGTCAGATTGGATTATGTTGCCGGAAAATCCGATCGTGTGGGCTCTATCTGACTTTTTCTGTCAGAATTTCCGACGGAAAAAGTTTGAGAGCTGTGACTAAAATTTTCCAACAACAAAATCCGATCAGACTTTTTACGATCGTGTGTAGAGAATTCCGACGCACAAAGTGCCACGCATGCTCAGAAAAAAATTGGAGACTAAAGCTATTGGCTACTGGCCTCTACGTAATTCCGTTTTGTGACGTTTTGTACGTCACCCCGTTCCGAACGATCGGATTTTCCGACAAATTTGTTCGACCGTGTGTATACAAGAAACGTTTCGGCCAAAATCTGTCAGAAAAAATCAGACAGATTTTGTGGTCAGAATGTCCGACCGTGTGTATGGGGCATGAATTTTCTGCTGATTGTTTCCTTCAGGTTTACCAAAACCATGTAGTAGAAGGGCCTGCCTGATTGCATAAACATTGAAACGCCTAAGGTTTGACCTCATATTATATGGTTTTGGTAAATCTGAAGGAAAAAATCAGCAGAAAATCTGATAGTGTGTATGGGGCTTTAGTGCTAGCTGCTGTGTTATATTGCACTCACACCTAGGTGCAGGGTTTCCCTTATACAGATATTAATTTATATTTTGGGTTTTCATACTGCTATAAAAATATAAGTAGGTAAAAAAGCTTCCCTTTTAAAAAAAATTGCAATACGGTAAATACAATTGTAGAATAAAAAAAAATGTAAAAAATAAAATTCACACGCTAATCCAAAATATATTTTTCCTTCTCTTTGGTGGCCAGGAGGGATGAAAGAAATTAACTTTTCATCTCTCCCTAATTACAGTAAAAATTGGCAGACATTCCAGCAAACTTTTGTTATTTCAGGTAAAATCCCCCCCCCCTCCCCCCCCCTCATGCCTGCTAAGGAAGATGTCCATGCATTTGCACCGTCTGGTCCCGTGTGTGTCCATAAACACAAAAAAAAAGCACCTGGAAAGCCAAGCTCCTGTTTTCTCCTCCTCCCAGTAACTTGATTGATGGCAGCATGAGCCTTTCCACAGCCCTCAGTACTCTCCTCTACAACCTTCAAGATGGGAGAAGCAATGTGACACTCATAGCCTCTTCCTTCCTTGCACTCCATAGCCCTCTCCTATTCTGGGAGTGTCTACTTACTCTCTGTTCTGGCTTCTCTGCCCACTTCCCTCACCTCCCAACATAACCATTTATGTAGCAGCTGGGAGAGGAGTGAAGGTAAATACTATAGTATGTCACAAGAGTGACAGCCAGGGCTGCTGACATCATACTGAAAGCGGTTCTTCACCCTAAAGGGGAAGTTCTGCTAGTATTATCCCTCCCCCCTCCGGTGCCACAATCGGCACCTTTCGGGGGGAGGGGGGTGCAGTTACCTGGATAATCCAGGTATCTGCACCCACTTCCGGCCAGACCGCCGCATGGCTCCGCCCCCCCGTTGTGTTCTGGGAAACACACAGTTCCCAGAGACACAGCGGGGGACCATAAGAGAAGCGCAGCGCAACTCGCGCATGCGCAGTAGGGAACCGGGCAGTGAAGCCCTCATGCTTCACTTCCCGATTCCCTGACAGAGGATGGCGGTGGTGGCTGCAGCGAGACGAGCGATCGCTCGTTATCTGCCGCCGACATTGCTGGAACCTGGGACAGGTAAGTGTGATATTATTAAAAGTCAGCAGCTGCAATATTAGTAGCTGCTGGCTTTTAATATTTTTTTTTTAAGTACAGCTCCTCTTGAAGATTCAGAAATACAAAACAGATTGCCAGACCAAAACTGGATCAAAAAAGTCCAAGATCGCTTTAACTGTTGGTAAAAAAAAAAACATATAAAAACAATCAACAAGTTTCAGGGGCAACACCACCTTCATCAGGGCTCAGCACAGGATAAAACTTGGATGGACTTAATAGTCTATTGCTGCTCAGTAACTGCTGTCTCATTGCCATCATGTGGAGAGTTTAATACACTGTTTTCTCTTAGTCCATCCAAATTTATCCTGTGTTAAGGCCTAATAAAGGGGAAGTGGTGTTTCCCCTGAAACATGTCTTGATATGACTTTTTTTTTACTAACAATAAAAATAATCTTGGACTGTATTTCTAAGGTCTGAACTACCACTGGGTGCCCATTGGGAAGTATGTATCTAACTACACTTGCAAGTCTAAAAGTTCCCACTTTAAGTATATTGTTCTGGAATCAGATCCAAGATGGCAGTGTCTAGCAGTAGTCTCAGGGCTTTTGGATGTCTACACAAGGGAGACGTTTACGTTTACTTCTCATCCAACATCAGTGCCTGAACTCACAAATGTGCTTCTGGAAGAATGGTCAAACCTTCCCATAGACACACTTCTAAACCTCGTGGACATCCTTCCTTTAAGCCCTTGTACACACGGTCGGAGAATCCGTCGCAATGTGTCCTATCGGACCGTGTCGTCGGATAATCCGACTGTGTGTGGTATGCATCGGACTGATTCAGTCGGAATATCCGTCGGACCCAATTTTCCAACATGTTGGAAATATTTCCCGACCAACTGGGCCGATCGGACATACTCCGATCATGTGTAGAGAATTTTGATCGGACCAAGTGCCACGCATGCTCAGATCAAATTCCTACATCAAAGCTATTGGCTACTAGCCTGAATGTAGTCCCATCGTAACGAAATTACGTCATCACGTTCTGAAAGATCGGATTTTTCGCCAACTTTGTCCGACCGTGTGTATGCAACAGTTTCGGACAAGATCCGACGGACAAAATCCGACGGGCAAAATCCGACGGATTTGGTTGTGGAAATCTCTGACCGTGTGTACAGGGGCTAAGAGTTGAAGCTGTTATAGCTGCAAAGGGTGGGCCAACTCAATATTGAACCCTATAGACTAAGACTGGGATGCCAGTAAAGTTCATGTGCGTGTAAAGGCAGGTGTCCCAATACTTTTGACAGTATACTGTATGTATAACATGCTGATGCTTGCAATTATTCTTTAATAAGCCCAATACTCTGCAGTGAACTTAACATAAATAAAGCGAGGAATCCAATGACAATTATAATACAAACTAGAAAACTGGGGATATTTCCGAGTTAAAAAATACTTTCCGGGACATATCTTCAAAACCAGAAAATCTCCCTGAAAACGAAGGACTGTTGACATCTCTGCTGTAAAATGCTCTCAGTGTATCTCCTCTTCTTTCTTTTTAGTTGAGGTTCTAATAGTCTGCTGTATGTAGGTGACAGGGCCACTTTAAAGGCCATTAGAAGCCAGTTTTAGGTACTGGAGGTGAAGCCGCCGTTTGATTGATACATAGGTGTCACACTTAGCATGTCAACAATGTGTTTCTACAAACACGCACATAGTTGGACGCATGAAAGATTTGTCAGCCAGTTATCCAGATTTTTTCTGGCTCCCAGCTGCGGACATCAAAATCGTGCCAATCATTTTACCTTTCAACAGCTTTCCCTTCCTCATGTAACTTTAATGAATTCAAAGATGTAAACAGCATGGACACCCGTCAATGATAACGAGCCCAAAACATAGTTTTCCTTTGTGTCTCTCTGTGCAGCAGCAGCAGCTTCTTCAAGCATCTGCTTATAAAATGGATGATCAGCAGCTAAAGTCCTACAACTTTCTTGTATATATACAAACACCTCCAGAAATCTGATCCCATTCTGCTTAGTACCCCTTCATTGGGTATCTGTGGACCTATTTTTGCATACGTTCTTGTAAGGACCATGTCTTAAAGTGGTAGTAAAGTCCAAATAAAAAATAAAAAAGAAACGCTGACAGGC
The DNA here is from genome assembly GCF_037356315.1 of Lithobates pipiens. Classification (NCBI taxonomy): domain Eukaryota; kingdom Metazoa; phylum Chordata; class Amphibia; order Anura; family Ranidae; genus Lithobates; species Lithobates pipiens. The sequence continues at coordinate 48,883,242 of NW_027507686.1, read as the reverse complement.
AGGTCCCCCCTGCCTGTCAGCTTGCAGGCAGGTGCTGTCTTCATTCTCCACGTGGGCAAGTGGCGCTCAACTGCCACGGCATAGCAGGGAGAGAGGAAGTCAAGAGGAACATGGTTCCTCTGTGGTTTCAAGGGTCACTGGGGAAGCTATCCAAATGGATGCTGCTGCCCCCTGTCATTCTGGCAGCCATCTTGGGTCAGGCAGAGCCTTTTTTGAGCCCTGGCCCTGGCAAGCATTCGTTTGTGGGTAGTGTAGGGACAGGATACCTGTGTGTCAGGGATAGTGTTAGTGACCGGGGAAATGTTTCAGATGAGAAGGAAAAGATTAGGACTTACCATCTCTTGGACATCTTCCCATTTGGGTATGGGATGGCCAGGTTGCATTCTGCCCCTCCAGACAGATGCCTTTACTACAATACAAGTTCTTTAAATTGCACTTGGACTGTGTGTGGATTTTTGGCGTGACACGAAACTGCACCCACAAGTGGTAATGTGATCTGGTGTGGGGAGGCTACTCCGGTGGGCAACACCACCGTGGCCCAGCTATTCAAGCAACCAAAGATACAGAACCTTGGAGAAGACCGGGCAAAGATGGAAGCCCCAGGCATAGGCTCATTTCCCCCAGAGCTTAGTATGGCTAGGTTCACACTAGTACAGGGTTATTTTGATCATATTTTAAATGCGATTTTGTAGAGCAGCTGCAGTGCGACTCATTTTTGATACCTTTTTAATGCATGTTACTACTGCAACTCATCCCTGCTGTCAGTGGGGGATTCTGCACTGACAGCAGAATGTAAACAAAAGAGCCGGCATAAAAAAGTTTCAAGAAAAAGAAACGGTGTGGTGGTTCCCTCGCCAATCCATACAGCCCCTTCTGGAGGTTCTTATCTCCCATCTTTCCTGGCCTACTGGGCTGCATGTTAGGATAAGGGGCCTGGTATGGATTTTGAAGGGGACCCCACATCAAAAAATAAATAAAAATGTGTTGGGTCCCCTCCTAAAACCCATACCAGGCCCTTTGTTTAGGTGTGAATTTTATGGGAAACCCCACATCACAAAGAAAAAAAAAAATGGCGTGGAGTCCCCCCCCCCCCCCACAATCCATAACAGGCCCCTTATCCTAACATGCAGCCCAGTAGGCCAGGAAAGATGGGAGATAAGAGAGCAGCTCCCGCCCCTCCTGAACCATACCAGGTCACATGCCCCCAACATGGGGGGGATGGGAGGGGGCTTTGCCTTAATCATAACCATTGAAAAATGCAATGTACATGTGGCTACATGGACATCATTTAAAGTCATACTTCAGACGGCTTATCAAAGATGTGTATGCAGTAAATGCATTATAAAATACAGTACTTTAATTTGTCTTTATATTAACCTAATTAACTCGCACAGCAGGAATTAAATTAGAAGCTGAAGGAGCAGCACTGCTGTCAGTCTAACAACGGGAGCTTGCTATCAGGAGATAACCGTGTGATGACCTCATCAGGGTGGGAGTGCTCTTTCATTATCCAATGAGAACACTGGGGGGGGGGGGTCACTAACCAAGCTGTATCAGATACCAGCAGCGGAGGAAAGGATGCTGGCTCTGCTGTTTAGCAGAGCTCTGTGTTTCGTTAAACTGGATGGACACAATTACAAATCCTTTTGATAAAACATCTTCTGTATATGTATATCACCCGTGTTTGTAGCTGTTTCCATTTTTAAGCAGTTCAAAAGCAGAAGAGCGTAAACATGCAGGGTCCATGGTAGATGCAATAAAACACTTTTTACGTACAAGAAACAAAAACAATATTTAATCTTTGCGTATTTATTCCTGCACTCGGAAATAGATTTGCGCAGGGCATTATGAGTAGATATAACATACATATAATTATATGACTGCCAGCTGGGCTGACTGAACACCATCCACAGTCCTCTGCATAGCAATGTAAATATTCAGCAAGACTTTGATACAATCTAATGTACTCTGTGAATTATTATCCTCCCGGCTCAATCAGGATTTGCTAAACACGTGAAACAAGCGTGAGCTTTATAGGCAAAGTCATAAATTTTGGAGTGTGAAGCCGTCCAAATGAGGAAGGAAGCAGAGGTGTTAGAAAGAGAATAAAAAGGAAATAACTAGGTACAAAAAATTATTACTGGAAATATTCAATCTGTTAACTAATACAGCACAGGCTTCTTGGACAATGAAATAGCAAGAGAAGCAAATCATTTTATCTATGTCCTTATAAGCATATCCATACCTTTTATGGCCTTTTTTTTTATGTTTTTTTTTTTTTCATCCTTATTCTGCTTATTGTTTCTATTATTCAGAGGATATTTTTGTGAATTGTGACAAAAAAAAAAAAAGGAATATTATTATCACATCTCTTTTTTTCTTTTTTTTTTTGAATGCCAACATAATTTAAAAGCTCTGTGATCTGGAAGAATCCCACTGTTGACCCCAGCCAGAAAGTAGCAGTATTTTTTTCTATTATTTATTTAAGTAAAAGAAGGTAACAAATATATAAGATAAGTCAAATAAAAAATAAAAAAAATACAAAACCGTGTTTTCTTTTATAGATAGTTGCATTGATTTTCTTTTTTAGGCTTTCTTACTTTTCTTTTCCTGGTGATCCTGCTAGAAATCTTGTTGTTTTTCAACAGAACAAACTGTCCTGCAGATGTAGAAATGAAAGGGTTGAGGCAAACCATTTCACACTTAAAGGGGTGCTTACAATGATCACCTTTCATTTATTTTTTTTAAAGCCTTTATCCCAAAAAAAAAAAATTGCTGTAAGGTGGTTGTAAAATTGTGAATAGGCAGACATCTTTTCCTTGTCATTCTTCCGGGTTTGCGCAATTCGGCTATGTGATTGGCCAGAGCCACGATTACGTCACTCCTGTGCATGTGCGTGAAAGCACACGGTTCCAGCAGGGAGCTATGAAGTTCTGGCAAGGTATGCTGGACCTTCAGAGTGCATGTGTCGGTGACGTAACTGGCTGTATCCAGGACGAATATCTCCTAAATGGTGATATTCATTTTATATTCAGGTAAGTCTTATTATAGGCTTACCTGTAGGTAAAAATGACTACATGGGGTGTACTACCTCTTTAAAGTGGTTGTAAACCCTTACAAACCACTTTGACCTACAGGTAAGCCTAGATTAACGCTTACCTGGAGGTCCAAGAAATATCTCCTAAACCTACACGGTTTAGGAGATATTTACAAAAAGACAGGGACCGCTGTCTACTGCACATGCGCCGTAGACAGTGACGCGCAGGCGCACTGAGCATGCCACTGCTAACGGCGATATGCCGTTAGTGGCAGCTCCCGTGCGCATGCGCAGGAGTGACGTCATCGCTGCTCCGGCGCTGTGAATGGCCGGAGCAGAGATACCCAGAAGAAGATGGATGCTTTGTGCTACAGGGGACAGCAGTGACATCGCTGGCTCCTGTGACAGGTAAGTGACGCATAATGGGCTACTATGCGATGCATAGTAGCCCATTATGCTTTACCTTTGCAGGGAGACAAAGAGGAAGTAAACCTATCAGGCTTTACTTCCTCTTTAACTGCTAAAAGGTGTTAGCTGGGGTTGGGCTTCAATTCGTTAGTGTATCTAAATCTGTACAGTACATCCAGTTAACAATCCTGCCTGTCCAAAGATGCCCCCTTCATCCAGGGTGGAGGCACTTTAATACAGAAGTTGGGGTTGATTTGCTAAAACTGATGCAGTTGTGCATGGTTGTGCATGGTAGCTAATCAGTTTCTAGCTTCAGCTTGTTCAATTAAGCTTTCACAAAAGACCTGGAAGCTGATTGGTTTCTATGCAGAACTGCGCCAGGTTTTGTACTCTCCATTTTGATTAATCAAATCCAAGGTGTATTACCGGCCAGATCACCAGGTGAAAACAGATGGAAAAAAGCCTAAAAAAAAGAAAAGTAATGCAACCACCACATCTAAGCATTGGTAAGTTGCAAAGCATTACATTTTCTGATTTGGGGTTTAATACAGCTTTAATATTTGAGGTATAGCAAACTAGTTTTCTCAATTTTGCTGAGTGGTGAACAGAATCAATCTTGTAGATGATAAGAATGAGACTTACTGAAACTCGGGATCGGTTTCTAATGTGAAGTACTAGCTTGTATTGTGTAAATGTCCAGAATAGTGAGGAGAATAAAAGTTCCCTCTGGGGTAGTAAGTGACGGTTATGTAGAATAGGGATTAGGTAAGGAAAGTGGTAAAAGTAGGGAGTAGGATTGGAGATCAAGGAAAAAAATGGAGCGGAATGAAGAAGGGAGGAAGAATGTGGGCTGGGTGGGGTTATGTGTAAGAGGCAAAGTTATGAAGTTAGATGTAGTACTTGCATTGCTAACTATTAGTTTGGCAAGTGAGCTCCAAGGGGTTTAATAAGGTCACATTTCCACCAGACATACAGAATCCTTACACTCTCTTTGGAGCATTTCCAGTAGAGTGCCATGGCCGAAGAATACAGTGTATGTAATTCATCTGGGGTAAGATACCTGTAAGTTTGTATGGTGTTTCTTGCTAATGGAACACCCGTGGTTTTGTTTGCAAGAAGAGTTGTATTGTTGGCCGGTGAATGTGCATCCTGGGCTCTCCTTCCAGAGTCGGAGAAAGCAGGGTTTGGAATTTCTCAAAGGGGGGGAGCAATTGTTTGTTTAAAATGAAGATGTATGCCTTACTGGTTTGCCTTCTATGCAGATTTATTCAAATAGTTGAGTATATAATTTATGATTTGTAGGTAAGGCCACATTTGGATTTCTGGTATGTGTAATTGATGTGGTGGGAGTAGTGAGCCCTCTTAGAAGAGAAATGTCTCCCCTGAGGTGACCTAATATCCCAGAAGGGTAGTTATTCATATATTTTTGGTATGCTGAAAATAGGTGTAACAGATGTAACATAGGTGTTATCGCAATTTGGCTGCAAACATGGAAATACACTTTAAGGGACCCCGGCTAAGAATTTACCTACTTTATCACCATGCTTTTAGTAGAATTCTGTTTGTATGAAGATGTTGCATCTCATGTCACAGTACGTATGAAGCCATACCCCTCCACAAAGTAGCAACACTTGTGCTTTGCCATGACTAGGGTAGTTCAGATAACTTACTTCCCCAACTCAAAATTGTACCTGAACCCCCCCCCCCTTCCCTAAATAAGGACACTGATGCTGTATTGGATTTAAATGGCCATTTGGCCTTTTATTAACGCAAAGCCATATTTACACATAAACCTTCTTAAATGCTCGAATACGAATAAATTACTGCAGATCCTTGACGACACCATCTTCCAAACTTTGGAATCTGTGGTACCTCTAGGTTAGATTATGTCGCCTGGAGGTGCTGTCCAAAACACCAACTCAAGGGCTCACTAACTGACCGCAGACCCCTACCACCTTACTACCCGGTAGTCTAGACTGAACTAGACAAACCCAGAGGACTTCATACCTGAGATGGGTCCCACCGTTTTATCAAATACCTCATTTTGTATCCCTCATCAAGGACCCCAACCGCCACAGCGGCATAAGTGTGACACCTTACACGTGTGCCTGCCGCCACACCAGAACAGCCCTCTGGATACCACCCTGCAAGCTCAAAGCCCATAGGTCTATCCCATAGGTCTGACCACACCACAATCATGTCAGGAAAAGAGGACCGTAATCAAAGGAAATCACACTGGATATCCTTGATGACCTGTCTCATGGGACGAAGTCCCAAATCCATGTGGAGGACCAAAATGTCCAGGTGCCTGTCTAGCCGTGAAAAACAGTGTATCTCAGGAATAACTCTGTGCCACAGCATCTCAGGAACCCTGATCCATCTGACCCTGCCCACCTCTCTGGCAACACCCAACTGCCTGCCCCCGAGTCTAACCTCAGCCCTCTTTGCCCCCCAGAATGTAAACATTGTCAATCTACACTCCATGGCCACAGAATCCACTGTAATTCAAAAAAACACCAGTTCTGTGGCCGGGCCTTCAGTCTTGTCAATGGAATGGCAAATACCTCGACCAAGTGTTGTAACGTCCCTAGCAATATCCCGCAACACTGGGACTCCGGCGGCCCAATGCACAGGAAATCATCCAGATAATGGATGACCGAGTTCACCCCCGCTACCTCCCTAATTGCCCATTCCAGAAACTAACTAAAGGCCTCAAATAGGGCAAACAAGATGGAACAACCCATTGGTAGGCAGCAATCTACAAAATAAGACCCTTGCCAACAACACCCTAACAAACAGAAACTTGCTTCTTAGCCAAGTGAGTGGGCTTACTCACAGATTTGCCTAAGAATGGTACAAAAATGGTGAATAAAGGATGGTACAAAAACATCCTCCGTGTGCAACTTCTCCCAACCATCCAAGAACAGAACCTTGCCATAGAGCAAAAGTGATAACTTGGGGAACAAATTGAAATTTTGGGTCCATGGCCAGTAAACTCCCCAGACCTTAATCCCATTGAGAACTTGTAGTAAATCCTCAGGAAGTGGGTGAACAAAAAACCCCCCCACAAATTCTGACAAACTCCAAGCATTGATTATGGAAGAATGGGCTGCAATGATGTGGCCCAGAAGTTAATTGACAGCTTGCCAGGGCGAATTGCCAAGGTCTTGAAAAAGCAGGGTCAACGCTGAAAATATTGACTCTTTGCAAAAACTTAATGCAATTATCAATAAAAGCCTTTGACACTTCAGTATACCATGAAAAAAAGATCTAAAAACACTGAAGCAGCAGACTTTGTGAAAATTAATATTTGTGTCATTCTCAAAACTTTTGGCCACGGCTGTAGAGAAGAAAGGGTTACAGATAAACAGGTACAACTTATGCACAAGGATTAATTTAATCTCTGTGTATCACCTGAGGCCAGTCACTTCACTGGGTATATGCATGCTGTTTCTAAGCCTAGGGCGGCACCTTGTGGGGGTAGCAAGAAGCCGCCCGCACAAAAAAAGCCCCCCCAGACCTGTCTTGCCGAGTCCCGGTGCCCCCTGTGTCAGCGGACAGTTTGCTATTGCATGGCACTTGTAAATATTATGTCAGCTGACCAGCTGCACGCAATTTGACTGTCTCTGCATTAGGCCCCGCCCACCCTCCTCCGTGCGACTTTCCACACTGCATCTTCTCCCTGGCCTGGGGCAGGGTGTGTCTGTGACACTGATGATAGTAGCAGGAGGAGGAGAAAGAGGAGCAGGAGGGGAACCCCCGGTAGCGGCCAGGACAGCAGGTAAAATTGACTAAGTCACTATTACTTTTGTACTGCGTGCCAAGCAGCCAATCACATATAAGTGCCTAATATGGAAATTAATATAAAAATCTTGTTGCAGTAAAGTGTCCTGTGCTGCAAACTCATTAAACAGTCCACATTCAGTGAAAGTTCATGCACTGCAAATTTTGCATTTATTTCAGCATGCATGGAGCACTTTGCCCATGCTGAAATCAATGCAAACTTTGCAGTACATGAACGTTCGCTGAATGTGGGCTGTTTAATAAGTTAGCATTGATTTTTAATATGTGGACACTTAGGCTACTTTCACACTGAGGTGCTTTACAGGTGTTTTAGCACAAAAATAGCGCCTGTAAAGCGTCTCTCCTGTCACTCGGTGCGCTTGCGGGATGTTAAAAAAAGTCCTGCAAGAAGCATCTTTGGGGGGGTTTAGAAGCGGTGACTACACCGCTCCTAAAACGTCCCTACCCATTGAAATTAATTCAGTGGCAGAAATTAATTCGGCAGTGGCGCTTTGCGGGTGATATTAACCCCTTCTTTGGCCGCTAGCGGGAGTTAAAAGTGCCCGCCAGTGGCCGAAAAGCCACTAAAACGTCAGTAAAGCACTTTACAACCGATGCCCCCCACCGCCTCAGTGTGAAAGTGCCCTTACTTGTATATCGATCCAGCGATATTGGCACCCCAGCCGATTTTCGGTTCGGCTCTGGGGTGCTGCTACCGCCATTTATGTTAAGGGAAACCGGCAATGAAACCTTTCGGCTTCACAGCCAGTTTCCTACTGGACATGTGCAAAGCAAGCTGGGCCAAACTTCCAGTGGATGGTGCTGCGGAAGTGGGGACCTGTTCCCTCCCTGCAAAGTGCTCTGTGCAATAATCAATAAATAATTAATATACACTAACTAATAAGCTGTGATATTATTAAATTGATGAGGCTACACTGATTGCCACTGATGAGGCAGCACTCTTAAGCTGCACTGATAAGTCAGCACTAATGGGCACTGATAGGTTGCACTGGTGGCCCCTGATGAGTGGTCACTGGTGGCCCCTGATGAGGCTGCACTGATGGACACTGATGAGGCTGCACTGATGGGCACTGATGAGGCTGCACCGATGGGCATTGATGAGGCTGCACTGATAAGCTGCACTGTTGGGCTGGGCACTGATGAGGCGGAACTAATGGGCATTGATAAGGCTGTACTAATACCCACTAATAAGGTGGCACTCTTAAGCTGCACTGATAGGGCTGCCCTGATGGCCACTGATGAAGCAACACTGATGGCCACTGATAAGCTACACTGATGGCCACTGATTAGTTGCACCGATGGCCACTGATGAGGCCACACTGCAATGATGCGGTGGCACTCTTAAGCAAGTGGCCACTGATGAAGCAACACTGATGGCCACTGATAAGCTACACTGATGGCCACTGATTAGCTGCACCGATGGCCACTGATGAGGCCACACTGCAATGATGCGGTGGCACTCTTAAGCTGCACTGATAAGGCAGCACTGATATGAGGCACTGAAGGAGTGTGGTTTACAGATGACTTGGGTCTTAAACAGGAAGGGGTGTGGCCTTGACAGGAAGGGGTTGGTCATATTTAAATTAGGGGGTGCACGCATTTAGTCGGGCCTAGGGCAGCACAAAACCTAAATACAACACTGGGTATATGTGAGGGTTTACGACCACTTTAATTGACAGTCTGACTCTTTTATCATCTAAAAATATCTATGTATGTAGTATGAGGATATGTCTGATTGGAAACTGATTGATGGTAATTCTAATGAAGACTGCACAGGGACTGTACAATTAGATAGTAAAGTATATGACCAGCTTCAGACTAGATGGTACCATGTGGAAATTTATAAAACAAAAATGGGAAAAGTGACTCTTTCTCAAATTCACAACGGTTATAACTGTAGACCATTTTTTTTCAGCATTATAAAGTTGTGTTATGTCACAAAGTATCATCCACTGACAAGTGGTACACTCATACTACCTGCTCTTGCTTGGAGGTCACTGTGAAATTGTTTCCCCATGAGATTTTCCCAGAGCACACGGCTTTATGAAGACATAAGCAGGTGTGACAAATGGTAGCCACAGACTGTGACAGCCCTGGGAATTTAGACTAACAGTTGTTACTAACACCGCTGTTAAAATGATTGCCTTTCCCTATACTTCGTGTTCATCACTTTCCATTTTAATAATTTAATATGGCACTTCCATGATACATGGGGTGTGCTTCATTAATGAAGGTCAGCTTTCGTCTCTGGTGACAGGCTCCGTTCAGAAGAAAAGAGGAAATGCGACTGGTATTTTTGGAGGGGGGATCACCATGTGGATTTCCTGAGAGCATGTTAGGGACTCGCGCATCTTGTTCACCTTTTGCTTCTTCATTAATAAAATGACATTGAAGAAACCGAGATGTGTAATGTTTAGGGAAATGAGACAGATACTGCATACAGCAATCACAATTCAAGGAAATACACAATGATAAGCTATGAAAGTTTTTCTTCATTTTTGTATTGTTCTTTTTTATGTTTACCTCAAAGGCCATGTCCTCCGCAAACTGATACTGTATTTATGGTTAGTATGGTTGCTGGTGTAAAGAATTGGAGTAAGATCCCACCACTGGAGTTCCTTATTCTAAATTAAGCATAGCCATTGCTAAGCAGACTCATGGTATCTTTTTGCAATGACCTAAAAAAGCCACTGTTTTGAAGAAAGCCCTTTTTTAAATGGTTAAACTTGGCTGTTTTGGATAGAAAATACAATTAACCATGGAATTTAGTCTACTGTGCCAATTAATCAACGTTCTGTATGTAAGTCCCATCCTTTCTGTATATGGCAGATGTAAGGATATTAGACTGTAAAAAGTTATGTTTTACAACGATGTTCTGAGATCTTGAAACTTGGATGAACCTGTCACACCTAGATCTCCCTCACACTAGTTTCTAGAATTGTATTGGTAATAGACAATAGGCATTGTGGTACAGGAGAGCATCTCCCTGTACTCTTTCTGTCTGTTATGTGCTTTCTCTTATTTGCCATTGGTCGTTTCGTGCGAATCTCAAGTTCGTACGAATTTCCCAAAATTCGTACGTCCTGGAGGATCCGAAATACGAATTGCCGTGCGTCCGAATTCTGTACGGAATACGAACTTTTGTTTACAAATTTCGGATTTCGGATCAGTTGTCGTCGAATCGACGATGGCTCAGTCATTATGCTTATAATGAGGGGCTCCCACCATCCCTGTGCTATGCTGACTTCCTCCTGGGGCTGTACCTCTGCTGTGCTCATTATAAGGGGCTCCCACCATCCCTGTGCTGTGCTGACTTCCTCCTGGGGCTGTACCTCTGCTGTGCTCAGTATGTCAGTACAGCACAGGAATGGTGGAAACCCCTCATACTGAGCACAGCAGAGGTACAGCCCCAGGAGGAAGTCAGCACAGCACAGGGATGGTGGGAGCCCCTCATAATAAGCAGCCCCAGGAGGAGCAGGTGCAAACTGGACCAGTGGTGCATGGCAGACAATCCGCTTCTCTCTTTCTCATCTAATGAAACTTCATATTTCGGAGAGGAAATTCTTCAACGGAATTTCATATTTTGGATAAAAAACAAACTTCCATCAGCATTGACTGTCATATTGAGGTATATTTTTGCCTTTAAATTCATCGTAAAGAACGTTCGTACACGTTAACGAACCTAACGACAATTCGTATTTCGTACGAAACAGAACGGAATTTCGGACACGAAATACGAAGTACGAATTCATTTTATTATGAATCGAAATGGAACGGAACGAAACGAATTTATTGACGGCGCCCATGTCTAATCTGCTCTGGGCTCCACACCCTGAAAAAGTTGGTACCTCTTGTACGTGGAGCCCAGAAACATATCTGCCTTCCTCAATTCAGGGCTTTACAAGGGTCCTGTTTAGTCCTCTGTGGGTATCAACATTCATGGTACCTGCCCAAGCAACTTTGAGGGAGGCTCTGGTGTCTAATGTGGGCAGAGGGGTACAGTAAAGCTGGGCACCTTATGGAGTGAATGTGAAATGTGCCAGTTGCTTTGCCAAGTCTGAGCAAAGTATAGATTCACATCAAGGTACCCTCATACTGTATGTGAGATGGTCATTGCCTGATCTGGCCAATTCAAGGTGGATCAGATGTCCACCTGACAAATCCTCTGTGGCATCAACAGACTGCAGAAAACATTATAGGTGACTGTTCATCTGTTGTAAACAAGTCATCAATGGGATTGGATATTTTTCATAAACCACTACTATCTGCCTACTTTCCTCTCTACTATAGTTAAAAAACTTGTATTGACACCCTCTAAACTCGTGATGCAAAATACACAAATGTTCTTCATGGAAAGAACCAAGTAGAGTCTACCCTCATTACCTTCATTCTTCACTACATTGAGCTTGTTACAAGTATAAAGATATGCTTTAGATCAGGAGACTCCAACCATTTGACTTTCCTGAGCCACATTGGAAGAAGAGGAGTTCTCTTGGGCCACACATAAAATACACTAACAATAAGGACAGAAAAAGTTGAGCAGATCACAAGTTAATGTTCACTGATGTAGATAATGTACCCATACTTAATAATAATATGCATCATAAAACTTAATATTTTTGTAATATTTTATATTGTAAAAGTAAAAGAGGGCAACACAAAACAAGTGATAAACTAACATATCAATATCTGGTTGGATAATTCTCAAGGTGCTCATCAAATGTTTTGGTAGCAATTTTTCCCTTTGTGTGCTTAATCTTTGAAAATAGTTGCTCGGAAATATAGTTGCTGCCTATGCAACTGACATGAATAAGGTGTGATTGTTAAGAGTGCGATATTTTTCTTTGAGAAGATAAAACTTATACAAGTTCGGGAAAGAGACCCTGTGACAAACCTGGGCAATTCAAACAAATAGATCCAGAGAAAATAAGCTGCTAAAGTTATATGCTGATCTTATCCTTAACACTGAATGCCTCCCAAGCCTTCTGGTTGGTTCTGTAATGTGACAAGTGAATTGCTGACCAATAGTGAGGCTCAAAAGGTGGAAGGGAGAAATGTCAAGTTCAGGCAAAAAGTGAGAATTGCATATAACTTCAGCTGCCTACCTGAATTGTTCTGAAAGGCAGTTCTCACTTATCTTGGCTCTATGCATTGTTTTATAATGTGTTTAGTTGAGTTTGCCCAGGGCTGTGAAAGGTTCACTTTAACTGCAATCTATTTCTCAAGTGTAATTTCAGCTGAGAATGCCTCATCTTCCGTATTCCTTGGTTGACTGTGATTCACATTGACTCCAGTGAGCACTGAAGGTAGACTGTGCTGCATGTAATGGCATTGATCCACATCCCTATCAGCATTCTGACACCTTCCAAGTAAGAGATTCCTCTAATATAAATCCCCTGCATGGGATTTATATTAGAGTATAAAATATTACAATTTTGTAATACTGACCAAGCTGACCAAATACAAAATCGGACTCTTAGCAATTCTAACTTCTTTAGACATGCCTATGGAGCAATACCAGCACTGATTTATTTCATACTTTGCTTCACCAGAATAGCAGTTAGCCTAGTGGCAGCGCTGCAGTCCTGGATTCAGTTCTCACCAGTAGCCCAGTCTTCATGGAATTTGTAAATCGTATTTGTATGTTTACAGAACTATTTCAGCGGTACAAAACATACTGATATTTGACTTGGCAAATTGCATGCAGGGCCAGGACAAAGAGCGGGCAGGAGGGGTGGCTGCCATGGGCACTGTGGTATCATTTCAGGTTGGGGGTGCCACAAGGAGATTGTAAGGAGGAGATTTGTATTGGGAGGGGAAATTTGGAGGGGGGTAAGAATTGTTCTAGGAGAGAAAAATAGGGAGTGGCATGCTAGTGGTGGTGTTTTGGGGGGATTTGTGTGTGAATGATGGGATGAGGATTTGTGCTAGGAGTGGCGATTCTTCGGGTTTGTGCTAGAAAAGCTGATATGGTAGAAGGGGAAGGAAATTTATGCCAGGAGGTTTTTTTTTGGGGGGGGGGGGGGGTTCAGCAGGGGGACAAATTTGTACTGAGAGGAGGCAAAATTTTAGGGGCTTTTTTTTGGGGGTGGGGAATTTTTACTGACACATAAAGCTCATACATCTTGGAGGTGGGGGACACGGTTTTGCCATGTTTGCCCTGAGCTGTAGATGACCTTTTCCCGGCACTGATTGTATGTTTTGTGTGTGCTTGTAAAACTGAGGAAGAGATAGTGCCAACGCAATGATTTAAAGCTGAGCTATGGAAATGATAAAACAAATTGACCCTTGTAGTGGGGCTCTCTGGACTGCAAGGGTTACATGATCATTTAGTCTAGGGGTGCTGCAGGGGTAAGGTGTAATATATACCTTATTTCTGGCTCCAGTCATTCGGGCACCTGGTCCAGCACTGCAGCCTCCTCTAATGCACATGCTCGCCTTCTCCGTTTACAATGTAGGGCTAATAGCATTGTAGGTGTTGATGTAAAGGGACCCCCTACAGTAAACACAAAGAAAGCCACTCCAGGTGAGGAATCAACAGTCTTTCCACTGCACTCCCTGGCTAAGGTGCTAGCACAGCTTGTCTCCCTGTTACAAAGTGAAGAAAGACAAACTCAATTTGCTGCATCTTTTCAACCTTTATTAGCATATTCCTATAAAATTATCACAGACCGTGTGGGGTAAAGTAAAAGTAACGTGTTTCTCGCTACAGTAGGGCCCCCTACAGCCTAGAACTTTGGGCAGAACAGCGCTGGAACCTGCCGGGCTGAGCAATAGGATACGTAATACTCCTTATTCCTGCATCCCTAGAATTAAATATTCATCGAATCCTTGCAGTGCGGAGGGCCCCACTGCATGGGTAGATTTTGTCCAATTCCTGAAATTTTGTTTTTTTTAAAGAAAAAAACAACTCTAGGAATTTGTTTTATTGCCTATAGGTTGAACTACTGCAAAGAAACCAAAGTGGGCAGAGTTGAGAATTTAAGGCCTGCAGAATCATACAATAAAGAATTCGTTTTCTTAGAACACTAGGTTACTAGCCAACCGCTATTTTTTACGGCTAAGCTGCTTTTTAAACTTAGGGACTGCCAAAGTAAAAAGTCAAAGCCTTGGGCTCTGTCCATTGTATTTATTTCCCTGCTAAAATACTGAATTTTACAGGAGTATACTTTAGGTTTTGCCTCTGGCAGCTTGTAGGTTAAGCACCATGCAGATACCATCCAGGCAAACCGTATGTACGTTAGAGAAAATAATGCAGCTGCTGGTAATTAATCATTAGAAAGAAAGTCATTGTTTGGCTTAGGTGTGTGATGTTCTAGTTCCAGCCAGTAATGAATTATGGTGCTGTATCTCGGTCGTATGACAGGTCACCACTACCTAATCACCACCATACAGTACTTATGCAATCAATACGAACCTAGCTAATAAAAACCTGTGACTATCAATATAAGCGTTATGGCTTTATGATAACTGGCAGTTGTCACTGACGAAAGATGCAGCAGCCATTTTGCTCAGACAATACTAGGTTGGAAGTCATTGTTCTTACATAACAATAGATACTATGTCACATCATTCTGTCACTGGAAGCATAAATCATACAGGGGGAAAAAAACTCTCTTTGCTTGAAATTGACTCATGGCTTTTCCCTCCGTTCATAAAGGGGGATTATCCCAGTGACATAGATACATATACCTTGGTTCCTCAACTTCTCAAATGAGAAGATAAAACAACAAGGGAGCACATTTACAAGTTTTGCAATCCTCCAATTTGATCATAAAACAATAAGCCATTCCTAATTTTGGTAAGATTTGTTCTTATGGACCCCAAGATCTCAAAAATATTGAAATTACATTTTATTATTGTATATTTTATTATTATTGTATTTTATTATTATTTAATTATTGGATCAATAAATCATAGCTACTGACTGCCTTACGAAAAAAAAGCCCCATAACCCATAGCAACTGGTCTGAATATATTTTGAGGCAGGCAAACAAGAACCAGATGGACTCAGATTGGTTGCTCTGAATTCACTGGACTTCACACTTGGTGCTTCACCCTAAACACTGTAGATGACATGACCACATATCTGCTTACAGTTTCTTTGTTGATTGTGAACTACAACAGTGTTGCCACTGTGTAGGATATTATTTACACAGAGAGTCACTGCAGCTGAAAATATATCCCACATTTTAATAGGTAAGGTTCTATATTCTGATTCTCTCTAGTTTGAGAAGATGACCCTATAAAAGTCTTGGCAAGCACTGAAGAGGATAGCAGCCAGAGGACATAAAACCCAAGGTTCGTGGCTCCTCCGGAGGTAAGTAAGCAGCTGGGAAGGTTTAAGATAGAATAATTCAGGAGGGATAGAGAGGTTTGGTTAGCATAGTTTGATTGAATGAACCCTTACCCTCTATCTAAAGCAGGGGTGTCCAACCTGTGGCCCAGGACGGAGATGACTGCAGCCCAACACAAAATCAGAAATGTGCTTAAAAATGTTGACTTTTTAAAAAAAAATTCTCGTAAAAATGCCTTTACACTTAGTAAACACATGCGACCGATGAAAACATTTACAGTTTTACTTACTCTATGTATAGCTATCCCTATAGCTGCATCACATAAATCAAATCACAGATGTCATTTCATAGAAGAGTGACAACAGAAAAAATACCATGTGGCCTATCAAATCTGCCAATTTAAAAAATATATATACTCTATATTGTCAAAAGTATAGGGACACCTGCCTTTACACGCACATGAACTTTAACCAGTTCCCGACCAGCGCACGCCGATGTACGTCGGCAGAATGGCACGGGCAGGCAAATGGGCGTACCTGTACGTCCCTTTAAATTTGCTGCCCTACCACCGTGCTGGTCGGGACCCCCGTGAGTCAGGTCGCGGGACCCGCGGACTCGATCGCCACAGGGCATACAATCGTCTCACAGGGCAGCCGAATGAAGAAATGCCGTGTAAACAGCATTTCCCCATTCTGCCTAGCAATTAGTGACGCTGTTCTCTGCTCCATGTGATTGGAGCAGAGATCAGTGTTCACTAAATGAAAGCCCAGCCCCCAACAGTTAGTAACACACCCCTAGGAACACTTAACCCCTAAACTTCCACCCACTGGTTAACCCCTTCACTGCCAGTGTCATTTACACAGGAATCACTGCATTTACAGTATATAGCAGGGATTGCAGTATAAATGACAATGGTCCCAAAAATGTGTCAAAAATGTCCAATGTGTCCGCCATAATGTTGCACTCACAATAAAAATCGCTGATCGCCGCCATTACTAGTAAAAAAAAATTATTAATAAAAATGCCATAAAACTATCCCCTATTTTGTAAACGCTATAACTTTTGCGCAAACCCAATCAATAATCGCTTATTGCGATTTTTTTACCAAAAATATGTAGAAGAATACGTATCGGCCTAAACTGAGGGAAATTTTTTTTTTTATATATATTTTTGGGGGATAATTATTATAACAAAAAGTAAAAAAGAATGCGTTTTTTTCAAAATTGTCGCTCTATTTTTGTTTATAGCGCAAAAAATAAAAACCGCAGAGGTGATCAAATACCACCAAAAGAAAGCTCTATTTGTGAGATAAAAAGGACGTCAATTTTGTTTGGGAGCCACATCGCACGACCGCGCAATTGTCAGTTAAAGCGACGCAGTGCCGAATCGCAAAAAGTGGTCTGGTCTTTGACCAGCAAAATGGTCCGGTCTGTAAGTGGTTAATTGCATCCCAGTCTTAGTCCATAAGGTTCAATATTGAGTTGGCCCACCCTTTGCAGCCATAACAGCTTCAACTCTTCTGGGAAGGCTGTCCACAAGGTTTAGGAGTGTGTATGGGAATGTTTGACCATTCTTCCAGAAGTGCATTTGTGAGGTCAGGCACTGATGTGGAGGAGAAGGCCTGGCAGTCTCTGCTCTAATTCATCCCAAAAGGTGTTCTATCAGGTTGAGGCCAGTAAAGACATGGATGAGTGAGTTTGAGGTGGAGGAACTTGACTGGCCTGTCCTGACCTCAACCTGATAGAACACATTTTGGATGAACTAGAGCGTAGTTTGCCAGGCCTTCTTCCCCAACATCAGTGCCTGACCTCACAAATGCGATTCAGGAAGAATGGTCAAACATTGTGGACAGCCTTCCCAGAAGAATTGAAGCAGTTATTGTTGCAATGGGTGAGACAACTCAATATTGAACTCTTTGAATACTGGAATGCCATTAGGGTTGCCCCCTTATCCCTTTAAAGCCAAACACCCTATGGAGTGGGGTGGCATGTCCGCTGACATCCGCCGCTATCCTATTCCAGATCCAAATCCAGATGGATAGTGGTCCAATTTTCCATCCGATCGGATGAAAACGTACAGGCGGTCTGTTTTCATCCGATTTCCCCATAGGGGAGAGTGGGACTCTGTCCATCTCTGCTCTGCACAGTGAGTGGAGACAGACCTGCCATCTGCTTGCCCAGCGAAGATCAACGGAGCGATCCCCCGCTGAGCAACCGAAGCCTGTTAGGCGGAGGCACCCATCCTCCTAGATTGTAAGCTCCAATGAGCAGGGCCCTCTGATTCCCCCCTGTATTGAATTGTATTGTAATTGTACTGTCTGCCCTAATGTTGTAAAGCGCTGCGTAAACTGTCAGAGCTATATGAATCCTGTATAATAATAATAATGTAAAAGGGAATTTAGTCCAATTTATTTCCCCATACTCAGGGCAAGACCTAGAAAGATGCATCCTTTCAATCAATCCCCAAGTTAACTCACTAATTACCTCACACCAAACTTATTTTAATGTATAGCGCACTAACTAGCCAAAATAACAGAAATAGAAAAATAAAGAATCAACAATTAAACCTACAAAGGATCTGAGGGTCTAACCCCTGCACTCTTATACCTAAATGTCTATATATCACAACAGTACACCACTCCATAGGAGCCGCAACTTCTTTCTTCTTCCTTAACTGCAAAAGATTATACAAATAATCAACAAATTACGCGCAATACATACCAAACATTGCATACTACCCTATTTATTTTTTTATCATAATAAATATAGATATATTCCTTATTCAAACCATGTGGATGTAAAGAGTTTAACTGATATATCCACCAAATTGGAATGTTGTGATAAGTGATCTTTAATTTTCTGTGCAGTCTCTCCAACATATATTAACCACTTCATGCCTAATGAAAAAGAGGGGGAATTGGGGAGTGGGGACTTTAAATGAAGCTATGGCTGGGTAAAACCATATGCCTCCATCCCTATCAATTGGACAAAACAAACACCGATGCAGTAAAAAGCAGCAGAGGTGTAAACAAGGAAGGTGGGACTTTCTTTGAAGCTCATGATGACAAATTGAACAGTATGGTGGAACATAAAAATTGTTTAATAATGGGTAGGAACATGTTTAACATACATGGAATTGCACATACATAAAAATGCACCCATAACAGGGTGCCAATTTCTAAACTGGAAAGAAACTAGTAATAACATGATTACAATCTTCAATATT
This sequence comes from Lithobates pipiens, assembly GCF_037356315.1. Taxonomy (NCBI): domain Eukaryota; kingdom Metazoa; phylum Chordata; class Amphibia; order Anura; family Ranidae; genus Lithobates; species Lithobates pipiens. Next base: position 48,864,471 of record NW_027507686.1, on the reverse strand, counting down.
AATAGTAAAATAAAGGGGTCCACCAATATTCATAAATGGTATATATATTATAGAGATAGCATCTCCACAGTCAATAGTTCTTAAAATCCCTATCAAGGTAGGAATAATGTCAACACATATCATGATGGGTGTGTACAGATACACGATATCTAGTAGCTCGACGCGTTTCGCGGCTTTAAACCGCTCTTCAGGAGCAGACATGTGAATTATCTGCAATAGAAAAATGATTTATGTAATGTGCTGAGTCACACTGTTCAATTTGTCATCATGAGCTTCATATAAAGTCCCACCTTCCTTGTTTACACCTCTGCTGCTTTTTGCTGCATCAGTGTTTGTTTTGTCCAATTCATGCCTAAGCCTTTTTCTGACACTTGTTGCTTACATGTTAAAATCAGTATTTTTTGCTAGAAAATTACTTAGAACTCCCAAACATTATATATATATATATATATATATATATATATATATATATATATATATATATATATATATACACATATACATATATTTAGCAGAAACCCAAGAGAATACAATGGCGATTGTTGCAATATTTTAGGTCACTATATTTGTGCAGCGGTCTTGCCAATACAATTTAAAAAAAAATAAAAAAAAATTTCATGAATAAAAAAAATGTCATGCTTTCAAATTGGAATGGCAACAAACTACAGTACTTAAAAATCTCCATAGGCAATGCTTTACATTTTTTTTTTAACAGTAACCAGTTTAGAGTTACAGAGGAAGTCTAGTGCTAGCAAATTATTGCTCTTGCCCTAATGATCGCGGTGATACCTCACATGTGTGGTTTGAACACTGTTTACATTTGCAGGCATGACTTATGTATGCATTCGCATCTGCGCAAGAGCATGGAGGGATGGGGCACATTAAATTAAGAAGAAAAAAAAAATCTTATTAATTTGATTCATTTTTTTATTTTAATTTGACATTGTGCCTTTACATTTTTATTTTTTGATCACTTTTAATGCTGTCATAAGGAATTTTAACATCCCCTGCGACAGTAATAACGGTGATGGGTACTCTTTAGACAAGGATCTGGGGTCTATGAGACCCTAAATCCCTCCTTTTCACTTAAAACATTCAAATCACCAAGTTTGGCTGTTTTTAATACTGCCTTTAAGTCTTCAGTAAACCGGAAGTGATGTCATGGCATTGCTTCCTGGCTACTAGATCCGATCATACCCGATTGCCGCATTGTTCAAAGGATGTGACGGTTGGCCGCATCAATTGCTATCATACGAAAGCCAACCTTCGGCTCTAAAAAACAGTACTGGGGTGATGTGAAATTTTTATTTTTTATTTTGTTATAAAATTTTAAAACAGGTCATTTTTGTCCATCATTGATGAACGCTGATGAGGCGGCACTCATGGGCACCAATAGGTGGCAGTGATGGGCACTGATGGGTGGCAGTGATGGGCACTGATCGGTTACTTGGTAGGCAGCACTTCTAGGTGGCACTGATTGGCACCACTGGTGGGCATTGATAGGTGGCACTTGTGGGCATTGATAGGTGGCACTCGTGGGCACTGTTAGATATCATAAATGAGGCATAATTGCCTCTTCCTTTTCGGGACCGATGTCCCTTTAAGATAAGCCGGTCATCGGCTTTTTTTTCTCCTCCGCTGTCAGCGTGGGGAGAAAAAAAAACGATCACCGAACTTTTGTTTTGATCGTGTGACCGGGCTCTTACTCAGTGACCAGCCCCTTACTCAGATCGGTGATCACCCGAGTCTCATTGACTTGGTGATCACAGAGCTCTGTAGGGCGCACGCAGGGAGTGTGCACAGGGGAGGCTGTCAGATGACAGCCTCCCGGGAATTCAGGTCCGCACTCTGGCCATCATTTAGCCATAGCACGGATGTCAAGTGGTTAAAGCATATTTGCGTTACATCAGTAGGAAGGGGTTGAGTTACAGGGACAGATTACAGAATACATAAATTGCGTATGATGTTTGCCATCTATGAAAACCCTGAATCATGTATTTCTTTCCTCTTTTGGAATCCACAAAACTCTTTCCTTTTCTCATTAAAGCCTGGTTCAAACTATGCATTTTTTAGTGCATTTTCAGTTTTGCAAAAACACACTACAGTCAATTTAACATGGTTTCCTATGGATGTAGTTCACATCTGTGCATTTTATGGAAAGGGCCAGGGACTTTAGTTCCGTAGACTTCAATGGTTTAAAGATGTGTACTGAAAAACGCAAAATGCACCTGCAATATGCAAACTGCAACCAGCACAAGTGTGAATCAGGTCTTACTTACATTGCACACAACTGAGACATGGATATGATCCATTTCTCTTACTTCCCAAAAAAGGTCCTCCTCTCTACACCCTTGGTAGTTCTATGTTTGGAATGTATTAGCATATCCCTCAATGTTCTATTTCTTCTGTATGCTTTCAATGGTATCTGATGCAAATATTCAATCCCGGGGCATGCACGTTGCAAAAGTGGTCAATGTTTTCTAATTATTTTAAAAACATCTTCACTATAGCTATGATATTGCAGGGAAAAGCATTTACTACCAAATTTCTTCTCTCTCTTAAAGCGGAAGGAAACCCATCCATTTAACCATTTCAAATAAGTTACATTTCCGGCACGTGCCAGGAATGTAACCCTCCCATTGGTTGTGCGCTCAACCAGACAGTCAAACCATCCAATGGCTGGTGTCATAACTGATCACATGTGCAGCATCATGGCAGTTGTAGATTAAACAGAGGCCAAGATAGCAGCTTCCTTGGCTGAAAACAATAGGAGGGGGGGGGGGGGGGGGGGGTTACTTCCACTTTAAGGGTTCTCTGTGTGTGATCTAATTTTCCAAGTTCCTACTGTATCATGTTCTCTGGGTATCTTAATTTTTTTAAATTTTTAGCAAATTTCATCTAATCTTTGAATGTTCATCTCTTCATTACTAACAATCTTTTTCACTCGATATAGCTGGCTTCATATAATAGACCTAAATACATGAGGGGGGTGAAAACTGTCAAAAAGCAGCAATTGATTTCTGTCAGTGGGTTTAACATAAATGTCAGATTCTATTCTACCTTTTTCAATATAAATATTGGTGTCTAAAAATGTCACTGATTTTCCTCGGTTTGGTGGATACATTTGGTTCATAAATCTGTTAAATTCTTTACATCTACATGGTTTGAATAAGGACTATATCTATATTTATTTCTATGATAAAAAAAAAAAAATATGGTTGTACGCAATATTTTGTATGTATTGCGCTTTATTTGTTGACTATTGTAAAGGAAATTTGTAAGTTCTGTATATAATTGTATTCTATTTTGTATGTATTGCACACTGCCCCTAAAGCTGGTTCACACAGGGGCAACTCGTCAAGCGACTTAGAGGCCTGACAAGTCACGTCCCGTTCTGTACTATGGAACCATTCTAATCAAGTCGCTCCGACTTAGAAAAAGGTTCCTGTACTACTTTTGGGGCGACTTCAGGCGACTTGCATTGACTTCTATACAGAAATCATTTTGCAAGCCACTGCTAAAGTCGGATGACGGTCACCTGAGGCAGTCGCGCTGCAAGTCAGTGTGAACCGACTCTTACTTTGCACATGGCACTAATAATGTTTTCATTACATGTTTGCATTCTTTGGAGTCCTGATTAGAATTAGCCTGCCGATGTTACGCCCCTTGTTACCATAAATGTACAACTGTAATGTTAATGTGATACCTACGTAATCATGTGTATAAAAACCTTCAATTGCATCATAATAAAGCAGAACAGTTATTTGGGAAGATGCGGAGTGTATCTTTTGTGCCTGTTCCCTACTGCAATAGTTATTATTAATTTGGAACCACTAATCAATATGAGGATAGGAGTTGCCAAATTCCAATGTCAATTATTTGTATAATCTTTTGTAGATAAGGAAAAAGAAAGAAGTTGCAGCTCCCATGGAGTGGTGTACTGTTGTGATATATAGGTATAAGGCTCCATTCACACCATGTTGCTGTTTAGTTTCAGCTTTTTTACTGTGCTTTATGCGTTTTTAGACACCGTTTTTTTTATGCGTTTTGTGTTTTTGATTCTTTTTTCTTTTTATTTGGCCAATTTGTTGTTGGGCAGATTAAGTAATGCAAAACACATAAAAAATGTGTTAAAAATGCGTCAAAAAATGTGCTAAAAACACACTAGATGCTTTTTTGCTGCTTCTCCATTGAAGTCTATTGAAACAATGAAAGCAAAAAAGCACCGTTTTCCGTTTAGAAAAGTCCCTGACCCTTTCCAAAAGCGTAGAGGCACAAAAATGCATTGATGTGAATGTGTTCCACAGGAACCCATGTTAAAAATAATGTCCTGCAGTATGAAAAAATACATTAGTGTGAATTGAGCCTAAGGCTCCATGCACACTGAAGCTGATAAACTGCAGTTTATTGGCATTTGGGCGTTTTTTGTAAAAGCCCATAAACTCCACTCTATGTTAGCCTATGTGTCCATGCACACATGGACGTTTTTCAGCTTTAATGAGCAGTGGAGTTTATGGGCTTTTTTCTGAACGCCAGAAATTCGCGTTTAAAGTGCCGTTTTTCAGTGGCAAAAAACGACAAACGCTCATTAACGCTCATTAACGCTCATTAACGCTCGTTCATTAGTGTTCGGCATTCTATTTTTCAATGCATTGTGGGATTTTTGGAGTGTCCTCTGTGTATTTTTATAAAAAACGCCCATTAACGCTAACGCTGTAAAACGCTCATTAACGCTCATTAACGCTAGTATAAAACGCTGTTAAAAGCAGGTTTTTCAACCAGCGTTTTCTGCCAGCAATCTGGCGTCCAGAAATAGCTTTTTTGAGCTTCAGTGTGCATGGAGCCTAATTGTTGATTCTTTCTTTTTCTATTTCTGATATTTTGGTTTATCATAGTAATATGTAATGTTGTTACTTTTCCAATTATGAATGTTTAAAAGTGAATGTAACAATTTTTGTGTAGTCAGTGTGCTAATGTGAGAAAAATATAAGCATGCTACCCAGTTAAAAATACAATGACAATGAATACAGATGTAGCACCCTGGAGTTTAGGCACAAATTTACTTGCCAGGAGTAGTTATCCTGGTTGATTGTTAGAGATCCATTCATTTATCCATAAGTTAGGCCTAAGTTAGGCCTTATTGCACTTTTCTCTTATACCACTACGTGGCCGGGTATTTGGTGGTACTAGATATGAGAAGGGCAACTCAAGGTCAGGTTATGGGTATATGGGGTATTTCAGCCAACAGGCAGGGGTTTTCTTAAATTCCTTGGCCTGCTGGGAGAGCCTATATATTCAGGTGGAGTCAGGTGATCGGTGTTCTGTGCTACCTGGACGGCTGTCTGGGTGGGCTGTGTTGCCCTGGGCTGCTAGGCCAGGGATTGGGCTTATCTCAGGGGCATCTGGCTGCTAGGCTGTCTGAGGGCCTATCCAGAAGCAAGAGAGAAGCGTAGGGTTGGGATTGCGGCTTGCAGTCCAACCAGAAGTGATGGTTCTGCCGGCCGGAGAACCTGCCATGGTCGGAGGTAGAGGGGAAGCTGTTACCACTAAAAGACCAAAAAAAGACCTTATTACCAGGGACCACAGTGAGTAACTGAAAAAATATTGGGAGTGCCAAGCTAGGGACCCAGTGGAGAGGTGGGGTTGACACTTGAGGAAGATACTACCGTGAACATTGGAGGAGCTTAAAGGATTCAGTGGCAGTGAATCAGTGGGTCTAGTGAGAGACTGCAAGCTCATTTTACTAAAGAACTACAAGGAGAAGTTGTAGTGAAGGTAAAAGAACTGTTAAAGACTGTTGCCATAGGAGACAGCATTCCTGCACATGCAGATGTGGCTTCTTGCTGGAGGCCTTTCCCTACATAGCTGTCTTCCTATAGAAGTCTCGGAGTCTGCTAATTGCAACTATTCAAGGGTGTCTTGGCCCTGACCCTCTTTCCTACAAAAAAGTTTGTAAAAGGAATAAATATCTCTTTTGCATTTAAGAAGTGTCTGGCGCCCAATAACTTTATCCACCATGCACCCACTATGCCTCACAACCCACTACATACACAAGGATGTCAGCTATCTCCAGCCCTGGAGGTTCTCATTAGAATGAAGGGGGCCGGAGACCTTGCTACACAGGAAAATTACACATATAAAGTGTCCATGTATATATTATATTGTGTCAAAAAAGTTGATAAACAGTCCAGCATGTGCTCAAGAACAAAAATATACATAGAAAAAATGTGTTCACGCGTTGTGTTCTGCAAAAAAAATCACAGCCGCTTACTAGACCAGTTGGATCTCAGATTATAGAGATCAGATGCGCTCATGCAAATGAATTCAGCATGAAAAATACTCTCCTCATAATCCTCTGCACACTGAACCTCCTCAATGGGACCGGGCTATTGAGGTAAAGGATCTTCTCTTGGATATGGACCATCTGTTTCTGGATATTCTCAGATAAATGGATTAACGGACGGAAAAGGCATCATAGTGCAGTACTTCATACATAAATGTATTAAAATATATGTAGCATTCACATTCAAAAAAGCAGTGAATATCACAATGGTGACTTCTAAGGAATGCTGCTCCAACCGACGCGTTTCCCCGTAAGAGGCATCAACTGGCACCTGTAGGCAAAATTCTCTGTTTTTTAATAGGCTGCCATTCATTCTTTTTGCCACCCCAAACATCTGAAGATGCAGCACATTTTCAGATGCGGGAAATCGCATGGTGCAAAAGCACCATGCAATTTCCCTGTGGCTGCATTTTTCATGAAGGTGCAGGGACCTTTTTTCCTGTGTTTCCTGCAGGAACAGCAGACCATTTAAATGAATGGGCTGCTGTGCCCACAAAAACACGAGACACAGCAAACGCATTGGTGTGAACCTGACATATTAGTTAGCTAAAAGGAAATACAGTATCTCTGGTTTTTTGTAAATATGTTATTCTATCTTTTCATGTGACAACACTGAAGGAATGATACTTTGCTACAATGTAAAGTAGTGAGTGTACAGCTTGTATAACAGTGCAAATTTGTTCTCCCCTCAAAATAACTCAACACACAGCCATTAATGTCTAAACCCCCAGCAACAAAAGTGAGTACACCCCTAAGTGAAAATGTCCAAATTGGGCCCAAAGTGTCAATAATTTGTGTGGCCACCATTATTCTCCAGCACTGCCTTAACCTTCTTAGGCATGGAGCTCACCAGAGCTTCACAGGTTGCCACTGGAGTCCTCTTCCACTCCTCCATGATCACATCACGGAGCTGGTAGATGTTAGAGACCTTGCGCTCCTCCACTTCCGTTTGAGGATGCCCCACAGATGCTCAATAGGGTTTAGGTCTGAGACATGCCTGGCCAGTCCATCACCTTTACCCTCAACTTCTTTAGCAAGACAGTGGTCGTCTTGGAGGTCTATTTGGGGTCGTTATCATGTTGTAACTCTGCCCTGCAGCCCAGTCTCCAGAGGGAGGGGATCATGCTCTGCTTCAGTATGTCACAGTACATGTTGGCATTCATGGTTCCCTCAATGAACTGTAGCTCCCCAGTGCCGACAGTACTCATGTATCCCCAGATCATGACACTCCTACCACCATGTTTGACTGTAGGCAAGACACACTTGACTTTGTACTCCTCACCTGGTTCACACCTGAGTCCTAAGGAGTCACATGACACCGGGGAGGGAAAATGGCTAATTGGGCCCAATTTGGACATTTTCACGAAGGAGTTTACTCACTTTTGTTGCCAGTGGTTTAGACATTAATGGATGTGTGTTGAATTATTTTGAGGGAAAGTTATACAAGCTGTACACTCGCTAATTTACAAAAATGTGAGGGGTATACTCATTTTTGTGAGATACTGTACATATAGCACTGTGCCTCCAACATAATTCACCTTATAGCACAAATTCACTTTAAAAAATATTTCCACTGAGTACTCTCCTATTTAGCAATCACACCACAGTGTTCAGCTGAAAAGAGCAGACCATAATTGCATTGCACTTGTAATTTTTCGGTGTTCTTGGGTTTAGTCTCTGCATTTTCTGTCTGCTTTTGTCCCAGTCTGTCAGCCTGCCCACCACCTGCATTTTAGTATTCTTAGCTTTGCCGGGGGTGTAGTCCTGATATTTTCTGCATCCTCTCCCGACTTCTATCCCTGCCCGCTGGCCCACCCACCACCTGTAGCACTTCCCTAGACTATGTTTTACAGGTCTGATAGGAGGTGGGCGGGCTGACAGGTGGGGACAAAAGCAGACAGAAAATGCAAAGTCTAATCCATTCCCATATAGGTGGCAACCCTATGCACGGCTACAACAGAGTTTGCACTTTCCAGCTTTAGTAAATCAAACCCAGTATTCTAAATGAGGTCTAACTAAAGATCTATATAGAGGAATTAGGAACTCCTTCCTCGTGCTGGTGATCCATTTAGTGATGTATCCAAGAAAGTCAAAGTGACATTTCAGCTATGAATGCCCTGCTTATCTTCTGGCTGGGCCAGATTAGGCTAAAGCTTGCCATACACCAGTTTAAAATGGTTACTTTCAGAACATTTGTTTGATTTCATAATGGGTAATGGGTCAAATCAATGTTCCCATTTTACCACAATGGCAAAAAAAATGTAAGAAACAAGTTGTAAAATCTTTTTTGTTTTTTATTTAAACGAACAAAATTCTAACTATGAATGTCATTTCTCTTTAAAAAGAATCACACATATTGTAATGCTCATGCTCTAGGCACAAAGTAGCAGGTCTGCGTGCATAGATACACCCGAATGGACTAGGGAATCTCTGTCCTCAGTCCTTTTCTCTGTCCCAAAAGTGAGACATCAGGGCTCTGTTTAGACCCCTGATATTTCACCAAAGCTCTCCAATGGGGCTCCTAAAAAAAATGTAAAAAAAAGAAATAATACATTATTGAAAAAAATATTGTAAAAATGTAAAAAATTTAACTGTAAAAAAATAATAATACAAAAATAATGGCAAAATAAATGATCCTGCTCCTGGCGATTGCAGCGATACCACATATGTGTATGTAAATCGTTGTTTGTACCCATAGTACAGCCCAGAAACAATCGTGTGCATTTTGTATTTTTCTTTTATCCTAACTGACACTGGTGCTAATTAAAAAAAAACAAATCCTGTCCCAAAAAATACTGACCCTGACCTTGACCTTTGACCCTTACCTTGGCCCAAACACTAACCCTGGCACTGACCTAGATCAAACCTTGCGCTGGGTATTTTTTGGTATGTTTATTTTATTTTATTCTTTAATATTATTATTATTACTTTTTTTTTTTTTTACACTCTCTACAAGGGAAGAGAGAGATACATCATCCATTCCCAAAGAGATAAAACATGGGGCGGGCTTCACAGTGACTGATCACTGTGGTAGCCAATTAGAGGCTATCACAGCGATTAGGTGACCCAAAATCGGGAGTTCTGGGTCATGATTGTTAGTACAGGGCCTGGGGATCTCGGTGACCCGACCTCTGTGCTGGGAGCGTGCAGCTCCAAAAAAGGTACGTAAATATGCGCCCCCCTACGGAAATAAGCCCAGTCTATTGGGGCCGCATATTTGTGTGAGGTCGGCATCAAGGGGTTAATATATGAGGCCAAGGAAAGCAAAAAGTTGGGCCAAGCTGGAATCCTGCCATGACATAAAGCAATGCTCTGTATACTATGATGCACATAAAAGCAATGATCGTAAATGAGATGTTAAGGTACAAGCTCACATACAGGAAATACTGTGTGTCATTCATACAACAACTGAATATAATTAGGTGCAATGATGAAGGATTTATCTGGTCAAAGCTCTCCCTTTTATTTTATGGCAGAACTCATTGACATTAACACCTGGACCGAGATAGTGTAAAGCTGACAGCTGGAAGTATGTGGACATTGTATGAAGAATGCAGCTAATTCCCGCGTCATTGTACTGTGTGGATGGATATAATCTTACCGTATGCTTCCTGTGCACTTTCTTTACAAGCAGGTGAGGCTTATTGTGTTTTTATTGTAGTCCATTGTCATAAACTTCTCAAACATGCATCTTGACTTCTCAGTGTGCTGCTTCTCCCTTCTACACTGTAAATGGAGGGCCTATTTACTCACCATGCTGAGATGCAGGCCCAGGCCCCTTTAACCCCCTTCTCCACAACTCCCTGGATCCCTGGACACATTAGTAGAAGATATGTTCCTCAGTTTTACTCCCTCAGCAACTTAGAGAGGCAACACCTCATGTGAAAGATGAGACAGAGGTAGTTGGGCAGGTGACGTGCAGCCAGGTGAGAGGTTCTCTATTGTAAGAACCCTCGTGCAGGCAGCTGGGTCAAAGCCTAATAGAATGCAACTTCTCTGGAAGACACAGCTACTGTAGAAACCACTACTCAACTGCTACCAGACAGTTTCACTGGGGTAGCTCTTTGTCCATGGTCCTTGTATTTCTCCAGCTGTTTGCCTATGTTACCCAAATTACCATGGACTTCTCTGTGGGGGCACTGTTTATGAGGATAAGCACTGTCAAGCCAATGAGGAGGGAGTGGGGATCAGGAATGAGACACGCTCTGTGTGTCCCATAGACAGCTTGCTCTTGGGGCCCAAAGCACCAATAGGGGACCTGAGGAGAGGAGGATTGGGGCTGCTCTGTGAAAAACCAATGCACAGTAGACATGTGCATTCGTTTTCGTCCGAATGCATTTTCGTCCGAATTTCAGGTATTTTAGTTATCATTTTGACAAACGATAACGAAAGCACAGAATCCGAAAAACGAAAGATCCAACATAAATAAATGCTTTATTTTCGTTTCCGTTTTGACATAGTTCGATACAGATAGGAGATTCAACGTGACTCTAACAATAACAATTTGTATCATAACAGTCCATTCATTCACACAGGGGCAACACGACTTTGGGAGGCAACTTGGACACAACTTGAGTGTGAATCACAGCGCGACTTACAACACAATTTTAATGTAAAAAAAAAATGGCATGGGTTCCCCTTCAAGATCATACCAGGCCCCTCGGGTCTGTTATGAATGTTAAGGGAAACCCTGTGGCAAAAAAAATGGCTTGGGGGTCCCCCTCAAAATCCATACCAGGCCCTTCAGGTCTGGCATGGATTTTAAGGGGAACCCCGTGCAAAAAAAAAATGGCGTGGGGGTCCCCCTCAAAATCCATACCTGACCCTTATCCGAGCATGCAACCTGGCAGGCCACAGGAAAAGAGGGGGGGACGAAAGAGCGCCCTCCCCTCCTGAACCATACCAGGCCATATGCCCTCAACATTGGAAGGGTGCTTTGAGGTAGCCCCTCAAAGCACCTTGTCCCCATGTTGATGAGGACAAGGGCCCCATCCCCACAACCCTGGCCGGTGGTTGTGGGGGTCTGCGGTCAGGGGGCTTATCGGAATTTGGAAGCCCCCTTTAACAAGGGGACCCCCAGATCCCAGCCTTCCCCCCTGTGTGAAATGGTAAGGGGATACAAAAGTACCCCTACCATTTCACCAAAAAAGTGACAAAAAAGTATTTAAAAATTACAGGAGACGGTCTTTGACAATTTCTTTATTAAAGTCTTCTTTCATCTTCTTTCTTCTGGTCTTCTTCCTTCTTTTCTTCATCCTTCGGTTTCTTCCTCCATCTTCTTCTTCCTCCGATCCTCTTCTTCCTCCGATCTGCTTCTTCTTGCTCTGGCGTTCTAGTCCGGCATCTTCCTCCACTGCGTCTCTCCTTGGTTCTCGGGCGACTCCGTGCAATGGGAGGCTCCCGCTGTGTGACGCTTCTCTTCTTCTGACAGTTCTTTTATAATGGAGGACGGGGCCACCTGATGACTCCACCCCCTCTGACGCATGGAACCGAAGAAAGAAGAAGAAGATGAAAGAAGATGGTTCAGCCCGCCCCCTCCGTCTCCTGATTGGTTCACTGGCTGTGATTGACCATTGGCTCCCACTGCTGCCATTTAGGAGTGTGAGTCCCGGGAAAGACAAGACTCTAGTTGACTAGTGGACATTGCTGGATTGAGAGGGGGCTCAGAAAAGCATGGGGGGGGGGGGGGCTGCTGCACACAGAAGGTTTTTTACCTTCTTGCGTAGAATGCAGTAAAGTAAAAAAAAACTGTGCCTTTACAAGCACTTTAATTTACACTAATTTCCCTAATCATCATAACCTGGGGTATAAAGTTACTTTCACCTAAGTGTGCCTCTCTTTCTAATTGTGTTGTCTCATCTGTGATTCAGCAGGTCTTTGGAGAAGGTTTGTTAGGGGGGGTAGTTTATATCAGGTTTACACTAGAGCGGAATGTCCGACAGAAAAAGTCAGTCGGGAGCTTTTCATTGTATATCCCGATTGTGCGTATGCCTCATCGGACTTTTTACGTCGAAAATTCTGACGGACCTAGAAAGAAAACATGTTCTAAATATTTCTGACAGAACCAATTCCTATCGGGAAAACTGCTCGTCTGTATGCTGTTCCGACGGACCATAAACGACGCATGCTCTGAAGCAAGTACGAGACGGAAGCTAATGGCTACTGGCTATTGAACTTCCGTTTTCTAGTCCCGTCATACGTGTTGTACTTTACCGCATTCTTGACAGTCGGACTTTGGTGTGATCATGTGTATGCAAGATAGCTTTAGCAGAGACAGAACTCCATCTGAAAAACCTTCAGAGTTTATTCCGAAGGGGAAACCGGTCCTGTGTACAGGGCATGACACGCTCTAGATCAGCCTTTCTCAACCTTTTCAACACAGAGGAACCCTTGACATTTCTCCAGTCTTGGGGAACCCCTGCTAAAAATTTGAAATCTACAACTCATGATACAATAGAGTGATGGTCAGTGAGAAGAATGGTCCTTACACTTGTGGTCATTGGGAAGAATTACTGCTTAACAGATAGCTAAAAAGATCAATGGCGTTAGTGGGAACTTATCTGAGAGGCAGAAATTGACCAATGCTGAAGGAACCCCCAGCAACCTTTGGAGGAACCTTAGGGTTCCACGGAACACTAGTTGAGAATCACTGCTCTAGATTGTATACACATGGTAATAATAGCTATTCGCCATACATACCACTCTACTGTACAATAATAAAAAAAATAAGAAGTCACATCACATTTCTATTTTTTGGATCCAAGTCTGACAACGCTAGGGACTGGTGCTCTATGCCCAATTTCTCTAAATATTGTATGCAGACTTCACGCCCAATCAGAAAGCCACATTTCAAGTCTTAAGGAGATGTAAAAATTACATGTGATTCTTCTGCTGAGAATGTTATTCTTTGGCTTCAGCCTTTGGCAAGATAATTCAGGCTGACATAGAAGGGCCTACCTCACCCTCCTCGTGTATGATGCATACTAATTGCTGTCGAAGATATAATAGGCCTGCATTACCTTTAACTCTTCCTGGTCTTCTGAGAGTGAATGATACTGATCTGCGAGGAGACATTGTCTGATGAAACATATGCAATACATCTAGAGGATATCAGTGCAATATCACGCAGTTATTTTCAAATCTATTATTTAAAAGCACTGACAATCTTTGCGACACTGCACCTCACCATATTTCATTTTATCCTGTGCTATTAGTAGACATGTTTCCAATAATATATATATAGAAGAATCACTAGTATGCCTTTAATATCCATGAAGGTGCAATGCAATGACATCATAGTTCTGCCATAATGACATTGTGTCTCATCAGTTCTTCATGCCTCCCCAGGACAGAAATCAATAGATCAATAGAAAATCTACCCAGCGGGACAAGAGTGACAATGTGACCACACAAGAGAAAGGTTGGAAGACAGGGCAGAGCAGTGCTTCCATATAACAGGAAGTGCCTGAACAAGGATCTTCATGGTATGATTACCAGCTATTATTTTAATTAAAGATAAAAATACTAAATATTGTAAATTACTTTTTACATTAATTTAAAACATATGCAAGATTTTACTGATTAGCACAGGCAGTTCTATGATTGTGAAAGACCTGGGGCACCCTTGGCCACTTAAGGGAGAGGGCGTAGATGACAAGAGGAGTGATGTGCCAAACTGTGGGGGTAGCTAAATTGTACTAATAGTGGGAGGTGCTTAACCGCTTGCCGACCGCCGCATGTACATATACATCGGCAGAATGGCACGGACAGGCAAATGGGCGTACAGGTACGTCCCTTTAAATGTGCCGCCGTGTGGTCTCGTGCGCGTCGCCGGCGTCGTGAGTGTGACCCTGCTTTGAGCTTTGTGAGTGTGATTGCGGGTCCCGCGGACTCGATGTTCGTAGGGATACCGCGATCGTCTCACAGAGAGGAATAACGGGGGAAATGCTGTTGTAAACAAGCATTTCCCCATTCTTCCTAGTGACAGGACACTGACCACAGCTCGCTGTGATCAGGAGCAGTGATCAGCTTTGTGTCACACGTAGCCCCCCCCACCCCACAGTTAGAATCACTCCCTAGGACACACTTAACCCCTGCAACGCCCCTCCTGGTTAACATTTACAGTCACATTTACACAGTAATCAATGCATTTTTAATCGTACTGATCGCTGTATAAATGTGAATGGTTTCAAAATAGCGCCAAAAGTGTCTGATCTGTCCGCCATAATGTCGCAGTCACCATGTCGCAGTCACGCTCTTTTTTTGTTTATAGCGCAAAAAATAAAAACCGCAGGGGTGATCAAATACCACTAAAAGAAAGTTCTATTTGTGGGGGAAAAAGGACCTCAATTTTGTTTGGGAGCCACGTCGCAAGACCGCGCAAATGTCAGTTAAAGCGACGCAGTGCCGAATCGCAAAAAACACTGTGGTCTTTGGCCAGCCAAAAAGGTCCGGGGAAGGGGTATGGTTAAATTAAACCTGAGGCTACTCACTGTATACACGGCACATATTTACCATATTCCCTGCACCCACAAGATATGCTTTAATTGCTGTGCCACAAGCAAAAGTCTTACAGACACAAATAAACATCAACACTATCTATTTAAAAAAATTCAACTCTTTAACTCTACAGATATTTTCTGCACACTGACTATAGACAGGGAGCTAACACTATATGGGTGCCTACTTTGAAACAAAAGCTTCATTAAGATAGTCAGTGACTACTTAGTAACCATTAATTATCGAGAGAATAAACCCTTTCGTCAAGAGTAAGCAATGTATATTATAGCATAAAGAATGCAGGATCAGGATCAGGAGTATGTAATGTACAGAATGCAGAGTTAGGAGTATGTAATGCACAGACTGTAGGGGTCAGGAGTATGTAATGTACAGACTGTAGGGGTCAGGAGTATGCAATGTACAGAGTGTAGGGATCAGGAGTATGTAATGTACAGAGTGTGGGGATCAGGAGTATGTAATACATAGATTTCTAAGGTCAAGAGTGCTTAACATAGTTCAGTGGTCAGGAGTACAGGTCTTGTGGTGCATAATACACCAGTCAGCAAACATTACAAAGAGTGCAGGAGTCACATCTCCCACCTCCCCTCAGTACACATCTGTCCCCCCTCGATCCTGTACACATATTCCACCTAATACAGATCTCTCCCACCCAGTACACATGCTCCCCCAGTACCCCCCCCCCCCCCAGTACACATCTCTCTCCAACAACCCCCCCCCCCATACATATTTCACCTTGCCCCTCAGTAGTACACATCTCTCTCTCCCTTCCCTCACGTCCACTCAACCTCTCACTTCCATGAGGTTTAAAGACATCAGAGATGCTGTTGCATTATGAATGTTGCAACCAAAATAGAGAACATGCACCATATGATTTACACGCATTTGTTTGTCCTTTCTCTTGAATAGCCTTCCTTCAGTAACCACCTGGCAGCAGTTACCACGTGTTTTCCTTTGCCTTTTTTAAGGTTCTTTGCAGTAAACCAAGGAAGCATAAAAACCTCTGTTGTGTATTCAGGCTTTATTTAACCACTTGCCTACCAGGCATTTACACCCCCTTCTTGCCAAGCCATTTTTCAGCTTTCAGCGCTGTCGCACTTTGAATGACAATTGCGCGGTCATGCTACACTGTACCCAATTTATTTAGCATTTTCTTCATAGAAATAGAGATTTCTTTTGGTGGTATTTAATCACTGCTGGGTTTTTAATTTTTTTACAAAAAAAAGACCAAAAATGTTGAAAAAAAATGTTTTCTCTTTTTTTCTGTCAGTAAATTTTGTAACTAAGTAATTTTTCACCTTCACTGATGTGCGCTGATGAGGCAGCACTGATGGGCACTGATAGGCTGAACTGGTGGGCATTTATGAGGTGGCCACTTATGGGTACTGATGAGGCGGCACTGATTAGGTGGCACTGATGAGGAGGCACTAATATGCCGCACTTATATGTGGCACTTGATGGGCACTGATAGGCACTGTTAGGCGGCACTGGTGGGCACTGATAGGCGGCACTGGTGGGCACTAATAGGCAGCACTAGTGGGCACTGATAGGCAGCACTGGTGGGCACTGATGGGCACTGATGGGTGGCACTGATGGGCAACACTGATGGGCATTGATTGACAGCATTGATGGGCAGCATTGATAGGTGGCACTGATTGGCAGCACTGACTGGAATCGCTAATGGGCACTGATTGGTGGCACTTGTGGGCAGTGGTGGACACTGATTGCTGCCACTGGTGGGCACTGATCGCTGGCATTGGTGGGCATTAGTGGGCACTGATTTTTGACACTGTTTTTTACTATTGTAATCAGGACACTGATGATCAGTGCCCTGATTACATTCCTAAATGTCCCGCGGGGTGGAGATGCTGCTGATCGGCTCTCCTCGCCACACACTCTGTCAGCGTGAGCGCCGATTACCAACACTTCCTTGTTTACATGTGGCTGGCTGTGATTGGACACAGCCGATCACATGTCTAAAGAGCCGCTGACGCCGCTCTTTCCACAGATCAGGGTCGCGCCATGTCCTAGCAACACGGTGTGGCCGAGATCACCACGCTGCACGCCCGTGCGGGCGTGCATCAGTTGGTGTTCTGGGACGCTGTCATATGACATCATCCCAGAACAAGAGCCACACCGCCCCGCTGTCATTTGACAGTGGGCCGGTGGCCACTAGTTAAACAAAATGCTGCACATACGAACTACTTACAATTTCATGACGTATAGAGTATTACAAAATATGCCTACAACATGCACAAGCTATGTATCCTTCCTAGCAAATAAGCATGTGCAATGTATGTGATAGGCATACACAAAACAGTTACTTAACTTGATTCTTCCTGGTGATGGAATCTACTTTCAGGATCCTCCAGATTGCCTCTTGCTTCTCAAGCTCCATACACACTATTGTTTTTTTTTTTTTTTTTAGCAAAACCATGTAGTGCAAGGGCCTGCCTGATTGCATACAAATTGAAACGCCTAAGGTTTGACCTCGTATTATAAACTCAGCAGAAAAACTGATAGTGTGTATGGGACTTCAGAGTCCTGCAAAGCTTCTCTGTCTCTAGCACATCGCTGTTTCCTTTGTTCAGCATATGGCTTGTTCAAGTCCTCCTCACCTTCCCCTACTTCCTGTAGCATTACTTCCTTTACTGAGCTTATGAATCAGTCCATTAGCTAGTTCATTAGCATATGAATAGAGGAAGTCCAGCCTCCAAAAACAACACTTGCAAACAAAGTGCTCCTATTACTCCTATATCTATGCTATACAAATCACTAAAATAACCATAGTAGCACACCATGATGAGTAGGGATTATGGGGAGGGTGCAAGAAATATACAACTCACATTTGAGAAATTGGCAAACATGAAGCTGCATGCTTGCTTGTTCACACATTAATGAACATATAGCGTTTGATTCATATTAAACAGAGTGGATATTACAGCATTCTCCCTTTTAGACTTTTTATGAAAACCAAAATAATTTTTGAAGGCTTTTGAAAGTGAAACATTATCAATGCATGCTGAGGTACCCAGCTTGTGCCAACTTTTACCAAGCAGATGGCTTTGAATTCTGCTCCTGATGGGGAGATATTTCCTCGCTCTCTTTTCACTGCATTATTGGAAACCCAGTGCTAGCACATACAAAAGCAGCAACATCACTAACGCTGGCAGTAACTTACAATACATGATGGAAAGCTATTTTCATTCCACAAAAAAAATGACTATAGAAATGTATGAATTAAGCATACCTGCACTACCCATGGTCTCATTCTTCCAGACCTCAGATACTACAACAGCCCATGGTAAGGGGAAGTCCTTCCCTTAGTTGTGTCATATGACACATCAAAGAGAAGACAGCCTGCTGTGGTACCTGAGGTCTACCAGAAATTTAAATTATAAAAAAAGGAATTGCTGGTGGTTGCAACATTGGGACCTTGGGCACCCCAACAGAAATGTGGGGCACTTGCCTGAGGTGTCCAGCATTAGCGATGCCCATGGTAATTGGGTGTGCATATACTCATGCCTAACCCCTAAAGGGGCCTTTACACTTACTCCCCAACAGCTAACCTCTAAAGCCAGTCACAACCAAGTTTCCTCCAGAGGTTGCTAGGGGTTACTTAAAGCGGGAGTCTGCCTTGAGTCCGCTGTTTTTTTTAAAAAAAAAGCCAGCAGCTACAAATACTGCAGCTGCTGACTTTTAAAATAGGGACACTTACCCGCCCAGCGTGCCCGCAATGTTGGCACCCGAAGCCGATCTCTCGATTGTCTCTCGGGTGCTGCCGCCGCCATCTTGGGTATGGGAATCAGGAAGTGGAGCCTTTCGGGTTCGTTTCCCGGTTCCCTACTGCACATGCGTGAGTCGCGCTGCGCAATAAGGATGGTCCCCGCTGTCTCTGGGATCCGTGTTTTTCCCAGCAGGCAGTGGGGGGACCTTCGGAAAGGGGCATAGATTCTGTGGAAAGGGGCGTACCTTCTGCAGAATCTACACCGGAAGTGGGTGCAGATACCTGTACTGTACAGGTACCTGCACCCCCCTCCCCCCTGAAAGGTGCCAATTGTGGCGCAGGAGGGGGGGAGGGTTCCAATGAGCGGAAGGTCCACTTTAGGGTGGACCTCCGCTTTAAGCTGTGGCTGATTGACCTTGCATCTGATGGTGTCCACATAGTTACAGGGCCAACACCATCTGGCGAGCCTGTGTCAGGCCAATGATCATTTTAGCTATCTGTAAGTGAAATTCTTACCATTAATGTAAATGGCAATTTTCCCAACATCCCCAGTGGATTGCTTTTAGCAGGGATTCCTCGACATCGGAGATTTGCTTGAAGGGTTCCTCTGCAGCAAAACTGTTAAGAAAGGCCATTCTAAAGTGAGCTCTTACTTGACCTAAAGTGCAAAACAGAACCACAACTGATGTGTGGCACACTTTGAAAAACATTGACCTGAAGGGATTATATTGGTTGATTTGAACAGTACCAAGGAAACGTATAAACTGAAATATCACGCATCCATTAAGAACAGGGAGCCCATTTAGAACAGGATGAGCTTTATGCAGTACATGAGCACCCAACCGTATAAAATCAAGTCTATTCTCAAACAGTTTTCAGTAAACACCTTGGGGCCTACTAAGTTTCTGAGTCTAATTCAGGCTGGAATTATATCTTTAGTGCCTGGGGGTATATTTGACATTAATAATTTTGCAGCTAGAGGACAGAAATGATATCCAGTTCTATGCGTAAGGAGAAAAATCTGAAACATATCCAACCAGTTCTTTTTTAAATAAATTGTTGTTTTGGTAGTATTAAATTGCACCAGATACAGAGAAGCACTAATTCGCTCTGGAGGCTGCTGTGGGTTGCACTATGCATGTTTTTCTTTTCTAATTTTTTTTTCTGGCCTACTTATGAGCACTTGCATTTGTAGAAATGGCATATAGTTTATAATTAGTTTATGATATAGTTTATAATTAGTTTATAATATTATTATTATTATACACAATTTATATAGCACCAACAGTTTACGCAGCACTTTACAATGTATAGGGGGGGCAACACAATTACAGTACAGTTCAACACAAAAGGTATGGGAGAGCCCTGCTCATAGAGCTTACATTCTAAAGGGAGGGGTGGTGAAAAAGGTAAAAGCTGCAGAGAATGATTGATGGGGGTGTATAATATATAATGCTTCCTGCTCAGTGCCTATGCAGGGTCCTGCTTACTACATGTGTAAACTTTACTTCCAGCTTAGTTCATGAGGTCCACTTCCATCTATGTTCATATGCTGGGCTTTACTTCCAGCTTAGCACACATGCAAGTTCTACTTCTGGATAGTAAATGTGCAGGTTCAGACATGTACGGAGCTGTATAGAAAAGGAAGCGCAGGACATACATGACAGGGTGCAAGGGAATTACTGGGCTAAAGTAAAAGCAGCGTGGGGGTGGTTTAAGATGCAGGCGTACTTACCCTATTGGTGGAAGGTCACAAGGGGGGAGGAGTGTGGGTCTTTTGTCCATGTGCCAGGGTGGGACAAGCCAGCAGTTGGGGGTCAGCAAGCGAGGAGAGACGTTGTGTCCTGCAATCAGATAGAGAGAGGTTAGTTAGGATGAGTGGGTTGCAGGATCTTTGGGCGCAACTTAGGGTAGCAGCGGAGGTGCATGGCACGGAGTGGCTTCAGGGCCAGATTGCTGCCACGCTGCAGGGGGTAGGACAGGGTCCTTCCACGGCCGGGCCTGTCCAGCTGCGTGCTCGGAGGTCTAGACCCCCGGAGCGCCTGAGCCCAGACAATACCCCCCGGACTCGACGCCGTTATGGGAGCCCCAGCCGGGACCCTTCAGCCACCCCCGCCGAGCGGACACTCCGGCCAGCCAGCGGGGGGCCTGGAAGGAATCCCCGTCCACGGCAAAGTCCCAGGGGGGGGGAAGTTCGGGGAGCCGGCGGGCCCCCACCCCCTCCTTCCACCTCCATGGCTCGGATCCGTTCGGCTGCTGCCTCCGGCGAGGTTCCGGTCGGGGGGACAGTCCGCCGTGGGAGACACAGAAGAGCGGGCACCAGTGCGTGAGTTGAGGCAGCTGGGGGCTTACCTCGTGGAGTCGCCATCTTGGCTGCTGGCAGTGAGCAGGATCGCGCCATTGCCGCACGTCGGTCGGGAGGCCCCGCCTCCGGGCTCAGTGTGGGTCCTGGGAGGGCTGGCCAGAGGAATGCCTGCGCGGTGGATGAGATTGCGGCGCAGCCTGATGACGTCACCGGCTCGGCGCCAATTTTGAATGCTGAAAGGAACACTGTGAGGAATCCCAGCTTTTCTCCTCTGCCCAGCGCTGCAGTGCCCAGGGGAGGAGGAGGACCTGACGGACATCAGCGGTATCTGATGTCGGTGGACCGGGCTGGCAGCAGCAGTGAGGAGGGAGAGCTGCCTGAAGATCCCCAGGAGGCTGCAGGAGTATCCGGTGGGGCGGCTGGAGGTTCTCATCGCCTGGGACAGCCTGGTGAGTGTTCACACTCTTCTTTGTCTGGTGGGGTGGGGGAGGGTTGTCGGGGGGGGAGTGGGGGCGGGGGGGCCTCTGGGGGGGGGAGCGTGGCAGTTGTAGGGGGGAGGGGGGTGGGGGAGGGTAGTGCTCAGACCGGGCAGGGGGTTGGGGAGGGGTCGCAGGGGTTGTTGGAGTCCCTCAGGGAGCTGCTACGGCGATTGGACGGGGGGGAGGTGCGACCCCCGGCTCCGGTGACGCCGTGGGTTGTTCCACCGGCGGTGGTGGGGGGGCAGTCGGGTGGGGGGGGGACGGCTCAGAAGACGTCGGTGACGACGGAGACGCAGACGGACAAGGACGCCGGGGGTACTAAGCCGGGATCAGAGACGGGGGACAAGGACTTGGACAAGGTGCGTTTGGCGGATGCAGCGCGCTGTGAGGTGTATGTGTGTTTTGAGGGCCCATTGGGGGCCCATTGGGAGCCCACTTGAAGAAGGAGGTGCGGGAAAAGATTTGGAAGGACGAGTTTGTGGAAATATTTTCCCTGCTCCCCTTGGAGAAATTTAATTTAGATCGGGTGAAACCGGATGAGAGTAAAAAGGATGAGGAGGAGAAGAGGAGGTATAGGTTAATCCCGCGCACATTTGCAAACTGGCTGCAGGCATTTGCGATTTTTGCAAGTGTGATCGGGGAGAAGGCCCCGGAAAATTGCTCCGCACTGTTCTGCTATTTGGAGGCGATCAGTGAGGCTCATAGGGTTTATGGGGGTTTGGCATGGCTTCGGTATGACGAGCAGTTTCGTCAGCGGAAGGCTGTTCGCCCCTCCATCAGATGGGATCACAAAGACATTAGTCTTTGGATGAAGTTGATGACATCTTCGAGGGGGTCGGGGCAGTTTTTTCCAGGGGGGGCCGGCGGCGCTTCCTCCGCGGGATCGCCGGCCCCTAAAAAGAAAGGGGTCTGCTGGCAGTTCAATGAAGGAACTTGCCGTTTCGGCTCAGCGTGCAGATACAAGCACGAGTGCGCAGGCTGCAGCGGGAGCCACCCCTTCCTGCGTTGCTTTAAGCAGGGCAAGGGTCGGCCAGGGGACAACGCTGGAAAAAGGGATGACGCCGGTGAGTCTGGTAAGGATGCTTCCTTTTCTAAGTAGGTATCCGGACAGGGCGGCGGCGCTGTTTTTGGAGGTTGGCTTTAGGGAGGGGTTTAGGATTCCGTGTATGGTGCGGGAAGTGCCACCGCTCTCGGATAACTTGAGGTCGGCCCGTCTCCATCAGGAGGTGGTGTCAGCCAAATTGGCCAAGGAGGTGACGTTGGGGCGGATGGCGGGCCCGTTCGTGGATCCTCCGCTGCCAGGTTTAGTTGTTTCCCCGTTGGGAGTTGTTCCAAAAAAGGGACCGGGTCAGTACAGGATGATTCATCATCTGTCCTACCCTAAGGGCGGTTCGGTTAATGATGGTATTGACCCGCAGGCTTGTGCGGTTACCTATACATCATTTGATGCGGCGGTAGCGTGGGTTAGAAGATATGGTAGGGGATCTCTGATGGCGAAAACCGATGTGGAATCGGCCTTTCGTTTGTTGCCTGTACACCCCGAGAGCATGTGTTTGTTGGGTTGTTGCTGGCTGGGGGAGTACTTCGTGGATAGGTGTCTCCCGATGGGGTGTTCCATTTCTTGTGCGTATTTTGAGCAGTTTAGCTCGTTTTTTGAATGGGCAGTGAGGGAGGTTGCGGAGGTGAGTTCTATTATCCACTATTTGGATGATTTTTTATGCATAGGCCCCCCGGATTCTCGTTGTTGCGGCATTTTGCTCGGGACGGTTCAACATTTAGCGCACAGATTTGGGATCCCCCTGGCGGCGGATAAGACCGAAGGCCCCACATCGGCCTTGGTTTTCCTGGGCATCACGATTGATTCAATGGCCATGGAGTGTAGATTGCCGGAGGACAAATTGGTGGCATTGCGGCAGGAGGTGTGTGTGGCCAGCGGCAAGCGTAAGCTTCGCTTGAAGGAAGTGCAGTCCTTGCTTGGCAAATTGAATTTTGCTTGCAGGATTATCCCTATGGGGCGTATTTTCTGTAGACGATTGGCGGCAGCAACTGCGGGGGTACGCATGCCGAATCATTTTGTGAGGTTGACGAGGGAATTACGGGAAGACATGAAGATTTGGGATTCCTTTCTGGCAGAATTCAATGGGCGGGCCATTTGGCAGGTTGGGCCGGTCGGCAATGCTGATCTGGTCCTGTTCACGGACGCGGCTGGGTCGGGTGGCTATGGCGCTTATTGCCAGGGTAGATGGAGCGCGGGCCCGTGGCCGGAGAGTTGGAGGGAAGCGGGTTTTCTCAAAAATTTAGTCTTGCTGGAGTTGTTCCCCATTGTTTTAGCTGTGGAGTTGTGGGGGGAGGTCTTTGAGAACAGGAAGGTGCGATTCAATTGCGACAACATGGGGGTGGTGATGGCCATTAACAACATCTCGGCCTCTTCCCCCCCGGTGATACGGTTGTTGCGCCACTTGGTGCTTTGCTGTTTGCGCATAAATGCGTTTATATATGCTGTGCATATCCCTGGGGTCGACAATGGCTTAGCGGATGCTTTGTCTCGTTTCCAGTGGGACACATTTTGCAAATTGGCACCGGAGGCACGTCAGGAAGGGGAACTGTGCCCGCAGGAGCTGTGGACGGTTGCATTGGAGTCGCCGCAGGATTGATCAGACAGTCTCTCAGCGCAGGAACGTGGAAGGCTTATCAGAAAGTTTGGCAGGAATGGTTGGACTTGGTGAATGAGGTAGGAGGTATGGGGGGCCCGGATGGGATGGAGATGCTGGTGTTGATCTTTGTATGTGCTAATCATGCAAAGGGAGTGTCCGGGGCAGCCATCGGGCGGAAGATGGCTGCGTTGGCCTTCTGGTTTCAGATGGAAGGTAGGGTGGATGTCACAAAGGCATTTTTGGTTCGCAGGGCTCTGCGGGGGTACAGAAGGGGTTCCCACACACGCGATTCCAGGCGCCCTGTTTCTTTTGCGGTGCTGGGGTCAGTTCTGTCAGTGTTGGGGGAGGTGTGTTCCACGGGTTACGAGGTAGTACTATTTACGGCGGCGTTTGTGCTGGCGTTCTTTGGGGCTTTTCGGATTGGGGAGCTGGTCTCGCCGTCCAGGAGGGTGGCTGGTGGACTGCAGTGGAGTGATGTCCAATGCTCGGGAGACAAGGTGAGGATCTGGATTAGGAAGTCAAAGATGGATCAGGAAGGCAGGGGGGCCTGGGTGGAGTTGTTTCCAGGGGTGGGGGAGCAGCTTTGTCCGGTACTGGCTCTGCAGCGGTTTTTGGCCCTCCGCCCGCCGGGGGAGGGGGCGTTGCTGGTGCATCGGGATGGATCCTGCCTGTCCAGGTTCCAATTTTCTGCGGTTTTTCGGAGGTGTCTGGAGGCAGCTGGTCTTCCTTCGGGTGAGTATGCTTCCCACTCGTTTCGGATAGGGGCGGCTACTGAGGCAGCTAGATGGGGACTTCCGTCGGAAGTCATTAAGAGGATTGGTCGGTGGGAATCGGCTAGATACAGGTTATATGTTAGGCCACAACTGTTGTGCTGAATTGTTTTGTTGATTTGGTATGTTACTACTGTTGATGGGTTTGCATGGTTTTCCTTTCTTTTTCAGATCCCCCAAGATGTCTCGTTTGGATAATGGGACATTCTTTTGTTTTTTGGGGGGCCAGGAGGGCGGATGTCAGGCCTGAAGGTAGACAACTCAGGGTGGCCAGGGAGGAAGGCACGGTCAGGTGGATTGGGATCCCGGGTATGATGTGGCATAAGGTGGTCCCCGAGGTGCATCGTTTTGCTGCCTTGGATCGGTCCCCGGATATTTTGGGGCTCCATGTTGGGGGCAATGATCTGGGGATCCGACCGATGCGACAAGTGATCAAAGATATACAGTGGGATTTCTTGAGACTCCGTACCGCTTTCCCGGACATGACGGTGGTGTGGTCGGATATAGTGGCCCGCATGTCGTGGAGAGGGGCTCGATCCTGGGAAAAACTGAACAAAACCAGGATTAAGGTCAACAAGGAGGTGGGGAGGTTTGTGGCCCGGAATGGTGGGGTGGTCATCCGTCATTGGGAGCTAGAAGTGGACACCTGGAGGTATTTGAGGGGCGGCGGGGTTCATTTGAACCCTGTGGGCATTGATCTGTGGGCCTTAGGGCTGGAAGATGGTGTGCACCGGGCTTTGCTGGCGTGGCGGCGGTCACAAGTGTAAGGTTTCACACTTGTTCCGCGGTGGCGTGGGGTCCTTGGCGACTTCTATATATATATATATATATGAATATATATATGTAGAAATGCATGGGTCAATTGAAAAAGGTTGGGACCCATGCCAGAGATGGAGTCATTGTGTTTGGGCTGGTGTCAGTCCAGATTAATGGCTAACATATTTGGGGGTCTGTGGTCAGTTAGTGAGTCCTCGAGGCAAGTTTGGCGGCTGGGGACAGATGCTGACGAAGTGGGGATCACAGGCTCAAAATAATAAGGGGTCGTCAGGGACCAGCCAAAAAAGCACTTAGGGTCTTTTGGGTAATTGAAGTTGTTACAAGTTTTTGGTATTATTAAAATATTTAAAATAAAGTTTAATTTTTTATTGTTATTTAAATAAAGGCCGTTGAGGCCATTTTCATCCAAGCAGGTGTCCGGGTATTTATTTTAAGATTAACAGTTAAGGTTTACATGTATTGTTGGGGAAGTAAGTTATCTGGCTACCCTAGTCAAGACATGTACGGAGCTGTATAGAAAAGGAAGCGCAGGACATACATGACAGGGTGCAAGGGAATTACTGGGCTAAAGTAAAAGCAGCGTGGGGGTGGTTTAAGATGCAGGCGTACTTACTCTATTGGTGGAAGGTCACAAGGGGGGAGGAGTGTGGGTCTTTCGTCCATGTGCCAGGGTGGGACAAGCCAGCAGTTGGGGGTCAGCAAGCGAGGAGAGACGTTCCCGCCCGCCCTCCCTAATAATGGATAGTGGTTGGGTTTGGAAGGGTTGTCGTTCCGGGGGTGGCGTGGGGTCCTTGGCGACTTCTATATATATATATGAATATATATATGTAGAAATGCATGGGTCAATTGAAAAAGGTTGGGACCCATGCCAGAGATGGAGTCATTGTGTTTGGGCTGGTGTCAGTCCAGATTAATGGCTAACATATTTGGGGGTCTGTGGTCAGTTAGTGAGTCCTCGAGGCAAGTTTGGCGGCTGGGGACAGATGCTGACGAAGTGGGGATCACAGGCTCAAAATAATAAGGGGTCGTCAGGGACCAGCCAAAAAAGCACTTAGGGTCTTTTGGGTAACTGAAGTTGTTACAAGTTTTTGGTATTATTAAAATATTTAAAATAAAGTTTAATTTTTTATTGTTATTTAAATAAAGGCCGTTGAGGCCATTTTCATCCAAGCAGGTGTCCGGGTATTTATTTTAAGATTAACAGTTAAGGTTTACATGTATTGTTGGGGAAGTAAGTTATCTGGCTACCCTAGTCATGCTTCCACCTTAGTACATACACAGGCTCTACTTCTATATGGCATGGGGGAGTGCAAACTGCAGTGCTCCAGCTGTTTGGGAACTACAAGTCCCATCCTGCTTTTGCCTCAGGGAGTCATGTAACTATCAGTCTTGCAATGGCTCATGGGACATGTAGTTTCACAACAGCTGGTGGGCCACAATTACCCTCCACTGTAAATTTTAGAGGCTGTGCTTCCAACGTAGCACATATGAAGGTTCTACTTCTACATCCAGCTTGCTTAGTATATGTGCATGCTCTCCTTCCTGCTTAGTTGTGTTACAAAAGGGTGTGCCTTACCGATGCTTTCACAGTGCTACTTTTCCAGATTAGCAAAGCCAGTTTATGCCTACACTATATTACCAAAAGTATTGGGACACCTGCCTTTACACGCACATGAACTTTAATGGCATCCCAATCTTAGTCTGTAGGTGTCAATATTGAGTTGGCCCACCCTTTGCAGCTATAACAGCTTCAACTCTTCTGGGAAGGCTGTCCACAAGGTTTAGGAGTGTGTCTATGGGAATGTTTGACCATTCTTCCAGAAGCAAATTTGTGAGGTATTTTTGAATGCCATTCAAAAATACTTAAAATTTTTATTTGCGTTTAACATTCAATTTTGGAATGAGCAACCAGCCATTTAAGCAGCTGGGACTGTCATTTACTAACAGTTTAAGAAGGACTTTCTTTTTTGGTAAATACCAGTTTACACTTTGTAGCAGGTTGTCTACATTGTACAGATGTGCCATTTCAAAGGCATCTCCCAGGCATGTTATTTAAAGGAATTTTGGATTGTTAATGTTCCACTTTAAGCATTGGTAAAACTGTTGTTCCCCACCAAATGGAATTTCTTCTTTAGCAAATGTTTGCCACAAAAGTGTCCAGCCCCCTTATGCCATTTGTTTGACAACCCCGAGCCTATCAGCCTAGAAAATGGCCATTACTGTGTTTTTTACTTTTGGCTCCCACTGACTTCAATTGAGTTTGGATTCATAACCTGAACTTCAATAAAGTTTCCTGGACCCTCCTCCTCAAATCAAACCCAGCTACGTTCAGATCATCCCTACTCTTTATCACACTGGCATTTGACAATATGGATAGCAGAAGAATATTAACTCTACAGAAAATAAACAAAGAAAAGTTAATTAAGCCAACTCACCCTCTCTATATTCCAACACTGCCCTCCTTCTGGGTCATCCAATGCCAATTCTTTTCCAGGCTTAAATCTCAATCAAAATTTTGTTTAAATCACTTTTTTAAATCATTTTGTTTACCGTATATACTCGAGTATAAGCCGAGATTTTCAGCCTCTTTTTTGAGGCTGAAAGTGCCCCCCTCGGCTTATACTCGAGTCATCGCCGTCTGCCTGCCCGATCAGCGTGCCGAGCAGACAGACGGCGGCCATTCTACTATTCAAAAGCCACGCCTCCCTGTCTGTGATAGGCGGAACACAAAATTTCCCAGCAGTCAGTGTTCCGCCTATCACGGACATCCTCTCATCCTCGTCCGTAGTATGAGAATGAGCGGATGTCCGTGATAGGCGGAACACTGACTGCTGGGAAATTTTGTGTTCCGCCTATCACAGACAGGGAGGCGCGGCTTTTGAACAGAGGAATGGCTGCCATCTGTCAGACGAGGAGAGCATGGCACACAGAGGCTGCAGATCGGCACAGGTAGGCAGGGATGGACGGGACACAGCGACGGACGGGACACAGCGACGGACGGGACACAGGAACGGACGGGACACAGGGACGGACGGGACACAGGGACGGACGGGACACAGGGATGGACACAGGGACGGACGGGACACAGGGATGGACACAGGGATGGACGGGACACAGGAATGGACACAGGGATGGACGGGACACAGGGATGGACACAGGGATGTCTCACCCTCGGCTTATACATGAGTCAATAAGTTTCCCAGTTTTTTTGTGGTAAATTGGGGGCCTCGGCTTATATTCGGGTCGGCCTATACTCGAGTATATACGGTAAATCACCTACGGACAACGGACCATGTACATCAAATCAAAATGTATGCAAAGTCCTACAGTCTATTTCCTTTAAAAAGCAGCAACAGCCTGAGTAGAAAAGTATGTGTCCTGCCAACACACTGCAGAATGGGACCCTGCTGTCTGTTGGGAAGCAGTGATATCTTTGCAGAGATCCCACACACCCCCTACTGAGTCAGAGACAGAGTTCTCCAATCAGGTGGGAGCATGAGCTTTAATGATTCCAGAGCTATAGTTCTGACTCAGTAAGAATGTATTCATCTGATTTAACCACTTCAATACCAGGCACTTAAACACCTTCCTGCCCAGACCAATTTTGAGCTTTCAGCGCTGTCGCACTTTGAATGACAATTGCGCGGTCATGCTACATGGTACCCAAATGACATTTTTATCATTTTTTTCCCACAAATAGAGCTTTCTTTTGGTGGTATTTGATCACCTCTACGGTTTTTATTTTTTGCAGTTGCACTACAAATAAAAAAATACAATTTTTAAAAAAAAAAATATGTTTTTTTTGTTTCAGTTTCAAAACTTTGTAAAAAGGTACGTTTTCTCCTTCACTGATGGGCACTGATGGGGCTACACTGATGGGCACTGATAAGGCGGCACTGATGGGCACCAATGAAGTGGTACTGATGAGGTGGCATTGATGGACACTGATAGGTGGCACTGATAGGTGGCACTGATAGGGGGCACTGACAGGCGGCACTGACAGGCGACACGGATGGGCGACATGGATGGGCACTGATAGGTGGCACAAATTGGCACTGATAGCTGGCACAGATTGGCATGGATGGGCGGCACAGATGGGCATGGATAGGCGGCACAGATGGGCATGGATAGGCGGCACAGATGGGCATGTGTGGGCACTGATAGGCGGCACGGATGGGCACTGATAGGTGGCACAGGTGGGCTCTGATAGGCGGCACAGGTGGGCACTCATAGGCGGCACAGGTGGGCACTCATAGGCGGCACAGGTGGGCACTCATAGGCGGCATTGTATTGTTATACTGTACTAATGGATGCCAATCAGTGCCAAACAATAATGCATGCCAATCAGTGATGCCCATCGTGGGCACCGATTGGCATCCATTATGGGCACTGATTGGCATCCATTGTGGCACTGACTGGCATCCCTGGTGGTCTAGGGAGGATTACCTTTTGTTGGACGTCCCTGGTGGTCTGGTGGCATCCCTGGTGGTCCAGTGTGGGCATCCTCGGGGGGTCTGTGCTGATAATCGATCAGCACAGACCCCCCCTGTCAGAGGAGCAGCCGATAGGCTCTCCTCTACTCGCGTCTGACAGACGTGAGTGAGGAAAAGCCGATCACCGGCTCTTCCTATTTACACTGTGATCACCCGTGATTGGACACGGCTGATCACGTGGTAAAGAGTCTCCGTCGGAGACTCTTTACCGAGATCGTAGTTGCCGGGTGTCAGACTGACACCCCGCAACAACGATCGCCGCGATGCGCGCCCCCGGGGGCGCTCAGCGGTTCATAATCCTGATCACGTCATATGACGTCCGATCAGGATTATGCAACCACTTTGCCACCGTCAATTCCCTATAGGGCGGGCGGCAAGTGGTTAAGCTGGCCATAGTTGGATCAAAACTAGGCCTTTTCAGCAGGGACCAGCTGAGATTTGATCCATTTATGGGCAGGCTGGTTGTATTTACATTGATACATCGATTGACTTCAGTCCATTGTCTGATTACTTGTATGTGATCACTACTGATGGCTATAGTCACCAGCAGTGGCCATTGTGTTCTTCTGGCAGGGAAGGCTCCTAGCTGGCAGAACACAATAGTAATGCAGTAGGGATTCCCCTATCAACGCTGTGTTGATAAGGGGTCAAGCAATTTTCTTTCCTTCCACCCATAATGAAAGAAAAGAAAATTGCACAATAGTAGTCTTACATAATAGGTGAGGTTGACAAAAGACACAAGTCCATCAAGTCCAATCTATGTGTGTGATTATATGTATATCCCTGTATGTTGCAGTCATTCGGGTGCTTATCTAATAGTTTCTTGAAACTATCGATGCCCCCCAGCTGAGACCACCGCCTGTGGAAGGGAATTCCACATCCTTGCTGCTCTTACAGTAAAGAACCCTCTATGTAGTTTAAGGTTAAACCTCTTTTCTTTAATGAGTAGCTACGTGTCTTCTTAACCACTTGCCGACCGCCGCACGACGATATACGTCGGCAGAATGGCACGGGCAGGCATATGGGCGTATATATAAGTCCCTGCCTGCCCGCGGGTGGGGGGCCCGATCGGGCCCCCCCCCGGTGCCTGCGGCGGTCGGCATTCCTTCGAGAGCGATCCGGGATGAGGGGGCGGCCATTCATTCATGGCCACCCCCTCGCGATCGCTCTCGACGAATGGAAATCCCCCGTGACATCACTTCCTCTCCTGTAATGTAAACACAGGAGAGGAAGTGATGTATTCTCTCCTCTGTGTCGGTATTTTTCGTTCCGACACGGAGGAGAGCGGATCGGTGAGTTGCACCAACACTCTACACACACAGTAGAACATGCCAGGCACACTCACACCCCCCCTTTACCCCCCGATCACCCCCCCAATTACCCCTGCCCCCCAGTCACAGTGACACCAATGTCATTTTTTTATTTTTTTTTT
Organism: Lithobates pipiens; assembly: GCF_037356315.1. NCBI lineage: Eukaryota > Metazoa > Chordata > Amphibia > Anura > Ranidae > Lithobates > Lithobates pipiens. Next base: position 48,832,974 of record NW_027507686.1, on the reverse strand, counting down.
GCATTGGTGTCATTTGTGACTGTAATAACTGTTAGGGCAGTTAGAGTTAGCCCCCTTTAGTTCTAATGTACCCCCCTAACCCCCCCAATAAAGGTTTAACCCCGTGATCACCCCCCGTCGCCAGTGTCACTAAGGCTGGGTTCACATTGCAGCGGTTTATGAGAACGAATGTGATTCGCACCGCACTGCAGTGCAAATCACATCCGATCTCTGTGCGATTCGAGTTCAGCCATTCGCCGCACCCGCCACACCCGCCGCACCCGCCGCAAATTCGCACGGGACCCTTTTTTTGGCCCGCAGCAGAATCGGATCGCATGGGTGTTCACACCACGAGTTTGCAGATCGCACTGCGATATGCGAACTGATCTGGGGGTGTCAGTAACATTTCACTGACACTCCCAGCAGTTCGCATAGGGCAGTGTGAACTGCCGCCGGGAGGCATGCGATGCGGGAACCCGCCGCGGATTCGCGGCGTTTCCGCATCGCTCCAGTGTGAACCCAGCCTAATAAGCGATCATTTTTCTGATCGCCGTATTAGTGTCACAGGTGACGCTAGTTAGGCAGGTAGGTATTTAGGTTCGCCGCAGCTTTTTATAGCGCCAGGGACCCCCATATACTACCGCATAAAGCCCCCTGATTGCCCCCTAGTTAACCCTTTCACCTGTGATCACCATATAACTGTTACAGGTGACGCTGGTTGGTTAGTTATTTTTTTATAGTTTCAGGGCACCCGCCATTTATTACCTAATAAAGGTTTAACCCCCTGATCACCCGGCGGGTGTCATTTGTGACTAATAACTGTTAGGGCAGTTAGGGTTAGCCCCCTTTAGTTCTAAGGTACCCCCCTAACCCCCCCAATAAAGGTTTAACCCCGTGATCACCCCCCGTCGCCAGTGTCACTAAGGCTGGGTTCACATTGCAGCGGTTTGAGAACGGATGTGATTCGCACCGCACTGCAGTGCAAATCACATCCGATCTCTGTGCGATTCGAGTTCAGCCATTCGCCGCACCCGCCGCACCCGCCACACCCGCCGCACCCGCCGCAAATTCGCACGGGACCCTTTTTTTGGCCCGCAGCAGAATCGGATCGCATGGGTGTTCACACCATGCGATCCGAGTTTGCAGATCGCACTGCGATATGCGAACTGATCTGGGGGTGTCAGTAACATTTCACTGACACTCCCAGCAGTTCGCATAGGGCAGTGTGAACTGCCGCCGGGAGGCATGCGATGCGGGAACCCGCCGCGCATTCGTGGCGTTCCCGCATCGCTCCAGTGTGAACCCAGCCTAATAAGCGATCGTTTTTCTGATCGCTGTATTAGTGTCACAGGTGACGCTAGTTAGGCAGGTAGGTATTTAGGTTCGCCGCAGCTTTTTATAGCGCCAGGGACCCCCATATACTACCGCATAAAGCCCCCTGATTGCCCCCTAGTTAACCCTTTCACCAGTGATCACCATATAACTGTTACAGGTGACGCTGGTTGGTTAGTTATTTTTTTATAGTTTCAGGGCACCCGCCATTTATTACCTAGTCTCACTAGTGTACCCCTAAATTTAGGGGTGTCTACTTTCCAAAATGGGGTCATTTGGGGGGGGGTTTGTGCCATCTTGCCATTTTATGGCCTTCAAAACTGTAACGCCCTTAGAAAGCCTGAAGGCGGTGCTTGGTTTTCGGGGCCCCGTACGCGGCTAGGCTCCCAAAAAGTCCCACATATGTGGTATCCCCGTACTCAGGAGAAGCAGCAGAATTTATTTTGGGGTGTCATTTCACATATGCCCATGGCATGCGTGAGCAATATATCATTTAGTGACAACTTTGTGAAAAAAAAAAAAAAAAAAAAAAGTTTGTAATTTTCCCGCAACTTGTGGCAAAATATAAAATATTCCATGGACTCAACATGCCTCTCAGCAAATAGCTTGGGGTGTCTACTTTCTAAAATGGGGTCATTTGTGGGGGTTTTGTGCCATCTTGGCATTTTATGGCCTTCAAAACTGTAATAGGTAGTGAGAAGTGAACTCAAAAATTTACGCCCTTAGAAAGCCTGAAGGCGGTGCTTGGTTTTCGGGGCCCCGTACGCGGCTAGGCTCCCAAAAAGTCCCACATATGTGGTATCCCCGTACTCAGGAGAAGCAGCAGAATTTATTTTGGGGTGTCATTTCACATATGCCCATGGCATGTGTGAGCAATATATCATTTAGTGACAACTTTGTGAAAAAAAAAAAAAAAAAAAAAAAAGTTTGTAATTTTCCCGCAACTTGTGGCAAAATATAAAATATTCCATGAACTCAACATGCCTCTCAGCAAATAGCTTGGGGTGTCTACTTTCTAAAATGGGGTCATTTGTGGGGGTTTTGTGCCATCTTGGCATTTTATGGCCTTCAAAACTGTAATAGGTAGTGAGAAGTGAACTCAAAAATTTACGCCCTTAGAAAGCCTGAAGGCGGTGCTTGGTTTTCGGGGCCCCGTACGCGGCTAGGCTCCCAAAAAGTCCCACATACGTGGTATCCCCGTACTCAGGAGAAGCAGCAGAATTTATTTTGGGGTGTCATTTCACATACGCCCATAGCATGTGTGAGCAATATATCATTTAGTGACAACTTTGTGTAAAAAAAAAAAAAAATTTTTTTTTTGTCATTATTCAATCGCTTGAGGCAAAAAAATAAAATATTCAATGGGCTCAACATGCCTCTTATCAATTTCCTTAGGGGGGTCTACTTTCCAAAATGGGGTCATTTGGGGGGGTTTTGTACTGCCCTGCCATTTTAGCACCTCAAGAAATGAGATAGGCAGTCGTAAACTAAAAGCTGCGTAAATTCCAGAAAACGTACCTTAGTTTGTAGATGTGACAACTTTTGCGCAAACCAATAAATATACAATTATTGACTTTTTTTTTACCAAAGACATGTGGCTGAATACATTTTGGCCTAAATGTATGACTAAAATTGAGTTTATTGGATTTTTCTAATAACAAAAAGTAGAAAATATCATTTTTTTTCAAAATTTGCGGTCTTTTTACGTTTATATCGCAAAAAATAAAAATCGCAGAGGCAATCAAATACCATCAAAAGAAAGCTCTATTTGTGGGAAGAAAAGGACGCAAATTTTGTTTGGGTACAACATTGCATGACCGCGCAATTACCAGTTAAAGCAGCGCAGTGCCAAAGTGTAAAAAGACCTCTGGTCATTTACCAGCAAAATGGTCCGGTCTGAAAGTGGTTAAACCCCCTTCTGCGAAAAAGTTTTATCCCTATTGTGGGCTACAATCTATGGGCTGCTTAAGACTAAAGGTTCAATTGGTCTTTAATGATTCCCAGCATCATTCCATTGTCTCTCTGTGAGCACAGGCTGTCAATGACACATCATCACAAAGCCCTATCACCCAATGGAAAGCTGCTTAGACCAGCATTTACATGACATAATGTTAGCATCAGCCTATGCAGAAGAAGGACACACATCCAGGCCACTGTGGAGGATCAGTAGGGACTTCAGCTGGTCACGTCGCTACAAAGTAAACACCGGGACTGAAGTTATATTTCCTGGGAATTTTTATAAATAAGTTCTAAGGAAGGGGTTCAGGGGAGGGGGTGGACGTCCAGAGTTCTGCTTTAAATTAAGCTTTGCAATGGAACTTCAACATGCATATTTACTGATGTTTCCCCCGAAAATAAGACCTAGCGTGATTGTCGGTGATGGCTGCAATATAAGCCCTACCCCCCCCCCAAATAAGCCCTACCCTGTTTCCCTGAAAATAAGTCCTACCCTGAAAATATGACCTATCTAATAGGACTTTAACTAGGTCTTATTTGGGGGGATAGGGCTTATATTGCAGCCATCACCGATAATCACGCTAGGTCTTATTTTCAGGGAAACAGGGTAGCATAGTTTCCTTTTAGTGTAGAAAAAGTTTTTTTTGGTTTACCCAAACTGTATTTATGAAAAATAAGTTGAGATAGCTGATTAGGAATTCTGCAAAAACACCCAAGAATATTAAAGGGTTACCTGTGAAGGATGCATGCTTGCTCCGGTATCTCAAGCATACAGCTCAGTGACTCCTAGAGGTAGATAAGTCTATGAAAAATAAACGATCTAACGCGCCTTTCGTTACCCCACTAATGTCTTTCCATAGAATCATTGCCTCAATGTCAGAAGCATTGTATTTCTCAGAATGCATTATTTTGATGTCACATTCTCATGTCAAATCTACAGGGCTTTAAAAAGGCACTTAAGACACCGGGAGCTGGATCACTCGTCAGAGCTGTGCAAGGCTTGATATTACCTACTTGAAATTAAGCTATGTGTCTTGCTTCATTAAAATGATTCATCTTCACATTCAGATGCACAGGTTAATTGCAATTTATTACACTGACAAACAGCATACAGCTCTGAAGAGTATCACCATCTCTTCTCACTTACCACTAACAGACATGCTGGCAGGGTTGTTTTTTTTTTTTTTTTATTATTATTACTTAAAGCTTCCTATCAAATCATCTTGTTGATGAGAACAAGTCTTGA